>NC_134362.1:81486093-82122343 GCF_048569485.1 Anomaloglossus baeobatrachus
CCGGTCAGCAACAACCAACATTGGTGACTGAAACCGCCCCGCCTGCCCGCGAGGACCCACCCATAGAGGAAGCCCGCGGATGGCCGTATGTTTGGCCCGCACCGACCCCGCTACCCTGGAAGGTGCCCATCCCAGAAGCAGTCCCACCAGTCACGGAGAAACCAGCGCCCCGAGAGGTCCCGGCCCCGGCCATCCGCCCGGCCAAGAGGGAGGCTACTGTGAACCGGAGGCCCGCCTGACAGCCGAAGGTGACCGCATTCCGACTCCAGGCCTCAGCTGAGGTGGTGCAGGGCTGTTGCTTCAAGGCAGTGATCCAGGCCGCTACACAGCGGGGCTCCCCAGATGAGGTGCTGGTCGTAGCTGGCTCGAGGGAGCTCCAACTGGGGTGGGAACACAAGTCAGATCGGTGTTGACAGTTGACAGAGGAGTTGAGAACTAGGAACTGTCAGGGGCCTGGGTAGGAGCCTAGGTACCCTTGTGGGCCAGAAGGCAGACGGTAGTGCCGCCTGCAGGAGACCGGGAAGACGACCGGCGGAACCATAAGGGACCAGGACAGGGTAGTGGGCCACCGGAACCAAGCTGGGGAGCCAACTGGATACCGGAGCACCAGGCAGGGTACTCAGACCCCGAACTAGTCCAGAAGCCACTGGATCTTAGTCAAATTAACTGATTGCGGTCTGGACCTCAGGGTCCTTTCCCACCTAAGTCCCAATTGAAGGCAACAGCTCAACCAGTACGGATAACTGCCACCGCCAAGGGCCAGAGATCCAAAGGGCCAGCACCTGCGGGCAAAAAGGCTCCTCCGACGTACACAGTCGGGAAGTGGACTACCATTGCGTAGGCATAGGAGTCAAAAATCACTGCACAGAGGTGCAGGAGAAAGGTGGGTATTACCAACCTTACTAGGAGAACACGCAGCCGGCTGCGGGCACCGATCATCACCGAACTTGGTTTACCAGTGACTCTATGTGTGATTATAATCTTGAGTACAACAGTGCAATCAGGCACCACACCACACCCCGGCCCTTGCCAACCGGGCCCCGGGACCAACATCTCCTACCCACGGAGGGGTCAACACCTAGCTGCGCCATCACACCGCTCCCGGGAGCCCCCATTCTTTCACTGCAGCGGTGGTGTCTACAATCACCACGACCCGTGGGTGGAGTCACGAACTTTACCAACACTGTGGCTTCGGCCGTGAACCGTCCACCACACCACCCCTACCTGTAGAGCCAGCAAGATCACCCCCCTTTTCGGAGCGTCGTGACCCCCGGTCCGGAGGCGCTCAAGCCACCGACAACCTGAGCCCGGATACGAGCGGCTTGGCAGGCAGCCGAGCCTCCAGGGCGGTACATATACAAATAGGGGCTGGAGGTTCCGCTGCCGATGTTGGGGTTGGCAGCTCGGCATCCGCCGAGGACGAGGATGGCGGTGGCTGTGTGCTTGCAGCGGGCGGGGGCAGGCCGGATCCTGCAGCCTCATATGCCGGGTCAACCGGGACTGGGTAGCTGCTTACCAGCGCCTCGCGTGGGAATTCAATCCCACGGGCTTGCACCGCCATGGCCAGGCTCCTCATCTCCTACTCTAGTGATTCAAAATAAAGAGGAATTGCGTCCGCATCTTCCTGCAGAGTTGTTCCTGCTCGATCCAGGCCGCGGTCCCAGGAGCAGCATGCTCCGGTGACCAGTCTCGTGCTGCTGCCATCTTGCCTCTGCGGTACCCAGGAACTTTATCGCAGAGTCCTGGCGTCCCTGCTTCACTTCCGCTGCTACATCCCATCACTAGTGATGAGCGAGCATGCTTGTTACTACTCGGTACTCGCACGAGTATCACTGTACTCGGGCTACTCGGCGGGGACCGAGTAATCTCGCGATACTCGTGCTGTACTCGTGGTCTTCATCCCTGCATGTTGGCGCTCTTTTGAGAGCCAGCCCTCATGCAGGGATTGGCTGGCAGACCACTGGAATGCCACAGCCCTGTTAGTTGTGGAATTGCAGTGATTGGCCGGCCCGCACAGCGTGACCGAGCCTTTATACCGGCGGGCGCGCTGTGCTCTGCTCACAGCCATCCAGACAGTCAGTGCAGGGAGAGTGTCGCTGCTACAAAGAAAGGTTTGCGGCCCTTTATAGCTATTTCCGTAGCAGGGCTGCAAACAGTGTGACCAAAAGTCCTTCTCATGACTATTCTAGTTGTATACAGGCAGGCAGGGTATAGCCAGGTCGGAGTACAGTAGCAGAGTCCTTCTCAGGACTATTGTTGCTGTATACAGGCAGGGTATAGCCAGGTCGGAATACAGGCTAGTGACCAGAAGAGTCCTTGTCAGGACTATTGTAGCAGTATACAGGCAGGCAGGCAGGCAGGCAGGGTATATAGCCATTCCTAGTGGTGACCGTATACCAGCCTTCATCATATCTGGGGCTGGTGTACACAGTCTAAAACAGTCCAGATAGTGTCAGACTTCTCAGTAATTGTCGCTCCTAAAACCCTGTTAGGTTCTTAGTGCGTCCGTGCTTGCATTTAAAAACCGCACGTGTGTGCCTGTCGGTGGCAGCGTACAGGTGCACTTGTGTGCGTTTTTACCAAACTATTATATAACGCACAAGTGTAGAGTATAATACACGTCAGTCAGCAGTGGCTGATAGTGTCAGAGTTCTCATTAATTTTTGCTCCTAAAAACCTGTTAGGTTCTTAGTGCGTCCGTGCTTGCATTTAAAAACCGCACGTGTGTGCCTGTCGGTGGCAGCGTACAGGTGCACGATTTGCACAAACTTGGATATAACGCACAAGTCTAGTGAATACACGTCAGCACAGCATTGCAAAATGCGCAAGGGCGTTGGCAAAGAACAAGGAAGTGGACGTGATGGTGGTGCAGGCAGAGGCCGAGGTCGTGGGCAAGCTCTAATTTCGCCACAACAAAGGGCCACATCTAGTCGCTCGCACGTCCTGTCCCAAATTCTTGGGGACCGCAGCAGTACACCGCTCTTGAACCAAGACCAGTGTCAACAGGTTGTTAGTTGGATAGCGGATAATGCTTCCAGTCAGATTGGCACCACCACAAACACTCTGTCTTCCACACGGTCAAGTTTCAGTAGCCGTGATACTGCACCGCACATTTCAGAACCTGATCCTCCTTCCTACCACAAGGCTGAGTACACGTCCTCGGACATTAATGATCCCAAACTTGGACACTCGGAAGAGCTGTTCACGTATCAATTCGCACATTCTGGCCTCTCGCCAGCTCATGTTGAAGTGGGTCATGAGGAGATTGAATGTACAGATGCCCAAATATGTGAGCAGCCACGTTCTCACGAAGTTGGCAACGTGTCTCAACAAGGGGTGGATGATGATGAGACACAATTGTCAGGAAGTCAGGAGGAGGAGCAGGGTGCGGAAGAGGAAGACGACGTGGTGGATGATCCAGTAACTGACCCAACCTGGCAGGAGGATATGCAGAGCGAGGACAGCAGTGCACAGGGGGAGGGAGGCGTAGCATCCCAACAGGCAGTAAGAAGCAGGGTGGTGGCTCCAGGCAGAAGTCAGGCAACCGTTCCCCGGAACAACAACACGACACAAGGTGCCTGTACAAATGTTAGGTCTTCCCGAGTCTGGCAGTTTTTTAAGTTGGCTCCAGATGATCCTAAAAAGGCCATTTGCAACACCTGCCGTGCCAGCATCAGCAGGGGTACCAAAACTAGCAGCCTGACCACCACCAGCATGATCAGGCACATGTCAGCCAAGCACCCGACTTTGTGGGAAGTACAACAGAGTCGAGGAGCAGTGCTTGCTGATTTCACTGCTACGTCTTCGCTGGTTGTGCATGCAAGCCAATCCCCTGTCCATGCTGCCTGCGAACAAGCCTCCTCCGGTCCTGCACCTGCAGTTGCCTACGCAGAAATAACACCATCATCAAGCACGTCCTTGTCCCAGCACAGCGTTCAGTTATCCATTCAGCAAACCTTTGAACGCAGGCGCAAATACACTGCCAACACCCCACATGCCACAGTTCTAAATGCTAACATTTCGCGACTGCTTGCGCTGGAAATGTTGCCTTTTAGGCTGGTGGAGACAGAAGCATTCCGCGACCTGATGGCGGCAGCTGTCCCACGTTACTCGGTCCCCAGCCGCCACTATTTCTCCCGGTGTGCTGTCACCGCGTTGCATAACCACGTGTCACAAAACATCACACGTGCCCTGAACAACGCTGTTTCACCCAAAGTCCACCTAACCACAGACACGTGGACAAGTGCTTGTGGGCAAGGCCACTACATCTCGTTGACGGCACACTGGGTTAATATTGTGGAAGCTGGGACCCAGTCTGAGCGAGGGATGGAACATGTCCTTCCCACACCAAGGTTTGCTGGTCCTACCTCAGTCAGGGTTTCACCCACACTCTACAGCTCCGGAATGCCTCCTCCTCCTCCTGCGCATCCTCATCCACTTTACCCTCCACACCAGTCCCAAGCTGGAAGCACTGCAGCACTGCCTCGGCGAAGCGGCAACAGGCTGTGCTGAAGCTAATCTGCATAGGTGACAAACCCCACAATGCAGAAGAGGTGTGGACAGCTCTGAAACAGCAGGCAGATCACTGGCTCACACCTCTGAACCTAAAGCCAGGAAAGGTCGTGTGTGACAATGGCCGGAACCTGGTGGCGGCTTTGAGGCGAGGCCAGCTGACACGTGTTCCATGCGTGGCCCATGTGCTCAACCTCATGGTTCAGCGGTTTCTAATGTCATACCCAGAGCTGTCTGATCTGCTGGTAAAAGTTCGCCGCCTGTCTGCACATTTTCGAAAGTCACCTACTGCTTCAGCCGGCCTTGCCGGCTTTCAGCGCCGTTTGCATCTTCCGGCTCACAGACTGGTGTGTGATGTCCCCACGCGTTGGAATTCAACTCTGCACATGTTGGTCAGGATATGTGAGCAGAAGAGGGCAGTTGTTGAGTACCTGCATCACCTAAGCCATCGGGAAATGGGTCAAACTCCACACATAACACCTGAGGAGTGGAGATGGATGTCCGACCTATGTACCATCCTCCAAAACTTTGAGGACTCCACCAAGATGGTGAGTGGTGATGACGCCATTATTAGCATCACCATACCGCTACTCTGCCTTCTAAAATGGTCTCTGCTCAAAAACAAACATGATGCATTGCAGGCGGAGCGCGATGAGTTGCAGCAAGAAACAGTAGTGGGTGTGGGTGATAACACACAGCCCAGCCTCGTCTCATCACAACGTGCAGTGGAGGACTATGACGAGGAGGAGGATGAAGACATGGAGCAACTCTCCGGCCAAATTGAGGATATGACATGCACACCAGTCATATCCTCGGTTCAGCGTGGCTGGCCAGAGGACAGGGTAGATGAGGAGGAGGAGGAGGAGGAGGAGGACAGCATGTTCAGTCATCGTGTTGGTCAGGCTACTGAAGTCCTGGCTGTTAAGAGTCTGGCGCACATGGCTGACTTTATGGTAAGCTGCCTGTCTCGTGACCCTCGCGTTAAGAACATCTTGGCCGACAATTATTACTGGTTGGTAACACTGTTAGACCCACGCTACAAGGAGAACTTTATGTCTCTTATTCCCGAGGCGGAGAGGTCAACCAAAATGCAGCAGTTCCGGAAGGCCATAGTCACGGAAGTAGGCAAAGCATTCCCCTCACAAAACGCTAGCGGCATAGGTCAGGAATCAGTGGACAACCAAGGCGTACAGCCGAGAGAGGCACAAGTCAAATCCGCCAGAGGTAGGGGAACAGTCTTTACGATGTGGGACAGTTTTCTCAGCCCCTCACGTACCACAGCCCCTGAGGTGCGGGGTAGTGCCACAAGAAATCCTAAGTTTGCCCAGATGCTCAAGGAGTACCTTGCAGATCGAACAACTGTACTCCGACATTCCTCTGTGCCTTACAATTATTGGGTATCCAAGGTGGACACATGGCATGAATTGGCTCTCTACGCCTTGGAAGTCCTGGCCTGCCCTGCCGCTAGCGTTTTGTCAGAGCGTGTTTTTAGTGCCGCAGGTGGAATCATTACAGATAAACGCACCCGCCTGTCAACTGAAAATGCTGACAGGCTGACTCTGATCAAGATGAACAAGGGTTGGATTGGGCCAGACTTCACCACACCACCAGCAAATGAGAGCGGAATTTAAAGTTTGTAACGGGAATTTGCCATGTACCTCCAGTCACCCATGGGTACCCACTTCTGGACTTTGGATAATTGCTGAACTGCTCCTCCTTCTCCTCATGCGCCACCATGATGACCGTTACAATACTTAGGCCTTTGTTTCAGGTATACCCCCAGTGGTAAATTTTTTCGCCCATTCTTTGCAGAATGGACATTACAACGACAGGAGACCCGCTCCTTTGCAATGGGAACAATGTTTTGAGGCCCTCATGCACGTCTCTATCCAGGGACAACGTGGAGCCTCCCAATTTTTGGCTGCCCTGCCTAAGGGCTATACTATAATACACCCACTTCCTGACAATGGACACTTAATGTTTTGAGACCCTCATGCACGTCTCTATCCAGGGACAACGTGGAGCCTCCCAATTTTTGGCTGCCCTGCCAAAGGGCTATACTATAATACACCCACTTCCTGACAATGGACACTTAATGTTTTGAGGCCCTCATGCACGTCTCTATCCAGGGACAACGTGGAGCCTCCCAATTTTTGGCTGCCCTGCCTAAGGGCTATACTATAATACACCCACTTCCTGACAATGGACACAATGTTTTGAGGCCCTCATGCACGTCTCTATCCAGGGACAACGTGGAGCCTCCCAATTTTTGGCTGCCCTGCCTAAGGGCTATACTATAATACACCCACTTCCTGACAATGGACACTTAATGTTTTGAGGCCCTCATGCACGTCTCTATCCAGGGACAACGTGGAGCCTCCCAATTTTTGGCTGCCCTGCCAAAGGGCTATACTATAATACACCCACTTCCTGACAATGGACACTTAATGTTTTGAGGCCCTCATGCATGTCTCTATCCAGGGACAACGTGGAGCCTCCCAATTTTTGGCTGTCCTGCCTAAGGGCTATACTATAATACACCCACTTCCTGACAATGGACACTTAATGTTTTGAGGCCCTCATGCACGACTCTATCCAGGGACAACGTGGAGCCTCCCAATTTTTGGCTGCCCTGCCTAAAGGCTATACTATAATACACCCACTTCCTGACAATGGACACAATGTTTTCAGGCCCTCATGCACGTCTCTACCCAGGGACAACGTGGAGCCTCCCAATTTTTGGCTGCCCTGCCTAAGGGCTATACTATAATACACCCACTTCCTGACAATGGACACTTAATGTTTTGAGGCCCTCATGCACGTCTCTATCCAGGGACAACGTGGAGCCTCCCAATTTTTGGCTGCCCTGCCTAAGGGCTATACTATAATACACCCACTTCCTGACAATGGACACTTAATGTTTTGAGGCCCTTATGCACGTCTCTATCCAGGGGCATTGGTGAACCTCACAATTTTGGACTGCCCTGGCAAAGGAAAATACTACAAAGACTCACTTCCTCAAAATGGGCACATTAGACTCAGAGGCCTTTATGTACGTCTCTTCTCAGGGACATCGGAGTGCCACACAATGTTTTACGTAAAATCTTTCATGTATTGATCTCAAAAAGTAACATACATTAGCTCTATCTCACTATTGGGTATGTTCCCTTAACATTTCCGCCATGAAAATTCATTTTGGTGTCATTTTGGAAGGTTTTCTGGTGAGTCCGTAAAAATGGCGCAAAACGCGGACAAAATTGTTCACAGCTGTGACTTTTGAGTGATAAATGCTTCAAGGGGTCTTCCCCATGCTGTTGCCATGTCATTTGAGCACTCTTCTGAGACTTTTGTGACATTTTTAGGGTTTCTACATGCTGTCGGGGGTCATTTCATAAAAATACTCGGGTCTCCCATAGGATAACATTGGGCTCGGTGCTCGGGCCGAGTACACGAGTATCTTGGGATGCTCGGCCCGAGCCTCGAGCACCCGAGCTTTTTAGTACTCGCTCATCACTACCCATCACGCCACCTTGGTTTTCGCTGGCCACTCACTTTTGCGCTGGGGCACTCTGGGAACTTCCGGTTCTGGCCACACTCTCAGGAGAAAGGGCGGGGCTTCAATTTTGCGCGCTTTTGGCCTGGAAGATGGTGTTTTGGCACCAAAGATGGTGGAAAATGGCGGGAACGGGACTTCGACACCGCTGCTTGGATTCTAAAGACCGCTTTACATGCTGCAACATCTTTAGCGATGTCGCTAGCGATCGCACCCACCCCCGTCGTGCATGCGTCACTGGCAAATCGCTGCCCGTGGTGAACAATATCGCTAGCACACGTCACACGCACATACCTTCCTAACGATATCGCTGTGGCCAGCAAACAAACTCTTTTTTAAGGGGGGAGGTTCGTTTGGCGTCACAGCGAGGTCACACAGCGGGCTACCAATAGAAGCGGAGGGGCAGAGAGCAGCCGCATTAACGTCACTCCCACCTCGTTGCTGGAGGATGCAGGAACACTGTTGTTCGTTGTTCACGGGGTGTCACATGTAGCGATGTGTGCTGCCTCAGGAACGACGAACAACCTGTGTCCAAAATGAGCAACAATATTTGGGAAAGGAATGACGTGTCAAAAATCAACAATTTTTGACATATTTTGTATCGTTAGCGGTCGCTCGTAGGTGTCACACGCCACGATGTCGCTAACGATGCCAGATGTGCGTCACGAATTCCGTGACCCCAGCGATATGTTAGCGATGTTGTTGCGTGTTACGGGGCCTTAAGGCACACGTCACCCAGGTTAGTGGGTCTTGTTCGGATCCGGTTCGTGACGCCAGAAATTTAGAGGTGTGCCGCCCCTGTGCAGCGGTGGAACCGCTCGGATCTGGGGGTGATTGCTCTTGGCTCGAGGGTCTCTGGACCCGGGGGGCTAAGGGCCACACTCAAATGAAGAAGGGGCTATTTACAGGGGAGATATAGTTTGTGACGCCACCCGTGGTGTGCGATAATGGGGAGTACCGCCGCTGCCATTGGGAGTACCCGGGGTGATGGAGTGGGGCAGCCAGGTGATGCAACCCTCCATGGGTAGGGGATTACCCCGGGACTTTGGATGGTGCTTTGGGAATGCAGGGATCACAGGCTCGCCGATTACAGGGGTTAATCAGGTACTCACTCAGAAGAATACAGACACTGACAATGTAGTAAACCAAGTCTCTGACTGCCACTGTCTCCTGAGGGGAGCTCGTCCGGGTCCCGTCCCTTGCAGCACTGCCTAGTGGTCTGTCGCCTCTCTCCTGACACCTGAATTTAGATGGTCTCTTGTGGCCCGTCAGCCTGGAGCTTTCCGGGCCCCGCTCCCTGCTGTGGCTAGGAAAGGAGCTTGCCGGGTTGCTTGCAGCTTCTCCCCACCTAGGGTCCATTGACCCAGACGCGCCTCGGTCCCAGCCCAGCTGTTGAACTGTGACTGTTGGCTATCCTCCGTGATTAGCCCAGCACCCAGTCACAACCTCCCGCGACCGGGTCTCCGACTCCTCCGGGTCCAGACCACTGTCTGCAACCTAGGATACTTCTCCCCTGGGAGCTCCAACTGCCAGCTTCCTCGAGCTCCTCACTGCTTGAGGGCTACAACTGAACTGATTTGTAACCTCCCACCTCCCTGTCTGATCCCTAGATGGGCGGCTCTATTCCAGCTTAAGCAGCCCATTGGTGTGCCTGACAGGTGTGGTGTGTGGTGTTACTAGGATTTGTGAATGCTGATGGAGGCAGTACTGCAAGATAGGGACCCAGAACCATGGGGGTTGAGCCCTGCACGGGGAGAGAAAGATTTGCAGAACCTTGTGACGACCTGACTAGTCCAGGGCGTCACATATGCACGTTTTGCCTCCAAGAATCGGATGGCACTTGGCCTTTCAAGTCCATGGGTCTTTGCAAAAAAAATCATACCACATTAGGGTGACATTCAATTGTGGTCCGATTTTTATGGACTGACAGAATGGAAAAAAGTGGGGAACCTACTTGTTTTCTCTTGACATCCAAGAATAATGGATCCTACTCTGATCAAACTCATTAGAATCTGAGCAGAGTCTGGTTAGCATAACCATACTGTTTTTCTCGGATGAAGAAAATATGGTCATGTGAGCCCAGCCAACACATAATTAATGGGTAGTAACTTATGTATAATGGGAGCACAATGACATACCAAAAAAATACCAAAAAAAAAAATTAATATAATGTAGATCAAAGATAATGTATGTTAGCATGTATCATGGCAGTCCAGGTATAGAGGCTCACCCAGAAAGCAAACATGACGTGTTTCACAAATGTTTTGTTCATGATGTTTTATGTTTAAACTGTGTTCATTACATTTTTCAATACAAATTAAAGCTTTGTGGCAGATATCAGCAAATACAGGAAATAAAGTTCGTAAAAGAACCGTTCTGTACATTTATTCTTTTATATCTAAATAACACTCACTAAGTCAGGGAGATATTGTAAAGGTAGTTTAGAGATGGCTTGTTCCAAACTCACTCACTGCTTAGAAGCTTGATGGAACTGCCAGTCCAGCAACCGTGTCAGGACGGCTGCTTTGTGATATAATCTAAAAAAAGGGGAAAAAAAAAGGAAGGGGGAAAAAGAGGGGAGAAGAAAAGGAAAGAATAGAAATGCCAAGGAAAAGTACAGATGGTAGAAAGAAAAACGCATAACACTAAAGGGTATCACAAACCCCGAAGTCATTTTAGAAAATTAGACTAACGTACACTTAAGATATTTAGACAAGGGATAAAACACGGACTTCACTGGGAAGGAACATGTACTCCCAGTCGGGGAGTGCTTTACAGTTCGGAGCTATTCGACCTGGATTGGAAAACAAAAGAACAAGTATGGTCCCAAAGCGCGTCAATCTAAAATTTACGGATAAAGGGGGAACATATAACACCATTATAACAGTAACGGCTACACATATCCGGGTAGGAGCATACTACATCCCCCACATTAATCCAATAAGACACCCAAGGGGGGGTGGGAGGAGTCCGACATTAACGGTTTAAGTGAATCATAACCAAAGTGTCCATGCCCGAAACCCCCCCATCCCTTAACAGAGCCCCAATATTACAGATTCCAGAGCAGTAACAAAAGCCCCTCTGGGCATCACGGACTATGCATAGCCCGAGGCCTGCCGCCCCAGACAGCCCCCTTCTCAAGGAGGATGAGGAGTCACCCGTTCTTTCCCTCCTCTTTGGGCCACAGCCACTGAATTTTCTGGGGTGCACCATTCCATGGACCAAATAGGAAGACAGGCCAGTCCTCGATATTAACTATAGAGATTTCCAGAGCCATGGTGAATGATGCCAGGTCGGCTAGGGACCGAAGGAGGTGTAGGCGCCCCGCATGATGGACCTGGAGACGGAATGGAAAGCCCCAACTTTAAGGGAACTTGTACACATGGAGCATATCCGGGAGGGGCTTCATCAGGGCCTTTGTAGTGTGAGTTGAGATAAGTCAGGCAGGATGAGAAGCTTTCTATCCTGAGAAGACACTGAAGCCCCATTATGGATTGTATGCATGATAGCTTCTTTCAGGACATAACAGTGCACTCTGCAAATCACATCCCTTGGACGATCCTGCTATATGGATTTAGGACCCAAAGCCCTATGGACTCTGTCAATTTCCAGTGCTTTGTCAGGGGGTTCTCCAAGTATCTCCTTAAAGATAGTTTGCAGTGTGCGGGGGAGGTCTTTAGATTCAATAGACTCAAGTAACCCCCGGATTCTAATGTTTTTTCTTCTCCCTCTGTTTTCCGCATCGTCCATTGCCTCTATGATATAGGGCAGTTGGGACATGTTCAACCATATTATGTTGATGCTGTGAGGCTGTTTGCAGGGCCTGAAGTCTCCCATCAAGTGCCTGGCCCTGGGCCTCCACCTTCTCCACATCTCGTAAAGCTGACAGTTCAGCTCTATAGGCTGATTCCATCCTGTCTATATCCTCTTCCATGTCCTCCCTGATAGAGATAGCTGTAATATGGGTGTGCAGCTCCTGTAATTCGGCCAGAACCCCTATTACCTCTGGGGTTGTTTTATTACTGGAGTGCTCTGCACCCCTATTGTTCTCACGTTTTAGCTCCCACAAGTGCCTGTTCCCCTCCGTCTTGGGGACTCACCAGGCCCTGCGGCCCTCAACTTGCTGAAGCTTCGTGTGCAAGGGGAGGGGGATTCTTCCTTTTTTATTCTATTGTCTTGCAGAGCTGGGCTGCATGGCATGGAGACAGCTCCCTCAGCCAAGCAGGGGGGCTTGTGTCTGCTCCAGGTCCACCAGATCATCCTGCTGCTTGCTGGAGCCTCTTGTCATTGCTCCTGCATTTCTGAGGGGAGTAAGCTGCCTAGGGTCGTCACCTCGCAGTGATGCATTCATCTCTCTCCTGAAAGATGCCACTCCAGCACTTCATGAAGCTCCGGTGGCCATCTTTGAAGGGCTCTGAGAGGCCATGGTCTGTGCTCCTCTGGAGAAGCGCTGTATGCCTCTTCCGGCTGACTGAGGGTCCTGGGCACTGCTCCCCTGTGTTCTCCTACCTCTCCTCTGGCTCATAATCCAGTGGAGTCCCACTTTTGGTCAACACCGATTGCTGATTACCGATCTAGGAAAAGGAGCAGAGCTAAAGTGCATCCTCACTCCTCCATGGCCAGACCATGTCCCCCATTCATGATGTTTTAACTACATCTGCCATTATGTGGCCATCTAGGTGTTGTAAATTGCAATCTGTAAAGAGTTTTGCTAGCAATGTGTGATATATTGAATATATATTTCATGACGTTCAGAGAAAAATGCACTTCTTCATGAATCAGGAGTGTCTGACTACACCATGTCTCTTCATCAAGACCGATGTGAACAATCTCGCTCTTGATTAATTTAACGCTATATGTATCTTTGAAAGAGCTCTGTTTTTGTGCAATTTTTAACATAGAAGTGGTAAATACTGTCAAATAGAACAGTTCCTATTGCTTGGTCTCTTTTTTGGGGCTCATTAAGGACTACAGAGGATGCAGTGACATTGAGTCTGAAACTCTCACATGTACAGCCAGATACTCATTTTATTTAAGAAAATTGTTTAATTTCATCCTGATTAGTAGTATTTGTTTCTCACTGTTTTATTTGTACTTTTTTTTACTGGTGGAACCAAGCATTTTATTGTAATTCTATCTAGATGGTCCAAAAATGGATATTCCCCACCACAAAAAAAGAAAAATGTCACTATGACTTTGAGACATGACTCCTCATATTAGGAGACTCTTCAATATCCCTAACCTCAGGGATACTCGAAATGATGAAGAGGCCTGAGTCTCTGTCCTGGACTTGCTTCTTACCAGTTCTGATCTAATTCACCCTCCCTGAGGGAGGACGGCGGCAGGAGTGTGTTAAAACTATAGTTAAAGACAGACAAGGGAAAAAACTAAAACTTTGTCACACAGCATGTACACAAACAGAATAAGACAATAACAGATTCAGGAGTAAAACAAGAGCAGGAAGGAAGTAAAAAACAACAGGGGTAAGCTTCATAACCGCACCAAGGAAAAAGCACAACTTTCACCAGAGACAGTCTGAGACACCACACTTCACCTTCACAGACGAACATAGAGTAAACTATAGCTGGCATGGAAACAATGATTCCGACAGTATAAAAAGGAGGGAAGTAGATGTGATAGGTCTCCTCCCAACATGTGATTAAAAGAGAAAGCAGGCTAACAGAGATTACCTCTTGCTAGCCTGTCTATGAATCAGCACACAGCAGGTCGATGCCTAAAGCCTGCTTTACACCATACGATCCAGCATACGATATCGTATGCGATCGTACCTGCCCCCATCGTATGTGCAGCACGTTCAATTTGTTGAACGTGTCGCAAAAACGATGAACCCCCCCCATCACACGTACTTACCCTTCCATACGACCTCGATGTGGGCGGTGAACATCCACTTCCTGGAGTGGGAGGGACGTTCGGCATCACATCGACGTCACACAGTAGCCGGCCAATAGAAGCGGAGGGGCGGAGATGAGCGGGACGTAAACATCCCACCCACCTCCTTCCTTCCGCATTGGAGGCCGGGAGCCGCTGGACGCAGGTAAGATCTGTTCATTGTTCCCGGGGTGTCACACACTGCGATGTGTGCTACCCCGGGTACGATGAATACCTAACGTTGAATATTTAGGAATTGAACGACGTGCATGCAATGAATGTTTTACCGTTCAATCGCAATCGCACGTAGCTGTTACATGCTACAATGTACCTTACGATGCCGGATGTCCGTCACTTACAACGTGACCCCGCCGACACATCGTAATATATATTGTAGCGTGTAAAGTGGCCTTAAGTCTGCCTGTGTTGATCTCAGACACCAGAGAAACCATCGGGTGAAGTGTCAGAATCCAATGCCGCCATGCCAGTCGGCTACGTTTGAGTAAAACTCCATGTGATAAAAAGTAGTTACAATTTAGCCTTTAATCTTATAGGATAAAAAAAATTGGCAGAATGTGCACTTATTTCACATTTAAAAAAACATAATTCTTACGCATTTCGGATAAACCCTAAATTATAGTTTTTATTACAATGAGACATGAAATAAGAAATATTGTTATTTCTTATTGTTTCCATGTTTATATATGATAATATGGGCCAGTGTTATCTAATACTGAGCAATGTCTACAGCCTACTTGTCATATTTAATGTACAAGTACTGTATAATGGGGTCAGTATAGAGCCATATCTGATGAGCAGGCAACATATTATGCCAAATTATATCCCCAAATGTAAATACTGATAAGCTTGGTTTCACCTAACCCATATGACCGACCTTTTATACACATTTTGGCAGAATAACATAACATTTGTACTGCAGCTGTTTGATATTTTTTATAGGACAAGTAATCTAAGATGATTTATTACTCGACAACAGTCTCAGGAAGATAAAAGCTATCCAGAAAACCTAGATTAAAAATATTTTTATAGAGTTTTAATATTGTTTCTTTTGGATTCCTAATGTTTGACAGAAGGAGATTCATGGAACTTTTCTGCCATTTTTGCAAGGAGACTTCATGCATATATTCAACAGATTCTCACCTAGTGAATAAATTCATAATCCTCTTTAAACTCTCCTTTTTTTAAGGGACGGCAGGAAAACAGTTTCTCAATGTCACTTGCTGTATAATGATAACAATGGATGCTCAACTGAGAAAGAATATCTCTTTATTGGAAACTGTAAGGAGAGCGGTAGAATGACCAAATAATCGGGGATGAGAGGAAACTGATAAAATGCTCTCCAGGCTTTAAAAATTTGTATGAAACATTGTGAATAGAATGTTGTTATAGATTTCATGTAGGGCAAATACTGAAGTAAATATTCATTTTTCTATTCACATTGTGTTCTGGAACTACATTTGGAGTGTTTGTTAAGTGGCTGAATATATGCTTTAAATAAATGGAGCTGTATGTCTGTATGTCTGTCATTGTCCAGCATTGTTTAAAAACCAGGATATATTGCCCTAGTATATATATAATGTGTTTGGGATGTCTCATTTGTATGGAAAAACAGTCAACTAAAAAATAGTATAATACTGGTTTGTCAGGTCTCCATAAGGAGAATAGTCTTCCCCCCGTGGTCCCCACATCGCTTCTCATAAGCCAGATCAGACACCCATACTTTGCACTGATGAGGGGAAAGCATCCATAAACACTGTGTCTGCAAATTAGGATTCTGAACTGGCATAAATCCTAGGTCATATGAAAAGGCTTGTTTAAAGGGCCACTTTTGACCTGTAGGATTGCCACTTCCATTAGGTGGCACTAGAGTTTGTCTCCTATCCTGGAGAGACAATTTGAATATTTCACAGAGGGGCATTGCAGCTATAAGTCCCCCTCACTGGCAGCCAGACTGGTTTGTCAGGTCTTCATAAGGAGAATAGTCTTCCCCCTGTGGTCCCCACATAGCTTCTCATAAGCCAGATCAGACACCCATACTTTGCACTGACGAGGGGCAATCACCCCGAAACACCGTGTCTGGAAATTGGGATTCTGATCTGGCATAAATCCTAGGTCATATGAAAAGGTTTGTTTAAAGGGCCACTTTTGACCTGTAGGATTGCTACTTCCAATATGTGGCGCTTGTCTCCTTTCCTGGAGAGACAATTTGTATAATAATAAATTCATCTACTTTGAACAGAAATGATCATAGCTCCTTGTCCCCAATAAGATGCTCAGTGTCCCTATCACCAACAAATGCACTTTGGCCAATATGGATCCAATGAATCAATAAATATATTTTTATGACAATCTTGACAAATAAATTGGAAACTATTTCCAACATTCAGTTTGGTCCAGAAATATTTGGAAAGTGACCGAATCTTTGTGATTTCAGCTCTGCAGGCCATTAGTTTTTATTTGAAAAGAAACAACTGAGATGCACCTGAAGTGCAGACTTTCAGGTTTAATTAAAGAGGTTGAGGAAAAATTTCCTGTGAAAAGTCTACACCTTTGCAACCATTATTCTTCAAAGGCTCTTCATGTCAGAGGCTCAAATGTAATTGTGCAAATTTATATTGTCATAAATAAAAAAAGTTCATTTTTAATACTTTATGGAGAATATTTTACAGACAATGACTGCCTGAAGACTGGAAGCCATGGATGTCAGCAAATGCTGGGGTTGCTCCTTTGTGATGCTTTGCCGGACTTTACTGCGGCTGACTTCAATTGTTGTTTATTTGTGGATCTTTCTGCCTTAAGTTTTGTGTTAAGTATGTGAAATGCAGCTTGATGTGGTTGAGATCTTGTGATTGACTCGGCCATTGGAGAATATTCCACTTCTTTGCCTTAAAAAACTCCTGGGTTGAATTCATGGTATGTTTTGGGTCATTTTCTATCTGTACTGTGAAGCGCCGTCCAATAAATGTTGCTGCATTTGGTTGAATCTGAGAAGAATGTATCTCCCTGTACATTTCAGAGTTGATCCGGCTGCTTCTTTCTTCAGTCACATCATCGATAAACACTAGTGACCCAGAGCCATTGGAAGCCATGCATGCGCAACCATCACACCATGTTTTACAGAGGATGTTCTTGGCTTTAGATCATGAGCCATTCAAAGCAATCTCCATACTTTCTTCTTCCCATCATTCCGGTACAGGTAAATTGTAAATTTATCTGTCCATACAATGCTTTTCCAGAACTGGGGGGCTTCTTTACATTTTTTTTGGCAAAGTCTAATCTGGCTTTTCTATTTTAAAGGCTGAATAATGTTTTGCACCTTGTGATAAACCCTCTATATTTGTCTCATGAAGTCCTCTCTTTATGGTAGACTTAGATACTGTAACTCATATTTCCCAGAGAGTTTTTTTTTACTTGGGTCAATGTTTAAATGGGTTTTCCCTTTGCCATGGGATGGATTCTGCAGTAATCCACCACTATTGTCTTCTGTGGATGTTCAAGCCGTTTTGATTTCCCAAGCTCACCAGTGCATTCCTTTTTTTTTAGGATGAACCAAACTGTTCATATGCCCACACTTATATTTCTGCTATCTCTCTGATTGATTTCTTTCTTTTTTAGACATGTGGGAAAAGTTATTTATTAACTATTTTTTGTGACATAAAGGGCATAAAAATTCAGATTTTAGCCAAAATAAACTAAAAATGATCATCATAAGTTTACCACTAAGACGAAGTACAATAAGTACAAAAGCATTCCAAAGTAATTATTTTATAACGAGACACTGGTCAGAATTGAAAAAAAGGTGGAAACAAGCTCAGAAGTGAAGGGGTTAAGTTAAATACATCATTCCATATTATTAAAAGTCAGCAATCACTGTCTATATTGTCATGGCAGATGCATTGAGTTGGGTTTGATTTCAAGATTCCAGCCTACATGATTGAATTTAATTATGTTAATTGATTCAATTACATTTCTACAGTTGATTGGATCATGCTCTGCCATCAGAATGTCCCTTACTATCAGTTATATAAAATGAGCCTATGATTTCCCCTGTTGTAATACGCTTAAGTAACAGATATTTAAAGTCCTGTAAGGGAGGACATCTTTAGGATGCATTTTTTTCCATTTACTTCTTGATTGCTCAGATATAAGTATAGCAATTCACTGCACTCTCCTTACTAGAACTTTAGATGCTTTCAGTTTATAATCATCCTTTTCTCGCTAAAATGGAAAGGAACAATCCATATAGTAGCTTCATAAATTGTGGGAGCTTGTCTTTATGCTCAGCAAATAGCGATGAACAAATCTATTTAAATTCCAATGCACTAGGTTCCAAAATTTTTTCCCCAAAATGTTATTTTCCTTAAATCATAATACCGTATTTTTCGGACCATAAGACGCACTTTTTTTCCCCCAAATGTTGGGGGAAAGTTGGGGGTGCGTCTTATGGTCTGACTATAGGGCTGCGGCTGGGAATGAGGGTGCTGCAGGTCAGCGGGGGCACGAGCAGGCAGCAGCAGCGCCTGCCGTGACCACGTGGGCCCGCTCATTACATATGCACGCCCATCCTCCCGCCCATTTCTCAGCGCTGAAGCCGGCACTGACAGGTGGGCGGGAGGACGAGCGGGGACGCGCGCATAGCAAAGAGCCGGCCGCATGATCACCCCTGGCAATTACAGCCTGGAGTGATCATGTGCGGCTGTATTCACTGCCCCCCGCGCGTCATTACCAGCGCGGGGTGCAGTGAATCAGTACACTCACTCGGTCAGCTGATCTGTGCTGAGCCGGTCAGCTGATCGGCACAGACAGGAAGACATCGCGATGCAGCAGGGGAACGGCTCCACACACACAGGTCAGTGTGCCAGAGAGGAAGATGTGATCGGTGCTGCAGGGAGTGAGGAAAAGGTGAGTATAAACGTTTATTTTTTTCTCTGTGCTATAGGATACAGGCCATATACCAGGATGGTATATGAGCACGATGGGGGCATATAGCAGGATGGGAGTATATGAGCAGGAGGGATTGGGGGGTATGTGAACAGGCTGGATGGGGGGGGGGTATGTGAACAGGCTGGATGGGGGGGGGTATGTGAACAGGCTGGATGGGGGGGTATGTGAACAGGCTGGATGGGGGGTATGTGAACAGGCTGGATGGGGGGGGGTATGTGAACAGGCTGGATGGGGGGGTATGTGAACAGGCTGGATGGGGGGGGGGGGTATGTGAACAGGCCGGATGGGGGGGTATGTGAACAGGCTGGATGGGGGGGTATGTGAACAGGCTGGATGGGGGGGTATGTGAACAGGCTGGATGGGGGGGTATGTGAACAGGCTGGATGGGGGGGTATGTGAACAGGCTGGATGGGGGGGTATGTGAACAGGCTGGATGGGGGGGTATGTGAACAGGCTGGATGGGGGGGGTATGTGAACAGGCTGGATGGGGGGGGTATGTGAACAGGCTGGATGGGGGGGGGTATGTGAACAGGCTGGATGGGGGGGTATGTGAACAGGCTGGATGGGGGGGTATGTGAACAGGCTGGATGGGGGGGTATGTGAACAGGCTGGATGGGGGGGTATGTGAACAGGCTGGATGGGGGGGTATGTGAACAGGCTGGATGGGGGGGGATGTGAACAGGCTGGATGGGGGGTATGTGAACAGGCTGGATGGGGGGGTATGTGAACAGGCTGGATGGGGGGGTATGTGAACAGGCTGGATGGGGGGTATGTGAACAGGCTGGATGGGGGGGTATGTGAACAGGCTGGATGGGGGGGGGTATGTGAACAGGCTGGATGGGGGGGTATGTGAACAGGCTGGATGGGGGGGAGTATGTGAACAGGCTGGATGGGAGGGTATGTGAACAGGCTGGATGGGGGGGGTATGTGAACAGGCTGGATGGGGGTTTATAGCAGGATCATATACAAGGCAGGAGGATCATTACCAGGATGGGGTACCTTAGTAGAGAATTTGGGGACATTACCCCCATAACAGTGTCAGCAGCAGATCCTCGCCCCATAACAGTGTGTCATGACCACATTTTTTGCTTAAAGTTTTATTTTCCCATTTTCCTCCTCTAAAACCAGGGTGCGTCTTATAGTCCGGTGCGTCTTATAGTCCGAAAAATACGGTACTTTAAAGTCTCCAATTTCCCTGGAAACATGTGTGTAAGACTCGGAGGTCTCCAAGAGCTGTACAACCCCTTTCAAAATCTTTAACAGAAAAACAACATTAATAATGTGAAAGTGACGTCACTTTACTAATTAATCTTAAAAAGTAGTAATCAACAGTTCATTAAATATCAAAGCACACTGACAGACCTTTTTATGGTTTTTAAATTAATGCTGACCAGTGAACAAAGCCATCCGCACTGCAGACAGAGTGTCTGGAGAAGGATCTGAACAGATTAAGACAGCGAGTGACCAGGAGTGACTGATCCCTAGAGAGGACACTCAGCAGTGTGGCCCTTAGTAGCTTATAAGTCAAAACATGACAAGCCCAGAAGTGCAATAGATAAGAAGAGTACTCCCAGATGAAAGTCCTCAGGCATACGTAGATGACAAGCCTAGTTTGGTTACATTGCTTCCATCCGTAAGTGAACCTGATGGAGAATAATGGTGCAGACAGAATGACTCTAGAGGACTAAGATGTCAAGTTGAGCTGGGTGGTGGGGAATTGTTCAGGCTTATTTGAAACAATAGAAACTGGTGAGATGAGACATACTGAAAGAATATGTCTGGAGTTAAGTAGGTGTTACACACAGCGATATCGCTAGCGATATCACTGGTGAAAGCACCCGCCCCCATCGTTTGTGCGTCATGGGCAAATCGCTGCCCGTGGCGCACAAAATCGGTTGGACCCATCACACGGACTTACCTGCCTAGCAACGTCAATGTTGCTGGCGAACCGCCTCCTTTCTAAGGGGTCGGTCCGTGTGGCGTCACATCGGTGTCACTAAGCGGCCGCCCAATAGAAGTGGAGGGGCAGAGATGAGCGGGACATAAAATCCCGCCCACCTCCTTCCTCATTGCGGGCGGCCGCAGGTACGAGGTTGTTCTTCGTTCCTGCGGTGTCACACCGATGTGTGTGTGATGTAATGTGTAGCGATGTGTGCTGCCGCAGGAACGACAAACAACCAGCGTCCTGCAACAGCAATGATTTTATGAAAATGAATGACGTGTCAACGATCAACGATAAGGTGAGTATTTTTGATCGCTAACACTCGCTCGGAGCTGTTACACACAACGACGTCGCTAACGACGCCGTATGTGCATCACGGAATCTGTAACCTCGGCGATATATCATTAGATACGTCATTGCGTGTAACGGGGCCTTTACTCTGAGCCTGAAGAAGAGACCTACAGTTAGGTCCAGAAATATTTGGACAGTGACACAAGTTTTGTTATTTTATCTGTTTACAAAAACATGTTCAGAAATACAATTATATATATAATATGGGCTGAAAGTGCACACTCCCAGCTGCAATATGAGAGTTTTCACATCCAAATCGGAGAAAGGGTTTAGGAATCATAGCTCTGTAATGTATAGCCTCCTCTTTTTCAAGGGACCAAAAGTAATTGAACAAGGAACTCTAAGGGCTGCAATTAACTCTGAAGGCGTCTCCCTTGTTAACCTGTAATCAATGAAGTAGTTAAAAGGTCTGGGGTTGATTACAGGTGTGTGGTTTTGCATTTGGAAGCTGTTGCTGTGACCAGACAACATGCGGTCTAAGGAACTCTCAATTGAGGTGAAGCAGAACATCCTGAGGCTGAAAAAAAAGAAAAAATCCATCAGAGAGATAGCAGACATGCTTGGAGTAGCAAAATCAACAGTCGGGTACATTCTGAGAAAAAAGGAATTGACTGGTGAGCTTGGGAACTCAAAAAGGCCTGGGCGTCCACGGATGACAACAGTGGTGGATGATCGCCGCATACTTTCTTTGGTGAAGAAGAACCCGTTCACAACATCAACTGAAGTCCAGAACACTCTCAGTGAAGTAGGTGTATCTGTCTCTAAGTCAACAGTAAAGAGAAGACTCCATGAAAGTAAATACAAAGGGTTCACATCTAGATGAAAACCATTCATTAATTCCAAAAATAAACAGGCCAGAGTTAAATTTGCTGAAAAACACCTCATGAAGCCAGCTCAGTTCTGAAAAAGTATTCTATGGACAGATGAGACAAAGATCAACGTGTACCAGAATGATGGGAAGAAAAAAGTTTGGAGAAGAAAGGGAACGGCACATGATCCTAGGCACACCACATCCTCTGTAAAACATGGTGGAGGCAACGTGATGGCATGGGCATGCATGGCTTTCAATGGCACTGGGTCACTTGTGTTTATTGATGACATAACAGCAAACAAGAGTAGCTGGATGAATTCTGAAGTGTACCGGGATATACTTTCAGCCCAGATTCAGCCAAATGCCGCAAAGTTGATCGGACGGCGCTTCATAGTACAGATGGAAAATGACCCCAAGCATACAGCCAAAGCTACCCAGGAGTTCATGAGTGCAAAAAAGTGGAACATTCTGCATTGGCCAAGTCAATCACCAGATCTTAACCCAATTGAGCATGCATCTCACTTGCTCAAATCCAGACTTAAGACGGAAAGACCCACAAACAAGCAAGACCTGAAGGCTGCGGCTGTAAAGGCCTGGCAAAGCATTAAGAAGGAGGAAACCCAGCGTTTGGTGATGTCCATGGGTTCCAGACTTAAGGCAGTGATTGCCTCCAAAGGATTCACAACAAAATATTGAAAATAAAAATATTTTGTTTGGGTTTGGTTTATTTGTCCAATTACTTTTGACCTCCTAAAATGTGGAGTGTTTGTAAAGAAATGTGTACAATTCCCACAATTTCTATCAGATATTTTTGTTCAAACCTTCAAATTAAACGTTACAATCTGCACTTGAATTCTGTTGTAGAGGTTTCATTTCAAATCCAATGTGGTGGCATGCAGAGCCCAACTCGCGAAAATTGTGTCACTGTCCAAATATTTCTGGACCTAACTGTATGTAGTCTCGAAATCTTGCTATTATTACCATCTTTTGAGTTAGCCATTAAAAGGTATCAACCACTGTCCACTGAGGACTCTCAGTTTTTTTAAACAATTTTTTTATCTCTACTGGCTAACACGGTACAAAGATATATTTTACCTGTATCAAAATGGAGTTACTCTGTAATGCAGAAGGAACATAGGAGAAGAAATGTGCCCACTATCGTGTGTATATAGTTGCCATCCATTAGCCTCCTGTCCAGTAAACAGTGTTATTTTTATGAAGTGGTGGTTTTCTTCCTCAAAGTGGTTAACATCTGCTCCTAGCCAGCTGAGGCAATGGCACCTTTTGGTCTACAAGGACATATGGCCCCACTGGTAAAATTCCACACACCCAGCCAGTACCACATCTTTCACATAGCGTGCCAGTGCATTCAGAGTCAATCCCACTCCTGCAACCACCACTTCACGCCACACTACATGGACACCACATGTGTCTTACAGACTTTATACCATTGGGTGGTGAAAAAGAATAATAATCACATTTTTACCACTAAAATTGTTTAGCCCCAAATTTTTCTTTTTTATAATGACCAATAGAAAAAATGGACTATACAGTTAATCAGGGACTCATTTTAAGGCACAGTGGAAAGCTCAGGCTTGATCAACGTCATATGTCAGTGAAGATTTTGCTGGAATGGTTTGCAAGTGCCATGTCACATTTGCAGATCCCCTGAGGTACCAGAATAGCATAACACCCCATAAATGACCTAATTTTAGAAAATGCACCCCTCAATGAATTCATCTAGGGTTGCAGTGATCATATTGACACCACAGGTGTGTCACAGATTTTTATACCATTGGCACTGAAGAAAATGTAATTGCATTTGTAAAAGAAAAATATTGTTTTAGCCCCAGATTTTACATTTTCACATTGGATAATGGGTAGCAATAGCACCAAAATGTGTCACATAATTTCTGCTGAGCATGGCAATACACGATATGTTGCTGTACAGTACTGCTGAGCTACATGGCAAGACTTGCGAGGGAGGGACAGAGCGCTATTTGACCCTTGAAGCACAGACTTTCCAAAAATAGTTTTTGAACTCCATACACAGGGCCCCTAAGTGCCAATTAAAGCAGAAACTCTCTAAAGTGTACCCATATTTGGAAATGGCAAAATCTGTGAATATATCCACAGGTATAGTGGCTATTTTGATTTTATGAGTTTTTTCCAGAAACAAGCAGCATTGAATGTTGTAGTGTCCATACATTGTACCAAGCTCGTGCTTCTGGAGCCACACACCCAGTAAAGTAAGTGGATTCTCCTCACTCCAGAAATACAAAACAATTGGAAGCTAGTTGTGATTAAGACACATTCAGGGTCTCAGAAGGGAGGAAAGCATTTTGATTTGGGAGTGCAGATGTTGCTGGATTTCTTTTTGGGGAAGCCAATGCACTTTTTCAGAGCCTTGAGGTTACCTGTAACTTTGAAGCCCCCTATATTTTCATTGACAGATGATGGAACTGAGTGGGCAGTTTTTTGTGTAATGAGTTGAATCTTTTATTGGGAAAATTTTACATGACATTTTGGATCACATTTATCCTGTTCTCTATGCTGAGCACTTACTTTAAGATTTACATTTAATTCTCTGAATGACATGATTCAGATGACACCGCTGAGGGATCTATTAATTATATCGAGGCAGCAGAGTTACCCTGGACTCCATCTGGCCTCTGTTAGGCCTCTTTCACACGTTCGTGAAAAACCACGCACGTTTTTCACGGATGTGTCAGAGGTGCGTTTTGCCCTCCGTGAGCCGTGTTTATGGCCTACGTGTGTTCTCCATGTGTTATCCGTGATAACACATGGAGAACGGGAACTTTCTGCTCACCTGTCCCTGGCGTCGCTGTCTGTGGTATTGCTCTACGGTCTCCGGTCCCGCAGACTCCCCGCTGCTGCAGCTTCTGGCAGCAGTTAAGTGAATATTCAATGAGCATAATGAGTGGCGGTCGGAAGCAACTGACAGCAGCGGCAGAGACAGGAGGGCTGGAGAAGGTGAGTCAAGTTTTTTTTTTTATTTTCTCAAACACGTGTGTTTTCTCCGGCACATGTCACACGGAACACCTCCGTGTGGTCCGTTTGCGTTCCATGTGACACCCGTGATGCCGGAGAAAAACAGACATGTTGACGTGTAGAGCACACGGACACACGTATGCTCCACATGTAAACACGGTCCTCGGCAAAACACGCACGTGACTGTAGACCCATTGATTTTAATGGGTCTACGTGTGCCCGTGTCTCCGGTAGGTGAGGAAAAGGACCAAACACATACCGGAGACACCTTCTTGTCATCTTTTCAGAAGCTCACAAAATTTTCTCCAATCTTGCTTTTTTGAAGTCAAAGAAAAACAGTTAAACGGTCAAGGATGGTGCAGGCACCAGCCCAGTCTGAGACATCCAGGTCTTGGCTACTATCACTTACACCGAGATACTGGCAGTAATTGCACGTGCGCAGCTCTTGTGCCAGAAAAATTGCCAGGACATACTGGTATGACTATTTTCAGGAATGCATTGCAATATAGGACGTAACGGTACGTCCAAAGTTGAGAAAGGAGTAGAAATGCTTTCAAAAATTTACATGTATGTTTATGTTTATTAATAAACCAAATGAAAAGTGAGTGGACAAAAGGGAAATTTAAATTAATCTTTTATATGACTTACCCTTAAAATATCATCAATTCTTCTGGGTACACTTACGCACAAGTCTCAAACATCATAGAGAACTAACCACAGATCTTCTATTAATGTCAACTTGTGGAAATCCTTTTCAATTTTCACATAATCCCAGACAGACTCGAAAATGATAAGAGCAAGGCTCTGTAAGGTCGTATCAGGACTTTGCTCTTCTTTATGCTGAAGATAGTTCTTTTTGACATTGGCTGTATATTTGGGGGTTTTGTCCTACTGCAGAATAAATTTGGAGCCAATCAGATACCTCTTTGATTGTATTACATGATGGATAAGTATCTGACTGTATTTCTCAGTGTTGAACAATCCATTACTCCTGACCAAATCCTAAAATCTATTTGATTAAATAAAGCGTTAAACTTGTGAGGACCCTTAACCATGCTTTATTGTTGCCTTCAGAAACTCAGTATTGTACTGCTTTTTAGACCTCCAGTGAAAAAAGTGCCTTTTGTTACAACTAGAGGTGAATTTTTCAAAAATGTTCATTTTTCAAAATGCAGATTTTTTTTTATTTGCATAAACATAGATTCAGCAAAGTTTAACTCAGCATCAAAAGTTCTTAGCATTCTCTAAATGAAATATACTTTATTAAACATCTCAATGTTTGTTAAAATAATTAATGATTTTTTGGGGGTAAATTGATGACTGATGTATTACCAAGATAAGCTGAGACCAGTACAGTGACTAATGTCATTTTTATGTCTATACACTTATCTGTAATTATTGATTTACACTATCATATGACTGCTTATATATATCATACAGCAGATGCTGACTCGAAGTGCAGACCTCACAATTCTGCAGATAAGAATATTTCAAAGATAAATGTGAAAAAAACAAAGTCACTTGTTGTTTCCAGCCCACAGAGTCACACTATTCACAGTTAAGTCACACAGCAGAGATCCCGAGATAACAGCAAAGAAGTAGAAGAAGTAAAATCATCCTACAACTTTTTAAAATTCATACATATTTATATTGGAATTCCAGAAGAATGTGATCCAGGGAGAATATAGGATTAAGACATGTACTGTGCATTTCTACTTGAGACGAGTGTAGGTTGACCAAAGAATGACGGAGTTAACCTCTATTGAAACTGAATACAAATTGTTTATACATCTTACTTTTGCCGGCATCTAAAGCTTTTTCATAAAGGGTTAAATAAAATCAGTTTTGCAGTCCCACATGAAATCTATTTTTCATGATGCTGACACCGAGGTTCAGTGTGAAACATCTTCTAAAGGAAAAGTGTAATCACAACTACATATGTTGCTTATTGCACATTTTCCAGTATTCTATCTCTCAGAGCTGTCAAAAAGCATCACTTAAACTTCAAGAATTGTCAATTCCTTCTCACAGTTCTCTTTGCTGATATCCCCAATCTGTATTCCTTGTTTTTTATCATTCATTTTAGAATTTACTATTTCAGCTCAGGGATGCTCCAAAAGCATGTGAAATGTTTAAGGAAGGATCCAGATTCCGAAGTATAAATGTATCGAGAGGCGTGTAGCAATTTTGCATTCAGAAATTATGCCATTTTCTATTGTTAAATATTATAAATTTAATAATGATGCACCATCTCTAAGGTGAGATTTGGTCATGGAGGTGAAGACCTATTGGATCCTTGCAAGATTTGATCATGGAGATGAGGACCTCTTGGATCCTTGCAAGATTTGATCATGGAGGTGAAGACCTCTTGGACACCGGCTGATCAGCACCTTGAGATGGCTACCATTTCGCAAGTGGTGTCTCTAGTATTGTGTACAAGGACAATGCTTTACATTTGGTTGTTGCTGTGCCAGATACCCTAATCATATTCAATTGAATAAGACTTAGGGGTACTTTGCACGCTGCGACATCGCTAGCCGATGATGGCGATGCCGAGCGCAATAGTACCCGCCCCTGTCGCACATGCGATATCTTGTGATAGCTGCCATAGCGAACATTATCGCTATGGCAGCTTCACACTCACTTACCTGCCCTGCGACGTTGCTCTGGCCGGCGACCCGACTCCTTCCTAAGGGGGCGGGTCATGCAGCGTCACAGCGACGTCACACGGCAGGCGGCCAATAGAAGCGGAGGAGCGGAGATGAGCAGGACGTAAACATCCCGCCCACCTCCTTCCTTCCGCATTGGCGGTGGAGGCAGGTAAGGAGATGTTCCTTGCTCCTGCGGCTTCACACACAGCGATGTGTGCTGCCGCAGGAACGAGGAAAAACATCGTATCTCCTATTGGTGCGACATTATGGAAATGTCCAACGCTACACAGATCACCGATCTACGACGCTTTTGAGATCATTTATCGGCGCATCTAGGCTTTACACGTTGCGACGTCATTACCGGCGCCGGATGTGCGTCACTTTCGATTTGACCCTGACGATATCGCAGTAGCGATGTCGCAACGTGCAAAGTACCCCTAAGTCACCCATGTTGACTACAACACACCAAGAAATGCCCAGCAATTGGATCATATTTTCAACATACATTCCATTTAAAAGAAAACCCATTAATATATTAAAAAAGAGTTGCCTGTATGGTAAATATGAACAATTATTGAAATGTTAATACTAATAAAACAAAAAAAATGCATGAAGCACAGGCAGAAAAAGGCAAATCCCTTACACAGTATAAATACATGTCAATTAGTGAAGGTAGACAGTAACAAAATAAGACCCGCTAATCATTTCTCAATACATTAAAAGCGTTTTCCTACATAGTTACTTTTAATGTTCAATTTAATCTATAGATCTTGGAATAATAGTTTCCACAATTGGATGTGATAAAAAAATGTTCCTGTGCTGAAATAATGTTATATACTGTATGTGTCCTTGCTATGTACTGTGCGATGGCCGTGTCTGACCATACAATGATATAGTGTGATCATACCACATCTTCTGGTCACGGGGGGCAAAAGAGCAAACAGACATTACAGCACGGGATCACAGCTGATTCTTGCATCCAATTTATCTGGCCAGAACTCACTGGCCCAGTTAGATAGGACACAACCCAACAAAATCTTAACTGTGATGGCTAATGCAAAGTGAAAATGTATTGTTTTGGAGTGTAAAGTTATTAACGCCAATGAACTGTCTAGTAAAGAGTTGGGGTTTACGGTGAACAGTTGGTCTCTTTGTACATGTGAGTTGTCATCTGGTCCTGGCCAGCTGTCATCAGCAGAAGAATACAGCCTAAATGGGTTCCCAGCCAACACAACTGCAGTCAACACACCCAGTCAGAGCCAGGTAATACATAAAGTGTGTCAGGGCTTTCGGAATCAAAATCTCACCCTTACTTATCGCCTTGCGCCACTCTACATTTTGCGTAGTTGGCAGGATCAAGCCTTGATGCTGATTGAAGATCCAAATGTTGTGGGGAAGGCAAGGGCTAAGTTGAAGATGGCGACCGCGATGAGGTTAAAGATTGCAGTGAACCGTGTCTTCAAGATGGTTGCACAGCTTCAACAAAACACCCAACTTGTTGGCAGCAATGGAGAGGAAGGGCATAAAAATCAGACCAGCCCACAGACACTACGCCTACCAACAAAATTGATGATGCCAGCCCATAATGACCTGTGTCCGTCTTGTTGGATGAAGTAGAAGGCTTGCACACCACAGCATCAAACAACAGGTGAAAAACTGAAAGAAATGAGGTCAGAGCTCACCCTGCACGAGGCAGAGACAAACTATGAAAGTAGCTGGTAGAGAGGTGTGTTATGTGACAAAGTTAAGATCAGCTTCCCTAACCATCGCTTCAAACTATCTCATACAGGAGGTTACACAAGGAAATAAGGCGGTGTGACATTGTATATCTCACACACTGAGAAGCCTGTTCCGAATTATGATAGGAGTGTGTTCTTCTCTCCTTTGAGTATTGTTGCCTGCTTATAATTGATCAGCATCATACAGAGGGAAGTAGATGCTTCGGTGAAAACTTTCTGATAACATCCTCTTGGAATTAACAAAAATGTACTTATTAGAAGCCAAATAATTTGATAGCTAATATCTCTACAACAGAGAGGTAAACAAAACAAAGAAAAGTTTTATTCCGCTGTGCAGTCACTACTACATCCTGTGTCCAGTTCAACACAAAAAAAATTAGTGAAAGGTCTAGCTGCTATTGCTAATACTGTGTTTCCCCAAAAATAAGTCCTACTCTGAAAATAAGTCCTAGCAAGAATTTTTGGCATTTTCGGAGTAATGCTTAAATATAAGCCCTATCCCGAAAATAAATCCCTGTCGCGGTTGAATAATGAAATGTCCGTGCAGCTCAGAAAGTTAAAGAATCCTGCAGCAAACTTCATTATAGAAAGCAGACACACCCAAAAGAGAGAAGAAAGAAGACTCCGCGATCATACTCACCAGACTCCAAATAGGAGGACCTGCAGTGGAACACATCAAGGACCTGCAATGGAACGCACACCCACACACATCAGATCACACACTCATATATATCAGATCGCACACAGACACACATCAGATCGCGCACACACACAGCGTCGAACTGGGGTGTCTGGGGCCCACCAGAGGAATTGACTCCAGGGTCCCACCCTACAGCAATATGCAAATACCTGTTAGCCGTTATCCCCGTTATATTGGAGCATTGACTAACACAGGAGGCTCCTGCACATCTACTGTGCTCCATAACTAATGTACAATTACAGTAGTTTGCAGTAAGGGGGGTCTTTGGGGCAAACAAGTTATTGCCGATCCACAGGTAAGGTAGGTGATAACTTATTGAATGAATGGATCAGGGGACGAGTGAGCTCCACTTTCTAGGGAATAAAAGTTAAACGATCGGTGCTGGTCCCAGCAATCGGTCCCCACAGATGAATAAGTTATCACTTATCCTTAGGCCACGTTCACACGTTCAGTATTTGGTCAGAATGTTACATCAGTATTTCTAAGCCAAAACTAGAAGTGGGTTAAAAATGCAGAGGTTTTTCTAATAGACTTTTCCTCTGATTTTACCACTCCTGGTTTTGGCTACAAATACTGATGTAAAATACTGACCAAATAATCAACATGGGCACATGGCCTTAGAATAGACAATTACTTAGCATATTTGCTACAGTGTAATAGTCACAGGACAGGAAGGGGTTAAACATGCATGTATTTAATCTCTACTGGAAATAATCTTCCCTTTATTGATAGAGAGAAAAAGTGACCTCCAGACACAACACAATCCACTATACCAAGATCAATAATACCACATATAAGGGAGAAATACTGCCATTCCGTGACCAATAACATATTACCACCACATAGTAACCAAATACAACCACATACAAGAGAGAAAGACCATCACACCAAAAACAGAGCGCAAAATCACTGAATATTATCACATACAAGGGAGAATATTATCACATACAAGGAAGAAATACCTCAACACTATGACCAGACCATATAAATGACCAAATAATACCACATACAAAAGAGAAATTATTATCATTACTAAACATGTTTTGATTGTTTAACCCCTTAACGACCCATGATGTACTTGGTATGTCATGGTGACATGGTGGTACTTAACGACCCATGACGTACCCAGTACGTCATGGAGAAATCGCTGCCCCGGAGCCCCGGTGAGTGCGATCAGTTCACATAAACCTTAGATTCGGGAAGGAGGGGACCTCTGCCTGACCTAAGGAGGGGTGGTGCCTCCTCCCCGGGCCTACGGAGGCTGTGATTGGCTGACGAACGCAGCTCAGCCAATCACAGCCACTGTAATGTTTCAGCCATTGAAAATGGTTGAAACATTGAAATCCAGCCATGATCAGTGCAGCTATAGCAATGATCATTGGCTGGAGCTGGGTGATCGCTGCTTCACCCGCCCCTAGCTCTGATTGGAGAGATTGGCCTTGTGACCAATCTCTCCAATCACCATGGATCTGGGGCCGGAGACCGCTCCCCTCAGCTATACTCCGGTATCTGTGGAAGCTGAGGAGAGTGATCCCTGCAAGTGCCCTGGTAAGCCCCTGCCCCCCCAATCGTCCGCCCCTGCACCCTATCTGCTACCACCGTCGCCGATCCATTGCCAATCTCCTCTATCTGCTGCAGCCCCCTCCATCTCCCACTGCTCTCCCCCATCAGCCGCTGTCCCCCTCCATGAGCTGCTGCCAGTTCTCTCCCATCCTCATCTGCTGCCCCCTCCACCATCTCTCACCCTCCCTGATCTGCTGTCCGCTCTCTCCCATCTCACCCTCCCCGATCTGCTGCCCGCTCTCTCTCATCTCACCCTCCCCGATCTGCTGCCCGCTCTCTCTCATCTCACCCTCCCCGATCTGCTGCCCCCAAACCATGTCTCACCCTCCCCGATCTGCTGCTCGCTCTCTCCCATCTCTCACCCTCCCCGATCTGCTGCCCGCTCTCTTTCATTTCACCCTGCCTGATCTGCTGCCCGCTCTCTCTCATCTCTCACCCTCCCTCATCTGCTGCCTACTCTCTCTCATCTCTCACCCTCCCTGATCTGCTGCCTGCTCTCCCTCATCAGCCGCTGCGCCCTTCCCTGATCTGTTGCCCCCTCTCTCACCCTCACTGATCTGCTGCCTGCTCTCACTCATCAGCTAGTGACCCCCTCCCTGAACGGCTACCCCCTCTCTTACCCTCCCTGATCTGCTGCCTGCTCTCTCCCATCCTCTTCATCTGCTGCCCCCTCCCCCACCTCTCACCTTCCCTGATCTGCTGCCCCTTCCACCCCCTTTCACTCTCCCCGATCGGCTGCCCCCTCCACCAACTCTCACCCTCCCTGATCTGATGCCCTCTCCACCACCTCTCACCCTGATCTTCTGGCCCCCCCTCTCCCAACCTCCACCGCTGCTCCATCCGCCGCGCCCTCTCCCATCCTCTGCCGTGTCCTCTCCCATCCTCCGCCGCGCCCTCTCCCATCCTCCGCCGCGCCTTCTCCCATCCTCCGCCGCGCCCTCTCCCATCCTCCGCCGCGCCCTCTCCCAACCTTCGCCGCGCCTTCTCCCATCCTCCTCTGTGCCCTCTCCTATCATCCGCCATGCCCTCTCCCATCCTCCACTGCGCACTGTCCCATCCTTCACCGTGCCTCCATCCACTGCGCACTCTCCCATCCTCCATCCATCTTTTTTTTCATGCCACCTAGTCCCCCCCCCTTTTTGCAGCACATCCGTGCGTGCATTCTGATTTTTTTTTCTGTAAACTAAGAAAGGAATACAAATAAACTTAGTTTAGGGCCAGTAAAATTATACTGTAGTAATCGTCAACTACAGTATTTTTTACTGAATATTTTAAGGGTCAGCCCAGTGCCACACATGAGAGTGATGCTCAAGTCTCCCATCGCATCATCCAGCATGGTCGCTCTCTTCCAGACAGGTGTGTGAGGCTGTGCCAGATGATGCGATGCGAGATTCATGCATCGCTCTCACGTGTGGTACTTGCCTTAAGGCCGCTTTACACGCTGAGATATCGGTATCGATATCGCTAGCGTGGGTACCCGCTCCCATCTGTTGTGCGACTCGGGCAAATCACTGCCCGTGCCGCACAACATCGCCTAGACCCGTCACACTACTTACCTGCCCGGCGACGTCGCTGTGACCGGTGAACCGCCTCCTTTCTAAGGGGGCGGTTCGTTCAGCGTCACAGCGACGTCACAGCTGCGTCACTGAACCGCCACCCAATAGAAGCGGAGGGGCGGAGATGAGCGGGACGTAACATCCCGCCACTTCCTTCCTTCAGCATAGCGGCAGGTAAGGAGAGGTTCCTCGTTCCTGCGGTGTCACACGGAGCGATGTGTGCTGCCGCAGGAACGAGGAACAACTTCGTTACTGCTGCAGTAACGATTTTTGAGAATGGATCCCCATGTCACCGATGAGCGATTTTGCATGTTTTTGGTGAGTGTTTTTGATCGCTAACACTCACTCATAGGTGTCATACGCAACGGCATCACTAATGCGGCCAGATGTGCGTCACCAATTCCGTGACCCCAACGAGTTTGCATTAGCGATGTCGTAGCGTGTAAAGCCCCCTTTAGTGTCAGTTGCAGGCGCTCATATTTTTACTTTTTTTTTTTTTTACTGACGTCCTTATTTTTTATTTCGCCAAACTAATTTTTTTGTATGAAGCGGGATCCAGTTTCCAAAATGGGGTCACATGTGGGAGAGCTCCATTGTTTAGGCACCTCAGGGGGTCTCTAAACGCAACATGGCGTCTGCTAATGATTCCAGAAAAAAATCAAAATTTTCAAAAAATCAAATGATGCTCCTTCTCTTCCGAGTCCTACCGTGCACCCAAACAATTGATTTCCACCACATATGAGATATCGGTGTACTCAGGAGAAATTGCACAATTAATTTTATGGTGCATTTTTTCCTGATACCCTTGTGAAAATGTTACATTTTATGGCTAAAGTAACATTTTTGTGTAAAAAAGTAAAATTTTCATTTTTTCCTTCTACATTGCTTTGGTTGCTGTGAAGATCCTAAAGCGTTAATAAACTTCTCGGATGTGGTTTTGAGCAGAGTGAGGGTTGCAGATTTTAGAATAGCATTACTTTTGGGTATTTTCTGTCGCCTAGGTTTCTCAAATACTCCAGATGTGATGTGGTACATAAAAAAATGTTTTTTGTAAATTTAGTTGGAAAAATGAGAAATTGCTGATGAACTTTTAACTCTGCTAACTTCCTAACGGAAATAAAATTTGTTTCGAAAATTGCGCTGATGTAAAGTAGACATGTGGGAAATGTTATTTAATAACTATTTTGTGTGACATATCTCTCAGATTTATGGGCATAAAATTTTAAGTTTTGAAAATTGCGAAATTTTCAAAATTTTCCCAAATTTCTGAAATTTTCACAAATAAACGCAAAAATTTACCACTTACATGAAGTACAATATATCACGAAAAAACAATGTCAGAATTGCCAGGATCCGTTGAAGTGTTCCGGAGTTATAACCTCATAAAGTGACACTGGTCAAAATTGCAAAAAATGGCCAGGTCTTTAAGGTGAAAACAAGCTGGGGGCTGAAGGGGTTAACCAGATCATTAATAAACAATTTTTTTTGTCTAGATGTTTTCATGCGCATTTTTTTCTATATGATTTCTGTATTATTGCTCTGATGCAGGTCTTGTACTGTTTTTTGGCGTTTCGCCAAATTGTCATTGGCCTTCTTTGAGCAAGGTTTTTGATCAATAATCATCATGAATAGAAACCACAATACTAATAACACAACTATTACCATCAGTGCCATTATACACAGGAGCTCTGTATATAGTGTCAGTGTGTATATAGTGTGTATATAGTGTCCTCACACAGTATGATAGTGTCACACAGCCCCTCTCACAATATGATGCCCTCACAGAGCCTCTCACGCAGTATGATGTCCCCACACAGCTCCTCACAAATCTAACTACATTGACCTGCTGTTTCTGTTCATGCTGTGTACTGAGGCTCCACATAGCTGCCATGATGTAGGGACGTCATTGCACCTGCTCCGTTCTCACATGCAAATGTTCTCAATGGTGGAAGACCATTGTATTCATCACTATCTGCAGCCTGAGGATATAGATACTGGTGAATTTAAGATGTCAGGCAAAGAGCAGCCACATGGTGCAGGACGCCAATTTTTTCAGCCCTTTAGCTGTCCAGGTCCATGTGCCAGACAGAAGCAGCCAAGGGGCCAGATCTGGCCCACAGTTCTCACTTTGTCCATTTGTCCATGTCTCCCCTAGATCTAAAAATGCAATTAATCATCAGAATTGACAGTAACCTCTATGAAGTTAAATATCACATACAGTAGAGGGGCTTCTTTTGATGACTGTAATTGCATGAATAACGCGTACAGGCGTACAGTATATCTTCTGTGGATGTCAGGAAGAGATTTTTATTAACTAGTGTTTATTATTACCTACCTCATTAATAATTATTTAGGGTCAGCAGAATCAGGCTTCCCCTTACAAGACCAATGGTTTAGTTTATTTTCTTAGCCCCATAACCAAATAGCCGGACCAAGCAAAGTGATAGGGAAAAAAGCCTTCGCATAATACTAACTTTATAGTCTTAATTTTATAGAAGTTTTTTTTTTTTAAGAAACAGCATAATTAATATGATTTTGAATGCTTGTGAAATGACTGTAGTGCCCTGGAAAAGAACAAATTTCCAAAATATGATGAAAACTCTCTTTAAGCCAAAAGGAATGACTTGCTTGGCTCTTGACTGTTTACCACAGGCCAAGCAGATACAGTTAGCCATAACCCATCTGTCAGCTTAAATTTGTTTCCTGCTTTGTGAAAATAAGCTCTTATTTTCAGTCCTGCTACACAGGTTCAGTGTCTGGAAAGAGCAGCCGGCATCAACATTACAACAAGACCTCCACTCGATACGTTGCGATTTCCAAAGCTAATTCTTAGGGTGTGTGCCCATGATCAATGTTTGCAGTATTTTGGATGGAGCATGCTTCAGCTACATTCAAAACGTTGTGTTGTACAGTACTGTTACGTCACCACCGGAGTCCGCTCCAGCGACTTCTGCTCTGATCGCCAGGCGACGCCATGTTCCTGGCATGGATGGTGCTGTTGATGGGAGAGGAGTCGATGCCAACGGCACTGGTGGGTACAGGCTCCGATCATCCACTGGGCTGGGTTATCTTGGGATCTGCAGTACCACTGGCTGACTGTGGCCATGTGCCTTCCAGCTGAAATTGCCAGCATTCAGCTACAGGCAATGGGAAGACACCACACCCTTCTTAGCTCCCCTCCTGTCTGCTCACCTCTGCCAGAGATAATTCTGATTTCCTGGCTCCTGGTCTGCCCTGTAATGTTTTGTGATTCCTAAGTGCTGACTTCTGCGTGTTTTCTGACTACCCTTCTGCCTGCTGTTTTTGTACCTCGCTGCCCGATCCGGATTTGACCTCTGCTACATTTTCTGATTACGTCCTTGTCTGCCGATTCTGTCCCTGTTCTGCTATTCCTGTTTTGACCCTGCCTGGTGACTACTCTCATCAGACTGCAGCCTTCCACAGGTAGTGATCTCTAGGGCCCTGTGTACATCCAAATCCCTGTATAGGGGTTAAAGGGTTTCAGGGTTCTGGGGGTCCTGCTTGGTGAGTGGCTTCCCTCTAGTCTGTTCATTACATTTCACCTGAGTCTGTTGATCCAGGCAGGCGTTACAAGTACAAGCTCAGTGGATAGGATTTCTAGAAATCCCATGCCCACTGTGCTTGTTTTTTCCACAGCAAACACTGACTGCAGCATGTCAATTGTTTGCTGCGGATTCACATGCATCCTCCGTAGGGAAAACACAAGCAAGAAACGGCAGCGCACTGAACCCTGATCATGGGTACAAGCAGCTGCGGTCCCCTTTGTTCTCCTGCTGAGGAGAGTCGTGGCCCCGCAGGTCAGGACCCACTACATCCAGGACACAGTGAGTCCTGATCGTGGGTACATACACTTAAGGCCCATTTACACGCAATGACATCGCTAACGAGATGTCGTTGGGGTCACGGAATTAGTGACGTCGTTGCGTGTAACACCTATGAGTGAGTGTTAGCGATCAAAAACACTCACCTAATCGTTGATCGTTGACACGTCGTTCATTTTCATAATATCGTTGCTCGTTGTGGACATAGGCTTTTCATCGTTCCTGAGGCAGCACACATCGCTACGTGTGACACCCCGGGAACGACGAACAACACCGGACTGGGCGTGTCTTTCCTTCGGCTGCTCTCCGCCCCTCCGCTTATATTGGACGCCTGCCGTGTGACGTCGCTGTGACGCCGCACGAACCGCCCCCCTGAGAAAAGAGGCAGTTTGCTGGCCACAGCGACATCGCTAGGCAGGTAGGTATGTGTGACAGGGACTAACAATATTGTGCGCTACGGGCAGCGATTTGCCCGTGACGCACAAACAAGTGCAGTTTATCCTTCAGTTTGTTGCCCAAATCTGCATGTCTATCCTTATGCCAGTGAAGCCAATGAGAATTCTGAAGTGCTGTGCGCACATTGCTTCTATTTTCCTTGCCCTTTTGGGTGCAGAAAAAATCTGCACTGTGTCAATTGTTTGTGCAATTTTTCCTGCATTTTTTAGCATTGCATGGCAAAATAAGGCTAAGTTCACATTTCCGTTGTTTTGCATCAGTCACATGCGTTGCTTGACGCATGTGACTGATGCGCTGTACAATGGATGACAAAGAACAGAATTCTTTGTCGGACTCCGTTGTGTGCGGGGGGGGCGGAGCATGAGGGGGTGGAGTTTGGGGTAAGTGGAGCCGAGCGAAGCCGTGGCACTGAGGACATCAGTGCCGCGGGAACTGCAGGGCTGGGGACAGGTGAGTGTGTGTGTGTGCGCGTGTGTGCGTGAGAGTGTTTGAGTACATGCTGAGTGCGGGAGGGGGCGGAGCCGAGCGGGGAAGTGTCGGGCTCCCTGCACAGCCAGGGTAAATATCGGGTATAGGCAAAACACTTTTTGCTTGGTTACCCGATATTTATCTTGGATACCAGTGTACACCGCTTAGCGCTGGCTCCCTGCACCCATAACCAGTGTAAATATCGGGTAACTAACCAAAGCGCATTGCTTGGTTACCTGATGTGTATCCTGGTTACGGGTGCAGGGAGCCAGAGAGAGCATGCGCAGCAAAATCCTACGGATCGCGCTGCTCAAAAAACGTTACAGGCTGTGTTGCTCCTGCCCGGCGGTCAGTTAAAAAATTACTGACCGCGACGCAGCAGAGCAACGCAGCATCAGTCGCAATCCGTCACTAATGTAAGTCTATGGGGAAAAACTGGATTCCTGCAAAATATTTTGCAGGATACCATAATTCCTCAAGGCGACGGATTGTGACTGATGCAAAACAACGGAAGTGTGAACTTAGCCTAACGCTCACAAAACCCCCCAAAAATGCTACAAAAATGCACACATTTTTTGGTGCATTTTTGGTGCATTTTTCTGTCCGAACTTCTGCAGTGTGCGCACAAGCCCTTACACTTAATACAAACTGTTGTAAAACAAACCTATTTTGACAATGTGAAAATCTTGGAAAACCACATGTCCTTAGAGCTGAATTCAGATTTTCTAGGAAAACAGTTTATGTATAGATTATGGTGTACAAACTGACTGCTGTTCTCCCAAACCAAACTCCACAGCCTTATATACCTAAATGAGGCTCCTAAGATTAGATAGGGAGACCCACGACCAGTATACACATTACATATTGTACAGAGACAAGGTTTCATGTATGTCTAAATTTGGCCTAAAGTAAATCTATCATATTAAGGGCTCACTCACATGGCCGTAGATTCTGTCATGCGAGAATCTACGGCAACAGATTATTTCTTTTACTTCTTTTGAATTTATTTTTTATTCTGTGAATCATTTTGAATATAGTGTAGGGACTCGTAAGTGTGAGGACTCTTGACGTTGGGTTACGAGCTCATGTATTTTGGTCAAAATATGGACCAATACCTGACTTTATTTATTAGCAGTTTTTTTAATTCAATTTTTTAATTCCACATTTATAATTGGTATGCAGGATACAGCCAAGTTCTTTGGGGTGTCTGTTCTGTGTGTCAATGCACTTATATAGCACTGGGCAGCCCTCCAAATCTAATGGTATGGGCGTCATCAATAGGTTGTAAGCCAGACGCTGTGCATTACAAGTATGTATGCCCTATGCAAATCTCATGTGTGCATCTTTAATACCAGCATCAACCCCCTCCACAAAATGGTAGGCTGTGAGTGGTTGTCTTATTGGTATTCTGCCCTTATGTTGCCCCCACCTTTATCATAGGGGGCCTGTTGCATCCTGCTAGTGTATTTACTATTTGACCCTTGATGACTAATAACTGTTTTTGGTGAGGGTTTTTTTTTTACTTCTTTTAAAACCCCCTATTCTGTCTCTTCCTAGCAGCAATGAATCCAACCGCTCTAATTATCAGTCCCTTAGATAACTGTATGATTTTACTCACTCTACCGGCTTCCACAGATAGTGTTAACTTAGCCCAAACGATGACTTGTAGGAAGACAAGGAGAAACGCTGTAGTTTTCTTCTAGAATCTTGTATTAAGTACAAAGAAAAGGCAGGTGAAAAGGAATAATCTGTACAGGGTTGCAGACATGTCTCTTCAGCAATGGTTCTTCTAGACTAAACTGAAGGAGAAGGGAGGAGCTTTCTATACAGAAGCCAACTAAGGGAGGTACATAGGGACAAACTTCATACAGTGTAATCTACCTAGCAACAATAAAGGAATTTCCTGATAGGAGGAAAAATATGCAATGCAAGAATTATATACAACACGTTGTTCCCATTCATGGGACACAACACCCCCATACCTACCATATACATAGTATGATGTCCCCAGCTCTCCTATAAACAGTATGGTGTGCACACAGCTACCCAATATATAGTATGTTGGGCCTACAGCTTCCCTATAAACAGTAAGATGGGCCCACAGATTTCCTATACACAGTATAAGAGCCCCCTACACTATTTGAGGAACCTTCATAGTAGACCCCCAAACTTTATAAGGCTCCCCTGTTTAGGCCCCAAACTCTATATTTTCCTTGCATTAGCTCCCAAAATGAAAAATAGCTCCCAGATTATCCTCCGATATGTATAATGGCCTCGACACTTTGACATCTCTCATAGTAGTCCTAACAATGTATGAGGGGCTCCCAATACTGTTTCAGAGTTCCCCACAGTAAGTCCCATACTGTATGAGGGTCCTCCATTGTTTATGATGTCCCCATAGTCATACCATAAGTTTTATTTAAATAAAAACAATCATATACTCACCTGATCCAGAAAGCACTAATATTATAGCGCGGAGTTACATATAAGACATCAGAGTCCTGGTGCAGCGCTATAACATCACTGCCCTTAGAATCTAATGCCCTGTGCATGCGTCGACACCTCTACCACTGCATCAGTTCTGTAGATTAGTGTAGGTATAACACTGCACACTCCTTTTAAGAATGAATTGGCAAGAAGGCAAGTCAATTTGATGCAAAACAAACGTGGATTTTAATGTAATAGCGACAATTGAGCAATTGACGTTTCGGTCCTCCTGCACTTGGTCACAATTAGGCTAGGTTCACATTTCCATTGTTTTTCATCAGTCACATACGATACGATACACTTTATTGATCCAGTGGGAAATTATGGTATCACAGCAGCACAACTTAAATCATAACATGAATTACATAATTGACGAGACAGTAGAGTTGACAGTAGAATATTATACATTAGATTAGGACATACACAGCGGGTGAAATGAAAGTAGAAAAAATAAAATAGACATTCACCTTGAAGATTTAACACTAACGTGATTGTTGTACATTCCCATAGCAGTTGGTGTGGCGCCCCTAACCTGGTCAGGCACCACTGAGTACTGCACCCATTCTGGGGGCAGTACAATACAGGTAATCCAGAAGGCTGACCGAGGTGTGACTACACAGGCGTATAGTAATCAGGTCTCACACATGTACCTTTGGGAGGACTCCTGAGAGCTTCCAGGAGGGGGCGTGGCCTCCATGTCCACTCAAGGGGTGTGGTAGAGAGCCTGCTTGCTAGGTTGCGTAGGCAAGAACAGGAGAGGAGGAGCAGTGAGCCAGTTTAGTGTGGAGCTCAGGGAGAGCAGACGGAGGGCCCTGGAGCTGCTGCAATCTAACAGCGTACGCGCAGTGAATACTGACGGGGGGAGATCGGTCACCTGGTAGTGCCACCCGAAATCCACCCATGGCTAGAGAGAGCAACGGGGTGGCAAAAAAAGGGGACTGCCAGGGAGGTACCAGGCCCGCACGGGTAACTGGTCCCAGTGCAGAGATAGATTCACCTTTCTTCTGCCAAACCTGCTTGAGGGGGCACTTCAAACCCCCAAGACAACACCACAGAGTCCGCAGCCACATAGCAAAGTGAGGGCCCATAGTTCACAAGAGGCAAGCAGCCGGAGTGACCTGGTCCAGGCTACAAGCAAACGGGCCGAAACGAGGGGAGCAGCAACTTCCCTGGGTGACCCCCGTAGGGACTGCAAGTCAGGGTCATCACAAACAACAGAAGGGCTAGAGAAGGCGAGTCAGTAGCCATCCTCACAAGTCAGCCTGAAGGACACCTGGTTCCAGCCTGGTTCATCCCAGCTACGCCCAGGTTACTCACCCTGCCACCTAATGTGAGTAAAATCCCTGAAAGACTGTTTGGACTGTGCCTGAGTCATTCTGCACCTTGTGGTTCCACACACCTACACAGGGTCCTGGAGCTTGCCTCACTCTCGGGAGGCCACTACAACTGACTGTACCCACCATCAGCCACAGGCACCCCTTAATCTGCAGTGGCGGTCCCCACTGACCGTAATACCGAGAGTGGCGTCACGACAATCCTAAGAAGACATCTTACCTGTGACCAGACCGTTCCGCCACATGGAGTCCCTGAAGGTAATGCACACCGACACAACACCTGTGGGGCTTCACATTGGCACAAATGATTTCCTATATTTTTCCTTATTACACCTCAGCAGGATTAGCCGGTTACTGACGTAACTTGCTTGACGCTTGTGACTGATGCGTTGTACAACGAATGACAAAAATAAGAATTCATTGTCGGACTCTGTTGTAATACGTGAGAGAGAGAGCGATCAGCTGATCGCTCTCATTAGCTAGCCGCCGGGTGACCAGCTAATCGCTCACAGCAGCCGGCCGCCGGGTGAACAGCTGATCACTCACAGCAGCCAGCTGCCGGGTGATCAGCCGATCGCTCACAGAAGGCGGCTGCCGGGTGAACAGCCGATTGCTCACAGCAGCCAGCCGCCGGGTTATCAGCTGATTGCTCACAGAAGCCGGACGCTGGGTGCTCAGCCGATCACTCACAGAGGCAACTGCCAGGCGATCAACTGATCGTTCGGCCGCCGAGAGAGAGCATGCGCAGCGGAATCAAAAGGATTCCGTTGCTCAAAAAGCGCTACATGCTGCGTTCCTGCTGCCCGACGGTCAGTCATTCCACGACTGATCAGTCGGGAGGAGGATGCAACGCAGCATCATCAGTCACAATCCGCCGCTCATACAAGTATATGGGAACAACGGAATCCTCCAAACGGATTCCGTTGTTTACCAGAGCGCAGATTGTGACTGATACAAATTGACGGAAATGTGAACCTAGCCTAAAGGCTACTTTACACACTGCGATATCGGTCCCGATATTGCTAGTGTGGGTACCCGCCCCCATCTGTTGCGCGACACGGGCAAATCGCTGCCCGTGCCGCACAACAGCCGTCACACATACTTACCTGTCCGGCGACGTCGCTGTGACGGGCGAACCGCCTCCTTTCTAAGGGGGCGGTCCGTGCGGCGTCACAGCGACGTCACTGAAGCGTCACTGAACCGCCGCCCAATAGCAGCGGAGGGGCGGAGATGAGAGGGACGTAACATCCCGCCCACCTCCTTCCTTCCTCATAGCGGCCGGGAGGCAGGTAAGGAGAGCTTCCTCGTTCCTGCGGCGTCACACGCAGCGTTGTGTGCTGCCGCAGGAACGAGGAACAACTTCGTTACTACTGCAGTAACGATTTTTAAGAATGGACCCCCATGTCGCCGATTAGCGATTTTGCACGTTTTTGCAACGATGCAAAATCGCTTATCGGTGTCACACGCAACGGCATCGCTAATTCGGCCGGATGTGCGTCACAAAATCCGTGACCCCAACGACTCCGCATTAGCGATGTCGCAGCGTGTAAAGCCCGCTTTAGTCGCTAATTTGCATATGCATGTGGAAATTAGGGTCACAATTTAGATTCCTGTTTGTCCTATAGATGTGTGGTCAGCAGGATAGGACCTGGGTATTGTATCCAGTGTCCTATATAAGGTGATCTATGGGAAACAGCCAGATATAGCAGGAGCCTGGGATTACATGCATTGCAAGTATATCATCACATGTGAGGTTCTATATTGTTACTGCCAAGCAAACTTCCAATTGGAGCATAAGTTAACAAACGGTGTAATGTCACTATTGCTGCCCTATCACTGCAGCTCAGGTGAACCTGCAGACACACACAGCAGGACCGCAAATTGGTCGACATATAATCCCAGGCTCCTGCTACTGGTTGATTTGGAGTACCTGTTCTTAGCTATATTATGCTCTCCTTAATTTTATTCACAGAGTTTATGTGGATTTTGGAGCAGATTCACATTAGAAACATTTATAATACTCTGTTGAATAAGTGCCAGTCCTTTAAATTAAACACACTTCTATTTATACATATAAATGAGATCTCCTCTGAGAAGTCTTTTTTCTAAGCTAAACATATCTAGTTTTTTCAACCTGTCATCATATGTTAGGCCTTCCATTCCTTGTAGTGGTCTAGTTGCCTGCCTTTGAACTGACTCTAACTTCTAAATGTTCTTTTTAAAATGTGGAGCCCAAAACTGGATCCCATATTCCAGATGTGGCCTTACAAGTGATTTATAGAGGGGTAACAATACGTTGGGATCACGGGATCTAATCTCTCCTTTTAAACACCCTAAGGCTATGTGCCCACGCTGCGGATTTACCGCGGATTTTGCCGCGGATTTGCCGCGGATTTACCGCGGATTTCCCGAAAATCTGCAGCAACGGCACTTCCAAGCCATTTCAATGGCATTTTGGAAATTCTGTGTCCATGCTGCGGATTTTTCCGTGGCGGATTTGCCGCGGATTTTGATCCAGAAAAATCTGCAGCATGTCAATTATTGTTGCGGATTTTGGTGCGGATTTTGGGTATAGAATGGGGGGAAAAAAAAAAAATCCGCATCAAAATCCGCGGCAAATCCGCGGTAAATCCGCGGTAAATCTGCGGCAAATCCGCGGGTGCGGATTTTTATGCAGAAAAATCCGCAGGTACATTCTACCGTGGACACATAGCCTAAGGTTTCTTGATGTTGATTTTTCTGGCTGAAAATCTAAACCAAAAACCAAACAAATTTTGTTGGTTTTCTTTTTGTATGGTTTTTGCATATGATTGGTTAAAGGGAACCTGTCACTGGATTTGGTGACTATAAGTTGCGGCCACCACCACTGGGCTCTTATATACAGCATTCTAACATGCTGTATATAAGAGCCCAGGCCTTTGTATAGAATGTAAAAATCACTTTATAATACTTGCCTAAATGGTTGCTGTAATGGAGTTGGGTCATATGGGTGTCTCCGGTCTCTGGTGTCGGCGCCTCCTCTTTCGGCCATCTTCGTCCTCCTTCTGAAGCCTGTATGCATGATGTGTCCTACGTCATACACACTCGCCGGTCCCACGCAAGTGCACTACAATACTTTGATCTGCCCTGCTCAGGGCAGATCTAAGTGCACCTGCACAGTACCTCAGTGTCGGCAAGTGTGCATGACATAAGATGAGTCATGCAACCTGACTTCAAAAGAAGGACGACAAAGATGGCCGAAAGAGGAGGTGCCGACACCGGAGAACGGAGACACCCATATGACCCAACTCCACCACAGCGACTGTTTAGGTATTATAAAGTGATTTTTATATTCTACACAGCGGCCTGGTCTCTTATATACAGCATGTTAGAATGCTGTATATAAGAGCCCACTGGTGGTGGCTGCAGCTTATAGGCCCCAAATCTGCTGACAGGTTCCCTTTAATTCAATTGGTTTAGTAGTCAAATTTTGGCAATTTCTGCCAGTAGAAATATCCTCAAAACTGGTATATTGCATCTTTTTCTACAGAAACATGAAAAAAACCACCATGTGCACTATAGGCATTTCATTATTTCAAATGAATAAAAAGCTTATAGAAAGAGTTGTTAAACCGCAGCCAATCAACATGTTTTTCAGTTGTGGGTAGAGATGAGCCAGCCTCTAGAGGCTCGAGTTCGGTTCGGTTCGTCGAACGGAGGCCGCGTTCAAGTTCGGTTCGGCGAGCCGTTTGACGAACCTCTCGATCCCCATTGAAAACAATAGGAGGCAAACACAAACACATAAAAACACATTATAAATTTACACATTCAGTTAATAAATATTGCCATAACACTTACCTGTCCCCGCGAAGCGTCCTGCACTCTGTCTCCCGCCGCTTTTTCTTCCGATAATCGCTGTGTCCTCCCGGTAACCAGCACTGATGATAGGAGGACCTATCGTGACGTCAAAATAGCATGTGACCAGCCACATGTCTATTATCTCATTGGCTACAGACTGGTAACATGGCTATGATGTCATGCTAGGTCCTGTCAGTGCATCTCTCCAGTACGCGGTGCTCGTTTGAGCATGTCCGTGTACCGGCGAAATGCTCTGGTACATGGTCGACTCCCCGTTCCTGCATGTAGACGCTCTTTACAGAGTCAGCCACATGCAGGGACTAGCTGTCACAGCCGGTAAATAGCGGCATCGGGAATCACGTGATTGGAGCACCATTGCAATAGTAACCCGTGTGTCAGCGGTGACGTCACCGCTTACAGCCAGCAGCCTCTTATCACTCACGGAGTGAAAAGACTGCACAGGAAGCAGCAGCGTCTTCCTCCCATGCAGTGCTGTCTGATGTAGCAGAGCTGTATGGGTTGAAGGAGAAAGAAGACCGAAGACCAGGATCGTGGAGGGATGACAGGGAGTAATAAACATGGAGTCTCTAATGTGTCTGTGTATTTATTTCTATTAAAGTATTTTTTCTCTGTGTGGTGTCTTTTTTTTTAACCCTTTATTGGAGATTCTTAATGGCCATGTCAAACTTGCTTGACATTAAGAATCTCTGGCTTAATACTAGCTAGTAAAACAAAGCTAGTATTATTTCATCATTACCAAGCGAGCAACCATCACCAGTGCAGCTGGAAGAGTTGGATACAGCACCAAAAGATGGCGTTTCTATAAAAGCGCTATTTTCTGAGGTGGCTATTCGCAGCAGAGGGCCCCAAAAACCTCGGGCTAACCTGTGCTGCAGATTCCAATCCCCAGCTGCCTAGTTTTACCCGGCTGGACACAAAAATGGGGCGAAGCCCATGTCATTTTTTTATTTTAATTATTTCATGAAATTCATGAAATAATTAAATAAAGGGCTTCCCTACATTTTTAGTTCCCAGTCGGGTACAAATAGGCAGCTGGGGGTAGAGGGCAGTAATACCTGCCTGCTGTACCTGGCTAGCATACAAAAATATGGCGAAGCTCACATCATTTCAGTAGTTTTTTGGCAAAAAAAATAAAAAATGCTTCCCTGGATTTTGCATTGCCAGTGAAGGTAACACCAAGCAGTGTAGGTTAGCAGCCAGTAGCTGCTTGGATTACCCTTAGCTAGTAATACAAAAAATGCAGCGGGAGCCCATATATATTTTTTTTAATTATTTATTTAAATAACTAAAAAAAAATGGGCTTCCCTGTATTTTGATTGCCTGACATCATAGTGCTGTAAAAATAAATCATTAAAAAAAATGACGTAGCGCTCCGCGGTATTTTTGATTCTCAGCGCAGATAAAGCAGACAGCTATGGGTTGCCAACCCCATCTGCCTGGCATTACCTTGGCTGGCAATCAAAATACAGGGAAGCCCATTCATTTTTTTTAGTTAAAAAAATAGTTAAAAAAAATTACGTGGGGTCCTCCCATTTTTGATAGCCAGCTAGGGTAAAGCAGACAGCTGTAGCCTGAAAACCACAGCTGGCAGCTTTACCGTGGTTGGTGAGCCAATGTGGAGGTCACCCCAGGCTCTTTTTTTATAATTATTTTATAAATATTAATAATGACAAAAAAAAGTAGGGTCCCCCCAAATTGGATCACCAGCCAAGGTAAAGCGGACAGCTGTGGTCTGGTATTCTCAGGGTGGGAAGGTCCATAGTCATTGGCACTTCACAGCCTAAAAATATCAGGCCGCAGGCGCTCCAGAAGTGGTGCATTCACTAGATGCGTCAATCCTGGCGCTTCACCCCAGCTCATCCCGTGCTCTGGTGCAGTGACAAACGGGGTAATAAATGGGGTTGATACTAGCTGTAAGGTCACATGACATCAAGCCCAGCAGTTTGTGATGTCATGGCGTCTATCAGATTCCCGACATCACAAACTGTCAGTACTAACAAAACAAATAGACAACAAAAAATGTATTTGAAAAAAACTCCCCAAAACATTCCCTCTTTCACCAATTTATTGTAAGGAAAAAAAATAAGGGAGTCCCACGACGACTCTGGACCATGTAGAATATGGGGGGACACGCTCAGGGAACGTATCCCCCATTTTCTAGGAGTACAGACCCTCCATGTGAGGAGTGTGGGTGCAATGAATCTGCACCCACTCTCCCCGGGTCCACAGCAGCAGAGTCCATGTCGTAACTGTTGCTACCAAAGCTGCAATGCCCTGCTCATGAGGTAAGGGCATGCCTAATCAGGAGAACTATACTACATTTTCAAATATTGGTATTTTATGATATTATTGCTATTCCACCTACTATATATTGGGGATAGGATCTTGGAGATAGAATAGCCCTTTAAGTACAGTTATCCAGCTGAATGAATACTAAACAACAAAGCTCGCTATTTAGACATGCTTTCTTGTGGCGTATAACGGACTCTCATGTTTGGTAGTCATTCAGCAGGGCAACTAAAAAATCAAATACCTCAATTTGGAAATGTAGTATAGCTCTCCTGATTAACTATATTCCTTACCTCATGAGCAGGGCATTGCAGTAGCTTACAGATGCATGGTTACCGCCACTCACTGTGTCTGAATACAGGAAGCTGAGCTGACAGACACTCTGTGCATGCGGCAGCGTCTATTGTGAAGGAGGGGGCCGCGGGGGATCAACGCTGCACAGGTACTGTGGGACACTGGAGAACACCCATTCGTTTAGAGGGGGTCACCTGGCAGGGCCTGGGGAGGAGTTTTCTGTCGCATGTGTCATGGCACATGCGACAGAAATCAGAGGAGTAGGGTGAATGCGGCCGGCGCGCTGCTGTGCGCGCGGCCATCTTGGATTTCCGGGAGGGGGTCGGGGGGGCACTTTGGCGACACCGGGGGACCGGAGGGGACCTGGGAGGAGATTTTTCTCCCATCTGACATGTTTTTTCATGCCAAATGGGAAATAAATAATTTTTTTACCGGCGCTGTCATTTACTGTAACGTGATCATTGGTATACAGTGAATACCGGTGATCAAGTGAGTAGGGACCGGTAAAAACGTCCTGAATCATGATCTCCAGGGTCTCAGCTACCCCCTGAAACCCCGGAGATTTTCTGACGCTGGGGGGGTGCTATTCACTTATTTCTGCCTGCTGTTTATAAACGGCAGATCAGAATAAGACTACATTTACATGACTGATCCGTTTTTGTGGTCCGCAAAAAACGGTCCATTTTTTTCACGAGTGCATCCGTTTCCATTCCATTCTGTATATGGTCCGTATGTCATCCGTTTGTCATCCGTGTGCCTTCCGTTTTTTTGCGTACTGCAAAAAACTGAAGGAGGGAAAATACATAAATTTACCCAGGATCCATAGCTTTTACCTACATGAGGCGGTCACATGTTCACTCCAGTGCCATTTTCTACTGCTTTTCACAGCGTAGAGCGCTCTAGTGATTTGTGCTTGTACACTTCATATCAGTCTTTTCTGTCATTATAATGGCAGAAAGACACATAATGTCCCACTCTCCTGCATTTTGTAATTTTGCACCCTTTGGTGCCTTTCATGTGGCACTAAGGGGTGCTTAGTCTTGTATTTAGCCAAAAAAAATAAATTTAAAAAAAAATGACGTGGGGTTTCCCCTATTTTTGATAGCCAGCTAGGGTAAAGCAGACGGCTGCAGCCTGCAGACCACAGCTGGCAGCTTCACCTTGGCTGGTAATCCAAAACTGAGGGCACCCCACGCTGTTATTTTAAATTAAATAAATAATGAAAAATACTGAGTTATTATGAATATTTGATCCATAATAATTCTACATGCATTCTTATAATGTATGTATCGATCACAGGCGCCCATCCCTTTTAGAGTGTGTATGAGGTTGAAGTTTTTGGCCAAAAGCATCTGACATGGTTAAACCAAAGCATCTGACAAGTTAAATTAAAGCTGGCTGACAACTCAGTGCTATTTTTCTATATACTAGGGCAAAAAAAAAAAAGATCAACAAGCCGAGGAATAGCATTGAAGGCCTTCTAAGTATTACATTAGGTCTAAGGTCAACAAGCGTCAAAGAGTTTCTATACATTTTTTAGGGTCAAGGGTCAATTAGCTGGTTTTAGAAAACTGTACTGCGCATGACGCTGCGTCTGCAGATTTCGGACCACGTGACAATGGCTTAATACATGGTTAAGATAGGAAACGAGTTTTATTGGGTTCTTGAAAACATGTTTTAAAGCCATTTAAAGAGACAAGTGAGAAAAAGAGGGTGTGGTGAATTGTATTTAAGCTTGAATACACTTCATAGGGTTTAGAATGGGACCATTCTCAGTCCAGATGAACCAGATGGAAGACTGTTTGCCATAACATCACTGCTATGTAAGATAATGGACTATTTTCTCTATCTTTTTCTCTCTTAACTAATTCCTAACTAAAGCCAAACATTATTTTTCTGTAATCATTTTTAACCTTTATTGAATAAACCCATATATGGTTTGCACCTATTTCTCTTCAATTGTTATATACTGGCTAAGCATAATATACGTCAAATCCTATTTTTAACAAATAAAAAAATAAAAACAACACGTGGGGGTCCCCCCAAAATTGACTCATCAGCCAAGGTAAAGCAGACAGCTGGGGTCTGATATTCTCAGACTAGGAAGGTCCATGTTTATTGGACTCTCCCCAGCCTATAAATAGCAGGCCGCAGCCGCCCCAGAGGTGGCGCATCCATTGGATGTGCCAATCCTGGTGCTTTGTTCCAGCTCATCCCGTTGCCCTGGTGCGGTGGCAAACGGGGTAATATATGGGGTTAATACCAGATGTGTAATGTCACCTGGCATCAAGCCCTGGGGTTCGTGATGTCAGGCATCTATCAGATACCCGATATTACTAACCCAGTCAGTAATAAAAAAAATAAATAAATAGACGACAAACACATTTTTATTTGAAAAAACACTCCCCAAAACATTCCCTCTTTCACCAATTTATTAGAAAGAAAATCAAATCCAGGTCTGGTGTAATCCAAGGGGTTCCCATGACGATCCATACCATAGTCAATGTCCCAGTCAATGAAGAACAGAATGTTCCATATTGGCTGGGAGAGCAATGCAGTGATCTGAGCTAACATCAATAAGTCAGTCCAGGTCACTGAAGGGGCATGACAAGTGCTGCTGTCAGTAGGATAGCGAGGTACATTACCTGCGGTGATCGCTGCACTCCTGATAGCAGAGCTGTCACTGAGTTCAATGACCTTCGCCTTCACAAACTAAGTATTGCGGGAGCCTGTGACGTCACCGCTAGTGACAGTCTCGGGTCAGCAGCAAGAGGAGATGTGACAAGCGGCGGCCATGGAGGACAGTGATAGCGCTGACGTCGGGAGGGCAGGACTTCATCACCGCAGGTAAGGCTATGTTCACATTTCCGTTGTTTTGCATCAGTCACATGCATTGATGGACGCTTGTGACTGATGCGTTGTACAACGGATGACAAGAATAGAATTCATTGTCGGGCTCCGTTGTAAAAAGAGAGAGTGATTAGCTGATCGCTCTCATTAGCCGGCCGGCTTTTGAGAACGAACAGATGATCTCCGGGTGGCCGGCTAATGAGAGCGATCAGCTGACCGCTCACAGCAGTCGGCCGCCAAAAATGTGTGCGGACGGCGGAGTGCGGGGTGGGTGGAGATGAGCGGGGCCATGCATGCGGGCGGCGGAGTGCAAGGTGGGAGGAGCCAAGCAGGGCCACGTGTGCTGGCGGTGGAGTGTGAGGTGGGTGGAGCCAAGCGGGGCCATGTGTGCGGGCGGCGAAGTGCGATATGGGTGGAGCCGAGCAGGGTAATGTGTGCGGGCGGCGGAGTGCAAGGTGGGTGGAGCCGAGCGGGGCCATGTGTGCGGGCAGCGGAGTGCGAAGTGGGTGGAGCCGAGCGGGGCCATGTGTGCGGGCAGCAGAGTGAGAGGTGGGTGGAGCCGAGCGGGGCCATGTGTGCTGGTGGGGGAGTGCGAGGTGGGTGGAGCCGAGCGAGGCCATGTGTGCGGGCGGCAGAGTGCGAGGTGGGTGGAGCCGAGCGGGGCCATGTGTGCGGGCGGCGGAGTGCGAGGTGGGTGGCGCCGAGTGAGGCCATGTGTGCGGGTGGCTGAGTGTGAGATGGGTGGAGCCGAGCAGGGTAATGTGTGCGGGCAGCGAAGTGCGAGGTGGGTGGAGCCGAGCGGGGCCATGTGTGCGTCAGCGGAGTGCGGGGTGGGTGGAGCCGAGCGGGGCCATGTGTGCTGGTGGCGGAGTGCGAGGTGGGTGGAGCCGAGCGAGGCCATGTGTGCGGGCGGCGGAGTGCGGGGTGGGTGGAGCCGAGCGGGGCCATGTGTGCGGGCGGCGGAGTGCGAGGTGGGTGGAGCCGAGTGAGGCCATGTGTGCGGGTGGCTGAGTGTGAGATGGGTGGAGCCGAGCAGGGTAATGTGTGCGGGCAGCGAAGTGCGAGGTGGGTGGAGCCGAGCGGGACCATGTGTGCGGGCAGCAGAGTGTGAAGTGGGTGGAATCGAGCAGGGCAATGTATGCGGGCGGCGGAGTGCGAGGTGGGTGGAGCTGAGCTGGGCCATGTGTGTGGGCGGCAGAGTGCAAGGTGGGTGGAGCCAAGCAGGGCCATGTGTGTGGGCGGCGGAGTGCGAGGTGGGTGGAGCCGAGCTGGGCCATGTGGCGCTGAGGACTTCAGTGTCAGGGACTGCATGGCGGGGACAGGTGAGTGTTAGTGTGAGTGTGTGTACATGCCGAGTGCAGGAGGGGGCGGAGCTGAGCGGGGAAGTGTCGGCTCCCTGTACACGTAGCCAGGGTAAATATCGGGTTACTAAGCAAAGCGCTTTGCTTGGATACCCGATACTGACCTTGGTTACCAGCTTACTGCAGGCTGCCAGCGATGGCTTCCTGGATACTGTAGCTGTAAAAAGCCACGCTTTTGGTGATCGAACCATTCTCGAATGTAACTCGAACTGTCGAGCTTTTAGCAAAAAGCTCGAGTTTGAGTTCGATCTCGAGCACCCCCAAAATCACTCGAACACGAAATTGGCAAACCTCGAACCTTGCTCAACTCTAGTTGTGGGCACTTTTGGAGGCATCACAGCCATGCCAAGTATTGGCTGGCACACCACATTACCTGTCCTGTATGAAGGCTAGATCATGTGTGGCGATGACAATATATTTTGAGCCAGGTGCAGAATACCCTAACAGAGACTTGTGAACAGAACCCTAATTGAGCCTGGTGCAGCGTACCTTAACAGTCTGGAGCAAGTTACCCTAACAGAGCCTGCCACAGAGTGTCCTAATAGAGCATGGTGAAGAGTGACCTAACAGACCCTGGTGCACAGTACACTATTAGAGTCTTGCGCACAACACCCTAATAGAATGCCTCCTAACTGTCCTGAATATAGCAAACTACCCTGATTTGAGGGCTCTCTCCCACAGTCCCGCTGTTCACAGCTCTTGTCCCGGCTCCTCCTCTCAGTACAGTGAATACATTTTCTCAGTTCAGTGCATAAATTAAATTCTCATCTGCGCGGATTTATTTTGAGGAGACTCAAACTCATGATCTCATGGTCCATAGACAGCAGCTCTACCATTAAGCTACTGCCTGTTTTGAAAGGTAAAGAAAGATCTGGTAATCTTGATCTATGTTGCAGGCAGAGAAACCAGAAGTAAATTATTCCATTACATAGAGATATAGCTAGCTATCTACTGCATCTCTATGTAGCTGAAGAAAAATGTCAGATTATTTTGTTCCCTTTAAACTACTATAAAGAAATGAGAAAAAAATACAAATATATAAAATAAAAAATCTTTATTTTCACCCCTCTTGAAATCAAACCAGCAACTTTTAAACATGTGCCTGCAGCCCTAGCTGGTGAATCACAAGCTCTGATAAGGTCAGTCGAAGAATTAGATATAGTTGAAGCAGATTACACAGGACAGCGATCCATTGGAAAGAGCAACATCTCTGTGTCCTGTATTCTAGAGGGAGAGGAAACATTTTTTTTCTTGTAATAAAATTACAAAAAATAATAAAAAAATAGAATAATTTAATTTTTATTGTGCTTTTAAAAAAAAAATAATAAGCATCACAAATGAGCAAATAACATGGATATATACATGGATATATTTGATGTCCCTGTAATCATAACGACCCAAACAACATAGCAATTAGATTACTGAGGATTATGGTGTAAAAACATGGTGCAATTGATTTTTTTTTTCTATGAAACCAATAAAAAATGTAATAAAAATGTATGACTGAGGCCATGTTGACACACAGCGTAAATTGCTGCATTTTCTCTGCAGGTGTCCGCACCACGAGCGCAATAACAATCTACTGAGTGTTATGTGTTTGCTGCATTTTTATGCATTTTCCCAGATACATGTTTTGTACAGATGTCAATCCAGGTTTTTAATGCTTTTTAATACTACAGAAAAGCTGCGATTCTGTATTTATATATGCAACAGTACTTTTTTCTCTCGTGTTTTTTTTTGCAGGCTCCACAAAAAAGCCTATAGAGAAAAAAAACAACAAAACTGCACAGTTCAGTGGCATCTTTAGATGCACCAAGGGCGGAGATTTCATGACGTCACATCATCTTTGCTTGGACATTTAGCCTGTGTTCACATGTAGCGTAAATGCTGCATCTTTTTTCTCCTGCTTTTTTTGCATATATATTCTGCTGTGTTTAACTGTCCAAGCAAAGTGGATGTGATTTCATGAAAAGACACTGCTGAACTCTGTGGTTTTGGTGTTCTTTATTCCTCTAGAGGTTTCTCTATGGAACTTCAAAAAATGTATGAAGAAAACTGCAATTTTTTTTTAAGTGCAGAATCAAAGCTTTTCTGTACTAGAAAAACACGGCTTCACATTTTTAAAATTGTTGCTCCTTGGTGGATCTCTTCCAATATTGGCTGTGTGGTTGAACTCTCTGAAAACAGGCTCCGTAGGGGCATATTTAAAATTGTTGATTTGTGGGGGTACTCTTCCAAGCCTCGCAGCGGGTCCACCATCTCTATCCCAAATCCAACTCCAAGCTTAACTGCAGCAGCTATAGTGTATGCTACTGGAGCTGAAATTTTGGTTCTGTACTGGAACTGTGAAAACAAATAATTATTCACAAGGAGACAGACTATTGTCAATAAGTAATCAGTGGTCTGTGAGTGTAAAACACCTAGAACTCTATATAAACCACTCAAAGACCAATTTTAACACAAAAGTATCAAAATCTTTATTCTAACATGATTTAAAAACATAAACACAAAAAGACAAGATTAAAATGAATACATCAAGTGTGATATAAAGGGTCTACCCCAGCTACTGCAAGGAGTACAGAAGATAAACTGTGGAAATAAAGAAGCGCAATAGGGTCTTACCCCAGTAGCAATGGGGGAGAGAGAGATATGGTATTACTCACCTATAGGGGTTGTGACAGTCACAACACCTATAACAGCATGTATGTAGGTAATTCCAAGCCACGGCAGCGGTCCCTTGGCAGATAACAGAGAGTAGTAGAATGAGGGTTTCCAGGCCGCGCCAATGACTAGCCGATATTAGGATGTTAGATTAATGTTGCTTTTATTCCAATGTACAGGTCTACGCGTTTCGGAAGGCACCCCTTCCTTCTTCAGGACCACATGGCAAGAAAACATAATTTTATGTTTTCTTGCCATGTGGTCCTGAAGAAGGAAGGGGTGCCTTCCGAAACGCGTAGACCTGTACATTGGAATAAAAGCAACATTAATCTAACATCCTAATATCGGCTGGTCATTGGCGCGGCCTGGAAACCCTCATTCTACTACTCTCTGTTAACTGCAAGGAGTACAACATCGGCATTATGAAACCATATCATTATACAGTATATGCATGATTATAAATATTTTATTATTCCAAATTTCATATATTGAATATACAGAGAACAGAAATAAGTATATCTGCATAATATTGTCCCAAATAAATCAATATATCCAATCAGTATGGAATCAAGCTGTCTAGAAATTGATAATCAGTGTTAACACTAAGCCCAAGCTGCATACTGGGTTAGAATTCTGCCATGATTTCCCCATGTGCATAAGAAAAATGCATTAATTGTACCACCACAAAAATAATGCACATGAGGTAACCAAGTTAATCATGGATTAAAGAGTCAACATTATAATCTATATGCAAGGCAGAAACCCTTAAAAACCCACAGTGTATTACCTATGCCGAGGCAGACCCACACACCCCTCCAACGATCGTTTCTCGTTAGCTTCGTCAGGGAGTGATGTGAGGGAGTATCAGTCAGATTTAAGTAGCCCTTACGCAGCTGTGTCTATAAAACTTAACAAGCATTTTCTTACTGGAATCTGTTGTTACGGACGAGCGGCGCCATCCTCCCTGCCCGGAGGCGGGGCCACGTCACCAGATGTGACAACATTGCCGTGACGTGGCCATACCATGGAGGTAGGAGGAGGGAAGCCGCACATGCGCACAACAGCGTCAGTGCTTGGTATGCTGTGAGTACAGAAGAGCTGACGCCATATTGTTGTAGGTCAAAGATTTTATCAGGCATCCCTAACATGGCGGCCGCTGTATTACTAGATATTAGATTACTAGATTAAGGCAAACTCAAAGATTAAGTTGTGTTATCCTTGGTTGGTAGGATTGACAAAGCATCATAAACATACGTTGTATCAAGAGATTCAAGGGTTTGTAAATATCACATATAAGAATATCAATTATTGATTAGTCATTCCATGAACTTGATATTACAAATAACGTTGGAGTTGATGCACCTATAGATCCATGCATTGTCATTCACATTCATATAATCAACCACTACATGAGATAATTCTCATCAGGAAGCCGTATAAATCACAGCGTTCTATCAAAAAGCATCCCGTATCCCCTCAAATTAAAAAATAGGGATAACAGCGAGAGAGCAACTTCAGAGGAAAAAAGTATGTATAAAATAAACATATCACAACATTTCATTAAGTATAGAATATCAGGAATTCAACTCCAATATCATAAAGCACTAAATTTCAGTGTCCCACTTATAAGGTCATGAGAAGACTCACCTATGCCAATACAACAGAGAGGGGCAGCACAAATGTGCTGTACCACTTTGGTCATGGCATAGGTATACATAGAAGTTTGTAAGTATGTTGACCAATAAAAACAATATAATTCAAGAGCACTCCAAGTAGATAATGAAGTTACAAAAACTAGGATCCAATACACTGGAGTCATAAGTCAATAAGAAAGCCCATCTATGACCCTAAATAAAGGAAGAGCAGCATTAAATTGTTACACTACTTTGAGGGATAGATACAAAGAATTATAGATTCCACTCAACCAATCAGATGTTGTATGATACTATATAACATAATGTCACAATTATAAGGTCATGAAATGACCCACCTATGATACAGAACAGAGGGAAGAAGCACAAGGTGCTGCATCACTTTGCTCACACCATAGGTATGGATAGAAGGGAGAAACTCTACATAAATAAGTAAACCTATACCATCATTGAGAATATCCCGTTGTAAATCCAAGACTGTCGTTAAGTCCTCCCATGATAAAGTCACAGAGATGTGCAGCATCAAAGTGCTGCCTATCCCTGGTGAAAACATGGGCAGTGATAGAAGAAAAGGCCAATCTGGTATTACACGATACTAAATATTATAATATCGCAATCATAAGGTCATGAAGAGACCCACCTGTGATTCAGAACAGAGGGAAGCAGCACTATCAGTGCCGAATCACTCTGCTCCTGATCAGGTATGGATAGAAAATGGGAACTTAAAGCAAAATAAGTAACCCCATGTCATCATTAGGTGTATCTTGGTATAAATCAAGACTATCATGAAATCCTCCCATGATGATACAAAAGAGACCGGCAGCACCGAAGTGTCGTCCATCCACAGTCACATCATGGATAGTGATAGGAGGTGAGAAGGTCCAAATGGAAATATGTGTCACGGGCGGAGGAGGGGACGCTGCGCTCTCCCACTGCTCGGGTCCTGCTGCTGCTGGTGCTGCTGCTCGGTGGTGGCTCGAGCGGTGGGCCGGATCCCGGGGACTCGAGCGGCGTTCCTCGTCTGTGAGTGAAAAGAGGATTTATATTGTGGGGGTTTTGGTTATTGTCCGTGACGCTACCCACGGTTGTGGTGATATTGGTGACACCACCGCTGCTCTAGACAGCGATACCGGGAGCCGTGACAGGGAGCAGCTTGGTTGTTATTTCTCCCCTCCATGGGTAAGGGGGTTGGTTGTCCCGGGGCCCGGTGATGGGGGTAGGGATGGATGGCAGGCGGGTTACGGGGCCTGGTGAGGTGCAGAGTCGCGGAGTCAGCGCTGTGCCGCACGGCACAGTGGTACTCACTCAGCCAATGATGAGGACGCAGTTCTCGGTAAAACACACGGCTGGATGGACGGGTCTCAACAGGCGGCTGCGGTAGTTTTTCCCCTGACCCTGGCTGGTAGTGTAAGTCCTTTCTTTTGCCTCCGTGCACGCTCCTCCTGCGTTCCGGTTTCCAGCTGGCTCCCCGGTTCGGTACCAGTGGGCCACCGCCCAGCCCCGGCTACCTACAGTTCTACCAGACTGTTTTCCCGGCTCTCGCAGACGGCCACTACCGTCTGCCTCACTCTCTACCCGAGGGTCCTAGGCTCCAACCTAGGCCCCTGTCTGCTTCTGTCTCCCTGCAGACCTCCTCTCTCTTCCTCTCCTGGACTTGTCTGGACCTGCTTCCTGCCTCAGGCCAGCCAAACTCCGCGGTGGGCGTCTCCATCTCCTGACTCCGCCCACCTGGTGTGTCTGTCTGAGCCCGAAGAAGAAACCAGGTCTCAATGGGGATGTCTGCTTTGAACTGCTGGGGGTGTGTAGGTGTGGTTCTCTGTGGCCCCTGGCTTGTCCAGGGCGCCACATTCCCCCTTAGTTAAATGCAGACCGTCCTCGGGCTGCCCGTCCATCACCGGTTTTATTTTCCTCTTTTTTAACTGCAAAAGAATAAAACATTTAACAGGCATTTTCAATCTTCCCACAACGGGATGCACATTACTTTAACGTTGCAACAACAATCAAACACTTTTAATAATAACAGTGGAACGGGTCCTTCAGTCACCCACCCAAACAACCTGGCCCTGATGCTGCCCCTAAGAAGTGGGCAGCACCCCTTGACCCCAGTCCAGAACCAGGCTGCCTAGATAGTTAACGGGATGGGTGCTTCGCTGCCGTTGCGGCCAGGCGGACTGCCGGAGCCGTCGTCATCTCCGTCGCGGCCGGGCGGACTGCCGGGGCCGTCGTCATCGGCGGTGCGGCTGGGATTTAAGCCGGGACCGGTGGCAGGGCGGTGACGATGGTAAAGCCTGGGCCCTCCCTCACAGACGCTGCGAGCTCCGCTACCGGTGACAGGGGTAATGGGTCGGTCGGGGCGTTGGCCGCGGGCACGGGTACCGAGGTTTCAGCGGTGCCGGACGGACGGGACATCTCGTGCAGCGGTGTTCCAGGAACCAAACACTGTCAGAGTCCTGGCGTCCCTGCTTCCACAGCCGCGGTTCACATGCGGCCGGACGCCATCCCGTCCCCCTTAGTCTCTTTTTAGCACTTCCTTCTTCAGGGAAGGTGGCTCCACTTTCGCGCCTTTCCTGCTCGGGGAAGACGCTTGAGCGGGAATTCTTCGCGCCCAAGATGGCGGCTTCACAAATTTTCCGTCCGGACACCTCCGGCGGTAACAAGGCGCACCTCTACCAGACAGCAGAGCGGTAAGATCCTGTTCGTGACCCCAAGTTGTCACGGGCGGAGGAGGGGACGCTGCGCTCTCCCACTGCTCGGGTCCGGCTGCTGCTGGTGCTGCTGCTCGGTGGTGGCTCGAGCGGTGGGCCGGATCCCGGGGACTCAAGCGGCGTTCCTCGCCCGTGAGTGAAAAGGGGATTTTGATTGTGGGGGTTTTGGTTATTGTCCGTGACGCCACCCACGGTTGTGGTGATATTGGTGACACCACCACTGCTTTAAATGGGGATACCGGGAGCGGTGACAGGGAGCAGCTTGGTTGTTATTTCTCCCCTCCGTGGGTAGGGGGTTGGTTGTCCCGGGGCCCGGTGATGGGGGTAGGGATGGATGGCAGGCGGGTTACGGGGCCTGGTGAGGTGCAGGGTCGTGGGGGCAGCACTGTGCCGCACGGCACGGTGGTACTCACTCAGCCAATGATGAGGACACAGTTCTCGGTAAAACACACGGCTGGATGGACGGGTCCCACAGGCGGCTGTGGTAGTTTTTCGCCTGACCCTGGCTGGTAGTGTAAGTCCTTTCTTTCGCCTCTGTGCATGCTCCTCCTGCTCTCCGGTTTCCAGCTGGCTCCTTGGTTCGGTACCGGTGGGCCACCGCCCAGCCCCAGCTACCTACGGTTCTACCAGGCTGTCTTCCCGGCTCTCGCAGACGGCCACTACCGTCTGCCTCACTCTCTACCCGAGGGTCCTAGGCTCTAACCTAGGCCCCTGTCTGCTTCTGTCTCCCTGCAGACCTCCTCTCTCTTCCTCTCCTGGACTTGTCTAGACCTGCTTCCTGCCTCAGGCCAGCCAAACTCCTCGGTGGGCGTCTCCATCTCCTGACTTCGCCCACCTGGTGTGTCTGTCTGAGCCCGAGGAAGAAACCAGGTCTCAATGGGGATGTCTGCTGTGAACTGCTGGGAATGTGTAGGTGTTGTTCTCTGTGGCCCCTGGCTTTTCCAGGGCGCCACATATGCGTTTCTCATATAAATATTTTAAATCACATGACAAAACAACTGGCGTCCATATACCAGAGTACTGTGAAAACAGGCAGTATATGCTGACAGGCACTAATATGCTGGGCACTCTCACGCTGTATACCGGCCTTGTTTTACTGTGCATTTTTTTGGGCTGCAAAGAATGAGCAGAATATAAAATTGGAGACTTGCCCCTGGTGTTTCTGCTGGTGGTGGTGTAGCTGCTGCAGGGAGAGGATGGAGTTTATCTGTGTCTGCTATGTGCCCAAAGGAAACACCTTCCATAGGCCCAAGTACCGCTGTACAAATAGTGAGGCCAGAACAAGTATTGGTGGTTTTAGATTGGATGCTTGAGAGTGCTTTCAGTTTCTTCGCTTTGTCTTTCACCTGGTACACTCTTAATCATGGCCCCAGTTTTGAAAAATATTAAAATAGAACTGGAGTTCTATTCTTTTACTCTTAGCGGGATTATTTAGCTGTGGCTGCCTGCTTTGAACAATAATTTTTACAAAGTAAACACTAGAGATGAGCGAACCGGCCGTGGTTCGGCTCGAGTTCGGTTCGTCGAACGGAGGTCTCGTTCGAGTTCAGTTCGGCGAACGTTCGACGAACCAAACTCGAACCAATAGGAAATAATGGGAGGCAATCACAAACACATAAAAACGCATTATAAATGTACACATACAGTTAATAAAGATTGCCATAACACTTACCGGTCCCCGCGATCCCTCCTGCACTCTGTCTCCTGCCGCTATTCCATCCGATGATCGCTGAATCCTCCCGGTGACCAGCACTGCCAGCAGTGATGCAGGACCCATTGTGACGTCAAAATAGCCATGTGACTAGTCACGTGGCTATTATCTCATTGGCTACAGACTGGTCACATGGCTTTGACGTCATGTCCTGTCCTAGGTCCTGTCATTGCACTCTCCTATACACGGTGTACATTTGTGTATCGACGTGTACTGGCGACATGCTCTAGCACACGGTCGACTCCCCGTTCCGTTAGGGACCGGCTGACACAGCTGGTCATTAACGGAGATCACCGTTGCCATAGCAACGCAGTTAGCGGTGACGTCACCGCTAACCGCGGCTCTGGGAATTACATGATCGGAGCACCGTTGCTATGGTAACCCGTCTGTCAGCGTTACCGCTGTTACCGCTAACAGCCAGCGGCACTGATCTCTCACGGAGTGAAGGCTGCACGCTGCTTCCCGTGCAGCCTTCACAGAGTGATTTCTGCACGGGAAGCAGCGTCTTCCCCCATGCAGCAGTGATGGACCAGAGCTGCATTTGTTGAACGAGAAAGACAGAAGACCATCTATCGTGGAGGGCTGACAGGGGGTAATAAAGATGGAGTCTCTAATGTGTCTGTGTATTTATTTCTATTAAAGTATGTTTTTTTTGTGTGGTGTCTTTTTTTTAACCCTTTATTGGAGATTCTTAATGGCCGGGTCAAACGTGCCTGACATTAAGAATCTCTGGCTTAATACTAGCTAGTAAAACAAAGCTAGTATTAACTCATTATTACCCAACAAGCCACCCGGCTTCAGGGCTGTTGGAAGAGTTGGATACAGCGCCAGATGATGGCGCTTCTATGAAAGCGCCATTTTCTGGGGCGGCTGCGGACTGCAATTTGCAGCAGAGGCGCCCAGAAACCTCGGGCTAACCTGTGCTGCGGATTACAATCCCCAGCTGCCTAGTTGTACCTGGCTGGACCCAAAAATGGGGCGAAGCCCACGTCATTTGTTTTTTAATTATTTCATGAAATAAGTGAAATAATTAAAAAAAAACGGGCTTCCCTATATTTTTGGTTCCCAGCCGGGTACAAATAGGCAACTGTGGGTTGGAGGCAGCCTGTGGCTGCCTGCTGTACCTGGCTAGCATACAAAAATATGGCGAAGCCCACGTCATTTTTTTGGTGGGCAAAAAACTTCTGCATACAGTCCTGGATGGAGTATGCTGAGCCTTGTAGTTCTGCAGCTGCTGTCTGCTCTTCTCCATACAGACAGACAGCAGGTGCAGAACTACAAAGCTCAGCATACTCCATCCAGGACTGTATGCAGAAGTTTTTTGCCCCCTGAAAAAATTATTTGGGCTTCGCCATATTTTTGTATGCTAGCCAAGTACAGCAGGCAGGTACGGCTGCCCCCAACCCCCAGTTGCCTATTTGTACCTGGCTGGGAACCAAAAATAAAGGGAAGCCCTTTTTTTATTATTTCATGAATTTCATGAAATAATTAGAAAACAAAATGACGTAGGCTTCGCCCCATTTTTGTGTCCAGCCAGGTACAAATAGGCAGCTGGGGATTGGAATCCGCAGCACAGGTTGGCCTGAGCTTTCTGGGCCCCACTGCTGCGAATTGCAGTCTGCAGCCGCCTCAGAAAATGGCACTTTCATAGAAGCGCCATCTTCTGGTGCTGTATCCAACTTTTCAAGCACCTGCCTGCTATACCTGGCTAGCATACAAAAATATGGCGAAGCTCACGTCCTTTTTTTGTAGTTTTTTGGCAAAAAAAATAAAAAATGCTTCCCTGGATTTTCCATTGCCAGAGAAGGTAACACCAAGCAGTGGGGGTTAGCAGCCAGTAGCTGCTTGGATTACCCTTAGCTAGCAATACAAAAAATGCAGCGGCAGCCCATATATATTTTTTTTAATTATTTACTTAAATAACTAAAAAAAAATGGGCTTCCCTGTATTTTGATTGCTGGATATCACAGTGCTGTAAAAATAAATCTTTAAAAAAAATGACGTAGCGCTCCACGGTATTTTTGATTCTCAGCGCAGATAAAGCAGACAGCTATGGGTTGCCACCCCCATCTGCCTGCCGTTACCTTGGTTGGCAATCAAAATACAGGGAAGCCCATTAATTTTTTCTATTTAAAAAATAGTTAAAAAAAAATGACGTTGGTTCCCCCCATTTTTGATAGCCAGCTAGGGTAAAGCAGACGGCTGTAGCCTGAAAACCACAGCTGGCAGCTTTACCGTGGTTGGGGATCCAATGTGGAGGTCCCCCCAGGCTCTTTTTTTATAATTATATTATAAATATTAATAATTACACAAAAAAGTAGGGTCCCCCCCAAATTGGATCACCAGCCAAGGTAAAGTGGACAGCTGTGGTCTGGTATTCTCAGGGTGGGAAAGTCGATAGTTATTGGGCCTTCACAGCCTAAAAATAGCAGGCCGCAGGCACCCCAGACGTGGCGCATCCACTAGATGCGCCAATCCTGGCGCTTCACCCCAGCTCATCCCGTGCCCTGGTGCAGTGGCAAACGGGGTAATAAATCGGGTTGATACTAGCTGTAAAGTCACCTGAGATCAAGCCCAGCAGTTTGTGATTTCATGGCGTCTATTAGATACCCAACATCATAAACTGTCAGTACTAACAAAAAAAAAAATCGACAAAAGAAATTTATTTGAAAAAACAGTCCCCAAAACATTTCCTCTTTCACCAATTTATTGTAAGAAAAAAAATAAAGGGGTCCCACGACGACTCTGGACCGTCTAGAATATTGGGGGAGACACTCAGGGAACGTATCCCCCATTTTCTAGGAGTGCAGACCCTTCATGTGAGGAGTGTGGGTGCAATGAATCTGCACTCACTCTCCCCGGGTCCACAGCAGCAGAGTCCATATCGTAATGGTTGCTACCAAAGCTGCAATGCCCTGCTCATGAGGTAAGGGCATGCCTAATCAGGAGAACTATTCTACATTTCCAAATATTGGTATTTGCTGATATTATTGCTATTCCACCTACTATATATTGGGGATAGGATCTTGGAGATGGAATACCCCTTTAAGTCCAGTTATCCAGCTGAATGAATACTTAACAACAGAGCCCGCTATTTAGATGTGTTTTCTTGTGGCGTATAACGGACTCTCATGTTTGGTAGTCGTTCAGCAGGGAAACTATAAAAGCAAATCCCTCCATTTGGAAATGTATTATATAGCTCTCCTGATCAATTATGTTCCTTACCTCATGAGCAGGGCATTGCAGTAATAATAATAATTTATTCATTTATATAGCGTTATTAATTCCATAGCGCTTTATGTCTTTGGAGTGTGGGAGGAAACCAGAGTAGCCAGAGGAAACCCACGCAAACATGGGGAGAACATACAAACTCCTTGCAGACGGTGTCCTTGGTGAGAATTGAACCCAGGACCTCAGTGCTGCAAGACTGCAGTGCTAACCACTGAGCCACCATGCCGCCCATTTAGCTTACAGATGCATAACCACCACTCACTGTGTCTGAACACAGGAAGCTGAGCTGACAGCCGCTTTGTGCATGCGGCAGCGTCTATTGTGAAGTAGAGGGCCGTGGGGGGATCAACGCTGCTAAGGTACCGTGGGACACCGGGGAACGCCGGTGGGGTTATAGGGGGTGACCTGGCAGGGCCTGGGGAGGAGTTTTCTGTCGCATGTGTCATGGCACATGCGACAGAAATCAGAGGAGTAGGGTGAATGCGGCCGGCACGCTGCTGTGCGCGCGGCCATCTTGGATTTCTGGGAGGGCATCAGGGGGGCACTTTGGCGACACCGGGGGACCGGAGGGGACCGGGGAGGAGATTTATCATGTTTGTTCATGCCAGATGGGAGATAAATAATTTTTTACCGGTGCTGTCATTTACTGTAACGTGATCATCGGTGTACGGTGTATACCTGTGATCACGGGAGCGGGGACTGGAAAAACCGTCCTGAATCATGATCTGCAGGGTCTCAGCTAGCCCTAAAACCCCGGAGATTTTCTGATGCTGGGGGGGCGTTATTCACTTATTTCTGCCTGCTGTTTATAAACGGCAGATCAGAATAAGGCTACATTAACACGATCGATCCATTTTTGCGGTCTGCAAAAAACAGTCCGTTTTTTTTCACGGGTGCATCCGTGTGGCATCCGTTTCCGTTCCGTAGACGGTCCGTATGTCATCTGTTTGTCATCCGTGTGCCTTCCGTTTTTTTTGTGTACTGCATAAAAACTGAAGGAGGGAAAATACATAAATTTACCCAGGATCCATAGCTTCATCCTACATGAGGCGGTCACATGTTCACTCCAGTGCCATTTTCTACTGCTTTTCACAGCGTAGAGCGCTGTGGTGATTTTCTTGTGCTTGTGCACTTCATATCAGTCTTTTCTGTCATTATAATGGCAGAAAGACACAGAATGTCCCACTCTCCTGCATTTTGTAATTTTGCACCCTTTGGTGCCTTTCATGTGGCACTAAGGGGTGCTTAGCTTTGTATTTAGCCAAAAAAATGAAAAAAAAAGACGTAGAGTTCCCCCTATTTTTGTAGCCAGCTAGGGTAAAGCAGACGGCTGCAGCCTGCAGACCACAGCTGGCAGCCTCACCTTGGCTGCTAATCCAAACCTGAGGGCACCCCATGCTGTTATTTTAAATTAAATAAATAATTAAAAAAAAAAAACACGTAGGGGTCCCCCCAAAATTGGATCGCCAGCCAAGGTAAAGCAGACAGCTGGGGTCTGATATTCTCAGACTAGGGAGGTCCATGGTTATTGGACTCTCCCCAGCCTAAAAATAGCAGGCTGCAGCCGCCCCAGAAGTGGCGCATCCATTAGATGTGCCAATCCTGGTGCTTCGCCCCAGCTCATCCCGTGCCCTGGTGCAGTGGCAAACGGGGTAATATATGGGGTTAATACCAGATGTGTAATGTCACCTGGCATCAAGCCCTGGGGTTGGTGAGGTCAGGCGTCTATCAGATACCCGACATCACCAACCTAGTCAGTAATAAAAAAAAATAGACTACAAACACATTTTTATTTGAAAAAACACTCCCCAATACATTCCCTCTTTAAACAATTTATTAGAAAGAAAAACAAATCCAGGTCTGGTGTAATCCAAGGGGTTGCCATGACTATCCACACTGTCCCAGTCAATGAAGAGCAGGATGTTCCCCATTGGCTGGGAGAGCAGTGCAGTGACCTGAGCTAACATCAATGGGTCAGCCCAGGTCACTGCAGGGGATGACAAGTGCTGCTGTCAGCGAGGTACATTACCTGCGCTCATCTCCTGCACTGCTGACAGCACCTGTCACTGAGTTCAATGACCGCCGCCTTCACAGCCAAGTATTGCGAGCAGCCCGTGACGTCACCACTAGTCAGTCTCGGGTCGGAAGCAAGAGAAGGTGATGTGACAAGCGGCGGCCATGGAGGACAGTGACAGTGCTGAGGTCGGGACTTCATCACCGCAGGTAAGCCGAGCAGGACCATGTGTGCAGAGTGCAGGTGGGCGGAGCCATGTGTGCTGGTGGCAGAGTGCGAAGTGGGTGGCGCTGAGGACGTCAGTGTCGTGGACTGCTTGGCTGGGGACAGGTGAGTGTGAATGTGTGTGTGTGTACATGCCGCGTGCAGGAGGGGGCGGAGTGAGCTGAGCGGGGAAGTGTAGGCTTCCTGCACGTAACTAGGAAAAACATCGGGTTACTAACCAAAGCGCTTTGCTTGGATACTCAATGTTTATCTTGGTTACCAGCTTCTGGCAGGCTGCCAGCGATGGCTCCTGCACACTGTAGCTGTAAAAAGCCCTGCTTTTTGCTGCTAGAACCGTTCTCGAACGTATCTAGAACTATTGAGCTTTAGCAAAAAGCTCGAGTTCTAGTTCGATCTAGAACAGCCCCCAAAATCACTCGAGCCTAGTACTGGAGAACCTCGAACCGCGAACCGCGCTCAACTCTAGTAAACACGTCAGGTCCTCGAGACACTCAGTAAACAGCATCAAGTAGGCGCCCTAAGGTAAAGGGGCTGGGACTGGTGTTAGCTCAATCCCAAATCCAACTATGAGCTTTTTAGCTGCAGCAGTTGTAGTATATGTTGCTGAAAATAAAATTTTGGTTCTCAGCAGGAACTGTGAAAACAGGCTCTGAAGGGCACTTCTAAAGTGTTGGCTCTGTGGAGTAACTCTGAAATCAGTCTCTGTGGGGGCACTCAACATTTTTATTTTATTCATTTACTTCCTATTTAGCCAGGATTGTTATAGTGACAGAACCCCTTTAAGTCATTTCCCGACCAATATTTTTTTGCAGTACAATTGTCCTATTCTTCCCATACTTTTCTTCCTTTTGCAGCCCCAAAACTCTTGCTATGACCATTTTGGAGCCATTTCATAGTGCAGAAGTTCGGAACCACCTTGATTTCTATGGGTTTGTGGTTTTGTGTCATGTTTGAGGACTGAAACAAACTTTTAACTAAAGCCCATCGGAACCCATCAAACCCGAACATCCACAGGTCCGCTTATCCCTATTCAACAAGTCAAATAACAGTAATTTTTGTTATACCTGTCTATCAGGAAGGCTGCTGTTTATTAATATCTAGGACTCTTAAAAGTCCAATGCAATAAAAGTAAAACATTTTTCCCTTGCTTTAGTCTAGATAGTTATTTTTTCCTACAATCACAACTATATGTTGGTTCTGTTTGTTACTGGTATCAAAACATTCAGTCATGCCCTTGACATTTTAGTATTGATTATTATTATGTTCCAACTCAGACATCTTTTAGTATGTGATTACGGTATTCAGCAAACAGTTTTATTACTCATACCGAGTTGCAGTAAACATATAAGTTGAAGAACAAAGTTCTTTGTATTGATTCAGCATTGTAGTTATACTTTGTTGTAGTACTGAACAGGAGCCAAGGAGAAGTTCTTTTGTCTGTTTATTTGATTATTTAATATATTTGTCACAGCAGGAAAACAGTGTTTATGGTTTAAGGTTAGCTATTGCCCGAAATATAGCTAAATGATGCTTATAGCTAAATGATGCTGTATGTTTGATGTGTGCTAATGAAAGTGCATTTTTAATTTGCATTCATTTGTAAATAAAGATGATAAAAAAGTAACATTCACCTTTCATTTTTCAAATTCAGGCTTTAGTTTTGATGTGTTGAGGAAACAACAGATGAAATTAATAATTATGATCCATGTTGAAAAAGAATGGAGTGTTACAGATGTGTAAAAAAAAATATATACATTCATATTGCAAAGCATTTGTCTTTTTAATTTCCTCTTATACAAGACGCCTGGAAGTCAATATTTGGAAAATTCAAATCTGAATTGTAAACAGTATTGATGAGAAAGATAATATCGTTCCAGATATTTCAACTCTATTTTTTCTTAAGTAGAGAATATTGATCTGTATTTTATAATGTAAAGACTTCCATCAAAAGAACTCAGAATCCATACTTTTAAACTATATTTTTTAGAGTCGTAAATATCTTTGGGTTGGGAGAATTTTCGATTCAGGCTTAAAGGGAACCTTTCAGGCCCCTTTTGCCCTCCAATCCAGGAGCATTGATACCTGTATGTCCAAATTCCCTCCCTAACCAGCACTGTATAACTCTAGTTACTAATATGAATGTTTAAAAAAATACTTATCAACCTCACTTTCCCTATGCTAATTAGGGCCTAGGCTAGTCAAAGGGGTATTAGTTCCCCAGACTAGTTGGCCTTTTTTCAATGTTATCACAACCCTATGGACGTGATAACCTGATTTCCAAGAGCAAGAATCAACCTCAACTAATAGAAATCTCGCACATTTTAGCAATAAGTGCACCTTTTAAGCCGGGTGTACACTTCCCAGCTTCATTAGCTCACTGTGCATGACCTAAAATTCAGAAGACGGCTCACGTACACATCTTTGAAACTTCAGGTCATGCACATTGCACCTAATGAGGCCGGGAAGTGTCCACCCTGCCTCCTTAGAGAACAGACGCATCTGAAATGAGCCGCAAGCATGCGCAATATTTATTACCATTATCTGGTGGTGATGCCGTCTCATGGAATTCATGTTATCATGCTCAAAGGATTGTGATAACATGGGAAAAGGGCCAACTAGTCGGGGAAACTAGTAACACTCCAACTAGTCAATGTACTAATTAGCAAAGAGGAAGCGAGGTTAATAAGTCATTTTTGAAAAACATTCATATTAGTGAATAGCATTATATAGGGCTGGTTAAGGATGGAATTTGGGCATACAGGTATCAATGCTGATGGGTTGGAGGGAATACGGGATCTGACAGGTTCCCTTTAAAGTGCAGCGAAATGTAATCCATCTGAATTCTGAGTTATTAAAGAATAGTCCAACATTCAGGATACTTACCTATTGACAGAGGTGTAGTGTAGCTCATACTCAGGATGACCCCCCCAAGTCCATATATTACACTGACAAAACTTTACTTTATGTACTGCTCAATGTTCCCTGTGGTGGCTGTTATAGGGGTCACCTAGTGAAGTAGATTATCGAAACCATAAGTTTGGGTGAACAGCAATGAATGGAGATCATGGTGCAGCGCAACGGGTCTTGATAGATGGCACATGGATCAGTGAGGACCAAGAAGACAGTGGATGTGGTGACTTTCAGCAGAGCAATTGGTAATAGCAGCATTGTAATTGAGAAGTAAATGCAGTTTGGTATCTGGTCTCTGCCAGAGCTAGCTTTGAAATACCTAGGTTGATAAAGTCAGAGGAGTTTATCAGGTTAGCTGAGAACCCTGGTGTGTAGAAATAAAAATGTATGTAGTCATAAGAGAAAAGAGCCAAGTCTGGTACTTGTGCTTGGTCAGGTAAGAGTCGCACTGCAGGAAAACTTAATACCTGCAGGCTGTACATTAACAGATAATAGCTAATTGCTAGGGATTTAGGCAAAATATGGACCAACCTGGGAAGCCTGAACATAATCCATCAAGCTATAGACCCATTGCCTTGTTGAGTTGCTTATATAAGCTCTTAGAACGCTTAATATATAACAAGATCAGTTTAAAGATTTTCGACTCAATACCTATAGAGCAAGCCGGCTTCAGACCTGCTCGAAACTGTAGTGACCAAGTCTTAGTTTTGACAACTCTCATTGAAGCTGAATTCCAGAAGAACAAGAAAGTTTCAGTGGCGTTTATCGATCTTTCTGCCGCATATGATACTTTGTGGAGAGAAGGACTTTTGTATAAATTTTTGAAGGTGATTCCATGTAAGAAAATGATGTACCTCTTGAACAATATGATTGCAAATCGAACTTTTCATCTTATTATGGGCGATTCAACCAGTTGTAAGAAATCTTTAAACAACGGGCTGGCCCAGGGAGCAGTGCTGGCACCTCTCCTGTTTGCCCTGTACCTAGCTGATGTTCCTAAAACAGTGTCACGGAAATTTGGATATGCCGATGACTGGGCACTTGCTATGGTAAGCAAAACAATGGAGGAAGCAGAGGATGTTCTTACAAAAGATCTTAGTGTAATGGGAAAGTACTTCCGACAATGGAGATTAAAACCTAACCCATCAAAAACAGACGTTTGTTGCTTTTATTTACACAATGCAAGTGCTAAGATTGAACTTAAAGTACAATTTGAAGGCCAATCTGTTAAACACAATTTCAATCCTAAGTACTTAGGTGTAACCCTTGATAGAAGTCTTACTTTTAAATCCCATCTGGATAAATTGGGGCAGAAACTGGAAGCATGTAATAATATTATTCAGAAACTTTGTGGATCCTCTTGGGGCTCGGCAACATCTGTTTTGAGAACATCTACTCTTGCCCTGGTGTACTCTGCTGCAGAATACTGTGCTCCAGCATGGTTAAATAGCAGTCATGTAAACTTAATTGACACTCAGCTGAACAACTCTTTGCGTATAATATCTGGTGCTATTAGACCTACACCTGTTCACTGGTTACCTGTGCTGAGTCATATCGCACCCGCAAATCTAAGAAGACAAAAGCTCCTACTTAAAGAATACACTAAAGTAGTGAATAATGAAAAACTTCCAATACACCAAAATATCAGAGATGTTACAATACAACAACTGAAATCAAGACACCCACCCATTCGAACTGCAATCACCTTGCATGAACAAGACATTAATTTAGAGGAGAAATGGCAAGAACTTTGGGTCAATGTAGTAGACGGTGATCCCCAAATGTTCCCTAATTTACAAAACCCTCCACCAGGCTTCAATCTACCAAGGAAAACATGGGTTACTCTAAATCATATCAAACTATAACAAACAAACTTTGGCGTCTGTGCAGATTTTATGTATAGGTGGGGAAAATATGACTCTCCGACCTGTGACTGTGGAGCAGATCGTCAAACTATCTAGCAGATTGTTGAGGAGTGCCCACTGAGATCCTACCATGGTGACAAGAATGATTTCTATATTGTAAATGATAACGCTATTGGATATATAGAAAATCTTGATATTCAACTTTAATTTTTATCCTTTTGATATTTTTCAATCACTGTCTATTATCTCGTTATTTTTATATGATGGTAAGGTATACATTCATACGATTAAATAAATGGATCAATAAGTCATGTATTTTATACATTTTTATCTTTTTTTTGCAAATGTTTCCATTTGTATGCAGGATGCAGCCAGGCCCTTTAGTGTTGGCTGGGAGAAGTGAGGTGTGTGTCCTATGGGGTGCATTTATTTAGTGATGGACAACCCGCCTTATCTTACAGTATGGAAGTCATCAATAGGCTGTAAGCCAGACACTGTGTACCACACATACCTGTGTGACTGGTGCCATATGCAAACCATACCTAATGTCAGCAATTATTTCCTCCATAGATTGATATGTTGTGAGTGTAATATTGTTTCAGCAGCATTTTACACCTGTGCTGCCTCCACCTTTATTATGGGGGTCTGCTGCAACCTGCTTGAGTAACGGTAACTAGAGATGAGCAAGCCTCTAAAGGCTCGAGTTCGGTTCGGTTTGTCGAACGGAGGCCGCGTTCAACGAACCTCTCGAACCCCATTGAAAACAATAGCAGGTAAACACAATCACATAAAAACACATAGAAAACACCTTCAAAGGTGTCCAAAAGGTGACAAACAACTCACAACACACCACAAACACATGGGAAAGTGACAAGGACATAAACTCATGCGAAAACAAAACAACTGGACGAGTTAAAAGAGGAGGAGAAACAGATATAGGCATGTCATGCCCTTCTAAAATCATGTAAAAGACAGCAAGGGGACTCCAAGCAGAATCTCCCTTTTTTTCCAAAAATTGGGCCCCACAGACACCCCTTCAGTGGCATCACTTGTGCCCCAGTTGCAAACTCGACAAATAGATTTGCATCAAGCACATTCAAAAATACGCCAGCCTTAACTGTCCCCAGGATGACACCGGGGTAGGTAGCAAAGTCTTTGCTGAACCATGACTTGTTCATCTTGGCTCGTTTTTAAAAACACAGCAAGGGGACTCCAAGCAGAGTCTCCATTTTTCCAAAGATTAAGACCACAGACACCCCTTCAGTGGCATCACTTGTGCCCCACTTGCAAACTTGACAGGTATATTTGCATCAAGCACATTCAAAAATACGCCAGCCTTAACTGTCCCCAGGATGACACCGGGGTAGGTAGCAAAGTCTTTGCTGAACCATGACTTGTTCATCTTGGCTTCTTTTTAAAAACACAGCAAGGGGACTCCAAGCAGAGTCTCCCTTTTTTCCAAATTGGGCCCCACAGACACCCCTTCAGTCCTTCAGTGGCATCACTTGTGCCCCAGTTGCCAACTTGACAGGTAGATTTGCATTAAGCACATTCAAAAATACACCAGCCTTAACTGTCCCCAGGTTATCACCGGGGTAGGTAGCTAAGTCTTTGCTGAACCATGACTTGTTCATCTTGGCTCGTTTTTAAAAACACAGCAAGGGGACTCCAAGCAGAGTCTCCCTTTTATCCAAAAATTGGGCCCCACAGACACACCTTCAGTGGCATCACTTGTGCCCCAGTGGCAAACTTGACAGGTAGAATTGCATCAAGCACAGTCAAAAATACGCCAGCCTTAACTGTCCCCAGGATGACACCGGGGTAGGTAGCAAAGTCTTTGCTGAACCATTACTTGTTTATCTTGGCTCATTTTTAAAAACACAGCAAGGGGACTCCAAGCAGAGTCTCCCTTTTTCCAAAGATTAAGACCACAGACACCCCTTCAGTGGCATCACTTGTGCCCCAGTTGCAAACTTGACAGGTAGATTTGCATCAAGCACATTCCAAAATACACCAGCCTTTACTCTCCCCAGGATGACACAGGGGTAGTAAAGTCCTTGCGGATCCATGACTTGTTCATCTTGATGAACATTAGTCTGTCCACATTGTCATTGGACAGATGCGTGCGCTTATCTGTCAGCACACAACCAGCAGCACTGAAGACACGTTCAGAGACAACGCTGGCCGCGGGAAACAAAATCTCCAAGGCGTAAGTGGCGAGCTCAGGCCATTTTTCAAGATTTGTTTCCCAAAATGAGCAAGGCTCCAGTTGCAAATTCATGGCATCGATGTTCATTTGGAGATACTCCTGTATCATCCTCTCCAGCCGTTGACTATGTGTCAGACTTCTTGTCTCTTTTGGACTTGCATTGAATGGTCTAAAAAAATTATGAAACGATTCCATGAAACTGCTGTTACCAGCACCAGATACCGTGTTGCTGGTACGGTTTGACTGATAATGATGAGACAGTCCCATGTTTGTCAAGTTACAACTGGGAGATTCACTCCGTGCACCACTGGTGTTTGGTGGAAAAGCTGAGCTAAGATTGAGTAATAGCTTCTGCTGATACTCCTGCATACGTGCGTTACTTGCTATGCCTGGAATTATTTCTCCAAATTTGGACTTGTACCGGGGATCTAATAGTGTGGCAACCCAGTAGTCATCATCACTTCTAATTCGGACAATCCGAGGGTCATGTTGTAGGTAGTGCAGCAAGAAGGCGCTCATGTGTCTTGCGCATCCATGCGGACCAAGTCCTCGCTGTGTTTGTGGCGGTGAGGTGATAACCATGCTTTCTTCCTCTGGCATCTCCCCCCAACCTCGTTCAACTGAAATTTGATCAAGGTCTCCCTCATCTGCTGAGTCTTCCATGTCCATCCAGAGTTCGTCCTCCATTTCTTCCTGGGCTCCTGCACCTTCCTCATCATTTCGGCTGCTACCATGCGCCCTTGTTAATCCCTCTCCCCCACCGTCCCATGCCTGCCGCCTTGGTGATACTGAACCTTCTGGACCTTATAGATGTTGGTATCCCTTGGGCAGATGAATCCTCCTGTACTTCCTCTCCTTCCTCTTGTCCCACCACCTGACAGCGAATACTGTTTAGCGTGTGCTCCAGAATGTAAATGACTGGAATTGTCATGCTGATAATGGCATTTTCAGCGCTAAACATATTCGTGGCCATGTCGAAACTGTGCAGAAAGGTGCATAGGTCCTTGATCTGAGACCACTCCAGCAGCGTGATATGCCCCACCTTTGCATGTAATTGGCCCAGGCTTTACATCATGACGTATTGCACCAGGGCTCAGCGGTGTTGCCACAGTTGCTGCAACATGTGGAGAGTCAAATTCCAGTGTGTCGGCACATCGCATTTCAGGCGATGAACCGGCAGGCCGAAAGACTTCTGGAGTGATACAAGTCGGTCAACTGCGGCGGTTGAACGGCGGAAATGAGCAGAGAGTGACCGTACCCTGTGCAGAAGCCCATCCAGGCTTGGATAGTGGGTTAAAAAGTGTTGGACAACAAGGTTCAACACGTGAGCCATACAAGGCACGTGTGTCACCTTGCCCCGATGAAGGGCCGCACCCAGGTTTGCAGCATTGTCGCACACGGCCTTCCCTGGCTGCAGGTTGACTGGAGACAACCATTTACGAAACTCACTTGCAAGAGCTGACCACAACTCCTCAGCTGTGTGACTCTTATTTCCAAGACATTTCAAGGTAAAGACCACCTGATGCCATTGAGCTCTGCTGCAAGCATAGTAAGGAGGTGTGCGGGATTCCTTGTGTGCAGTTACAACGTGGGTGGCCTGACCAGGCAGGCTTGGGGCGGAGATGGAGGACCCAGATGAGGTTGAGGAGGCAGAAGCAGTGGAGGAACTTCTACATACAGAGGATTGACGCACAAGTCGTGGGGACGGCAAGACTTGTTCAGCAGACCCTTCTCCATCTGTCACCATAGTTACCCAGTGCCCAGTCAGCGACATGTAACGCCCCTGTCCATGCTTACTGGTCCAAGTATCGAAGGTGAAATGCACCTTGTCACACACTGAGTTTCTCAAGGAAGCGGTGAAGTTCTGTGCGACATGCTGGTGTAGCGCAGGCACACCTTTCTCGGAGAAATAATGGCGACTGGGCATCTGGTACTGGGGCACTGCGACTGACATAACCTCTCGAAAATCCTCTGTATCCACCAGGCGGAAAGGCAGCATTTTGGTAGCCAAGAGCTTACAGAGGGTGAAAGTCAACCTCTTAGCTTTGTCATGGCTCGGAGGAAATGGCCTTTTATTGGTCCACATCTGAGGGACCGATATCTGGATAGTGTTTGGAGACGGTGTGGAGTAGGGTGTCCCTGGAAAACTGCAGGTCTGTGAGGAAAGTGCAGGCGGAGACATGATGTTGTCTTCATCCAAAGTTGGTGCTCTTGATGTCTGAGGGAGCTGTACACCAGCACTTGTTTCACCTTCCAAACAAACTGACGACCTGCCAATCAAACTGCCTGTTGCGGTTAAATAGGTGGAAGGTCTGCATGGAAAAACATGTGTGACAGCTGTCCCCACAGTCATAGAGGATGAAGAGTGTGTGGATGCACTTGAAGGGGCAGACGGTGGTTGGCCCACTCCACTAGCCCGCATTGTATCACGTAGAGCTTCCCACTGGGACTTATGCTTGTTATTCATGTGACAATACATGAAAGAAGTTGTCAAACTGGTGAGGTTTTCGCCTCTACTTATAGATTGGCAACAAGTCTTACAGATGACATGATTTGGGAGATCATTTGCGATGTCAAAAAAGGACCAGGCTTGGCAAGACTTAGAGCCCATGCGACCTGCAGAGCCACCCCGACTTGTGCTCAGAGGCAGAGTTGTGGCTGAGGATGCAGTTGTTGACGTGCTTCCAGTACTCAGACTCTTTCCAGGAAGGCGCAAGGTAACTTCATCATCAGTCGCTTCCTCCTCCACCGCCTCTGGTGATCTTCTCGAGTGCCTGACTGTGGGTTGACAGTAAGTGGGATCTAGAACTTCATCATCAAGCATTGTGTTTGCACTCCCCTCGCCCTCAGACCTAACCTCTTCCTGCCCTGACTGAATAATTAAGTTGTCATCCCAAACAGGTATCTTCGTCTCATCATCATCAGTATGTTCATCATTGTCTCCACCAACAGGTGTTACAGTTTGGGAATGAGGGTCTACATTATGCTCAGAAACTTGGTCATCAGGGCCTGAATCTGAGTCACAAAGCTTCTGAGCATCACTGCAGACTATTTCCTGGTCTGTACTCATTGTAGCTTGGGAGCAGACCTCTGATTCCCATGGTATAGTGTGACTGAACAGCTCTGCAGACTCACCCATCTCTGTTACACCATACTCTGCAGGGCTGGTGGAGACTTGAGAGCTGGGAGAAAGCAAGTGCGATTGGGGTGACAACTTAGAGGACTGTTGTTTTTTGGATGTTGAAGTTGAGGTGGAGGAGAGGCCACTTGTTGGAGCACTTGAGATCCATTCTAGCATGTTCTTTTTTTGTGCATCATCTACCTTTGTTACAGTTGTTCAGTTCCGTAAAAAAGGTAGCACATCCGATTGTCCACAGAAGGTTGTAGACATCTTACTTTTACTTGAAGATGGCCTTTCTTCAGCAGATGCTAATGTAGCTTTCCCACCTACCCCATGGACACAAACTTTTTTTCCTTTTTCCAACACGCCTGTTCCCCTTTCCAACAGCATCTGTCCTTTTGCCACTCATTTTGTTAGCAACAAGATTGGATACTTAAAATGTGGTAGCAAAAATTTAGAGGTGGTGTACAATGCACAGGTGGTCTAACTTTATTGACAGCTGAAGAACCAACATTGACTATCCCAGTCAATTTTAGTATGCCTCTAAAAGTGGCAGCACAGTTTGAAATTAGAATTGCGTAGCAACAATGGACAGGTGTGTACCATGCACAGGTGCTGTACCGTGATTGCCAGCAAAGGATCACTAAGGTAGTATCCCAGTCAATTTTAGTATGCCCTTAACAGTGCCAGCACAGTTTGCAAATAGAATTGCGTAGCAAAAATGGACAGGTGTGTACCATGCACAGGTGCTGTACCGTGATTGCCAGCAAAGGAACACTAAGGTAGTATCCCAGTCAATTTTAGTATGCCCCTAAGGGGTACTTTGCACACTACGACATCGCAGGTGCGATGTTGATGGGGTCAAATCGAAAGTGACGCACATCCGGCGTCGCAGTCGATATCGTAGTGTGCAAATCCTTCTTGATACGATTAATGAGCGCAAAAGTGTCGTTATCGTATCATCAGTGTAGGGTCCGACATTTCCATAATGCCAGTGCAGCGACAGGTACAATGTTGTTTCTCGTTCCTGCGGCTGCACACATCGCTGTGTGTGAAGCCGCAGGAGCGAGGAACATCTCCTACCTGCGTCCCGGCTGGAATGCGGAAGGACGGAGGTGGGCGGGATGTTTACATCCTGCTCATCTCCGCCCCTCCGCTTCTATTGGCCGCCTGCCGTGTGACGTCGCTGTGACGCCTCACGACCCGCCCCCTTAGGAAGGAGGCGGATCGCCAGCCAGAGCGACGTTGCAGGGCAGGTAAGTGCATGTGAATCTGCCGTAGCGATAATGTTCGCTACGGCAGCAATCACAAGATATCGCTGCTGCGGCGGGGGCGGGGACTATCACGCTCGACATCGCAGCATCGGCTTGCGATGTCGCAGCGCGCAAAGTACCCCTAACAGTGGCAGCACAGTTTGCGTAGCAAAAATGGACAGGTGTGTACCATGCACAGGTGCTGTACCGTGATTGCCAGCAAAGGAACACTAAGGTAGTATTGCAGACACTTTTAGGATGGCAGAAAAAGTGTCAGCTCTTTGGGGAAATAAAATAGTGTGGCAAAACTGGGCAGTTGGGTACAATGCCTGGGTGCTGTGGGTCAGTGGACAGCAAAGGAACACTAAGTTAGTATTCCAGAAACTTTTAGGATGGCACAAAAAGTGTTAGCTCTTTGGGCAAATAAAATAGCGTGGCAAAAATGGGCAGGTGGGTACAATGCCCGGGTGCTGTGGGTCAGTGGACAGCAAAGGAACACTAAGTTACTATTCCATACACTGTTAGGATGGCACAAAAAGTGTCAGCTGTTTGGGCAAATAAAATAGCGTGGCAAAAATGGGCAGGTGGCTACAATGCAGGGGTGCTGTGGGTCAGTAGACAGCAAAGGAACACTAAGTTAGTATTTCAGACACTTTTAGGATGGTACAAAAAGTGTCAGCTCTTTAGGCAAATAAAATAGCGTGGCAACAATGGACAGGTGGGTACAATGCCCGGCTGCTGTGGGTAGATGACAGCAAAGGAACACTAACTTAGTATTCCAGACACTTTTAGGATTGCACAAAATGTCAGCTCTTTGGGCAAATAAAATAGCGTGGCAAAAATGGGCAGGTGGGTACAATGCCGGGTGCTGTGGGTCAGTGGACAGCAAAGGAACACTAAGTTAGTATTCCAGACACTTTTAGGATGGTACAAAAAGTGTCAGCTCTTTGGGCAAATACAATAGTGTGGCAACAATGGGCAAGTGGGTACATTGCCCGGGTGCTGTGGGTCAGTGGACAGCAAAGGAAGCCTCTCTTTCTATCCCTGCTAATGAAAAAATGCAGCAAGGAATTGCCTGAGCTGAGGTAGGCAGACGCTGTTATCTAAAACCCTACACTGCGTTTGCATGGACCTGCCTAGCAGCTATGGCTATGAACGCCTGTAAATTAGCCCTGAAAAGGGCTGAAATAACAAACAGTCTCTAATCCCTAAAGCGCTGTGTAGATTGCACTGTATCTCTATAGCGCACACAGCAGCAGCAGCAGCGTGAGCGGTGACTGTCACCAAAACGCAGAAGACAGGTAATGGAGGCAAAGGGGAAAATGGCCGTATCTTATAAGGGAAGGACATGGGACATGCACAGCCTATGACACATGCCCTTGCTTGTCTGGCAAAAATCCACCTAGCTGTGTGTGTGTCTGTGATTGGCTGCCCAGACATGGATGTTTTTAACCTACATAGTGGCTTTTTAGTTAGGGACCCGGAATATTGAGATTTACTTTGCCGTTGGTTTCCGGGCTTACATGTATTGGCCAATTCATAAACTAAAAATCTCATTTTTTCATATTGCAGTAATGCAGTACCAGAGTTCCCTTATACATTGATGGCATTTAGTGTGCGGCTGTATCCATTTTGTATTTGCTAGGTTTTTTCAGCTGGCACCTATACACCCTTGTGGGATGTGCGCGTCAGTTTTTTTTAAATATTTCTGTGATTGGCTGACATCCTGGCCTGCCCCACTGCAAGCGTGGTTAGGGAAAAAAAAATAAAAAAATGGCGATCGGCATTATATCAGCACTCTGCAGCAGCAGAGATCTAAACCCCGTCCCCCCCCGCGCACTGTTCTGGCACCCTCAATCTGTGCGTTGGAAGACGAGTTGACAGACAGCTTAACTCTTTCCCATCAATGCATTGACTCGGACGCTGGGGGTCCTTTACAACTTTTATTAATGAGATCAGTGTAAAACTACAAGAAATAAATGAAAATACTAAGTACAACATACAACATATCTGAGTTACATAGCATTCCATTTGATACAGGACATGCAGGGTAAATGCACTACATGGCGAATACATATTAGCTAATGACAGGATAATACTTGCAGAACAGACCAACTACATTATAATTTTGATGAGCCCTAACCAGGGGATCATAACTCACCGACTGTGCTATGTAGAGGCAAACATAAGGAGCAGAGATCTGGAGAGATATTCAGCATGCAGAATGTGTGTGTTCATGTAACTGAAATGGCTGCTGAAGAAGAAGGGGCAGAGCCTATGCAAGGTCTGATGGGTAACTACATAAGCCTTGGTAGGACAATGTTCATTGCACAGTAACCAGTGAAACATTAAACTAACTGCAGTAAGACAACATTGTCAACAGATGGCGCTGTTGGATATCACTGGACAAGTGGACAGTATCAATGTCAATTACTAAATGTAATCTTATTACTTGGCATAATAAACTAATTATATGCATTTCTATGAAGGCATGACACTCCCCGTCTGGCATCCGGGGGAATGCCACAAACTTAAACTAGAGCAATAGAATAAGTTCAGATACAGGTCTAAGAAACAGCTTTCCACTTTGCTTGGGAATCTTGATTTCCACTTTCCTGACCTGTCCGTCTTGACTTGGGAAGACCTTGGTTACCAATCCTAGAGGCCACTCGTTCCTTTTAGACTGAGTGTTCTTCACTAGGACGACATTCCCAGGTTTCATGTTGGGTCTACTATCTTGCCATTTGTCTCTTGTCTGTAATGTAGAGAGATATTGTTTTCTCCACTTAGTCCAGAAAAGGTCTGCTAACATTTGAACTCTTTTCCATTGAGATCTGTACAAGTCTTTTGTAGTAAACTCTCCAGAAGTCGGCATACTCACATTAAACTTCTGGGTGAGGAGAGTTGAAGGGGTGAGCAGAGATAGGTCATCAGGGTCATTGGATATGGGAACCAGTGGTCTGGCGTTCATTATAGCTACTACCTCGGCCATGAAGGTTGTTAGAGTCTCATGAGTGAGCTTCGAAGGACCAAGTTGCAGAAAGATGGAATCGAGGATTCTGCGAGCGATGCCGATCATGCGCTCCCACACACCTCCCATATGAGATGAGTGCGGTGGGTTAAAGGTCCACGTACAACCTAGTTCTGAAAGACGTCTTTCTACTTGGTTAATGTCCAGATTTGAGGGAATCTTTAGTTCACCACATGCTCCTACAAAGTTAGATCCTCTGTCAGAGCGTATATGCTTTACATGTCCTCTGAGAGAAATGAATCGTCTGAAGGCATTTATGAAGCTGGATGTGTCCATTGTCTCAATGACTTCTATGTGTACGGCTCTAATACTCAAACATGTGAACAAGACGGCCCAGCGCTTGCTGTTTGCATGTCCTCCCCTAGTCTGACGTGTGACAACTGACCAGGGACCAAACACATCGAGGCCCACGTTAGTAAAAGGAGGTTCGGTACTCAAACGGTCTGCTGGTAGGTCTGCCATTTTTTGGGATTGACAAGAACCACGGAGTTTCCTGCAGATGATACATTTGAAGATGACTCTACTCACAAGTCGCTTAGCTCCTGTTATCCAGAAACCCGCTTCCCGTAGGGCTCCTTCAGTTATCAAGCGCCCTTGATGTCTAACCTGTGCGTGATAATGCTCAACCAGCAGGAAAGCAACATGGCCATGAGGAACAATGATTGGAGTACACTCGTCATTTTCAAGCTTTGCATTTGAAATTCGTCCCCCGACTCTCAGCAGTCCTTGAGTATCCACAAACGGGTCCAGTTTTTTAAGGGGACTATCTTTTGGGACGCTTCTGTGGTTCCGGAGGGACTCTAGAGTCTGGGTATAAGCTTCATGCTGTACACAACAGATGATTGCGTGTTTGGCTTGCGTGAGCTCTTCTACTGTGTAAGCTTTATGACAACGATGCCAGCCTTTGCATGGAGCTGGTCTCGACTGTCTGTTTTTAAAGGATCTAATGACATGGATCAGGCAAGTCAAGGCTCTGTAGGCCGATCTACAGGTAGAGAATCTGAGGAAGCGGCGAGAATCAAGGTGCCTGTTGGTGATCGTTGTGCTAAGTGTGGAAACTTGAGGCCGTAGCTCTACATCTGATTCTGGTTCGAAGAGTTCATGTGTATGTGTCTCGTGAGCAGTGGGTACTGGTTGATACAGAAATGCAGGTCTGACTAGCCAGTCAGTGTCTTTGAGGCGTGGTGCCGATACCGCTCTGGTCGCATGGTCTGCAGGATTTTGGTCGGTTGGTATTTTGAATATTTTGTCCATGAAAGCAAAGAAATGTACCTCCATTTCTGGCTTCTTTGAGAAACTTGGCTTTAAGTAGGTAAGGCGCTTTAGTGCCATCTCTTTGTTGTTAGGAAGACAGGGTCTTTGTGGCTTGAATGGTAGTGGAGCCACCCAGCTGTCGTTTTCATCCTTGTGAAATCCTTGATCCATTATCTCTAGGAAGGTCTCATCTTCAATGGAATGGGCTAGTTTATAATCTCCTTTGGTCTTTTGAAAGACAGCGCACCCTAGATGATCTTTGTCTCCGTCGCACAATTCATCCATGGCGTATCTGTCTTTCCCACCATTTAAGTGTGCCGAATTGGTGAGATTCTCCTTCACTAGGAATTTGTTGGGGCAGGGTAGGAAAAAGGATGGACGGCCACTCTCCAATGTGTTCGTGTAGAGAGATTGGATGTTGTTCGGCTTGGGAACTTTTCCGAGGCAGACGTCCCCTATAACTACCCATCCTAGATCTAGCTTCTGAGCGTAGGGCGAGTTATGAGGACCGTTTATCTGTTTCCTCACCTTGTGAACTCTGATGATGTCTCTCCCCAGCAAAAGGACCAACTTGGCTTGAGAATTAAGTGCAGGAATGAGATGCGCTATGTTTCTCAAATGGGGATGGTGTAGTGCCGCTTCTGGAGTGGGTATCTCTTCTCTATTGTTCGGGATGGCATTGCACTCGATTAATGTAGGAAGGGGTAAGGATGTCTTCCCATCTAGGGATTCGATTTGATAACCTGTTGCCCTCCTGCCAGATTCTTCACTCACTCCTGTACATGTTTTCAGTGAGTAGGAGCAGCTAAGTCCCTTGATTCCAAAGATGTCAAAGAAAGCTGAGCTGGCGAGTGATCTATTACTCTGGTCGTCGAGTATAGCATAGAGTTTAACCGCTTTTTCTCTGTAGCCCATAGGGTAAACTGTAACCAGACAGATCTTTGAACAGGATTTGTTAGTGAGACCTTCTCCACAAACTTGAGTGCACTGGGGTGACACTTCAGGAGGTGTACTGTCTGTCTCCTCCCCGCCGTGCTCTGTAAGTCGGTCGATGTGCGTGGAATTCTGTGGGGCTGGTTCTGGGTGTAGAGCTGTGCTGTGCTCTTGACTGTTACACTCCGAACAAGTGATACTGGCATTGCAGTCTCTAGCTAAGTGAGATGTGGATGCACAACATCTGTAACATATGTTGTTTTCTCTGAGGAAGATTCTACGGTCTTTAAGAGATTTTCCTCTAAAACTCCTGCACTGTTGCAGTGGGTGAGGCCTTTTGTGTAGGGGGCACTCTTTGTCTGGGTCAATTGTTAGTGACCCTTCAGGTTCTGTTGTACTGTGGGTCTTGCGTGATGAATCTGTAGCAGACACATTAGTTTTGTGTACAGTGATAGGTGAGCCTCGAGGGTTGCGTACTGGAGCAGGCTTACCTGTTCGTGGGTTGATGGGATCTGCGGTGGAAAGGTCAAAGCTGGGATCATTCCTGATCTTGGCTTGCTGGCGCACAAAATCTACGAAGACATGGAATGGAGGAAACGGCACGTTGTGACGTTGTTTGTAATCTGAACCCCGGTTCAACCATTTCTCTTGCAGACTGTAAGGCAACTTATTCACTATGGGTTTAATACCTCTGGCTGCATCTAGGGACGCGAGGCCTGGCAGGTCTCCTTCAAACTTGGCGACTTGGAGTTCTACCAAGAGGTCGCTCAATTCTCTTAGCATGTGAAAGCTCTTATTAGAGATCTTGGGAAAGTCCTCCAACCTTTTGAAGAGGGATTCTTCTATCCTCTCTGAAGAGCCATAGCACTCATCAAGTCTCTCCCATAACAGGCACAAACCTTTGCTCGGGTGGTTGATGCTGATATCCCTGATGCGTTTTGCATGTTCTGCTGATTCGTTTCCTAGCCACTTGACCAAGAGATCGATCTCTTCATTGGCAGAGATGTCCAGGCCGGCCGTGGCGTTTCTGAAGGAAGCTCTCCACGCTCTGTAACTTTCAGGACGGTCGTTAAACTTTAAAAGACCTTTGGTGAGTAACTCACGGCGTGCGAAGAACTTGAGGAAATCTGGTAGCTCTTGATTTCTGAGAGGGTGGTCCTGATACATGTTGCTATGATGAGGTCCCAGTGAGTTATTGTTGCCATCAAATACGTTGTCGCCATGATAGTCACCATCGGGGTCCTCCATTTTGGGACGGTTCGCTGTGTAATAGGAATCTACAAACTTGGGTGCAGGTGACACTGATGGTGTTAGGTGGACGGAATTACCTTCATGCTTAACATGGGATGTTTGTTGAATGAAGGTTGATGGCTGAATGGCAGGATTAAGTCTCTCTCTTGGAGCTGAATGTAGACGGTCGTCTGATGCGGTATGCTTTAGCACGTAGTCTGAAGTGCGTTGTGAGATATCCCGATGACTGAGTTCGGGTCCGAGCCTTAACCTGAAACTTTTACTGTCGCTGCGTGCTGCTTCTTCTAAAGCCTGTACTTCAGCTTCTGCTGCTGCTGCTTCTGTGTCTACAGCAAGTTTTGCAAGGTCGGCTTCTAGACGTGCTTTTTCTGTCTTTAATTTCAACTCTTGTTCAGCAAAGGCAGCTCTCACTTTGGCGGCTTCCGCCTTCGCCCTGGCGGTGGCAATTGCAGCGCTGCTCACAGACTTCCTTGAAGCTGACGAGCTTACATGGGAGCGTGTTACATAAACTTCAGATCCTCTATCTGACATGGTGTCTGTATGCGGCTTGACTGCTCTCTGATAGAAGTCGGCGTCTATGCTTCAACCCCGTTAATAGCAGTCGTTTTACTGTTCTGGCACCCTCAATCTGTGCGTTGGAAGACGAGTTGACAGACAGCTTAACTCTTTCCCATCAATGCATTGACTCGGACGCTGGGGGTCCTTTACAACTTTTATTAATGAGATCAGTGTAAAACTACAAGAAATAAATGAAAATACTAAGTACAACATACAACATATCTGAGTTACATAGCATTCCATTTGATACAGGACATGCAGGGTAAATGCACTACATGGCGAATACATATTAGCTAATGACAGGATAATACTTGCAGAACAGACCAACTACATTATAATTTTGATGAGCCCTAACCAGGGGATCATAACTCACCGACTGTGCTATGTAGAGGCAAACATAAGGAGCAGAGATCTGGAGAGATATTCAGCATGCAGAATGTGTGTGTTCATGTAACTGAAATGGCTGCTGAAGAAGAAGGGGCAGAGCCTATGCAAGGTCTGATGGGTAACTACATAAGCCTTGGTAGGACAATGTTCATTGCACAGTAACCAGTGAAACATTAAACTAACTGCAGTAAGACAACATTGTCAACAGATGGCGCTGTTGGATATCACTGGACAAGTGGACAGTATCAATGTCAATTACTAAATGTAATCTTATTACTTGGCATAATAAACTAATTATATGCATTTCTATGAAGGCATGACACGCACTATATGCTGAAATTTGGTAATAGCATGATTCACAGTGACTCACACTATTACAGTGAAAATCCAGCTAGTAACTAGCTAGGCTTTTTGTTGATCGAACCGTTCTCAAACGTAACTCGAACTGTCGAGCATTTACCAAAAAGCTCGAGTTCGAGCTCGAACACCCCCCAAAATCACTCGAACATGAAATTGGCGAACCTCGAGCCTCGAACATCGCTCAACTCTATTGGTAACCTGTTACGGTTGCTGTGGCACTGGAGACTATGTTCGGATTTCTTGCTACTGCACATGTGAAAGCGCTGGAGACTAAGTCCTATCTTGGAGCCATTGCACATGTGTGGGTGACATCATCGCTGACACGAGGTCACATGTCTCTGACACCTTCTATACCGATTGGTCGCTGGTCATGTGCTTGTGACGCTTTGCTCGGTGATAGGCCAGCGTGACATCATTGCTGTCGTTCTGGCAGCAGATTTGCTCTGGTGTCCTCCATCTTGGATGAGGCGCAGAGTCTATATAAGACCCTGACGCATGTCGCCCGGCGCTCAGTCCTCTTGGTTCATGCATGAGAGTAGACGCTCTGTGCACGTCCCTCTAGGCATCTCTCTGTCTATGCTAGGTCAGCGCTACCGGCAGGGTAGCGTTCTTATACCTTACAGCTTTGGCTGCGGTCCGTATCCTTACATCTTAGTGGAGTGGACATAGGCAGGTGCCTGAGGCACATGGTCCGGCTGGGCCTTGTGATTCTACTCGTAGGTGGACGTTGCTGCTAGGGTAACGTTCCTTATACTGCGTCTGGCAGTTGTTCGTATCCTCGCACACTAGGGGAGCGAACATAGGTAGGAGCTTTGTGCGGCTTACGCTGCTGTCCGTCTCCTGGCACTGCTAGAGGAACGGACCTAGGTAGGTGCCATTTCACACTCACTGATTTTGTCTCTGTGACCATTAACAGAGACCATACCACACACCCTCCAAGTAAGGGAGGAATTACTTTATTTCCTAATTATATTCCTCTGTGAGTTTAACAGAGGTATTGCACTCTGCACTTGTGCTATTACTATTTACAGTGGCACACTTATATACCCCTTATCCTCTGCCATAGTCTGCAGCAAAGTCTTTGCACGGTGGACCCTGACTGTCTGATATTCCTTTGGGTTTTATTGTCAGACAGCCCCCCGTTACATTAGGACTGATCCAAGGGTCTGGCAGTTATGGCAGAATATCAGCAGTTACACCGTTACATACAAGTACTTGAGTCACGGCTCAAGACTATTCAGGATAAACCTCAGACCATGGTGACATCTGCACATGATCCTCGACTTGCTCTGCCAAACAGGTATTGTGGCGATGCCAGATCATGTCGTGGTTTCATTAGTCAGTGTCAGATACACCTAGAGGTCAACTCTTCTCGCTTCTCTACGGAGAGGTCCAGAGTAGGCTTTATCATATCCTTACTTCAGGACAAAGCCTTAGAATGGGCGACTCCCCTATGGGAGCGCTCTGATGTGGTTACTCTGAGACATCAAGACTTTCTTGAAGCTCTTAAAGTGGTATTCATGGGTCCGCAGGTTACCCATGATGTGGCCCTGAGACTGTTAGATCTATCTCAGGGTTCGTTATCCACTAGTTCTTATGCCATTGCTTTTAGCTCTCTGGCGGCAGAACTAGATTGGCTAGAGAAGGTGTTGATTCCTATCTTCTGGAGAGGGTTGGCAGGCTATGTCAAGGATGCCCTTGCTACTCGTGAGGTCCCTGCTTCTCTGGAGGACTTAATCACTGTAGCAACAAGGATCGACGAACGCCATAAGGAACATAGACTTGAGGTCTCTTCCTCACGCCCTAAGCATTGGGCTATTCCAGTTGTTGAGGGTCCATTACCATCTTCCTCAGCATCTGAGACATCTCCCACTCCTATGGAGTTAGGTCATATGTCCTCCAGACTACGCAGGTCTGGTCCTCCTATATGTTACGTATGTCGTCAGGCTGGGCACTATGCCAACAAGTGTCCTAGCCGTCAGGGAAACTCCCAGGCCTAGTAACCATTAGCCATTAGAGGGGGGTTACTAGAGACGTCTTCTGCACCCTCTAAGTGTAGTATCCCAGGTCAGCTCTCATTCTCTGAGAATACATGGCCTATTATGGCTTTTGTGGATTCCGGAACTGACGGGACTTTTGTGTCCTCAGGATTTGTAAAGAGACACAATATTCCCTCTATCATGTTAGAGGCGCCTATTCCTGTCCGTGTTGTTAATGGGACTATGTTGTCTGACTCCATTACATTGAGGACAGTTCCCTTGCGCCTTTCCCTGTCTCAGGGTCACATAGAGGAGATTTCTTTTCTTGTTTTACCTGAGGGTATAGACGACGTTCATCTGGGTCTCCCATGGCTTCGGACCCATGCTCCTCTAATTGACTGGGAGTCCGACCGCATTATTAGTTGGGATTCGAAATGTCAGTCCTGATGTCTTCCCTTACCACCTAAGGTTGTTGCGGTTGCATCAACTGATCTCTCTCCCATACCTACACCCTCTTTGGAGTTCGCTGACGTGTTCTGCAAACAAGGTGCTGAGGTTCTTCCACCCCATAGGCCGTATGACTGTGCCATAGACCTTATCCCAGGTTTGGTTCCACCTAAGGGCAGGGTTTACCCCCTGTCAATACCTGAGTCGGAGGCCATGTCGACCTTTATAAGAGAGAGTTTAGAGAAGAGCTTCATTCGTAAGTCTGTCTCTCCCGCGGGAGCTGGGTTTTTCTTTGTTCAGAAGAAAGAGGGTGATTTGCGTCCCTGCATAGATTACAGGGGTCTCAACGCAATCACAATAAAGAACAAATACCCGTTACCTTTAATTTCAGAGCTCTTTGACAGACTGAGGGGAGCTCAGGTTTTTACGAAGTTGGATCTGCGGGGTGCGTATAACTTGGTACGAATTCGAGAGGGTGACGAATGGAAGACCGCTTTTAACACCCGAGACGGTTACTATGAATACCTATGAATATGCCTTTTGGTTTATGTAATGCACCCGCAGTATTTCAGGACTTCGTAGACGATGTGTTCAGGGATTTACTGTTATCCTCCGTCGTGGTGTATCTGGACGACATCCTGATTTTTTCTCCTGATCTGGAGACTCATCGTCAGGATGTCGTTCGTGTCCTTTCCCGTTTAAGGGAGCACTCATTGTTTGCTAAACTCAAAAAGTGTGTATTCGAGCAGTCATCCTTGCCTTTTTTGGGTTACATTATCTCACAAGAGGGTCTGGCTATGGATCCTGTGAAGCTCTCTGCTGTCTTGGAATGGTCCGAACCTCATTCCTTGAAGGCGGTGCAACGCTTCTTAGGATTCATAAATTATTACTGGCAGTTCATATCCCATTTCTCCACTTTGGTGGCCCCTTTGGTGGCCTTGACTAAGAAAGGTGCTAATCCAAAAGTCTGGTCTACTGAGACATCCCAGGCTTTTGAGGCAGTAAAAAGACACTTTTCAACTGCTCCCATTCTTCAAAGACCCGATGAGAATAAGCCCTTCCTCTTGGAGGTTGATGCCTCTTCAGTGGGTGCTGGTGCGGTCTTGTATCAAAAGAACGGTGTAGGTAGAAAAAGGCCGTGTTTCTTCTTTGCTAAAACCTTTTCACCGGCAGAGAGAAACTATACCATTGGGGATAGGGAACTGCTCGCCCTGAGATTAGCCTAGGAGGAGTGGCGTCACTTGCTAGAAGGAGCGAAACATCCTTTCCAGGTCTATACAGACCATAAGAATCTGACGTACTTACAAACCGCTCAGCGTCTGAATCCTCGCCAAGCCCGCTGGTCCTTGTTTTTCTCCCGCTTTCACTTCTCCATCAACTATCTGTCTAGGAGTAAGAATAACAAGGCAGACGCTCTGTCTCGCTCTATGGTTTCTACCCAGGAAGAGATTGACGAACCTCGTCTTATCCTTCCCTCCAGGGTTTTTCATACGCTCTCCCCTGTGACGTTAGACCAAATCCCACCGGGCAAGACCTTTGTTCCGCCGGATCGACAGAATGATATACTGTCGTGGGCCCACACCTCAAAGGTGGGTGGGCATTTTGGTATTAGACGGACACGAGAGTTACTCGAGAGGTGGTATTGGTGGCCACACTTAGCCAGCCACGTCTAGAGATATGTCAGTTCCTGCTACTCGTTTGCTCGCAACTGTCCATTACGGCAGAGACCAGCTGGGCACTTGCATCCTTTACCAGTGCCAGATAGACCATGGGAAGTATTAGGCATGGACTTTGTGGGTAATCTTCCGTGTTCACAGGGACATAGATTTGTGTGGGTCATTACGGACCATTTCTCCCGGATGGTTCATCTCGTACCGTTATCGAGAATCCCATCTTCCAGGGTACTAGCCAAACTATTCCTCAAGCATGTCTTAAGGCTTCACGGGATGCCAGATCGTATCATTTAGGATAGTGGCCCGCAATTTGCTTCCCGTTTCTGGCGAGATCTTTGTAGCCTTCTGCAAATTGAGTTGAATCTCTCTTCGGCATACCATCCGGAGACCAATGGTTTGGTTGAGCGTACCAATCAATCCATGATTATATACCTTCGATATTTTGTTGCTGAGAACCACGATAACTGGTCCTCCCTCCTACCCTGGGCAGAATTTGCCCTTAACAATTCGCTGGCTGAGGCCACTGGGCAGACACCGTTCATACTCAATAATGGGCAACACCCTAGGGTACTGGTACAGTTTCCCGCTGCTGCACCTCCTCCTCTTGTGGCCGACTGGGCAACTAATGCCAGAGAGGTTTGGGATCGGAATCAAGAGTCGATCCAAGCAGCTAAGGACTGTATGAAGACGGTGTCCGATCGGTTTCGTCGCCCGGCTCCTGTCTTTTCTCCGGGGGACTGTGTGTGGCTCTCTGCAAAACACGTGAAACTTAGAGTGAGCTCTGTCAAATTTGCTCCTCGCTTCCTGGGTCCTTATGAGGTTCTTCGACAGGTAAATCCTGTAGTCTACCAATTGAAGTTACCCATCCATCTTAGGATCCATGACAAATTCCATGTCTCACTGCTAAAGCCGGCTATTTTACCTCATGCTCATGAAGTGCACTCTCCTGCCTCTGATTCCTCTCGCTCTAGCTATGAGGTACGAGCCATAGTTGGTTCTAAGATGGTTAGAGGGCGCAGGTTCTTCTTGATAGATTGGGAGGGCTACAGCCCGGAACATCGCTCTTGGGAGCCTGAGGAGGCTGTCCATGCTCCCGACTTAGTTGCCGATTACCTGCGTCGCCGGGAGGGGGGCCCTTGAGGGGGAGGTACTGTTACGATTGCTGTGGCACTGGAGACTATGTTTGGATTTCTTGCTACTGCACATGTGCGAGCACTGGAGACTATGTTCGAATTTCTTGCTACTGCACATGTGCAAGCGCTGGAGACTAAGTCCTATCTTGGAGCCATTGCACATGTGCGGGTGACATCATCGCTGACACGAGGTCACATGTCTCTGACATCTTCTAAGCTGATTGGCCGCTGGTCATGTGCTTGTGACACGTGGTCACATGTCTCTGACACCTTCTATGCCGATTGGTAGCTGGTCATGTGCTTGTGACGCTTTGCTCGGTGATAGGCCAGCGTGACGTCATTGCTGTCGTTCTGGCAGCGGATTGGCTCTGGTGTCCTCCATCTTAGATGAGGCACAGAGTCTATATAAGACCCTGACGCATGCCGCCCGGCGCTCAGTCCTCTTGGTTCATGCATGAGAGTAGGCGCTCTGTGCACGTCCCTCTAGGCATCTCTCTGTCTATGCTAGGTGAGCGCTACTGGTAGGGTAGCGTTCTTATACCTTACAGCTTTGGCTGCGGTCCGTATCCTTACGTCTTAGGGGAGCGGACATAGGCAGGTGCCTGAGGCACGTGGTCTGGCTGGGCCTTGTGATTCTACTCGTAGGTGCACGTTGTTGCTAGGGTAACGTTCCTTATACTGCGTCTCGCAGTTGTTTGTATCCTCGCACACTAGGGGAGCGAACATACAGTTAGGTCCAGAAATATTTGGACAGTGACACAATTTTCACGAGTTGGGGTCTGCATGCCACCACATTGGATTTGTAATGAAACCTCTACAACAGAATTCAAGTGCAGATTGTAACGTTTAATTTGAAGGTTTGAACAAAAATATCTGATAGAAATTGTAGGAATTGTACACATTTCTTTACAAACACTCCACATTTTAGGAGGTCAAAAGTAATTGGACAAATAAACCAAACAAAATATTTTTATTTTCAATATTTTCTTGCGAATCTTTTGGAGGCAATCACTGCCTTAAGTCTGGAACCCATGGACATCACCAAACGCTGGGTTTCCTCCTTCTTAATGCTTTTCCAGGCCTTTACAGCCGCAGCCTTCAGGTCTTGCATGTTTGTGGGTCTTTCCGTCTTAAGTCTGGATTTGAGCAAGTGAAATGCATGCTCAATTGGGTTAAGATCTGGTGATTGACTTGGCCATTGCAGAATGTTCCACTTTTTTGCACTCATGAACTCCTGGGTAGCTTTGGCTGTATGCTTGGGGTCATTGTCCATCTGTACTATGAAGCGCCGTCCGATCAACTTTGCGGCATTTGGCTGAATCTGGGCTGAAAGTATATCCCGGTACACTTCAGAATTCATCCGGCTACTCTTGTCTGCTGTTATGTCATCAATAAACACAAGTGACCCAGTGCCATTGAAAGCCATGCATGCCCATGCCATCACGTTGCCTCCACCATGTTTTACAGAGGATGTGGTGTGCCTTGGATCATGTGCCGTTCCCTTTCTTCTCCAAACTTTTTTCTTCCCATCATTCTGGTACAGGTTGATCTTTGTCTCATCTGTCCATAGAATACTTTTCCAGAACTGAGCTGGCTTCATGAGGTGTTTTTCAGCAAATTTAACTCTGGCCTGTCTATTTTTGGAATTGATGAATGGTTTGCATCTAGATGTGAACCCTCTGTATTTACTTTCATGGAGTCTTCTCTTTACTGTTGACTTAGAGACAGATACACCTACTTCACTGAGAGTGTTTTGGACTTCAGTTGATGTTGTGAACGGGTTCTTCTTCACCAAAGAAAGTATGCGGCGATCATCCACCACTGTTGTCATCGGTGGACGCCCAGGCCTTTTTGAGTTCCCAAGCTCACCAGTCAATTCGTTTTTTCTCAGAATGTACCCGACTGTTGATTTTGCTACTCCAAGCATGTCTGCTATCTCTCTGATGGATTTTTTCTTTTTTTCAGCCTCAGGATGTTCTGCTTCACCTCAATTGAGAGTTCCTTAGACCGCATGTTGTCTGGTCACAACAACAGCTTCCAAATGCAAAACCACACACCTGTAATCAACCCCAGACCTTTTAACTACTTCATTGATTACAGGTTAACGAGGGAGACGCCTTCAGAGTTAATTGTAGCCCTTAGAGTCCCTTGTCCAATTACTTTTGGCCCCTTGAAAAAGAGGAGGCTATGCATTACAGAGCTATGATTCCTAAACCCTTTCTCCGATTTGGATGTGAAAACTCTCATATTGTAGCTGGGAGTGTGCACTTTCAGCCCATATTATATATATAATTGTATTTCTGAACATGTTTTTGTAAACAGCTAAAATAACAAAACTTGTGTCACTGTCCAAATATTTCTGGACCTAACTGTAGGTAGGAGCTTTGTGCGGCTTATGCTGCTGTCCGTCTCCTTTGCACCACTAGTGGAGCGGACCTAGGCAGGTGCCATATCTAGGGGTTCGTGTCCTCGCACACTAGTGGAGCGAACGCAGGTAGGAGCTTTGTGCGGCTTGCGCTGCTGTCCGTCTCCTGGCACCGCTAGAGGAATGGACCTAGGTAGGTGCCATTTCACACTCACTGATTTTGTCTCTGTGACCATTAACAGAGACCATACCACACACCCTCCAAGTAAGGGAGGAATTGCTTTATTTCCTAATTATATTCCTCTGTGAGTTTAGCAGAGGTATTGCACTCTACACTTGTGCTATTACTATTTACAGTGGCGCACTTATATACCCCTTATCCTCTGCCATAGTCTGCAGCAGAGTCTTTGCACGGTGGACCCTGACTGTCTGATACTCCTTTATGTTTTATTATCAGACAGCCCCCCGTAACATAACCTGAGCACGTGTTAGTAATGGCTGTTTTTTTCTGTGATATTTTTTCTAATTGCTAGGAATTCTAGTGACAGAATGGCGTGTAAATTGCAATCTACTTTTAGTTACAAGAATTTCCAAACAATAAGCAAAGAAACCATGTTCCTTTCTAATGTGCCAAATCTTCTTGTTGAGTGTGGCAAAAAATCTATAACATATACATCTGGTGCAAGACAAGTGACATACTTTCATTGTGCAAATTAGTGCAGAATGCATTTATCTTAATAACGCTAAACTGCTATTTTTACTAATTCTACACATTTATTGCCTTATTATGATGTGTTTATAATTTCTTAATTTACCATGGCAAGAAGCCAGCAGTTGGCATGTTGTTATTAACTTGGATGGCTCATTGTAGAGCACATCACCTTAACAACTTTCATCAACTGTGAAATTAGTTTATGAGTACTAGACCGGTGAATATGAACATCCCTACTAATTGGTTTCTTCATGAAACGTATCAGAAAAAAATCGTTTCAATATTTAGTTATCTTTTAGGCTCTGCGTTCTAAACGTGGAATTTCCTTAGTGCTTCTTCCAAGCTGTGGCTAGCAAACATATTGCGTTGTGTGTTCGATTAATACAGGTTATGTCTAGAGATAAGCGGATCATTTGAAATTAGAATTTGCTGGCTTGGGCAATTATTATTCGCAATGAATCATAATACTGAAGAGCCTCTAATTGGCAAGAAAATATGAGTTTAAAATTCTAAGGTCTCTTAGATGGATACTGAACCTATTTTCAGTTCTGTAATGCAAACACAGCCTTTTTAATGTCAAAGTGACCTCAACCTACGTGGCTAGGGAAAAGCGGATAACAGGTGATAACCGGCAGTCTATTACATGCTGTAGATTCAGAATTTATAGACTACTAAAATTGTATAAATGGTGCAAAATTATCCCTTCTGGGGGACAATGCCTACCTTGCTAGTGATTATACACTATCAATATTATACTGAAGAAGCCTTGGCTTTTGCACACGAGGTGGTGGAAAAAGTAACACTGTTTGGGGAGTATCAAGAGCTTTGTTCTTTGTTAATTATCCCTTTATGTAAACAGACAAAACAGGAGTACTGTTTAAAACATCAAGGATTTAAGAATTGCCAACTAAGAAGAAAAGAAAAGTATCCAATTTTTGGGATACACAATTTGCTCTTCACAAAATTAATAAACAATTTCAACCGCTTTTAATCAATTTGTCCAAAATGTAACCCCCTTTTTTAAGGAGCAAGGAGATATCTAGCAGTGTAGGTTTAGTAAGGAAAGATCTGGTAGCAGCCGTATGGTCTAGCTCTATGAAACACAGTGGGCAGCCTGGAAATATGTGGCTGACATAATTCTGCAGTGCCAATGGCAGCATCAGAAACCACATGGTATTGAATTAGGATGAGGCAGATAAGGAGATTTGTGGCAGCGTAGAGGTGACATTTGGCAGCCCCAGCAGCAACAGTATAGGGCTTACACGATAAAACACAGTGAACAGCCAGGAAAAGCGTAGTTCACAAGTTCTGCAGCAGAAGAGAATTGAAACGAGACAGGCAAAAATATGTGTCTAAGGGGTACTTTGCACGCTGCGACATTGCTAGCATCGGCTAGCGATGCCGAGCACGATATTACCCGCCCCGTCGCACATGTGATATCTTGTGATAGTTGCCGTAGCGAACATTATCACTATGGCAGCTTCACACGCACTTATCTGCCCTGCGACGTTGCTCTGGCCGGCGACCCGCCTCCTTCCTAAGAGTGCGGGTCATGCGGCGTCACAGCGACGTCACACGGCAGGCAGCCAATATAAGCGAAGGGGCGGAGATGAGTGGGACGTAAACATCCCGCCCACCTCCTTCCTTTCGCATAGCCGGTGGAGGCATGTAAGGAGATGTTCCTCGCTCCTGAAGCTTCACACACAGCGATGTGTGCTGCCGCAGGAAAGTGGAACAACATCGTATATCCTATTGGTGTGACATTATGAAAATGACCGACGCTACACAGATCACCGATTTTCAACGCTTTTGCGATCGTTTATCGGCGCATCTAGGCTTTACAAGTTGCAACGTCGTTACCGGCGCCGGATGTCCGTCACTTTTGATTTGACCCCGACGATATTGCAGTAGTGATGTCGCAGCATGCAAAGTACCCCTAAGTGTAGGACCAGAAAAGGAAACCCCAGAAGAAGCAGTATGACATGATGAACAGAGAGTAAATGCCTAGCTGACTGTGGGCTAACAGCACTGGTGGCAGCTGAAGAGTGTAAAAGGCAGACAAAGGACAGATGGTATGGTGATTTAATAATTGGCATCAGCTGTAGATGAATAAAAGCTCTGATCCATGCTTTATTTAGTTTGAGAAATGTTATATATTAAATGCTTGTGGTGGATAACCTGGTCTGCTTTGGTGTCATAAAGCTACCAGCTGAGCATCCACTGTGTCATTACACTGTAAGCTGGACACGAAAGTTTACCCTTTACAAACTGGTCAGTTTTTGCCATTTCCATTTTGTTGACCTAGAGGTCCAAGGAATCAGGGCTCAGGCTATCTGTTTGAGAACGGACCCATTCTAGGTATAGCTGAACTCGGCTGTTCACCCAGTGTATCTCTATTTGTTGAAGTGTGTCCAGTTGTCAAAATGGCAGAATAAATATTTCATCAAATATGTCAAAGATACAATAGTAATTGCTGCTGACTCGATTACTTGTAGCCTCAACTATTTCACGGATTGGGGAGTGTTTTGCCTACTGCTGAAACATGTAAGCAGTAGGGATCCACTCATCAAAAGGATTTCAGAACAGTTAACACAGTTTATCCAGGTAATAAGCCAATTTGAACTCCCTTTCCAAAGCTAGAAAAATTTCCAGTTTTGCTTTTACAGTGGAACCTTGGATTACGAGCATGATTTGTTCTGGGAGTGTGCTCTTCAACCAAATTACTCTTATATCAAAACAAATTTTCCCATAGCAAATAATTGAAACACAGACAATTCGTTCCACAACCCAAAAATATTTTCTGCATTAATACAAACTTATTACAGTAATACAAAATAATGTACTGTATTCATATAAAATAATTACAGTACACTAACATAAAATACTGTTCAGTAAAAAACATATAAAACAAATTAAACTGCAAACTACCTTACAATTGTTGGTGTGCGGTAGGTACACTATAAAGAAAAAATGGTGTAGAAATATGACCACCTTTATTCTAGTATAATACACAAAAAAACCAGACCCCAAATAAATTCTGCCCAAAATAAGGGCAGAACTAAGCCAAATGTGGGGAAGGAATACTGCACAGGCATTTAGATTACAGTACAAGCAATGTCCTGTACTAGTTAACAGAAAGTAAAGCACTGTATCCACAAATGCAAATTGATAGGCATGCTATATATTATATATTGTACTGTACAATGGTATATTGTATACAGTACATATGTACAGACAGTTACCTCCAGAACGGGTCAGAACTGAAAGTGTGCACAGTGAGTATTTGCTCTTATTGCAAAGCATTGCTCTTAAACCAAGGTACAAATTTGTAAAAAGTTTTGCTTGTCTTGCAAAATGCTCTCAAACCAAGTTACTCTTAATCCAAGGTTCCTCTGTATAGCCAGGAGCTAAAAGGGTGCCTATTCAATAGGCACACTTGATTTTAATAGTATGTCTATCATTCCAAAAGCATTCCAGCACAGCTTGCCATGCTTGGCAATGTGACAGAGGGTCCCCTTCATTCAATTCCCTTGCCTTGCTATGTTTTTTGATTATCATGGCCAGTATTGTTGTCATTATGATTTTCTCTGACTGTCAACCTTGTCTACTACGTGTGCTAAGGCTATGTTCCCTTCCACATCCACCTGCTGCTGCTCCTCCACTTCAAAATACGTCTGTATGTAACATGGACCTTGAGGGTCCCAAACAAACATCGGACAAACAGAAATTAACAGGTGAAAGTTGCTGTCCATCTTCTATCCCCTCTAACATTTTGGTGACTGTTATTTTAATTTAAATTCTGCACCCCTCTGCAACAGGGTAGATATTTCTCTCTCATATTCAGATAGGTCTCTGGATACACTTTTTATATCTCTTTTAAATGTAACTTTTATTCCAAATAAATTCCGAGGCTCATGTGAGGTTGTGATGTCACATAATCCTGGTTAGGGGCCCACTCAGATGTTCTCCCCCCAAGCTGAACCCCTACCTACGCTTCTGACAGGGGCGCTTTTCTGTCTCTGTCTGCCAGTGCATACAATACATATGTAACAGAATCCATCTCAATTATTTATTAGCAAAGAACATGCCTAGCACCATTTCCTTCTAGTATCTGTAAAGAAAATTGCTGCAATGAAAAAACAATAAAATCAATAGCAAATTAAGCTTTTCAAGTCTTTTACAAGAGACAAAGCATTTAGCTTTAATTTACACAATGAAATCAGAGTTGAAATGTTATAAAGTGTAAAGACACACTGTATAAATGTCATATTAGAGAAGAAAAGATCGTCAAAATAGGAAAATAGTTACAAAATAAAGCCGATATGGATGACTTGCTATTACTAATTAGCCAGGCAGTAACATGTGTGATTTGATGCCACATTCTTACTATTTACAATGGTTTATTACGTTATTTATAAAGGTTTTAGTGTTATATTTAGATAAAGCTATATTATAGTGCATTACAATTGAATACATATTGTTATGTGCTCAGCTATAATAGCACATTAGGGTTTTGTCTTCATTCTGCTCTACATTTATTTGTTTTGTTCTACAATGATTTAGTCGGAGCTCTTTTTAGCCTACAATTGTAATTTGTTGTCATTACGATCATTAAAGAAATTATACAGGATACATGTAGTAGCTGAACTCAGTCACAGACAGATTCTTAGAAGTTACCCTGCATTTACTTTCCATTGGGACTGTTGTGGATTTTCCAATTAGGGAGATAAGGCATAGAGGAGGAAAATATTCTGTTCAGAATTCTAATCATTCACCCAGAGATAAGTGGCTGCAAAGATTGTCTATCTCTGGAGGAACTTTTCTTTACTGCATTACGGAGACTAACCACTAATTTAAATGGGCACTGTGTAATGCCTAAAGTATGGCCATATTCTTCATTTTATCACATTGATTAGGAAGTTTTCTTTTTTTTAGCTTACGGGGTACTTCTCACATAGCGAGATCGCTGCTGAGTCACAGGTTTTGTGACGTACCAGTGACCTCATCAGCGATCTCCCTGTATGTGACACTAAGCAGCGACCTGACCCCTGCTGTGAAATCGCTGATCGTTACACACAGTGCTGGTTCATTTTTTGCTCGTTGCTCTCCCGCTGTGAAGCACACATCGCTGTGTTTGACAGCGAGAGAGCAACAATCTGTATGTGCAGGGAGCAGGGAGCCAGCATCTGGAAGCTGTGGACGCTGGTAACCAAGGTACACATCAGGTAACTAAGCGAAGCGCTTAGCTCGGTTACCCGATATTTACCTTGGTTACTAGCGTACGCCGCTCTCAGGCTGCCAGTGCTGGCTCCCTGCACACTAGCCAGAGTACACATCGGGTAACCAAGCAAAGCGCTTTGCTTAGTAACATGATGTGTACCCTGGCTACGAGTGCAGGGAGCCAGCGCTAAGCGGTGTGAGCTGGTAACCAGGATAAATATCGGGTAACCAAGTAAAGCATTTTAGTTAGTTACCCGATATTTACCTTGGTTACAAAGCGCAGCATCGTTTCCACGAGTCGCTGCAGGCTGGTGGCTGGACACTTGTCACTGGTGAGATCTGCCTCATTGACAGCTCACCAGCGACTATGTAGTGACGCACCAGCGATCCTGACCAGGTCAGATCGCTCGTAGGATCGTTGGAGCATCGCTGAAGTGTTACGGTACCCTAAGGTTATGTGCCCACGGGGACAGTGTCCTGCGGCTATATCCGCAGGACATTCCGCAGGAGCTCCCAGAAAGCAGCACAACTTTGTCTGTTTCCATGCTGCGGTTTTATTGCGGAATGTCCTGCGGATATGCTGCAGTATTCTGCATTGAGGATACAGTACCATGGCTTCTGCACTGCATCCTCAATGCAGAACAAGTGCTGAGTGATCGGGGAGTTCATACTTACCTCCATCACGCAGCACTTCACTTTCCAGCCGTGTGTGCACTGTGCAGGAAAAGGTGGGCAGGCCTCAACTAGCACCGGCTGTCACATGACCGGAGCTCGTGCAGGCCCCACCCACCTCTTCCTTCTTGTACCTGGCTCCACTGCGCTCCTGTTCACCGGACGGAGAAAGTGACTCCGGTGTCTGCTATCAAGGCAGGTAAGTATGGCACCCTGCGGAGAAATCTGCAGGAATAATTGACATGCTGCAGATCTTTCCTCAGGGAAATCTGCATTATTTCCGCTGCGAAAAAAACTGCAGCATGGGCACAGCAGTCCCCAAATGCCATAGAAATGGCTGGGGACTCGCTGTACTGTGGATTTTTGAAAAATCCGTGGAATTTCTGCGAAAAAATAGTGGCAAATTCCGCGAATTTTCCGCAGCATGGGCACATAGCCTAAAGGTCCAGTCACACATAACGAGATCGTGAACGAGATCGCTACTACGTCACACTTTCTGGATCGTTTATGAGTCGTTGTTGAAATCGCATGTTGGGTGTCACACATAACGAGTTTATGAACGAGCATGCGTCCCGTATAACGATCTTTCAAATCGCTGGGACCCTGTCACACAGCTACTATGTTAACGATTCCAATCCCATTAGGGGCGTAGTAAAATGCAGTGAGTCACGTAGGCGTGCATTTGTGTCGCCTTTTCCGCTTTCATTGGCGGCCAATACTGCGTTCTGATTGGGCGGCCGGGCGGGCGTCGCTTTTTCCACCCCCTCCGCTCTGATTGATAAGGACCCTGTCACACAGCTACTATGTTAACGATTCCAATCCCATTATGCAGTGAGTCACGTAGGCGTGCATTTGCGTCGCCTTTTCCATACCCCCCTCCGCTTTCTTTGGCGGTCAATACTGCGTTCTGATTGGGCGGCCGGGCGGGCGTCGCCTTTTCCACCCCCTCCGCTCTGATTGATAAGGACCCTGTCACACACAGCTACTATGTTAACGATTCCAATCCCATTATGCAGTGAGTCACGTAGGCGTGCATTTGCGTCGCCTTTTCCATACCCCCCTCCGCTTTCATTGGCGGCCAATACTGCGTTCTGATTGGGCATGCAGGGGGCGTATCTAGCGGTTAAATTTTGGATCGCGTCCACCCTTTGTCACTTCTTTTGCGCTTTGCTTTGAGATAGAACCTGCGTCTCCACCCTGATTCCTTCGTCCATTGTACCCGGTCGCTTTGTTGGTGTGTTTTTCGGATCGAAGCCGCAGTTGCACCTGGAGTATCCTTGCAGTGCTCTCGAGTGTCGGTGAGATCGTATTTGCGATTCCGCTTGGATTCTACATTGATAGACAGATATACACTTCTTTGAAAAGGTAGGTCTTTTTTTTTGGGGGGGGGGGCTTTTTTTTGAATAATGTTCTTGCTGTTAGATATATGTTAATATTTATTATGTGAGTTGATTGCTGTTAGATATATGTTAATATTTATTATGTGAGTTAATTAAAGTTGCTGGCTTTTATCTGTGCGTGTATAATGCCTTTTAAAGAGGGGTCTCTCCATAGTGCTGTTTGTAATGTGTCCTATCCTAGCATTGCTGGCTCTTTTGTCTCTCATTAAATAAAATATAGAAATGTGGCACTCCTTCTATAGTCGCTGGTGCTTGGATAGGGTCCCACCCCAGATCAAAAAATGCAAAAAATCCAGCACTCAAAGCATTTAACTGAAATTGTTTTATATTTTATTCATGGATCTCTGTAATTATTAAAGACGTTTCGGTCATCCGACCTTCATCAGTTTACACAGAAAAGGTTCTGTAGAAATATATGAAAAAGCTGGACCAGAGGAAAAAGCTGCCCGTCCCGGTCTGCAGTCAATGTCACATACTGTCTACAGAACCTTTTCTGTGTAAACTGATGAAGGTCGGATGACCGAAACGTCTTTAATAATTACACAGATCCATGAATAAAATATAAAACAATTTCAGTTGAATGCTTTGAGTGCTGGATTTTTTTCATCTTTTGTCTCTCAGCTACAGCCGCCATTTTGTGTTTCTGCCACACATAGGGGGCGGCCATTTTAGTCTCTGCCACACCATAACCAAAAATTGTGATCGGTTTATTGCAACTTCTTTTATGTTTACATATAAATTTTTCATTCTTTATTTCAGATGGCTTATTATAACAAAGAAGACTTTGTGCGTGAGCTGCTGGAATTGTATAAATCACTGCCCTGCTTGTGTATAATCAAATGCACAGAATATTCAGACAGAATAAAAAAACAAGCCGCCTATGCCCAACTGGTGGAGCTTTTTAAAAAACACAGTGGAGGCGAGGCGGTGGATGTCAAAGTAGTAAAAAAGAAGATACAAGGCTTGAGGACTGTATATAAGAAAGAAGCAAATAAGGTGGACAAATCAAAAAAGTCAGGGGCCGGCACTGACCAGGTATATGTTTCTCCCTTGTGGTATTTCAATCTCCTGGAATTCACAAGGGACCAGGAGCTACCACGAATGATGGAAAGCTCCTACCAAAGAAACGTAGACCTGGAAGCAGACATTGAAAACGATGACATCGCGATCGATGACAACACCTCCGCTGTTGTAGATGTAAGTACCTTATTTGCTTCACGTTACATAGTATTCAAACTTATTATGTACATGCCATTGAGGAACACAAAATAGTAACTTATTGTTACCATGATTTATTGTGCAGTTTGGAAATGTTATCCCTTCCAGTTCAGATAAGTACACTCCAATACAATTTTGTCACACTTTAATTAAATTTACTAACTATTAATGTATGACTTTTAATTAACATTTATTTTTCTGTTCCCGCAGAACCCTCAGACAGATATGGTGAGGCCCCAATTGAATGAGAACCCCACCACATCGAGTGAGCCTATTGTGGAGGATAATGAGGCACCTGCACCCTCTGGTGAAATGCGGCGAAGACAGTTACGCAAAAAGAAGGCCAACACCCCTGTGACATCGGCTGAATTTTATTCTTTGGCAACCCAACTGCTATCACAGCCAAAAAGCACTCCAGTGGATAGCTTTGCCGCATTTGCATCGGACAGACTCTGCAAATTGGATTCCACACAGAGGGAGCAAGCCGAAAGACTGATGTTGGAAGTCCTAAGAAAGGCAGGCCGAGGAGAACTTGATGACAATGACACGATATGCAAGTTAAACCAGCCCCATCATTCTTCGACATGGATTCCTCGCCAGCCCCTGCAAAGTACACCAAACAGGATGCATCCACCACGCTTGCAGCTTGACCACCCCCCACAGTATCCCCCCCCACAGTTTCCCCCCCCAACATTATCCCAGGTATTCAAATGATTCATTTTTAAGCCAACTGTCATCTCCCACCCGGCCTGAATATGTCAACCAATATGAAGACGGCCACTAAATTTTGTTATTGTTGTTGTTTTGTTATTTGAGATTAATTTTAATTGATTGTTATATTTTCATTGTAATAATAAATTTATGTTGGTTCAATCTTGCTGCCTGCGTTACTTAATTCAGCATATGGTTGTGATGCCCTGGCAAAACACGGTAGTTACAGAGATTGTACCATACTCCACCCTCATTGGCATACCACCACACAACCCCCACACTCATGTACAGCAAACAACCAGTAAAGCCTAGTCACCCCCTCGTGGATAATGGGATTGGTGCATCTATACAGATGCCTACATGTAATATGATGTTTGTGAGTGGTGAGTTTGTGAGTGGTGATAGCTGTTAACTTGCTTTATGCAATGAGACATACCAAACAGCAGATATCAATTTCAAATTTTTTATAACACATGTATATGTATACAATAACAAGAAAAAAAAAAAAAAGGTTAGTTGCTGCTGCCCTCCCCTTGGCCAGCCACATAACGGGCCAGCAGCGCCGCATGCCGCTCCACTCTGGCCATCAGCCTCCTGTGGGCCGACATAATCCTTCTTTGGGAGGACATGATTTCGGCCAAAGTGGGTATGCCTATGGAGGGAATGGTAAAATTAATAAATCATAATTTTTATTTCTGCTTATTATTACAAAGTAGGAGATTCATGACTTACGGTTATCCCCCTCGTCCGATACAGACTCACTTATGGAGCCTGGACTCGCATCTATGATAACAAAAAACACTTTATAGTACTCAACAGCTTTTTGTTTTGTACTTTATATGGCGTTAATGTTATATTAAAAAATTACCGGGGGGCGATCCGGCCGGTGGCCCCTGTGGGTGGTACTCCTCCTCCTCCTCCTCCTCCTCCTCCTCCTCTGGTGGCTGTAGATCCACCGGGGGCTCGGGCACATGCTCTCCCTCCTCTGCGGCCCCTTGCTCCTCTGGGGGTTCTTAAGAAAATATAAAGTTTAATGTGGTTGCGTTATGATACATATAGGACTGTGGGGGGTACATTGAAATATATGGCGGACTACGTAGCCTACCTTATACAAGGACTATGGGGGTGAATTTGAACACATTGTGGACTATGTGGTGCAGTATAATATATGGAGAACTCTGGGGTGAATGAAACTTCATGGAGAACTCTAGGAAATTCATTACAGTTCATGGAGGACTATGGGATGCATTCTAATATCTGAAGGGTTATGTGGAACCCTTTATACTATATGGAAGGCTATGTGGGGGCCAATATTGTATTTGGAGAACTAGATATGAGGGGGGACAAAAATACAAGCAGGAGATGGAATTTTTTTGTGCTGAGGGAAAAAGACCCACTACCCACAGCACCTGGCTTTGCCATGCTCTCTCTGATATGGGAAAAGCTGGGTGGTGAGGGAATGATGTTTTGCCAAGCATGGCGAAGCTGGGTGCCAAGGACAAGAGGAATATCAGAACATATGAAAACTGTGTGCTGATAGAGGGTTGTCAGTTCATGGGAAATCTTGGTGTAGAGAGCCTACTGTCTGCGTAATTTCCCTGTGTCCCGAGTGTCAGTGTAATTAGCCCGTACCACAAGTGTCGGTGTATCTATCGATCTATGCAATAGATCTCTATTTATAGATCTGTTACATATTATATATATATATATATATATATATATATATATAATCTATATATATATATAATCTATATATATATATAATCTATCTATCGTTCAATGCAATAGATCTCATATATATATATCTATTACATATTATATATATATAATCTATCTATCGATCTATTACATAGATCGATATATTATATAAATACTTTTAATGATTTAAAAGAAAACAAAAAATATATATATATAATAAATATATATACATTAAAATATATATATATTTATTATTTAAATATTATCTGTATATATTTATTTTTATAATTATATATATATATAATTAATATATTATATATTTTTATAATTATATATAGATATATATTATTTATATATATATTATATGTATATATTTATTTTTATTATTATATATATCTAAATATATTTTTAGAATTTTATCTATATATATATATATATATATATATATATATATATATATATATATATATATATATATATTTTATATGTATTATATATATATATATATATATATATATATATAATCTATCAATCTATAAAATAAATTATATATATATAATTTTAATTAAGTAAAAGGATATATATATATATCATAAATATATACATTTAAATCTATATATTTATTATATATGTATATTTTCTTATATTTATATTTATATATAATTAATATGAATTATATATATATTTAATTTAAAAATATATATATAGATATATATATATTATTTATATATGTATTATATATTTATATATTTATTTTTATAATAAATATATATATATATATAGATAGATAGATAGATATAGATATATATATATATATATATATATATATATATATAAATAGATATATATTTAAGAACACCATTATACGTTGCCAAGGCACACTCATCTGCGCCTACCTTGGTTTTGTAACTCTGCTTGTATGGCAGAGATCCGGGCACTGGAGCGGTACCGCAGATCCGCTAATTTTTTGCGGATCTGGGCGCAGGTGCGCTCCAAATGAAATCTCCTCCTCAACCCACGTTGGATCCTGCGCAATACCGCTTTCTTATGGAGAAGTGGATGCTCTTGCGCCTCACGGCAATCATAATCGCGAGCATCCACTTCTCTAATTAGGTACCGGACCTCCGCCTCTCCCCAAGCTGTTGCCCTCCTGCGTGCCGCCATTGTTCGCTGGTGTGTCTACGTAGCAAACGCAGTTGCGTCACCCGCGGTAACGCCTCTTCACATCTGATTCGACGGATAGCGTCACGTGAACGCTAGCTCCAATCAGATTGGGGTGGACGTTGTTGATCCTGCTCCAGCCAATGGCCGCCGATATTACATCTTCGGCCATGGCTGGATTGTTGATTTGTGAAATATTACAAATGCTATGTTTGAAGGTGAAAGTGCGACGCACTTTTAACAAATCAGAATGATCTTTGCTGCAGAAATGAGATCGCGCCATGACGCAAATGCTGTGTCAAGGGGTCGTGGTATCACACACTGCGAGCGCACATACAATTATAAAAAATCGAAAAAGAGATGTCGTTTGAAGGTTTCGGGGACGCACAAACGTCCCCGTTTAAAAACCCCAAATGAAAATATATAAGGCTTCATATTCATAATTTGTGTGTTTTTTTTTTTTATTGCATTGGTACATGGAAATCAAAATTGTACAAGAGCCCTAAATGATGTATTCATCATACAGCTGGACGCCAAATTGAGGAAGTAAATAAACCTTTGCAGGGTTTTACCTAAAGAAAAGCAATGTTGAGGTTAAAAGTGAACATTTTACTTTTAAACCCAAAAACAAATTTTAGTCATACCATTGAGCATTTCTACTATGGTATCAAGATAAAATTCACCATAAAATATATTGTGCAATTTCTTCTTAGTGCACCCATATGTAATATGTGGTTGAAATCAACTGGTTTGGCACATATTTTGGCACGCTGTTGTTCGCTACGCTCACTCTCAATGTGCGATCCGGAGCAGGAGGCCCAATGATAGCGGTGATGACACCCGGTGCCGGGCCGGACTAGTCTGGGGGTCGTAAGTGGTTGCCGGAGTCATGGCTTCAGTGGGGGTGATTGTACTTTATATTCGTGACGCCACCTTAATCCGCCGCTGCTGTATGGGGCCTCCGGGGGTGATGTAACGGCAGCAATGGTGGTACTGCTCCCCACAGTAGCCCTTAATAGTGAATGAATGACAAACAAATCTTGTGGAAAGTTAAAACAACTGTTTATTAAAGTAATCATTTTGCAAAAATGACATTTTAGTATAAATGTGATGAACATAACAATACAAGTAACCATATATTTTAAAATTAGTATAAATGTGATGAACATAATACAAGTAACCATATATTTTAAAATTAAGAAGGGAAGTTTCTAAAACAAATCAATACAAGAAAATAAAACTCAGCATAATAAATGTGCTCAATACAAGTTTATCTAATGCTGCCACGTAATTGCACCAGGACCATTAAAATATTGGCAGTACTTTTCTCGACAGGCCTTCGCATCATCGGTATTTCTGCCGGGCGCCAATGGTTGAAGTCCTGCGATTGCGGGATCTTCAGAATGCCATTCGCCAAGCACCACTTCGCCATTTAAGTCATCAGAGTCTACAAAGCCTGTTGGACAGTACGTAATAGCATCTCGCCGTCGAAGAAAGTTGTGAAGGGCGCAACAGGCCAAAACAACTGCGTCTATTGATGGTAGACTCAGGTTAATTGGTGTGTGGAAAACGCGGAAGCGATTTGCCATTATCCCAAAGGCATTTTCCACAACCCTGCGTGCCCTTGATAATCTGTAATTGAACCTTTGTCTTTCCGCTGTTAGACTTTTCTGGGGGAATGGTTTCATGAGATTGGGATGAAGTGGGAATGCTTCATCGCCCACAAATACAAAGTTAAGGTTTGCGGTAGTGTCAGAGTTGGGGGGCAAATGCAGTTCACCATTTTGCAAACGTTCACCAAAGCCTGTGTGTTCTAAAACCCCACCGTCAGAAACCCGGCCATTCATGCCAACATCAACAGCAATAAATTCGTAATTGGCATTCACAAGGGCCATTAGGATGATGCTGAAATAGCCCTTATAGTTATAAAAATAGGAGCCGCTGTTCAGTGGTTGAGTGATCCGCACATGTTTCCCGTCCAAAGCACCACCACAGTTTGGGAACTGCCAAAGGTGTTCAAAATTGGTGGCAATCTTCTGCCATTCCTCCACAGTTTTGGGGAACTCAATGTAGTTACGCAGACTGTGGAAAATTGCTCTACATGTCTCCGGAATAAGAGCGCTGAGCAGGGACCTTGAAATTGCAGAAGAAAAATGTAAGTCTTGCAGGGAGCGTCCGGTGGCCAGGAAACGCAGCGTGACTGCCAATCTTTCATCTGCCGGGATGGCAGCACGCATCGCTGTATTCTTGCGCTGAATAATTGGCGTAACTCTTTCGAGTAAAAGGCTAAATGATTCTTCTGACATCCGCAGAAAATTGCGGAAATCCTGAGGATTATTTTCCTGCAGCTCTCTTAGCAGTTGCATGTGGGAGTATTTGTACCTCTTCTGCAGCCACTCTCTGGTCCACATGCGGCGCTTTCGTTTGGAACGCCTCTGTTCCACTTCACGTAGCCGACCGGCCTCAAACATCAATGCAGCACCCAGCACAACACGCTGCATGTCGTTCATGTTGTCCACACTGCAAAAAAACATGTAAAGATGAGAAAAGTTGCTATAAACCAATCACATTTTTTGGGGGGGTGTAAAAGAGACACTAAAATGGCCGCCCCCATAGAAGTGCACCACTTCTAACTGTGTCAGAGAAACAAAATGGCGGCTGTAACTGTGTCAGAGAAACAAAATGGCGGCTGTAACTGTGTCAGAGAAACAAAATGGCGGCTGTAACTGTGTCAGAGAAACAAAATGGCGGCTGTAACTGTGTCAGAGAAACAAAATGGCGGCTGTAACTGTGTCAGAGAAACAAAATGGCGGCTGTAACTGTGTCAGAGAAACAAAATGGCGGCTGTAACTGTGTCAGAGAAACAAAATGGCGGCTATAGCAGAGAGACAAAATAACCAGCAATACTAGATAAGGACACATAAAAGGACGATGGACGCACAAAAGGCAATATGTATACAGATAACAACCAACCACTTTCATGATCCGCAAAAATAATTACTATCTATAAACACAAATACTTTCCATACTATAACAAAAACATGGAACAAGTAACATAGACTTTACGAAAATGACTTACCACGTCCAGAAAATGCAGCCGTCTATGCTATCTATTAATAATCGCAGTTTCGATCCTCACAGCGACACGCTCGGGAACGAATGAGGGATATACAAGTGCAGATGCGGCTTTGATTCGAAAACCAAGCAAGCGGGAACAAAGCACGAATGAATCTGTAATACAGCGACACGCTCGGGAACGAATGAGGGAAGATGCAGCTTTGATCCGAAAACCAAGCAAGCGGGAACAAAGCACGAATGAATCTGGGTGTAGTCACAGGTTTGCTCCTAGAAGACTCAAAAGGGAACAAAGCATGAAGCGATACCCAATCAGAGCGCAATAGTGTTCTCATTGCTAACCAATCGTTGCAGAGAGGGGGCGCGGAAATGGCGACGTAACTACACACTATTGTTCTCAGAGCCAACCAATGGGCGCAGAAGGGGCGTGGAAACGGGGACGCAACAACACGCCTTCGTGCATCTCATCTAGGTCGTCAACGAAATCGTAAATAGGGTGTCAAACATACAGATTCATGCAGCCCAGCAGGACTCCAACGAGCCAAAAATGGCCCAAGCTGTTCGGCATCGATCAGCGATTTCGCAGCAGGGGGTGAATCGTTGGTACGTGTCAAACATGACGAGATCGCAATTGAAGTCGTTCTTGCGTCACAGAAACTGTGACGTAGTAACGATCTCGTTGTACGATCTCATTATGTGTGAAGTGGCCTTTAGACACAATTTACACCTGGTTGCTGCCCAGGGGACACTTCATGATCAGCTTATTATCAAGGAATTAAAGATAGGGAAATCAATTTCATACCAATGAAATTCATCTTGAATTTTAAGAAATTTGTATGACCTGGCAAACTCAAATAATTTGTGATTTTGTTCAGGCAAATCGACCAAATATACAAAGAACACCTAGAATTAGATGCTTCTTTCCAGAAAACAAATAATATATCACCAGGTCCACTGAACCAATATACACCAACATACAGTTAGGTCCAGAAATATTTGGACAGTGACACAAGTTTTGTTATTTTAGCTGTTTACAAAAACATGTTCAGAAATACAATTATATATATAATATGGGCTGAAAGTGCACACTCCCAGCTGCAATATGAGAGTTTTCTCATCCAAATCGGAGAAAGGGTTTAGGAATCATAGCTCTGTAATGCATAGCCTCCTCTTTTTAAAGGGACCAAAAGTAATTGGACAAGGGACTCTAAGGGCTGCAATTAACTCTGAAGGCGTCTCCCTCGTTAACCTGTAATCAATGAAGTAGTTAAAAGGTCTGGGGTTGATTACAGGTGTGTGGTTTTGCATTTGGAAGCTTTTGCTGTGACCAGACAACATGCGGTCTAAGGAACTCTCAATTGAGGTGAAGCAGAACATCCTGAGGCTGAAAAAAAAGAAAAAATCCATCAGAGAGATAGCAGACATGCTTGGAATAGCAAAATCAACAGTCGGGTACATTCTGAGAAAAAAGGAATTGACTGGTGAGCTTGGGAACTCAAAAAGGCCTGGGCGTCCACGGATGACAACAGTGGTGGATGATCGCCGCATACTTTCTTTGGTGAAGAAGAACCCGTTCACAACATCAACTGAAGTCCAGAACACTCTCAGTGAAGTAGGTGTATCTGTCTCTATGTCAACAGTAAAGAGAAGACTCCATGAAAGTAAATACAAAGGGTTCACATCTAGATGCAAACCATTCATCAATTCCAAAAATAGACAGGCCAGAGTTACATTTGCTGAAAAACACCTCATGAAGCCAGCTCAGTTCTGGAAAAGTATTCTATGGACAGATGAGACAAAGATCAACCTGTACCAGAATGATGGGAAGAAAAAAGTTTGGAGAAGAAAGGGAACGGCACATGATCCAAGGCACACCACATCCTCTGTAAAACATGGTGGAGGTAACGTGATGGCATGGGCATGCATGGCTTTCAATGGCACTGGGTCACTTGTGTTTATTGATGACATAACAGCAGACAAGAGTAGCTGGATGAATTCTGAAGTGTACCGGGATATACTTTCAGCCCAGATTCAGCCAAATGCCGCAAAGTTGATCGGACGGCGCTTCATAGTACAGATGGACAATGACCCCAAGCATACAGCGAAAGCTACCCAGGAGTTCATGAGTGCAAAAAAGTGGAACATTCTGCAATGGTCAAGTCAATCACCAGATCTTAACCCAATTGAGCATGCATTTCACTTGCTCAAATCCAGACTTAAGACGGAAAGACCCACAAACAAGCAAGACCTGAACGCTGCGGCTGTAAAGGCCTGGCAAAGCATTAAGAAGGAGGAAACCCCGCGTTTGGTGATGTCCATGGGTTCCAGACTTAAGGCAGTGATTGCCTCCAAAGGATTCGCAACAAAATATTGAAAATAAAAATATTTTGTTTGGGTTTGGTTTATTTGTCCAATTACTTTTGACCTCCTAAAATGTGGAGTGTTTGTAAAGAAATGTGTACAATTCCTACAATTTCTATCAGATATTTTTGTTCAAACCTTCAAATTAAACGTTACAATCTGCACTTGAATTCTGTTGTAGAGATTTCATTTCAAATCCAATGTGGTGGCATGCAGAGCCCAACTCGCGAAAATTGTGTCACTGTCCAAATATTTCTGGATCTAACTGTAGATCCTACATAGACGTCAGTGAAGTCCCCAAAAATTATATATCAAGTAACAAATTTTTATTTACTAATTAAAAAGTATTTCTTAGGCCTCTTTCACACGTCCGTTAAAAACCACGCACGTTTTTCACTGACGTGTCAAAGGTGCTTTTGCCCTCCGTGAGCCATGTTTATGGCTTACGTGTGTTCTCCGTCTGTTATCCGTAATAACACACGGAGAATGGAAACTTTCTACTCACCTGTCCCTGGCGTTGCTGTCCGTGGTGCTGATCTTCGGTCTCCAGTTCTGCAGACTCCCCGCTACTGCTGCTTCCAGCCGCAGTGAAGTGAATATTCAATGAGCAAGTGACAGCAGCGGCAGAGACAGCAGGGCTGGAGAAGATGAGTAAAGTTTTGGTTTTTTTTCGCACATACACGTCTTTTCTCTGGTGCATGTCATACGGAACACATCCGTGTGGTCGGTTTGCATTATGTGTGACACATTTGCGTTCCGTGTGACACCCATGATGCCGGAGAGAAAACGGACATGTCGGCGTGTGGAGCACACAGACAAACGTAACTACGGAACGGACACACGTTCCGTGCGCAAATACTTACGTGTGTCCAAAACCATAGGAATACCTAGGTCTACGTGTGTACGTGTCTCCGGTACGTGAGAAAACTGCCAAACACGTACCAGAGGCACGTATGTGTGAAAGAGGCCTTAGGCCTATTTCAGACATCAGTGATTCTGGTACGTATGCGCTACTTTTTATACATACCAGAATCATGGAGATACGCAGGCCCATTATAATCAATGGGTCTGTGCACACATCAGTGATTTTTCACTGACCATGTCTCCATGCAGCGTAAACGCATGTCCGTGGGCTCCGCACGGAGACATATCCATCTTTTTCTGGCATCACTGATGTCCCACTATATGGTGTGATCCATAAAACAAGTAACAGAAAAACATGGACATCGAAAATAAAAAGCCTTTTAAACTCACCCCTCTCCAGCGACGCTGTGTTCTGCCTCTGCGCTGTGCAGCTTCCTGCCCGGCCAATTACGGTCATGCATATGCATTTATACAGGCACAGCCAACCCGGAAGTAGCTGCAGAGGTCAGACAGCATCGGCCGGACGGTACATCGCTGGACTCTTTAGCACCACAGACAGCAGGAGCGGGGTTAGGTGAGTTTATCTCTATGTGCAATCACGGATCATGGATTGCACATGGATAACCCACGTGTGCCGTGAATCACGGCACATGGAGGGACATTTACTTTTTTAACACAGCAGTGAAAAAGTCTGTGTTTTTCACTGACATGTGAAATAGGGCTTAGGCCCCCTTCACACGTCCGTGAAACACGTGCGTGTTTGGTCCGTTTCTGTATGTACCGGAGACACGGACACACGTACTCCAATGTTATTCAATGTTTGGAGTTACACGTGCGTTTTTCCATTAGGTCCATGTGTCCATGTGCGTGATACGTTTGTGTATCCGTATTGCACGGATGCATGTCCGTTTTCTGCATGGAACACGCACACACGCACTCAATGAAAGTCTATGGGTCCGTGAGCATGGATGCATCTCCGTATGGTCCGTGTACGTTGTGTGCTTTTTTGAAGCGATGTCGGTCATTCTTTTTTTTTCTGTGTATGTCAGTCAATCTCCCTCAGTCCGTCGGTCGGTCCCTCTCTCTGTCTGTCGGTTGGTCTCTCTGTCTTATCTGTACCTCTCTCAGTCTGTTGGTCAGTGTCCCCCCTCTCTCATACTCACCGTTCCCCGATCACCAGCGTGGCGCTGCTCAACTGTTAAAAAAACTCTGGCGGCTTTTACTATTTTGAAAAATCCGGCCGCTCATTATTCAATCTGGTAGTCCCTGCTTTCCCCGCCCACCGGCGCCTATGATTGGTTGCAGTGGGACATGCCCCCACGCTGAGTGACAGCTGTCTCACTGCAACCAATCACAGCTGCCGGTGGGCGTGTCTATATCGAGCAGTAAAAAAATAAATACATAATTAATAAAAAACGGCGTGCAGTTCCCCCAAATTTTGATAACAGCCAGGGTAAAGCCAAACGGCTGAAGGCTGGTATTCTCAGGATGGGGAGCTCCACGTTATGGGGAGCCCCCCAGCCTAAAAATATCAGCCAGCAGCCGCCCGGAATGGCCGCATCCATTAGATGTGACAGTCCCGGACTGTACCCGACTCATCCCAATTTGCCCTGGTGCGTTGGCAATCGGGGTAATAAGGAGTTAATGGCAACCCATAGCTGCCACTAAGTCCAAGAATAATCATAACATGATTAACCCCCAAGATACCTTCCATGATTAACCTGTAAGGTAAAGAAAATAAGCACACACAACGAAAAATCCTTTATTTGAAATATTACACACAAAAAAAACACCCTCGTTCACCACTTTATTAAGCCCCGAAAACCCCTCCAGCTCCGGCGTAATCCATGAAGGTCCCGCGACGCTCTCAGCTCTGCTACATGAAGGTGACAGGAGCTGCAGTAGAGCACCGCTGCTCCTGTGAGCTCCACGCAGCAACTGAGGTGAGCCGCGCGATCAGCTGTGCTGTCACTGAGATTACTCGCAGCCACCGCTGGATCCTCCAACTGTGACAGCAAGTTGCCCGAGTGACAGCGATGAAGTCACAGGTGAGTTGCGGTCTCGGGTGAAGGATCCAGCTGGCCGCGGGTAACCTGAGTGACAGCAGCGCTAATCGCGCTGCTCTTCAGTCACTCTGGGGATTAGCGGTCACTGGTGAGCCCTTCACAGGTGACCGCTAATCAGTACGTGACACAGACAGAGCCGCGGGATGACAATGAAGTCGGATGAAGTTCACCCGTTAATTCTCATCGCGCGACGCTGTGTCTGCTGTCAGCGGGCATATAGCAACGTCATTGTGCATCACACACGGACATTCCACACGAGCAAAACACGTACATGTCACTTACGTATCTCACGCACACAAGGACATTCCACATGTACACACGGCTAGCATACGCCATTCACACGGATACCACACGTACCATAAAAACAGACATAAAAACGGAACACGGACCCGAAAAACGGAACGTAACTAAAGTTAAGCGCGGTTCGCGGTTCGAGGTTCTCCAGTTCGCGGCTCGAGTGATTTTGGGGGCTGTTCTAGATAGAACTAGAACTCGAGCTTTTTGCTACAGCTCGATAGTTCTAGATACGTTCGAGAACGGTTCTAGCAGCAAAAAGACCAGCTAATTACTAGCTGGCTTTCCGCTGTAATAGTGTAAGTCACTCTGTGACTCACACTATTATGAAATTTCAGCGTATAGTGTGCGGGAACAGCGCATTCAGATCACTGCTGTATGGATAATGGCGATCGCCATTTTTTTTTTCCTTGTCTTCCTTCCCTAAGCGCACGCGTGTAGTGGGGCGGGCCAGCATGTCAGCCAATCCCAGACACACACACAGCTAAGTGGACTTTTAGCCAGAGAAGCAACGGCATGTGTGACATGTCACATGTCCCTGCATTAAAAAAACGGACATTTTCCTCCAGCACGCCATTATCTGCCTTCTGCGTCCTTGGTGTCAGTCACCGCTGGCGCAGCTCCTATCTCCGATACTGCTGTGTACGCTCTATACACAGCACTGTACAGAATAGGGATAGAAGTTTCTATCAGTCCTTTTAAGGGCTAATACCGGCAGGGTCAGAGCCATAGGTGACAGTCAGGGCCGTGAAAACAGAGTTTAACAGCTACACAAGATGACAGCGTCTGTGTAGCTAAGGTCAGGGATTTCCTCGCTGCATTTCCCCATTAGGAGGGATAGAAAGGCAGGCTTCCTTTCCTCTACCCAGACCCACAACCCTGGTACTGTACACTCCTGCCCTTTGCACACTCAAGCTCATTGTTACTAAGCCATTATACTAGCAAACACTGAGTGAACTTAGTGGCATCCTAAAAGTGGCTGTTGAACTTCTGTATTGTCCCACTAGTGCAAAGATATTTGCAGCACGTCTGCCTGCATTGCACACTCAAACTCATTGTTACTAAGCCATTATACTAGCAAACACTGAGTGAACTTAGTGGCATCCTAAACGTGGCTGTTGGATTTCTGTATTGTCCCACTAGTGCAAAGATATTTGCAGCACGTCTGCCTGCATTGCACACTCAAACTCATTGTTACTAAGCCATTATACTAGCAAACACTGAGTGAACTTAGTGGCATCATAAAGGTGGCTGTTGGATTTCTGTATTGTCCCACTAGTGCAAAGATATTTGCAGCACGTCTGCCTGCATTGCACACTCAAACTCATTGTTAGTAAGCCATTATACTAGCAAACACTGCTGCAGTTTAAAGGCCGTAGTTGCATTGTCAGGGATAATTATTGTTGTTTATTCTGCTGTTAATAAAGCTAGACCACCGCTGAAATCTCCACCACCTCTCAATTTTTACTACCACATTTTAAGTGCACAATCTTGCCGCAATCAAAATGAGTGGCAAAATGACAGATGCTGGTGGAAAGGGGAAGAGGCGTGTTGGAAAAGGAAAAAAAGGGTTTGTCCGTGGGGAAGGTGGCAAAGCTCCATTAACATCTGCTGAAGATAGACCATCTTTCAGCAAAAGTAAGATGTCTACTACTTACCGTGGACAATCCGATGTGCTCCCTTTTTTACTGACACGAACAACTGGAACAAAGGTAGATGATGGCCAAAAAAGGAAAATGCTTGAATGGATCTCAAGTGGTCCAATAAGTTCCCTCTCTGCCACCTCAACTACCGCATCCAAAAAACACCAGTCCTCTGAGCTGTCATCCCAATCAAACTTGCTTTCTCCCAGCTCTGAAGTGTCCATCCGCCCTGCACAGTATGGTGGAACTGAGATGTCTGAGTCTGCAGAGCTGTTCAGTCACACTATAGCCTGGGAATCAGAGGTCTGCTCCCAAGCTACAGTGAGTACAGACCAGGAAATGGTCTGCAGTGATGCCCAGAACCTTTGTGACTCAGATTCAGGCCGTGAGGACCAAGTTTCTGAGCATAATGTTGACCCTTTTTCACAAACTGTAACACCTGTTGTTATAGACAATGAGGAACATACTGATGACGATGAGACGCAGATACCAGATTGGGATGACAACTTAAATATTCAGTCAGGGGAAGAAGAGGCTCGGTCTGAGGGTGAGGGGAGTGCAAACACAACAATTGATGAAGTTCTAGATCCCACCTACTGTCAACCCACAGTCAGGCCCTCGAGGAGGTCAACAGAGACGGTGGAGGAGGATGCAACTGACGACGAAGTTACCTTGCGCCTTCCTAGATAGAGTTGGAGTACTGGTAGCACGTCTACAACTGCATCCTCAGCCACCACTGTGCCTCTGGGCACTAGTCGGGGTGGATCAGCAGGTCGCATGCCCTCTAAGCCTTGCCTAGCCTGGTCCTTTTTTGACATAGCAAAATATCGCCCAAATTATGTGATCTGTAAAATTTGTCATGATTCTGTTAGTAGAGGGCAAAACCTCAGCAGTTTGACAACTTCTTCCATGAATAAATCACATGAATAAATATCATATGTCCCGGTGGGAAGCTCACCGTGCTGCAATGCGGCCTATCGGAGCGAACCATCCACCGCCTGCCCCTTCTAGTGCATCCGCGCGCTCTTCATCTTCTAGGACTGTGGGGACAGCTGTCACACCTGGTTTTCCATGCACAACTTCCACCACTGTAACCGCAACAGGCAGTTTGCTTGGTAGGTCGTCAGTTGGTTTGGAAGGGGAAACAAGTACGTGTGTACAGCTCTCTCAGACATCGATAGCACCAACGTTGGATGAAGGCGACATCATGTCTACGCCTGCACTTTCCTCACAAAGCTGCATTTTTCCAGGGACACCCTACTCAACACCGTCTACACACAGCAGCCAGATCTCTGTCCCTCAGATGTGGACAAATAAAAGGCCATTTCCTGCGACCCATTACAAAGCTAAGAGGTTGACTCTATCCCTCTGTAAGCTCTTGGCTACCGAAATGCTGCCTTTCCGCCTGGTTGACACACAGGATTTTAAAGACCTTATGTCTGTCGCTGTGCCCCAGTACCAGATGCCCAGTCGCCACTACTTCTCTAAGAAAGGTGTGCCCGCGCTACACCAGCATGTCACACACAACATCACCGCTTCCTTGAGAAACTCTGTGTGTCAACGGGTGCATTTCACCACCGATACTTGGACCAGTAAGAATGGACAGGGACGTTACATGTCGCTTACTGGGCACTGGGTAACTATGGTGATAGAGGGTGAAGGGTCTGCTGCACAAGTCTTGCCGTCCCCATGACTTGTGTGTCAATCCTCTGTCTGTCCAAGTTCCGCCACTGCTTCTGCTTCCTCCACCTCATCTGGGTCCTCCACCTCCACCCCAAGCCTGCCTGGTCAGGCCAACAGCGTTCGCACTGCGCAGAAGGAATCACACACCCCTCATTACTATGCTGGCGGCAGAGTGCAACGGCATCAGGCGGTCTTTAGCTTGACATGTCTTGGAAATAGGAGTCACACAGCGGCTGAGTTGTGGGCAGCTCTGGAGACTGAGTTTAATAAATGGTTGTCTCCACTCAACCTGCAGCCTGGTAAGGCCGTGTGCGACAATGTTGCAAACCTGGGTGCGGCCCTTCGCCTGGACAAGGTGACACACGTGCCTTGTATGGCTCACGTGTTAAACCTTGTTGTCTAGCAATTTTTAACACACTATCCCGGCCTAGATGGCCTTCTGACCAGGGCACGAAAACTGTCTGCTCACTTCCGCCATTCAACCGCCGCAGCTGAGCGACTTGCATCGCTCCAAAAGTCTTTCGGCCTGCCGGTTCATCGCCTGAAATGCGATGTGGCGACACGCTGGAATTCGACTCTCCACATGTTACAGCAACTGTGGCAGCACCGCCGAGCCCTGGTGCAATACGTCATGACGTATAGCCTGGGTCAACAAGGTGCAGAGGTGGGGAAGATCACCCTGATGGAGTGGTCTCAGATCAAGGACCTATGCACCCTTCTGCACAGTTTCGACATGGCGACGAATATGTTTAGCGCTGACAATGCCATTATCAGCATGACAATTCCAGTCATTTACATTCTGGAGCACACGCTAAACACTATTCGGAGTCAGGGGGTGAGACAACAGGAAGGGGAGGAACTACAGGAGGATTCATATGCGCAAGACACAACAACATCACCACGGTCCAGACGTTCATCATCACCAACGCGGCAGGCATGGGACCATGGGGGACAGGGATCAACAAGGGCGCATGGTAGCAGGCGAAATGTTGAGGAAGGTGCAAGAGAACATGAAGAAATGGAGGACGAACTGTCCATGGACATGGAAGACTCAGCGGATGAGGGAGACCTTGGTCAAATTTCTGTTGAAAGAGGTTGGGGGGAGATGTCAGAGGAAGAAAGAACGGTTAGCACCTCTATGCCACAAACACAGCGTGGACTTGGTCCACATGGCTGCGCAAGACACATGAGCGCCTTCTTGCTGCACTACCTCCAACATGACCCTCGTATTGTCAAAATTAGAAGTGATGATGACTACTAGCTTGCCACACTATTAGATTCCCGGTACAAGTCCAAATTTTGTGACATAATTCCAGCCATAGAAAGGGACGCACGTATGCAGGAGTATCAGCAGAAGCTGTTACTCGATCTTAGCTTGGCTTTTCCACCAAACAACCGTGCAGGTGCAGGGAGTGAATCCCCCAGTTGTAACTTGACAAACATGGGACGGTCTCGTCATCTTCAACAGTCTACCCGTACCAGTAGGACTGTATCTGGTGCTGGTAACAGCAATTTTATGGAATCTTTTCATAATTTTTTTAGACCGTCCTTTGCAAGGCCACCAGAGACAACAAGTCTGACAAACAGTCAACGGCTGGAGAGGATGATACAGGAGTATCTCCAAATGAACATCGATGCCATGACTTTGCAAATGGAGCCTTGCTCATTTTGGGCTTCAAATCTTGAAAAATGGCCAGAGCTCCCAACTTACGCCTTGGAGATTTTGTCGTGTCCAGTAGAGATGAGCGAACCGGTCCCGGTTCGGCTCGAGGTCGGTTCGCCGAACGGAGGTCCCGTTCGAGTTCGGCTCGTCGAACGTTTGACGAACCGAACTCGAACTGCATAGGAAACAATGGCAGGCAATCACAAACACAGAAAAACACCTAGAAAACACCCTCAAAGGTGTCCAAAAGGTGACAAACAACTCACAACACAACACAAACACATGGGAAAGTGACAAGGACATATACTCATGTGAAAACAAAACAGGTGGACAAGGAAAAAGAGGAGGACACACAGATATAGGCATGGCACGCCCTTCTAAAATCATGAAAAACACCTCAAGGTGACTCCAAGCGTAGTCTCCCTTTTTTTCCAAAAATTGGGCCCCACACACACCCACCCATTCAGTGGCAGCACTTGTGCCCTAGTTGTACACTTCACAGCTAGATTTGCATCAAGCACATTCAAAAATACGGCCTAATTAACCGTCCCCAGAATGACACCAGGGTAGGTAGCAAAGTCTTTCCTGATCCCAGCTCTGTTCATCTTGGCTTCTTTTAAAAACACAGCAAGCAAGGGTTACTCCAAGCGGAGTCTCCCTTTTTTCCAAAAATTGGGCCACACAGACACCCCATCAGTGGCAGCAGTTGTGCCCTAGTTGCAAACATGATGTTTTGATTTGCATCAAGCACATTCAAAAATACGGCCTAATTAACCGTCCCCAGGATGACACCAGGGTAGGTAGCAAAGTCTTTCCTGACCCCAGCTCTGTTCATCTTGGCTTCTTTTAAAAACACAGCAAGCAAGGGTTACTCCAAGCGGAGTCTCCCTTTTTTCCAAAAATTGGGCCACACAGACACCCCATCAGTGGCAGCACTTGTGCCCTAGTTGCAAACATGATGTTTTGATTTGCATCAAGCACATTCAAAAATATGCCATTCTTATCCGTCCCCAGGATGACACCGGGGTAGGTAGCAAAGTCTTTCCTGATCCCAGCTCTGTTCATCTTGGCTACTTTTAAAAACACATCAAGCAAGGGTTACTCCAAGCGGAGCCTCCCTTTTTTCCAAAAATTGTGCCCCACACACACCCACCCATTCAGTGGCAGCACTTGTGCCCTAGTTGTACACTTCACAGCTAGATTTGCATCAAGCACATTCCAAATCCACAAGCATTTACTCTCCCCAGGATGACACAGGGGTTGTAAATTCCTTCTGGATCCATGACTTGTTCATTTTGATGAACGTCAGTCTGTCCACATTGTCACTGGAAAGACGCGTGCGCTTATCTGTCAGCACACACCCAGCAGCACTGAAGACACGTTCAGAGACAACGCTGGCAGCTGGACACGACAAAATCTCCAAGGCGTAACTGGATAGCTCTGGCCATTTTTCTAGATTTGAAGCCCAAAATGAGCAAGGCTCCATTTGCAAAGTCATGGCATCGATGTTCATTTGTAGATACTCCTGTATCATCCTCTCCAGCCGTTGACTATGTGTCAGACTTGTTGTCTCTGGTGGCCTTGCAAAGGAGGGTCTAAAAAAATTATGAAAAGATTCCATAAAATTGCTGTTACCAGCACCAGATACGGTCCTACTGGTACGTGTAGACTGTTGAAGATGACGAGACCGTCCCATGTTTGTCAAGTTGCAACTGGGAGATTCACTCCCTGCACCTGCACGGTTGTTTGGTGGAAAAGCGGATCTAAGATCGAGTAACAGCTTCTGCTGATACTCCTGCATACGTGCGTCCCTTTCTATGGCTGGAATTATGTCACAAAATTTGGACTTGTACCGGGGATCTAATAGTGTGGCAATCCAGTAGTCATCATCACTTCTAATTTTGACAATACGAGGGTCATGTTGGAGGTAGTGCAACAAGAAGGCACTCATGTGTCTTGCGCAGCCATGCGGACCAAGTCCACGCTGTGTTTGTGGCATAGAGGTGCTAACCGTTCTTTCTTCCTCTGACATCTCCCCCCAACCTCTTTCAACTGAAATTTGACCAAGGTCTCCCTCATCTGCTGAGTCTTCCATGTCCATGGACAGTTCATCCTCCATTTCTTCATGTCCTCCTGCACTTTCCTCAACATCTCGCCTGCTACCATGCGCCCTTGTTGATCCCTGTCCCCCATGGTCCCATGCCTGGCGCCTTGGTGATGATGAACGTCTGGACCTTGGTGATGTTGTTGTGTCTTGCGCATATGAATACTCCTGTAGTTCATCCCCTTCCTGTTGTCCCACCCCCTGACTCCGAATAGTGTTTAGCGTGTGCTCCAGCATGTAAATGACTGGAATCGTCATGCTGATAATGGCATTGTCAGCGCTAAACATATTCGTCGCCATGTCGAAACTGTGCAGAAGGGTGCATAGGTCCTTGATCTGAGACCACTCCATCAGGGTGATCTGCCCCACCTCTGCATCTCGTTGGCCCAGGCTATACATCATGACGTATTGCACCAGGGCACGGCAGTGCTGCCACAGTCGCTGTAACATGTGGAGAGTTGAATTCCAGCGTGTCGCCACATCACATTTCAGGCGATGAACCGGCAGGCCGAAAGACTTCTGGAGCGATGCAAGTCGCTCAGCTGCGGCGCTTGAACGGCGGAAGTGAGCAGACAGTTTTCGTGCCCTGTTCAGAAGGCCATCTAGGCCGGGATATTGTGTTAAAAATTGCTGGACGACAAGGTTCAACACGTGAGCCATACAAGGTACGTGTGTCACCTTTCCCAGGCGAAGGGCCGCACCCAGGTTTGCAGCATTGTCGCACACGGCCTTACCAGGCTGCAGGTTGAGTGGAGACAACCATTTATTAAACTCGGACCGCAGAGCTGACCACAACTCCTCAGCTGTGTGACTCTTATTCCCAAGACATGTCAAGCTAATGACCGCCTGATGCCGTTGCGCTCTGCTGCCAGCATAGTAATGAGGGGTGCGTGATTCCTTCTGCGCAGTGAGAACGCTGGTGGCCTGACCAGGCAGGCTTGGGGCGGAGGTGGAGGACCCAGATGAGGTGGAGAATGCAGAAGCAGTGGCGGAACTTGGACAGACAGAGGATTGACACACAAGTCGTAGGGATGGCAAGACTTGTGCAGCAGACCCTTCACCATCTATCACCATAGTTACCCAGTGCCCAGTCAGCGACATGTAACGTCCCTGTCCATGCTTACTGGTCCAAGTATCGGTGGTGAAATGCACCCGTTGACACACAGAGTTTCTCAAGGAAGCGGTGATGTTGTGTGCGACATGCTGGTGTAGCGCGGGCACACCTTTCTTAGAGAAGTAGTGGCGACTAGGCATCTGGTACTGGGGCACAGCGACAGACATAAGGTCTCTAAAATCCTGTGTGTCCACTAGGCGGAAAGGCAGCATTTCGGTAGCCAAGAGCTTACAGAGGGATAGAGTCAACCTCTTAGCTTTGTCATGGGTCGCAGGAAGTGGCCTTTTATTTGACCACATCTGAGGGACAGAGATCTGGCTGCTGTGTGTAGACGGTGTTGAGTGGGGTGTCCCTGGAAAAATGCAGGTTTGTGAGGAAAGTGCAGGCGGAGACATGATGTTGCCTTCATCCAACGTTGGTGCTATCGATGTCTGAGAGAGCTGTACACACTCACTTGTTTCCCCTTCCAAACCAACTGACGACCTACCAAGCAAACTGCCTGTTGCGGTTACAGTGGTGGAAGTTGTGGGTGGAAAAACAGGTGTGACAGCTGTCCCCACAGTCCTAGAAGATGACGAGCGCGTGGATGCACTGGAAGGGGCAGGCGGTGGATGGTTCGCTCCGCTAGGCCGCATTGTAGCACGGTGAGCTTCCCACCGGGCCATATGATATTTATTCATGTGACAATTCATGGAAGAAGTTGTCAAACTGCTGAGGTTTTGACCTCTACTAAGAGAACCATGACAAATTTTACAGATCACATAATTTGGGCGATCTTTTTCTATGTCAAAAAAGGACCAGGCTAGGCAAGGCTTAGAGGCCATGCGACCTGTTGATCCACCACGAATAATGCTCAGAGGCAGAGTGGTGGCTGAGGATGCAGTTGTAGACGTGCTACCAGTACTCCGACTCTGTCCAGGAAGGCGCAAGGTAACTTCGTCATCAGTTGCATCCTCCTCCACCACCTCTTTTGACCTCCTCGAGTGCCTGACTGTGGGTTGACAGTAGGTGGGATCTAGAACTTCATCATCAATTGTTGTGTTTGCACTCCCCTCCCCCTCAGACCGAGCCTCTTCTTGCCCTGACCGAATATTTAAGTTGTCATCCCAATCGGGTATCTGCATCTCATCTTCATCAGTATGTTCCTCATTGTCTATAACCACAGGTGTTACAGTTTGTGACAAAGGGTCAACATTATGCTCAGAAACTGGTTCCTCACGGCCTGAATCAGAGTCACAAAGGTTCTGGGCATCACTGCAGACCATTTCCTGTTCTGTACTCACTGTAGCTTGGGAGCAGACCTCTGATTCCCAGGCTATAGTGTGACTGAACAGCTCTGCAGACTCAGCCATCTCAGTTCCACCATACTGTGCAGGGCTGATGGAGACTTCAGAGCTGGGAGAAAGCAAGTTTGATTGGGATGACAACTCAGAGGACTGGTGTTTTTTGGATGTGGTACTTGAAGTGGCTGAGAGGGCACTTGTTGGACCACTTGAGATCCATTCAAGCATTTTCCTTTTTTGGCCATCAGCTACCTTTGTTCCTGTTGTTCGTGTCCGTAAAAAAGGGAGCACATCGGATTGTCCACGGTAAGTAGTAGACATCTTACTTTTGCTGGTAGATGATCTATCTTCAGCAGATGATAATGGAGCTTTGCCACCTTCCCCACGGACAAAACCTTTTTTGCCTTTTCCACCACGCCTCTTCCCCTTTCCACCAGCATCTGTCATTTTGCCACTCATGTTGATTGCGACAAGATTGTGCACTGAAAATGTGGTAGTAAAAATTGAGAAGTGGTGTAGATTGCAGTGGTGGTCTAGCTTTATTAACAGCAGAATAATAAAGAATAAATATCCCTGACAATGCAACTACGGCCCTTAAACTGGCAGCAAAAATTGCTAGTATAATGGCTTAGTTATAATGAGTTGGAGTGTGCAATGCAGGCAGAGGTGCTGCAAATGTCTTTGCACTAGTGTGACTAGACAAATGTCCAATAGCCACGTTTAGGATGCCACTAGGTACACTGAGTGTTTGCTAGTATAATGGCTTAGTTATAATGAGTTGGAGTGTGCAATGCAGGCAGAGGTGCTGCAAATGTCTTTGCACTAGTGTGACTAGACAAATGTACAATAGCCACGTTTAGGATGCCACTAGGTACACTGAGTGTTTGCTAGTATAATGGCTTAGTTATAATGAGTTGGAGTGTGCAATGCAGGCAGAGGTGCTGCAAATGTCTTTGCACTAGTGGGACTATAGCAAAGTCCAATAGCCACGTTTAGGATGCCACTAGGTACACTGAGTGTTTGCTAGTATAATGGCATAGTTATAATGAGTTGGAGTGTGCAATGCAGGCAGAGGTGCTGCAAATGTCTTTGCACTAGTGTGACTAGACAAATGTCCAATAGCCACGTTTAGGATGCCACTAGGTACACTGAGTGTTTGCTAGTATAATGGCTTAGTTATAATGAGTTGGAGTGTGCAATGCAGGCAGAGGTGCTGCAAATGTCTTTGCACTAGTGGGACTATAGCAAAGTCCAATACCACGTTTAGGATGCCACTAGGTACACTGAGTGTTTGCTAGTATAATGGCTTAGTTATAATGAGTTGGAGTGTGCAATGCAGGCAGAGGTGCTGCAAATGTCTTTGCACTAGTGTGACTAGACAAATGTCCAATAGCCACGTTTAGGATGCCACTAGGTACACTGAGTGTTTGCTAGTATAATGGCTTAGTTATAATGAGTTGGAGTGTGCAATGCAGGCAGAGGTGCTGCAAATGTCTTTGCACTAGTGTGACTAGACAAATGTCCAATAGCCACGTTTAGGATGCCACTAGGTACACTGAGTGTTTGCTAGTATAATGGCTTAGTTATAATGAGTTGGAGTGTGCAATGCAGGCAGAGGTGCTGCAAATGTCTTTGCACTAGTGGGACTATAGCAAAGTCCAATAGCCACGTTTAGGATGCCACTAGGTACACTGAGTGTTTGCTAGTATAATGGCTTAGTTATAATGAGTTGGAGTGTGCAATGTAGGCAGAGGTGCTGCAAATGTCTTTGCACTAGTGGGACTATAGCAAAGTCCAATAGTCACGTTTAGGATGCCACTAGGTACACTGAGTGTTTGCTAGTATAATGGCTTAGTTATAATGAGTTGGAGTGTGCAATGTAGGCAGAGGTGCTGCAAATGTCTTTGCACTAGTGGGACTAGACAAATGTCCAATAGCCACGTTTAGGATGCCACTAGGTACACTGAGTGTTTGCTAGTATAATGGCTTAGTTATAATGAGTTGGCGTGTGCAATGCAGGCAGAGGTGCTGCAAATGTCTTTGCACTAGTGGCACTATAGCAAAGTCCAATAGCCACGTTTAGGATGCCACTAGGTACACTGAGTGTTTGCTAGTATAATGGCTTAGTTATAATGAGTTGGAGTGTGCAATGCAGGCAGAGGTGCTGCAAATGTCTTTGCACTAGAGTGACTAGACAAATGTCCAATAGCCACGTTTAGGATGCCACTAGGTACACTGAGTGTTTGCTAGTATAATGGCTTAGTTATAATGAGTTGGAGTGTGCAATGCAGGCAGAGGTGCTGCAAATGTCTTTGCACTAGTGGGACTATAGCAAAGTCCAATAGCCACGTTTAGGATGCCACTAGGTACACTGAGTGTTTGCTAGTATAATGGCTTAGTTATAATGAGTTGGAGTGTGCAATGCAGGCAGAGGTGCTGCAAATGTCTTTGCACTAGTGGGACTATGACAAAGTCCAATAGTCACGTTTAGGATGCCACTAGGTACACTGAGTGTTTGCTAGTATAATGGCTTAGTTATAATGAGTTGGAGTGTGCAATGCAGGCAGAGGTGCTGCAAATGTCTTTGCACTAGTGTGACTAGACAAATGTCCAATAGCCACGTTTAGGATGCCACTAGGTACACTGAGTGTTTGCTAGTATAATGGCTTAGTTATAATGAGTTGGAGTGTGCAATGCAGGCAGAGGTGCTGCAAATGTCTTTGCACTAGTGTGACTAGACAAATGTGCAATAGCCACGTTTAGGATGCCACTAGGTACACTGAGTGTTTGCTAGTATAATGGCTTAGTTATAATGAGTTGGAGTGTGCAATGCAGGCAGAGGTGCTGCAAATGTCTTTGCACTAGTGTGACTAGACAAATGTCCAATAGCCACGTTTAGGATGCCACTAGGTACACTGAGTGTTTGCTAGTATAATGGCTTAGTTATAATGAGTTGGAGTGTGCAATGCAGGCAGAGGTGCTGCAAATGTCTTTGCACTAGTGGGACTATAGCAAAGTCCAATAGCCACGTTTAGGATGCCACTAGGTACACTGAGTGTTTGCTAGTATAATGGCTTAGTTATAATGAGTTGGAGTGTGCAATGCAGGAAGAGGTGCTGCAAATGTCTTTGCACTAGTGGGACTATAGCAAAGTCCAATAGCCACGTTTAGGATGCCACTAGGTACACTGAGTGTTTGCTAGTATAATGGCTTAGTTATAATGAGTTGGAGTGTGCAATGCAGGCAGAGGTGCTGCAAATGTCTTTGCACTAGTGGGACTATAGCAAAGTCCAATAGCCATGTTTAGGATGCCACTAGGTACACTGAGTGTTTGCTAGTATAATGGCTTAGTTATAATGAGTTGGAGTGTGCAATGCAGGCAGAGGTGCTGCAAATGTCTTTGCACTAGTGTGACTAGACAAATATCCAATAGCCACGTTTAGGATGCCACTAGGTACACTGAGTGTTTGCTAGTATAATGGCTTAGTTATAATGAGTTGGAGTGTGCAATGCAGGCAGAGGTGCTGCAAATGTCTTTGCACTAGTGGGACTATAGCAAAGTCCAATAGCCACGTTTAGGATGCCACTAGGTACACTGAGTGTTTGCTAGTATAATGGCTTAGTTATAATGAGTTGGAGTGTGCAATGCAGGCAGAGGTGCTGCAAATGTCTTTGCACTAGTGGGACTATAGCAAAGTCCAATAGCCACGTTTAGGATGCCACTAGGTACAGTGAGTGTTTGCTAGTATAATGGCTTAGTTATAATGAGTTGGAGTGTGCAATGCAGGCAGAGGTGCTGCAAATGTCTTTGCACTAGTGGGACTATAGCAAAGTCCATTAGCCACGTTTAGGATGCCACTAGGTACACTGAGTGTTTGCTAGTATAATGGCTTAGTTATAATGAGTTGGAGTGTGCAGAGGACAGGAGGGTACAGTGCCAGGATTGTGGGGCTCTGGGTACAGGAAAGGAAGCCTGCCTTTCTATTCCCTCCTAATAATGAAATGCAGGGAGGAAATCCCTGACCTTGGCTACACAGACGCTGTCGCTGTTTTCAGGACCTGTCACCTATGGCTCTGACCCTGCCGGTTTGAGCCCTTAAAAGGACTGATAGAAAGTGCTATCCCTAAGCTGTCCAGCGCTGTGTATGGAGCGCATACAGCTGTATCAGCGATAGGACAAAGGACGGAGCTGTGACAGTGATGTCTGACACCAAAGACGCAGAAGAGATAATGGCGTCCTGGAGGAAAATGTCCGGTTTTATAATGCAGGGACATGTGACATGCAGATCCTATCACACATGCCGTTGCTTCTCTGGCTAAAAGTCCACTTAGCTGTGTGTGTGTCTGGGATTGGCTGACATGCTGGCCCGCCCCACAAGACGCGCGCGCTTAGGGAAGGAAGACAAGGAAAAAAAAAAAAAATGGCGATCGCCATTATAGAAACAGCAGTGATCTGAAGGCGCTGTTCCCGCACACTATACACTGAAATGTCATAATAGTGTGATTCACAGAGTGACTTACACTATTACAGCGGAAACCAAGCTAGGAATTAGCTGTTTTTTTGCTGCTAGAACCGTTCTCGAACGTTTCTAGAACTATCGAGCTTTTGCAAAAAGCTCGAGTTCTAGTTCGATCTAGAACAGGCCCCAAAATCACTCGAGCCTAGAACTGGAGAACCACGAACCACGAACCGCGCTCAACTCTAGTGTCCAGCTGCCAGCGTTGTCTCTGAACGTGTCTTCAGTGCTGACAGATAAGCGCACGCGTCTGTCCAGTGACAATGTGGACAGACTAACGTTCATCAAAATGAACAAGTCATGGATCCACAAGGAATTTACTACCCCTGTGTCATCCTGGGGAGAGTAAATGCTTGTGGATTTGGAATGTGCTTGATGCAAATCAAAACATCCTGTTTGCAACTAGGGCACAAGTGCTGCCACTGAAGGGGTGGGTGTGTGTGTGGCCCAATTTTTGGAAAAAAGGGAGACTCCGCTTGGAGTAACCCTTGCTTGCCGTGTTTATAAAAAGGAGCCAAGATGAACAAGTCATGGTTCAGCAAAGACTTTGCTACCTACCCCGGTATCATCCTGGGGACGGTTAAGAATGGCGTATTTTTGAATGTGCTTGATGCAAATCTAGCGCTGAAGTGTACAACTGGGGCACAACTGCTGCCACTGAAGGGGTGGGTGTGTGTGTGGCCCAATTTTTGGAAAAAAGGAAGACTCTCCTTGGAGTAACCCTTGCTTGCCGTGTTTTTTAAAAGGAGCCAAGATGAACAAGTCATGGTTCAGCAAAGACTTTGCTACCTACCCCGGTATCATCCTGGGGACGGTTAAGAATGGCGTATTTTTGAATGTGCTTGATGCAAATCTAGCTCTGAAGTGTACAACTGGGGCACAACTGCTGCCACTGAAGGGGTGGGTGTGTGTGTGGCCCAATTTTTGGAAAAAAGGAAGACTCTCCTTGGAGTAACCCTTGCTTGCCGTGTTTTTTAAAAGGAGCCAAGATGAACAAGTCATGGTTCAGCAAAGACTTTGCTACCTACCCCGGTATCATCCTGGGGACGGTTAAGAATGGCATATTTTTGAATGTGCTTGATGCAAATCTAGCTCTGAAGTGTACAACTGGGGCACAACTGCTGCCACTGAAGGGGTGGGTGTGTGTGTGGCCCAATTTTTGGAAAAAAGGAAGACTCTCCTTGGAGTAACCCTTGCTTGCCGTGTTTTTAAAAAGGAGCCAAGATGAACAAGTCATGGTTCAGCAAAGACTTTGCTACCTACCCCGGTGTCATCCTGGGGACGGTTAAGAATGGCGTATTTTTGAATGTACTTGATGCAAATCTAGCTGTGAAGTGTACAACTGGGGCACAACTACTGCCACTGAAGGGGTGGGTGTGTGTGGGACCCAATTTTTGGAAAAAAGGGAGACTCCGCTTGGAGTAACCCTTGCTTACAGTGTTTTTTTAAAAAGGAGCCAAGATGAACAGAGCTGGGATCAGGAAAGACTTTGCTACCTACCCCGGGGTCATCCTGGGAACAGTTAAGTATGGCGTATTTTTGAATGTGCTTGATGCAAATCTAGCTGTGAAGTGTACAACTGGGGCACAAGTGCTGCCACTGAAGGGGTGGGTGTGTGTGTGGCCCAATTTTTGGAAAAAAGGTAGACTCCCTTGCGGTGTTTTACATGATTTTAGAAGGGCGTGCCTATATCTGTCTCCTCCTCTTTTTCATTGTCCAGCTCTTTTGTTTTCGCATAAGTATATGTCCTTGTCACTTTTCCATGTGTTTGTGTTGTGTTGTGAGTTGTTTGTCACTTTTTGGACACCTTTGAGGGTGTTTTGTAGGTGTTTTTATGTGTTTGTGATTGCCTGCCATTGTTTCCTATGCGGTTCGAGTTCGGTTCGTCGAGCATTCGATGAACTGAACTCGAACGAGACCTCCGTTCGACGAACCGAACTCGAGCCGAACCACGACCGGTTCGCTCATCTCTAAACGTAACACGTGCGTTTTTTTCACGGACGTGTGAAGGGGGCCTTAGGCTGTGTGCGCTTGCTGTGTTCTATATGCAGATTTGGTGCAGATTGTGGCCCAAATCTGCATGCATATCCTCATGCCAGCAAAATAAATGAGAATGCTGAAGTTTTGTGCGCACGTTGCTTATTTTTTTCCTTGCAGATTTGGTGCAGTAAATATCTGCAGCATGTCAATTGTTGGTGTGTTTTTGCTTGTGTTTTTAGCCCTTCCACCGATTGACTTCATTAAAAAATGTGTCACAAAAGCACACCAAAAATGAACCAAAACCCATGCTTTTTTTGGGCTTTTTTTGTGTGCAGATTGCGTGCAGAATATTTCTGCACCAAATCTACAGAATGCACACATAGCCTTACTGGGACACATACCGTATTTTTCACTTTATAAGACACACTGGATTATAAGACGCACCCCAAATTTAGACATAAAAAAGGTAAAAAAGAAAAATGGGGTCTGTCTTATACTCCGGTGTTCTCTCACCGGAGGGGGGCAGCAGTGGTGGTGAAGCGGGTCAGGTTGTGCTGGCAGGCGCGGCGGGTCAGTGGTGGCAGGTACCGTGGCGTCCGTGGTGGCAGGAACCGCGGGGTCCGTGGTGGCAGCAGCAGCGGCGGCGGGTGAGTCCTGCAGCAGGCCGGTGAAGTGAGAGTGTCCGCGGTCCAGGTTCAAATGGTGGCTCCGTGGTAGCAGCAGTGGTGATGGCTCAGTGGTGGCAGCAGCGGTGACTGCTCAGTGGTGGCAGGGGCGGTCACGGCTCAGTGGTGGCAGCGGCGGTGACGGCTCAGTGTTGGAGCAAGCTGATGCGGTGTTTTCCCAGTGCGTCCGCGGTCCCGATTCAAGTAATGGTGCCCAAAGCGGCGCATGCGCAGATAGAGCTCTCATCCTAGGGCTCCATCTGTGCACACGCTGTTTCCCGGAGCAGTGCGTGCGCAGATGGAGCTCTCATCCAAGAGCTCCATCTGCGCACGCGCACGCTCCCGGCACCATCATTTGAAAGTGGGACCGCAGACAAACTGGGTAACTTGCTACATAGCCGCCCACCCCGCACACACAGAGTGGCAGCCAGCAGGCTGCCCGCCCACACTGCGTGCAAGCGGCAGGGTACCTGTGCTTGCGTGCGGGCGGCTGCCGCCTGCCGCCCGCACGGGCATCTGACTGCCACCCGCACACAGCACCCGCCTGCCGCAGGCACACAGCACCCAGCTGCCGCCGGCACACAGCACTTGGCTGCTGCCGACACACAGCACCCGGCTGCCGGCTGCCGCCCGCACACAACCACGGGAACCCGGCTGCCACCGCACGCAAGCACAGGTACTCGGCCGCTTGCACGCAGCCACAGGCACCCGGCCGCCCGATCACCGCACAGACAGGACCCTCAGTTACCGCTATATTCGGATTATAGGACGCACCCCCCATCTTCCTCCCACATTTTGGGGAGGAAAAGTGCGTCTTATAAAGTGAAAAATACGGTATATTATATAGCTTTTATATGTCTGTGACTTTTTGCTAATCATAGATACATTTGCTTAATTTTATGTATACCACTCTTGTAAACAGTATTTGGCTATGTGCACATAAAGTGTTTTTATCGCATTTTTTGATACGTTTTTGAGTGCAGATTTGTCACAAAGCTAGAAAAGTCCATGAGAATTCTGAAGTGTTGTGCACATGTTGCTTTTTTTTCTTGCAGATTTGCAGCAGAAAATAAACTGCAGCATATCAATTCTTCAGTGTTTTTGTCAGCACCAAAAACGCACATTTTTTTTCTGCCAGGAGATGCACATTTGATGCAGAAATTTTTGCAACCAAATACTCAGGGTGCGTATATAGACTTTGACTTCATTGTTAGCAGAATTCTTGACTGTTTTTCATAGTGACACCTGCTGTTTATAGCTGCACATGTTCATTATCTCTCACTGTGTGAACAGTGCTCTATTCTATTTAGTCCAGTCATTGTCTTTTTTTTCCCCTTTCAGGGATGCTAAAATCTTTCCGCTGATTATATACAGTTAGGTCCAGAAATATTTGGACAGTGACACAATTTTCGCGAGTTGGGCTCTGCATGCCACCACATTGGATTTGAAATGAAACCTCTACAACAGAATTCAAGTGCAGATTGTAACGTTTAATTTGAAGGTTTGAACAAAAATATTTGATAGAAATTGTAGGAATTGTACACATTTCTTTACAAACACTCCACATTTTAGGAGGTCAAAAGTAATTGGACAAATAAACCAAACCCAAACAAAATATTTTTATTTTCAATATTTTGTTGCGAACCCTTTGGAGGCAATCACTGCCTTAAGTCTGGAAACGATGGACATCACCAAATGCTGGGTTTCCTCCTTCTTAATGCTTTGCCAGGCCTTTACAGCCACAGCCTTCAGGTCTTGCTTGTTTGTGGGTCTTTCCGTCTTAAGTCTGGATTTGAGCAAGTGAAATGCATGCTCAATTGGGTTAAGATCTGGTGATTGACTTGGCCATTGCAGAATGTTCCACTTTTTTGCACTCATGAACTCCTGGGTAGTTTGGCTGTATGCTTGGGGTCATTGTCCATCTGTACTATGAAGCGCCGTCCGATCAACTTTGCAGCATTTGGCTGAATCTGGGCTGAAAGTATATCCTGGTACACTTCAGAATTCATCCGGCTACTCTTGTCTGCTGTTATGTCATCAATAAACACAAGTGACCCAGTGCCATTGAAAGCCATGCATGCCCATGCCATCACATTGCCTCCACCATGTTTTACAGAGGATGTGGTGTGCCTTGGATCATGTGCCGTTCCCTTTCTTCTCCAAACTTTTTTCTTCCCATCATTCTGGTACAGGTTGATCTTTGTCTCATCTGTCCATAGAATACTTTTCCAGAACTGAGATGGCTTCATGAGGTGTTTTTCAGCAAATTTAACTCTGGCCTGTCTATTTTTGGAATTGATGAATGGTTTGCATCTAGATGTGAACCCTTTGTATTTACTTTCATGGAGTCTTCTCTTTACTGTTGACTTAGAGACAGATACACCTACTTCACTGAGAGTGTTCTGGACTTCAGTTGATGTTGTGAACGGGTTCTTCTTCACCAAAGAAAGTATGCGGCGATCATCCACCACTGTTGTCATCCGTGGACGCCCAGGCCTTTTTGAGTTCCCAAGCTCACCAGTCAATTCCTTTTTTCTCAGAATGTACCCGACTGTTGATTTTGCTACTCCAAGCATGTCTGCTATCTCTCTGATGGATTTTTTCTTTTTTTTTCAGCCTCAGGATGTTCTGCTTCACCTCAATTGAGAGTTCCTTAGACCGCATGTTGTCTGGTCACAGCAACAGCTTCCAAATGCAAAACCACACACCTGTAATCAACCCCAGACCTTTTAACTACTTCATTGATTATAGGTTAACGAAGGAGACACCTTCACAGTTAATTGCAGCCCTTAGAGTCCCTTGTCCAATTACTTTTGGTCCCTTGAAAAAGAGGAGGCTATGCATTACAGAGCTATGATTCCTAAACCCTTTCTCCGATTTGGATGTGAAAACTCTCATATTGCAGCTGGGAGTGTGCACTTTCAGCCCGTATTATATATATAATTGAATTTCTGAACATGTTTTTGTAAACAGCTAAAATAACAAAACTTGTGTCACTGTCCAAATATTTCTGGCCCTGACTGTATACATAAATTCTCATGATATTACTGACCTCCTGCTACCAGTTTTTGTAGTGTGGTGGGACCTTCTGGTCTCCCACTTTTTAATGCCATTTATTTCACCTGTTGATCAGTAAAGTTTTCTATGTTTTTCTAAGTTTGTGTTTGTACAGCTTTTCTTATAGGATTTATTTCATTTTACTGTGCACAATCTTAATTTATGGACCATGACAAACAGGCACAGGCATTTATAGCAAGTCTTTTTATATCTACATTTGACAATTTTGTCTGCCATTTTTTGCTTTTTTAGGGATTATCTGCAGCAGTCCTGAAAAGAGGCGGCCTTGGGCAACATCAGATTAGCTTTGTCTTTGGTTCCCACATCCAGATCTTCATAGAACAGAGTGGGCCATAAGTATGAATAAACCCTGCGTGGGCCATTAGTATGGATGCATCCTTAAAAAATGGAAGTGGTTGCTGATATCACCTTACCGTTTGTGGTAGATTAGTACATGGGGGGGGGGGTAAAACATTTGAGGCTGGGTGGCGCCCATGGTGGCTATCTGTGAAGCTGCCATTTTTAATTCAGCTTTACTCTTTTTTATTAGGGTCTATCCAAACTTATGGCCCACCCTGTATATCTTAGTACTATACCTGGATGCATTTCATGCTGTTTGTGATGGAAAAGAAAAAAAATGTCTCACATAAAAAATAAATAAATATGAAAACTCCAGTGAGCAGGGGTATTTAGAAGGTTAATTCCAACATTTGTTTAGTGGTTGACAATTTTTTTTATTGTTGTTTTGGATGATTGTTGAAGAATAACTCACCTCCCAATGTACATCACTCCTGATGTCTGTGTCAGCTCCAGAAGTTCTTTCTGCACCGTTGGGATGTCAACAGGACTGCTGAAACCTTAATGAAATTCTAGCACTCATCTTGCAGATAAAAAACATTGTCTTTTATAACATTATTTAAGTATGCATGTGTAGAGCGCTGCCACACCCCAGGCCCTTGGGATACTCGGTTCCGGGTGGTGGATAATGGGGATCACCATCACAGGTGGCCGTGCCCGGTTCCGTTACCTGGGGTCAATCGGTAACAGGGTTATTTTGTATGTCACTTGTGACGCCACTGGCGGGTTGCGGTATTAAGATGTCCCACCACTGCTGTGGTTTTAGGGACAGATGGTATAGCAGCAAGTGTGTTCGCACCCTCCGCCAGTAAGGGCTTAAGTCCCATGTAGGTGTGCTGCACCTTGTGGTGCGCCAGTAATAAACACGACAGAGTTTTTGCAGATTAACTGGTAATTTACTCACTGGATGTTGTAAGTACAGTTTGGTATGGCTGGTCAACCGACTTTCCTTTGTTCCGGTGCTGACATGAGTCCCAGTTGAGCCCTCCGTGCACATGCAGAGCTGATGGTCCCCTTGCCTGAAGCTGTTGGTAACCTGCAGTGCTCCGCTCCTTGGTTTTTCCGGGCACAGTATGACAGGCCTCGCGGTCCCTTGTGGGGTAGGCTACTTCTCTGTGCCCTCTCCCGAGTCCTATATATGATGCTGTGTCCCTGAGCCTATGGGTGGTGTGGTACCCTGGAAGTCACCGCACACGGCTGGATCAGCAGGCTGCCTGGAACTGTCATCTACTCTGGGGTCCAGTACCCCCTCGTGCGTAGTGCCTGGGATCTGTCTACCCTCAGGCTACTACCACCTAGTCGCCTTTTGGGGGTCTCCTCACAATCCTCACACCCCTCTCACTCTCTGGCTCCTTTCAACTGTCACTCCTTCAACTGTTGTTTTTCCTCTCTGCCAACTCTGCCTAGCAACCCCTTTTGCTTCCCACAAGCCACACCCCTTTCCCAGACTAACAGCTAAGGGATTGGTTCTCACATCCGACCACTGTTAACCCTCTAAATGCTACGCCCAGGTCTCAGGGAATGTGCCCCTACCTGTGTATGAGGTGTGGATTGTCAGCATAGGGTGTTCCAGAAAGCCTTAGGATCCTGCAGATCACTGGGGTAGCATATCCCAGGGTGCTGCACATGAGGCATAAAAGTTACTAACATTCCAACAGGAAAAAAAAGATATGCATTACTGTTAAGGAAAATCTAAGAAAAATGAGATATTTATCATATAGAAACGACCATTTGTATATCTGCCCAGTTCCCCCTTCACGGCCTATCTCGTAATTGGGTAACTCCTCTATATTGAAGCCTCTATGAGTTTAAAATCCTCATGTGTATGGGGAAGTAGAAACCCGCTGTATAAGATAAAATCACTTGGGGCTAGTGAGGAAAAAATAAATTATAACCTTAGAAACTATGCTTTTCGAACACAAAATATTAAAGGGTTCTTAGTAGAGATGAGCAAACTCGAGGTTCAGTGTTTGGTGGTTGTACCGAACACAGACTTAACAAAAAAACAGAGTTCTGGTTTGGAATTCGGGTGCTTTACTTATGAACACCACTCACCCGAGCATCGCTGTGCTCAGGTACACTCGGTGCTCAGCCTGGTGCGAGCTGTTTGCAGTGGTTGAATGGCTCAACTGGGGGTAACAACAGTGTCATCAGATGTAGTGTGCACCAAACAAAAATTGAAAAACCTCACCCACTCTCCCCCTGGAGTGATCTCTTTATGACTTATAGTATGTCGGAAGTCAACTGCCCAATTAGTGGCTTGATTTGGGATTCAGGTCAAGTCCGGGTCCCAAACAAAACTTTATTTAAAGTCTGGCAGAGCTTGCCAAACCAAACTTCCACGACTCCGCTCATCTATATTTCTTAGTCATGGCCTCAGAGATTACACAATGAGCAAACCACACAATTCAAAAACATTGAAAGGAACTTACAGGTGTGTAAGTAAGTGAATCAATTAGGTGTTAACTGGTTATATAGATGGAATACAACTATTAACCTACAAGGTAAATACAGAGTATAATAAACACAATTCAAAATATTGTAAATATATAGCTAATTTCCAATTGATTGCTTTAGCAAACCTGGTGTCTATTTCTTAAATACAGATATCTTCTCTGGTCATCAAATTTTGTGCTATATTTTTTTAACTTTTCAATACAAATCATTTTACAGCTATTAAGGTTACTCTGAAAAACCTGGGCAAATTGCTTACAGGATACAGACATTTTAAGTGTAACAGGATTAAAGGGAACCGGTCACCATATTTGGTAACTATAAGCTGTTGCAATCACCAGTGGGCTCTTATATAGAGCGTTCTAACATGCTGTATATAAGAGCCCAGGCCGCTGTGTAGAACATAAAATTGACGTTCTAATACTTACCTAAACTGTCGCTGCTGTAGAGTTGGGTCATATGGGTGTGTTAAGGTGAGCATAATTTATGGTGATGCAATCCAAGTTATGCATCTACATCTTAAACCCGTCTGCTTCAAAATCAATGGAGTCATTTGTCAGCATGCATGCTATGCCATTCATCCAGAGACCAGTAAGAGATGTTACAAAACACATCTCCTATTGGGTAAACTGTAAAAGAGCTTATTCTGCAATATATATATATATATATATATATATACTAGAAGGTGGCCCGATTCTACGCATCGGGTATTCTAGAATTTACGTATTGTGTAATTAATGTATGATTTTTGTTATATATATATATAGATGTTGTTGTGTGTAGTTACCAAGTGTTTGTGTAGGGCGCTGTACATATTCTGGGTGTTGTCTGGGTGTGACGGGGGGTGAGAGCGGTGTTGTATGTGTGTTGCGTGTGTTGCGTTGTTTGTGGAGCGCTGTGTGTCTGTAGCGTTGTGTGTGCGTGTTGCGCGGTTTGTGTGGGTGTGGTGTGTTTTGGGGGAGGTATGTTTTGTGCAATGTGTGTGTGTTGCGTGGTATCTGCGTATATTTATGTATGCCGCGGTGTTTGTGTGTTGGGTGTTGTGTGTGTGCAGCGTTGTCTGTGTGTGTGGGTGTCTGTGTACGGCAGTGTTTGTGGTTCCCAGTGTGTGTGTGGTGTGTTGTGTGTGTGTGTTGGGGGGAGGTGTGCACCTCCCATCGTGCTCCATCCTCCATGCTGCGCACCCCCCATCGTGCTCCATCCGCCATGCTGCGCACTCCCAAACGTGCTCCATCCGCCATGTTGCGCACTCCCAAACGTGGTCCATCCGCCATGCTGCGCACTCCCAAACGTGCTCCATCCGCCATGCTGCGCACTCCCAAATGTGCTCCATCCGCCATGCTGCGCACTCCCAAACATGTTCCATCCGCCATGCTGCGCACTCCCAAACGTGCTCCATCCGCCATGCTGCGCACTCCCAAACGTGCTCCATCCGCCATGCTGCGCATTCCCAAATATGCTCCATCCGCCATACTGCGCACTCCCAAACGTGGTCCATCCGCCATGCTGCGCATTCCCAAATATGCTCCATCCGCCATGCTGCGCACTCCCAAACGTGGTCCATCCGCCATGCTGCGCACTCCCAAACGTGCTCCATCCGCCATGCTGCGCACTCTCAAACGTGCTCCATCCGCCATGCTGCGCACTCCCAAACGTGCTCCATCCGCTATGCTGCGCACTCCCAAACGTGCTCCATCCGCCATGCTGCGCACTCCCAAACGTGCTCCATCCCCCGTGCTGCGCACCCCCCATCGTGCTCCCAGCCTCCCCCAGCATCAGCCTCCCCCTCCCAGCCTCCCCCAGCATCAACCTCCCCCAGCATCAGCCTCTCTCCTCCCAGCCTCCCCCAGCATCAGCCTCCCCCAGCATCAGCCTCTCTCCTCCCAGCTTCCCTCCTCCCAGCCTCCCACAGCATCAGCCTCCCCCAGCATCAGCCTCCCCCAGCATCAGCCTCTCTCCTTCCAGCCTCCCCCAGCATCAGCCTCCCCCAGCATCAGCCTCTCTCCTCCCAGCCTCCCCCAGTATAAGCCTCCCCCAGCATCAGCCTCTCCCAGCAGCAGCCTCTCTCCTCCCAGCCTCCCCCAGCATCAGCCTCTCTCCTTCCAGCCTCCCCCAGCATCAGCCTCCCCCTCCCAGCCTTCCCCAGGATCAGCCTCTCTCCTCCCAGCCTCTCTCCTCCAAGCCTCCCTCCTCCCAGCCTCCCTCAGCATCAGCCTTCCCCTCCCAGCCTCCCTCAGCATCAGCCTTCCCCAGCATCAGCCTCTCTCCTCCCAGCCTCCCCCAGCATCAGCCTCTCTCCTTCCAGCCTCCCCCAGCATCAGCCTCCCCCTCCCAGCCTTCCCCAGGATCAGCCTCACTCCTCCAAGCCTCCACCTCCCAGCCTCCCTCAGCATCAGCCTTCCCCTCCCAGTCTCCCCCAGCGTCAGCCTCCCCCTCCCAGCCTTCCCCAAGATCAGCCTCTCTCCTCCCAGCCTCCTCCAGCACGCCGTGCTTCTCTGCCGACACTCACAGATCCGATCGCATACACTCACACACACCCGATCGCATACACTCACACACACCCAATCGCATACACTCACACACACCCAATCGCATACACTCACACACACCCAATCGCATACACTCACACACACCCGATCGCATACACTCACACACACACACACTGACGATATCGCACATCCACGCTCACACTCACAACATCCAGAGATACCACATGCTTCTGGCCATGTGATCCTCCGGCAGGTCCTGGAAGGTCACAACAGCACAGTATCGAGGCCGAGAAGCAAGCGATATCTCCGGATGCTGTGAGTATGTGGATGCGATGTGATGTGTGTGTGAGGTGTGTGTGAGAGTGAGTGTGAGCTGGTGTACTCTGTTAACTATTATACACATCGGGTAACCAAGGGACCTTAGTTACCCGATGTGTATAATGGTTACCAGCGTTCACGGCCTCCGTCAAGATCCCAGCATCGCAAGGTTATGTCTGGCGCTCCTGGGATCGTGACGGAGCCGGTGTACACTGGTAACTATGATACACATCGGGTAACCAAGGGACCTTAGTTACCCGATGTGTATAATGGTTACCAGCGTTCACGGGCTCCGTCAAGATCCCAGCATCGCAAGGTTATGTCTGCGATATCCCAGGATGTTGTGAGTGTGTGGATGTGATGTGTGAGGTGTGTGTGAGAGTGAGTGTGATCTGATGTGTGTGTGTGTACTCACCTGGGAGTCGGAGCTCCGTGTCAGTTGGGCCAGAGCGAGCGTGCATTGCGTGAGGGGGGCGGGGCCTGCAGAGAGCCAGGGCGAGAGGCCAATCCGTGTGGGGGGGCGGGGCCATGGCGAGCCCAGCGGCCAATCAGCTTTGTGTCACTAAGGACACAATTTTGGAGCATGACAGACAGACAGACAGACAGAATAAGGCAATTATATATATAGATATATAGATATATATATATACATATATATATGTTTTTCATCATTTTATATTAAGCTAAGTCAGCATGATTCACTTGTCACAGGAAAGTCCCAGAATGTCTTGTGAGTCTTATGATGTCTGAATGAAAATTTAAGTGCGGTACAAAGTGCAAGCACCATTTTAAGTCCTGCTTTTTGGATATCTTTATATAATTCTAAATACTCATAACAGTTGATAACCATGTCCATAATAGGTGACTCCATTCTCCGATGCCGGCTCCTCCTCTTTCGGCCATCTTTGTACTCCTTCTGAAGCCTGGGTGCATGACACGTCCTACGTCATCCACACTCGCCGGCATTGAGGTCCTGCACAGGCGCACTTTGATCATACCTGAGCAGGGCAGATCAAAGTATTGTACTGCACTTGCTGCTGAGTTTTCACAGAAAATGGCTATTACACAACAAATTAAGTAGTGCTCTTAAGGCTTCATTCACTGTTTGTTTTTGCTGGATTTGAAAACAGCTTATCGGTGAGGGTGTCAGATATTGGTGACCTATCAAAAATAAATTTAATGGGGTTTTCCCAAGAAAATAGGTAATTTTAAAGTATATTTTAATTAATAGATCTTGTAATAATTATAGATTCCCAATTTGGATGTGATTAAAAAAATGTTTCCATGCTGAGATAATCTTATATACAGTGCATTGCAAAAATATTCGGCCCCCTTGATTTTTTCAACTTTTTCCCACATTTTAGGCTTCAAACATAAAGATAAAAATTTAAATGTTATGGTGAAGAATCAACAAGTGGGACACAATTGTGAAGTTGAACGAGATTGATTATTATTTTTTAAAAAAGTTTAAAATAAGCAAACTCAAAATTGGGGCATGCAATATTATTCATCCCCTTTAAGTTAATACTTTGTAGCTCCACCTTTTGTTGCGATTACAGCTGCAAGTCGCTTGGGGTATGTCTCTATCAGTTTTGCACATCGAGAGACTGAAATTCTTGCCTATGCTCCCTTTGTAAACAGCTGGAGCTGAGTGAGGTTGGATGGAGGCGTTTGTGAACAGCAGTTTTCAGCTCTTTCCACAGATTCTCGATTGGATTCAGGTCTGGACATTGACTAGACCATTCTAACACCTGGATACGTTTATTTATGACCATTCCATTGTAGATTTTGCTTTATGTTTGGGATCATTGTCTTGTTGGAAGACAAATTTCCGTCCCAGTCTCAGGTCTTTGCAGACTCCAACAGGTTTTCTTCAAGAATGGTCCTGTATTTGACTCCATTCATCTTCCAATCAATTTTAACCATCTTCCCTGTCCCTGCCGAAGAAAAACAGGCCCAAACCATGATGCTGCCACCACCATGTTTGACAGTGGGGATGGTGTGTTCAGGGTGATGAGCTGTGTTGCTTTTACACCAAACATATCGTTTGGCATTGTGCCCTATAGTTTGATTTTGATTTCATTTGACCAAATCACCTTCTTCCACATGTTTGGTGTGTCTCCCAGGTGGCTTGTGGCAAACTTTAATTACACTTTTTATGGATATCTTTGAGACATGGCTTTCTTCTTGCCACTCTTCCATAAAGGCCAGATTAGTGCAGTGTATGATTGATTGTTGTCCTATGGACTCTCCCACCTCAGCTGTATATCTGTGCAGTACATCCAGAGTGATCATGGGCCTCTTGGCTGCATCTCTGATCAGTCTTCTCCTTGTTTGAGATGAAAGTTTTGAGGTACGGCCGGGTCTTTGTAGATTTGAACTGGTATGATACTCTTTCCATTTCAATATGATGGCTTGCACAGTGCTTCTTGGGATGTTTAAAGTTTTTCCAAATCTTTTTGTAACTAAATCCAGCTTTAAACTTCTCCACAACAGTATCACAGACCTGCCTGTTGTGTTCCTTGCTCTTCATGATGCTCTATGTGTTTTAAGCAGAACACTGAGACTATCACAGAGCAGGTGCATTTATACAGAGACTTGATTACACACAGGTAGATTATATTTATCCTCATCAGTCATTTAGGACAACATTGGACCATTCAGAGATCCTCAATGAACTTCTGGAATGAGTTTGCTGCACTGAAAGTAAAGGGGACGAATAATATTGCACACTCCAATTTTCAGTTTTTTAATTTTAAAAAAAGTTTAAAATAAGCAATACATTTTGTTCACCTTCACAATTGTGTCTCACTTGTTGTTGATTCTTCACCATAAAATTAAAATTTTTATCTTTATGTTTGAAGCCTGAAATGTGGGGAAAGGTTAAAAAATCAAGGAGACCGAATACTTTCGCAAGGCACTGTATGAGGTTCTGCTGTGTACTGTGTAATTGACGTGTCTGACTGTACAGGGACATGGTCTGATCATACCATATCTCCTGGACAGGCGAAGACAGAAAAGAGTATAAAAACATTACAGAAGGGGATCACAACTGATTGCTATTTTAAAGTAAAACATTTTCCTGACTGTTTTTAAATTTTTTTTACCTCCAAATACAGAATTATTTGTGATCATGTGCTGTAATCTCTGTATACACATACATGTGCATTTCATTAATTTGAAGATCATCAAAAAGTTAATTTATTTCAGTAATTCAATACAAAAAGGGAAACACATATTATATAGAGTCATTACACACAGAGGGATCTATTTCAAGTGTTTATTTCTGCTAATGTTCATGATTATGGCTCACAGGCAATGAAAACCCAAAAGTCATTAGCTCAGAAAATTGGAATAATTAACACAAAACACCTGCAAAGGCTTTCTAAACGTTTAAAATGGTCCCTTAGTCTGGTTCAGTAGACTACACAATCATGGGGAATTAACCTATATAAAGCCTCTCATAATTCTGAAATAGATTCCAATATACTAGATAACAACCTATAAAAAAACCAGGAATCGTACTCTATATTTGAAACATCAAATTTTATTTGTACAAAGTGCTCGTGCAAAAATCGTATAAAAATTTCATCATACACAGGATCACATTTTTGGGATATAGGGAGGGATGTCAAGCCGCACTTATAAGGAGTGGCACAGTACTACAGTAGCTGCATCTGCCCGTATAATCACGGCCAGTGTAAATGGACATATCATATGTTTACAGGAGTGGACCCATGGGGATATAGTCTACATATGCATAGTGTAGAATACCAGTGTTGTAGAACTCTATACTAGTATGAAAATATAAATACCCTATATGGAATATGGGTATGTCAGCATACACTATATAGATAGATTAAAGGGCACTATAATTTGCATGCCATAAGGGTTTAAGGTAGCAGGCATGTGCCTATAGTATTGCCCCCATCCATCTACTTAGCCCCATAATTCAGTCCAATTACCTGTTGTCATTTGTACAGAATATACGTCCACAGCAGTACCGCAACTTGCACCTACTCCAACCTCGACGCGCGTTTCACCGCACTGCCGGTTTCATCAGGAGGTATGTGCAGTCCATAGCATATACCATTTATAAAGGGTCCATGATTGAGTTCAGGTGCACGCCTCCGGTCGGGTATGTGGACGCACATGCTTGTATGATGCGCACCCTGGGCGCAAGTCGCCTGTCGAGCACGTCACGCGCCACATGACCGCAATTCTGCAGTCAGCGGCCACGTGACACGGAGTGGGCATGGAGACCGGATGTGTATTCCGGTCTCCATGCCAACCCCCTCTGTCGGCGAGTCACGCGCAGGAAATGCACAGCGCACACAAACACTGCGTCCCCCAGCGTCAGGCGGCAGCTAAACTCAACCATGTAAGTAGTTATATTAGTTAACCCTAAAGCTGGTACTTGGGCACATGTCTGAAAACACTCACATATAAATACTTGGATAGTCATAATACGTTGCCAGCATACATTTTTATATTGACGCTGACATAATATCTTCCATATCTTGTTATATATATGTAAACATGCACATTGTACTTAATGTTGAATGACTACGTCCATCTACAGTCCAAATATTCTCCAGCTTTTCAATATTCAGTTTTGTTCATCCATATGGCTAACATTATAGCATTGGACTTTTTTATCATCAAAGAGAGGGAGAGGGTCCATAGAGTTCAACAGAGTGGATGTTTTCTATAGCATGTGACATTGCTATATGCTAGAGACAAGGGCATAAAGAAAGAACAGGAAATTATATTAAAATCTTATATAATGAAATAAAGTGTGTTAAAATTCGCGCTACACATGCAAAAAGGACCTGAAGCTCAAGGATTCATTTAGCCCTCTTGGGGCCATGGTGTCAAGCACTACAATCCATTTTGTTTCTTTTTTTAAAAGTTCATTTTTATAATTTCCCCCTCTGGCTCCCAAGCTGACATGATCAATGCCTTTTACTTTAAGGCTAGTGGGATTGCACTTATGGTAGAGGAAAAAATGTTTTGGTATTGTTTTTAGCTCGCTAATGTCTTTACATCCCTTAGCATTGATGATATCGCGGATGTGCTCCAGGGTCCTCACTCTTAGCTGTCTGGTGGTCATACCAATATATATCATGTTGCATGAACAGCTAGCATGATATATCACCATTTCAGTCTTACACGTGATGTTGAATGTAATGGAGTAGTTTTTTGTACCCCCACTGTTCTCAAATGTTGTACATCTCTGCACATATTTACATGCAGAGCAGGTCCCACATTTGTAACAGCCCCATTTGGGTCCTTTTTGACTGAATGGATTATTATTCAAAGGGACATAGTGGCTACGGGTTAGTAGATCTTTGAGATTTTTGGATCTGCGCCAAGTCATTGATGGATATATAGTCAGATGTCTGGCTAGGTCTTTATCTGCCAGCAATATCTGCCAATGTCTCTGAAAAATGGTTTTGATTTCATGCCATTTATTATTAAACGCTGTGATAAATCTCACAGGTTGTAGGTCTCTACTGTTGTTTCTGTTTTTAGTTATTAAAAGAGACTCACGATTGCTTTTGGCTGCTCTGATATATCCTGATCTTATATTTTTTGGTTTATAGCCTCTCTCAGCTAAGTTGTCACTCAGGAGTCTAGCTTGATTTTCAAACTTTCCCGCACTAGAGCAGATTCTCCGCATACGCAGAAATTGCCCTGTTGGTACTGCTTTAATGGTCTGGTTTTTTTATAGGTTGTTAACAATCATGGGGAAGACTGCTGACTTGACAGATGTCTAGAATGCAGTCATTGACACACTCCACAAGGAGGGTAAGCCACAAAAGGTCCCTGCTAAAGAAGCTGGCTGTTCACAGAGTACTGTATCCAAGCATATTAATGGAAAATTGAATGGAAGGAAAAAGTGTGGTAGAAAAAGGTGCACAAACAACTGGAGCCTTGTTTGTTAGGATTGTTAAGAAATGGCCATTCAAAAATTTGGTGGAGATTCACAAGGAGTGGACGTCTGCTGGAGTCAGTGCTTTGAGATGGACTTGAAGATATACATATCTTAGAGTTTGTACAAAGTAGCAATAAAGGCATGTTCAGTTTTCTAAACTGTATGACAATAAATATATTTATCTATAGCTACAACATTTTTCATCAGCAAAATATAAAATTAAATTGTAATTTTAATTTAAATGTATTTAGTGCAAATGTTAACCAGTAAAGGGTCGGTGAGTTTGTTTGCATGGCCTGTAAATCTTTACTTTATTTTAATGTCTACTGTGACCCTAATTAACAAGCTTTTTATCTTCTTTTGATGCAGCCTTTAATTAACTATCATCCTCAATACTAGACACCTTTAAAATGTTAATGCAATAATCAGTTATTCTATATGCATCAGAATGTCCTGTGTAGCCTAAAATGAGCTAACGCTTTCTTAAGCACACTTTGTTCTCGGATTCATTAGACTAAAAATTTAATGTTACAGATCTTTTCATTGCTAATTACTAGAGAGCAGGCACCTTAAAGACGAGAAGTAAGCTTGATTAGCTTGAATACTCAGGCTGGGGTATTCAACTAGTCTTAGACATGTGAGATTGATAGAACTAAAGAGAACAAATGTCCTCGGCTGGCACAGAACAACAGATATAATGAGAAGGAAGTACAGAGCCTTAAGGATGTTAATATATAAAGCAGCGGCATGAAAACCTTTCTAAGGTTCAGATACCAATGTCCCCGAAACAAATGTTCTGTCACAAATTTAGTGCAGAAAGTCTCTGGATTTGACAGGATTCTCAAGAACATTTAATATCTTAACACTATTTTCTTGTCTCAAGGACCTTTATTTTCTAGTTAGGGCTAAAAAGAATCACTTTATTAAAATCATGTTACCAAATAGACATCTGTACAGTTTCTTTGGCTCCTAGAAAACTGTTGTAAAAACTTTGAAAATTAGTAAAATTGTTTGCGCAAAGTGCAATGCCAGTTTGAAAGCTCCTTCCAAAATGGATGGGGTTTGAGAGGAGTTGGGGCGGGGCGAAACCACATCTGCCCATAACATTAATTACTAAATTGGAGTAGCATTTTCTGATGAGGTCCACACCACTCGGAAGATGTGTCAAATCCATTAAAGGGAATCTGTCACCACTTTCACCTTTTTAAACTGTTAATATGGGCATACAGGTTATAGAATGCTGAAAAACGTTCTACCTGTATATCTTATATCAGATGCTTTTTTGTGAATAAATCATCTTTTATCAATTTATGTAATTGAGCTCTTCCAGGCTATGGGGTGGACGCTGCCTGGAAGATAACTGCACCTCCAAAGCTTATTTTAAATAAAAGGGGCGTTACCAGTGTGATGCGTGACGGCCGCTCTCTGCTCTCACTGCAGAGCTGTGTGTGATTATAACTGACATCTGCAGATTCCACTCAGCTTCAGGGTCCAAGTTGCAGGCAGATAGTGTTGCAACATTGTTGCAATGAAGCAGAGCTCAGGGAGCTGCAAAAAACGTGTTTGAAAGAAGTCAAATTTAATTTCTCCTGTTCTGTGTCAGTTACTTGTCTCACACTGGTAATGCACCTTTTATTTAAAATAAACCCTGGAGATGAAGTTATCTTCCAGCAGCATCCATCCCATAGCCTGGAACAGCTCATTTACATAAAGGGATAAAAGATGATTTATCCACAGCAAGGCATCTGATATGAGACATAAAGGTATAGATTTTTATGGATATTAACAGTTTAAAAAGTCAAAGTGGTGACAGATTCCCTTTAGGTGACATGTGCCCCTTAATGAATTTGGTGCATTATACTCCAGTGAGCCATTAATGAGGTTGTCCAGGGAACAACATACATTTTAATCAACAGATCTTAGAATAGTCATAGGTTTCACAATTAGATGTGTTAAAAATTGATTGTTTACTGAGATAATCTTATATATGTGCTTCTGCAATGTACTGTGTAATGACCGTGGTCTGACCGTAAAGGGACATGGTCTGATCATACCACATCTCCTGGACAGAGGAGCAAACTAAAAAGTATACAGATATGAAAACACAGGATCACAACAGATTCTCTCTGTGAGGTAAACCATGTTTTAAACAGGCAGGGAAATATTTTACCTTACAGAAAGAGTGAGCTATGATCCCATGCTATCCTGTCAGTATACTTTTTACTTCCCCTGGTATAGTTCTGTGCCAACAAAGCACATTCGTTTTCTTTAGTTCTATCAATCTCACATGTCTAAAGGGTACTTTACACGCTGCGTTATCGGTACCGATATTGCTAGCGAGCGTACCCGCCCCCGTCAGTTGTGCGTCACGGGCAAATCGCTGCCCGTGGCGCACAACATTGCTTACACCCATCACACGGACTTACCTTCCCTGCGACGTCACTCTGTCCGGCAAACTGCCTCCTTTCAAAAGGGGCAGTTCGTGCGGCGTCACATCAACGTCACACAGCAGCTATCCAATAATAATAATAATAATAATAATTTTATTCATTTATATAGCGCTATTAATTCCATAGCACTTTACATACATTGGCAGTAGCAGAGGAGGGGCGGAGATAAGTTGCTGGAACATACCACCCACCTCCTTCCTTCCTCATTGCCAGTTGACGCAGGTAAGGAGATGTTCATCGTTCCTGCGGTGTCACACATAGCAATGTGTGATGCCGCAGGAACGACGAACAACATCGCTACTGACCAGACAACAATTTTTCAAAAATAAACGACCTGTCACAGACCAATGATTTTTTGTCTCTTTTGCGATCGTTTAAGGTCGCTCCAGCCTGTCACACGCTGCGATGTCGCTAACGACGCCGGATGTGCGTCACAAACACCGTGACCCCGACGATATATCGTTAGCGATGTTGCAGCATGTAAATGGCCCTTAAGACTAGTTGAACACCTCAGCCGAAATATTCAAGCTAATCAAGCTTACTTCTTGTCTTTAAGGTGCCTGCTGTCTAGTAATTAGCAATGAAAAGATCTGTAACATTAAATTTTTAGTCTAATGTATCTGAGAACAAAGTGTGCTTAAGAAAGTTTTTGCACATTTTAGGCTACATAGAACATTTTGATGCACATAGAATAACTGATTATAGCATTAACATTTTAAAATAATTTAATATTAAAGATGATAGTTAAAGGCTGCATCAAAAAGATAAAAAGCTGTTAATTAGGGTCACAGTTGACATTAAAGTAAAAGAAATGTCAAACAAACTCACTGACCCTTTACTACTCTCTCCATTACCAAACACTGGTCTTGATTCCAGCTGACAGTGCACAGCTGACATCCCCCCCAAAATGTAGCCCCAATTGCCACAGCAATTGGGAACAGCTGGGCAAAGCACAGAATTGGGGTATGTAATTTGTGTGCCAATTCTTGAGCGGATGCGGGCTGGTATTTTTAGGCTGGGAAGGGACAAATAACCATGGACCTTTCCAGCCTGATAATATCAACCCACAGCTGTCTATATTACTATGGCTGGTTATCAAAAATGGGGGAGACCCATGTCAATTTATTTTTTAAATTACTTATTTATTTAGTTCCCAGAAGTGATCTGGGAGTCAGAGATGTATCCAGGCATTTCCCCTTGTTGTTCTTGTACCATATGAGCACTGTTTCCATCTATTTCAGTGATTTTTCTGGACCCCCAGCTTCCCCAGCGTTTGAGTTTCCTGGAAAAGTGCTTGAGTTCACCATTGACTTCTATTACACTCATTTCTCTAGTAGAGACCGTCCGAGCATCCGACCTGCTCGATTGGAGTACCAAGCACTTGAGCATTTTAGGGCTTGCTCTTCACTAATATATATATATATATATATATATATATATATATATATATATATATATATATATATATTTATTATCAGATAGTTTAGAAAACTGAACATGTCTTTATTGTTACTTTGTAAAAACTCTGAGATATGTACATGACCAACAAATCTGGTTGCCAACCAAGCAGAATCAAAGAGGGCCAAAAAGGGGCATTAGTTTTATATATAGATAGATATAGATATATATATATATACATATCTATCTATCTATCTATCTATCTATCTATCTATCTATATATATATATATATATATATATATATATAGCCAGAAAAAAAGCACAGACACAAAATCTTCAAAGTATGACAACAGTAATAATAAAGTAAAAAAATAAATCTTGTTTAATAAAGATATATCTGATTCCATTATTACTGTTGTATCTCTGAGATATGTTAAGCACTCATCGATATCGGAGGAGCCATATTACATCTTTGCTTGCTTTAAATTATATGTGGGAAAAAAATTTGTGCTGTACCTAAAGTTGTTTCCTATACTTAAAGGGCTTTTCCAATGAACAATGTTAATTTTAATCAATAGATCTTGGAATAATAATAAGTTCTACAATTGGATGTGTTTTAAAAAAAATTGTTGCTGTGCTGAGATAATCTTATAAGATTATCTCAGCACAGGAACGTTTTTTTAATCACATCCAATTGTGGAACTAATTATTCTTCCAAAATCTGTTTTTCAGTTTGTGAAATGGGGTCACTTGGGAGGGGTTTCCTTGGTTCTGCAACATCAGGGGCTCTGCTAATGTGACATGGCACCTGCAAACCATAACAGCTGAAGTATCACTCTCAACAGCAGAAGTGTTCAGAGTGTATCAGCTTCAAGTTCCCTAAGGTGACTAGTAAGATCAATAAAAACTAAAAAAAAAAAAAAAGTTTTTAAGAATATGAAAAAGTGTAAAAAACCTAAAAGTTCAAATTACCACCCTTTTGCCCCATTGAAAATAAAACAATAAAAATATTTACATGTTTGATATCCCCACATTCAGAAATGCCCAATCTACCAAATATGAAATCAATTATTCTAATAGGTAAAGGGCGTAGCGAGAAAAAAAAAATCAAAATGCCTGGGAATGACGTAGGACCTCCATATAGATTATTGCGGACCAGATAAGAGTTTTGATAGATAATAAATAGGTGAATGACGTTGTCTCTTTTCTTTAATAAGATTCTCTCTCTAGCATAGATAAAGAGATCTTTAGAAAAAGTATTTCTAAAGATCTCTTTATCTTATGCTGAGTAAGGGGACTAGTCGCAAAGGCGCTATATCCCCCAACTAGCCGCCCTCTTAGCATGGTAGCACACCCACAGTTGCTTACTAACATGATATTCAATGCAGCATCACCAGAGGTTCAACGTGTACCTGTGTTTGTTGTGACCGCTATTCTGAGTGCCGGGCACAGGCCTGGATTTAGGGGGGTGGGACCCCAAGGGGCCTGGACCCTGGGCTACCCACTAAGTGGGGGCCTCCCACCAACATAGGGATAAATATCTTAAAACATGTAAAATACACGACTTTGCTGTGAACCATTTCTAATGATCAGGAACATTTAAAAAAAAGAAACTCTTGAAAATGTAGGGACCTGGCTACAGTCCTACATCTCAGTGGCTGGCGCAGAGTCATGGCACCTGGGTCATCATCCACTGACCTGGCTAGCCAGACTTCCTTAGTACCTGTACCTAATGCTTAGCTTATGGCATGCAGCAGCCTTCCCCGATCCCAACAGAAGCTTCTAGGCCAGTTATAGCAAACCTATGGCATGCGTGCCAGATAAGGCACGCAGAGCCCTTTCTGTTGGCACGCACGCTGTCGCCTCATTCAGCTACTTTGAACTGCCAGTGTGATCGCTTTGGCAGTTCAAAAGTTGTGTTGGAGCAGAGCCAGAGGACACACTTCTCCTCGCTCTGACACTGCTCTTCTCCTTGGCCGCAGGCCTGTTGCCTAGGAGATGACGGGAGCATCAGTAAGCGGCGCCGGCGTAATTAAGACTGGTGGCAGCGCGGGAACTGCGGGAGCTGAGAACCCGACCCAGCGGCGAGCAGTGGTGGAGCGGGTGCTGGAAGGTGAGGTTATTTTTTATTTTTAAAACTGTGTGTGGCAGCGGCTGTGTCAAGGTGGGGGGGAAACATGGCAGCATGGGGGAAACATGGCAGTATGGGGGAAAACATGGAAGGATGGGGGAAAACATGGAAGGATGGGGAAACATGGAAGGATGGGGAAACATGGAAGGATGGGGAAACATGGAAGGATGGGGGAAATATGGAAGGATGGGGGAGACGTGGAAGGATAGGGAAAACATGCAAGGATGGGGGAAAACATGGCAGGATCATGGAAAAGGTTGTGCCGGGCACTTTCCCAAATATTGAGATAGCTCTAAGGATTTATCTAATTTTAATGGTAACTGCAGTGGTGAGCGTTCCTTCTCAAAAATCAGATTAATTGAAAACTGATTAAGGACATCCATGAAGCAGGAATGACATGTAAATTTAGCTATCATGAGCATCGAGTCAGATGTACTGTGGGAATTGGACTTTGGTGACCATTAGTGATTTTACAGCACGAAAATCAAGGAAAATGCCTGGATTGTAAATAATGAATTATTTTACCTGAATTACTCTGCGTAAATGATTTTTGTAAATAAACTTGCATTCGTTTCATTTTGTGTTACATATTACAACACCTTAAAAAATGGACCTCCCTCCAAAATGGACCCCGGGCAACCCACCTCTTAAATCTGGTCCTGGCCGAGCACTTCTGGTCATGTATGTAGTATGCAGTATGAAGTCGGGTGTACGCGTCCAAGCTTCAGAGAGGTCTAGTGCGCATCACTGGAAGTGTCCATCATTCAGAAGTGTGTTGACAGCGGACACAGGTACACATGTCACCGCTGGTGATGCTGCATTGAATGCCATGTTAGTACACCCCTATGTGCCCCTGTGGGCGTGCTAACATACTAAGAGGGCGGGTAGTCAGGGGAATATAACACCCTTGGGACTAGTCCCTGGCCTCATTAGCATATCATAAAGGATGTTTAGAAATACTTTTTCTAAATATCTGTTTATCTATGCTACTACATACAGGGACAGTTAGGCAGGAATTAGCAATATACACCCAGAACTCCTCGTGGTTTTGGGTGCATATTGCACCTGACAGGTTCCCTTGAAAGGATTTTTATTTTTTCTTCAATAAATTGGTTAATGAGGGTTAAGGCTGGTTTTGGCCGATTTTATTATAAGTAACGTTTTATTTTTTACCACATAAAACTACTAGATTTACAATGGGGGAGTCTGATTGACGCCCACCCATTACTAATACCAGGGCTTGATGCCAACCCTCAATTCACAGTAATGCATGTACAAGTGTCTGTATTTAATTTCTATATACCTTAGCATCTCAGACTGCGGCTGTTTATTTGCTATTTTATTTCATGTTCAGTATGCACCTGTTCACACTTGTCTGTAAGGAAATGCCATCAGTTTTCTTATTTTTAATGATAAAAAAGCACATTTTTCAATTATGTGGAGCTTACAGTGAGGCATGATTAACTTGAGTCCTTTATCTTATAGGTCAGTACTATTGCGGCTTGACTTATGGGTTTTTTTGGGGCAGCTTTTTTTGACTGGGCTGTTCAATGACTTATTTTTTTTAGAAATAAGTTAGTATTTTCTTTAGTACTATTTTGGGATATACAGTATGTGTATTTTTATCTCCTTTTATTTTTTATTGTAAGTTTTTTTAAGCAAAAGTAAAATTCTGCAATTCTTTTCATTCTTTTGCTTTTAAATTAGATCTTTTTTTATGAAACCCCACAAACCTGTTTTGCATTTCAAATTATCAAATATAACAAAGATATTTAATAGTATTAAGAGAGAATTAGAATTCAAATCACTTTTAATTAAAAGGTACATTGCAACATGAGAAACTCACACTCCCTTTTCTTCCTCTAACCCAGACTCCAACATTTTAGAGAAAATCATTCTCGATACCACAGCAGATGAAAAATGAAGGAGTACAATAAAAAAAAGTTATTATAAGGGTAACAATATTGTAAATAGTCTATTTCTGAGCAGGAGATTCGAGGAGAACCCTGGAAAATTCATCCCTGGGGACCAATGTCTTTTCAAATTTACAAATCAAGTTACATTTAAGATTAACTCCCTTTTCTAGTAAAATTAAATTATTTATTTTTTGTCTTAATTCCCAACAGATAGAGGTGGTGTTTCTAAACAGTGGCCTGCAAGAGGCCAATGTTATTGAAAACAAATATGAACAATACCTGTAGAAGAATGAGGATATGTTCCGTCCTCTAATGGTCAGCATACACGGCAAGAAAAACATGCGAATCGAATGCGATAAAAAATTGCATTCCACTCAGACCAATATTACTCTATGGGGCAGCACCCATGAGCGATTATTTTTTCAGCCCCAATCAAACTGAGAAAACAATCGCAGAATGCTTTGAATGCAATGCGAGTTTGTTTAACTCGCACCCATTCAAGTCTATGGGGCGAGGGAAACATTGCACTGCTATCTCGCATTACACCGGTGTAACGCGAAAGCAGTGTGATTCTCGCATCAGCCACCAACGGAGAAGATAAGGAGATAAATTGCTCCCTCCTCTCCGCAGTGCCGCACCCCCTCCACAATTGTGGTCTGATCGCAGGATCAGACCACAGTCGCATGACACTCAGTTCCCACTGTGCTGCGAACATGAGACGTATGTCATGCAAGGACTCGCACAAATCCCTGTGTGGCCTCAGCCTAAAAATCCTAAAACAGATATATGGGGATCTGTTAAAAGTATCACCCTCTTTGTCACCCTCTGTCTACACTCCCACATCATGTGCATCAGGGGCTTCTCGACAATCCCATATTTAGGACATTTTGCATAGGGATGGAACCCGATCATATAAAGAGAGATTGGAGTTTTATAAAATCTATGAATTAACTATATTTTGGAGAGCTTCTGGGCCTTACAGGGTGACATTCTAAAAACAGTTTCTAAAATCTCTTTGTACTGCACATATCTATCTCCCATCTAGAAAATACATACAGCTGCACTATATAATGCTAATAATCAACAAGGGAACTATGGTATTGCATTACTGCTATAAGAATATTTGAAAAAAAGAGATACTTAGCTTATGCATTGGCCATGCATGTGAGCCCGGTAACCATCTCCCATCTAGAATGACACCACATGAACAGGTTCTCTCCCACATCATGTGCCAACCATGCCAGGTTACGCTCACAGTCAGCTAAGCCTCCCTATTATCCTGGTTGCAATGTACCTCAGTTACGTATATTCACCTAATGTCTGATAAAGGTCTGACCTTAAAGACTAAAACACTATTTCATTTTACTACAAAATACATTTTCTAAGCTATCCAAAACAGGAGTGAAAGATAATTGTTTTTTTTTAATTCAGAGTGGTATTGTGGCGCCCGTGAGGCTCCAGTCGCCACAGAATACTGCACCTCATTTAAGGTGCAATATTCACCTCGGGTAAGGAAGGGGTTAATCACCAGTGTTCCACAGTCACATCTTATATAAAGCTTAGGAGCCTTTTCACTGGGGATCTTAACTAGGGTAGGCAGCGAGTTGGCCAACACAAAGTTTGGGACTGTCCCGGTCACTGGGACAGCCTCCTGAGGGGCGGATGCCACTTTGGGTTGAAATAAGAGCAAACTCACACAATCACTAGTTAGTTGACCTGGGACACCAGTTCTGGGACTTGACACTATCATGACTTTCTTCTCTTCTCTTCGCGGGCCCTGCGGCTTGGATCGGAGCGCCCAGCCCAGGTTCCTCACGGTTCTTCTTACTTATCCAAGGTGACCGGTACTACCTGGGTGAGCGGCACAAAGAGTGAGTAAAGACACCTGGAACCGCAGCAACTGACTCGAACTCTTATTACCAGCGCTGCTGTCCCACGCCTCAGTGCCAAAGCTCATTGCTATCACTACTTCCCTCATCATCCTTCCCGGGGCCCGCTCCACCTGTGGGGAGCGATACCATCTTCAGTTGCTATTACCATCCGCCCTGGAAGACAACAACAGCAGCGGCGACTGATCTCTGGCCGCGTACCACAGGTGGCGTCCCGACAATTATAGATGACATATGGAGTGACATATCAAATTGATCTCCCATCTAGAATGAGCCATCAATGGGTGTTTGTTCAGTCAGGATGCCAATTGATACTTATATGTTGGAGAAATAACACCTGTTTTATAATCTGCAGAAGCCGTAGTATCTATTATGGAATGGTGCTGTACGCCAAGATGTGTCAGACTTAATTGAGCAGAAAAAGCATATCTAATTTGTAAATACTGATAAAAAGAACCATGTGGTAAACTAAACTCCACTTGAAGCTGTTGAAAGATTTTGAAAATAGAGTTTGTTAACAACTCGTTTATCATAAAGATTCTATTTTTGCTCCCAACTAGAAAAACGCTTAAGTTTAAACATTTCACAAAGAAGACGATGTTGCCATTTCAGTGTATATTTGGTACATCCTGAGAAACTCTTAAGTCTCTTTCTCCGATTCCATGCTTGATACATTAACACCAGTGTGGGAGTGAGAGGAGCCTTCATAGCAAAGACCCCTTGTCTCTAAAATGCACTGGGGTGAAGAACATTTTTAACTTTGTAGAAGAAAAATGCTAGTCTTGCTTAGACATCTCTAATCTTCTATCCATGGAAATGTTGTTATAGTTGGGATGCAATAAAATGCAACCACGGATCAAGACTAGCCAGTCTTCCTGCATCTTTATCTGAATGTGTTGTTTGTGACCAACCCTAGGGCCGTTGGGTACTCGGTTCCGGGCGTTGGTTAATGGGATTATGTCACTGGGGCCTGTGCCCGGACCCGTGGCCCTGGTGGTCGCTGAAAGTCATTAAATAGTAGAAAAAAAAAAAGAAAAAAAAAAAAGTATTTCGTTACACCACCTATGGTTCCAGTATGGTTACTGGGGCTGCAGGAACAGACCTCCGGGGCGATGGTTAGGCAGCCATTTGTTTACACTTACTGTAGGTGAATCGGGATCCCCAGGGCAGTTTTAGTAGTCTTTACACAGATATGGCAGTTTTTCTTCAAAACCTTTTCAACTGTCACTTTAGTGCAGCAGCCTATGGCTCCTCAGATGAAAGAAATAAAGTATGTCACACCAATTCATTAACTCTGACCAGGTTTTACTTGCAGGTATTATTTAGGGTACAGTCTCTGATGTGACAATTTTTGGTAATCTGGGAACAGTTCAGGATCTTTACACCAGGTTAGTTGTGTGGCCTCCCTGCTGCGCTGTGTCTCTCCTTAGTCCTAGGCTGCCTGGAGCTACACCTTGACCCTCTCTTTCTCTCTTCACCTGTATGGCAGGCGACGGAAGCTTCTCTAAGGGGCACTGCTGTACTCACTGCGGTCCCTAAGCTCTGTGAAGCATCTTTGCTTTCAAATGCTGCTGCGGCCACGAGATCTGTGGTCTTTATTGCTGAGCAGATTAGATCCCTCACAATCTCGGACGCCGGTATCCGGTAGTCAGCGCTGTTCCTCGGGGATGAACCGGTCTGGCTCCACCTTCCTGGTCACTCCTCTTTTGTGTTACTAGTGGATCCCTCAGTCTGTCTCACAGCTCACTCCTACAGGCTTAGCACAGCCCTCTCCATCTTGATGTCATCACAGTCCTCGCTCGAGCTCAACTGTCAACTGTCACTCTCTGACTCCACCTCCAGACCTGGATTTAAAGGGGACTTCACCTGAGCTCAGCTTGTAGAGCTCCCCCTCCAGGCTTGGAGTGGAAGGTGTTGTTTGTGGGATTACCTGATGTGGAGATCCTTGCCTGTCCCAGGTAAAGGTATATCAGTGGCAACCGAACCCTGAGGTGCCACATTTGCGCCATAGTATTACCCTCCACATGGCTTGTAATTTACGGAATATGGGGGCAGAAAGCCATCAAGGAGCATTGTGCAACACATACAACAATGGAAGCATTAGGATCACCTTGATATAATTTTCCAGGACCTATCTTAACTTACAGAAGATTGATCTTGCTACAGAGTGTTTATCAAGTCGCCAAGGCTCAAGACTGAGCTGAACTCCATTAAAAGAAAGAAAGAATATCTGACACGAGTCTGGACCACCTATTTGTTTTTTTATCTAAACTGGTCCAACAAAGGGATTATTTTTATTTTTAATAAAAATAGGTTTTTCTGTTTTAATTTCTTCTTTTCTTTCTTTCATTTTTTTAAACAAATCTTTTTCACTTTTCCTTAAGTTTTACTTTTTTTCTAGTTCCACTAGGAGATTCAAACATGTATAGGATTGATCACCTACACAATGTACCACAATACTTTTTTTTGCAGCATTTTTATGTATGACTAGCTGTAGTACCAGGGCATTGCCCGGGATAGTAACTATGTCTCTGTCTCTCTCCCAGTCTCTGTCTGTCTGTCTGTCTCTCTCCCAGTCTCTGTCTGTCTGTCTGTCTCTCTCCCAGGCTCTGTCTGTCTGTCTCTCTCCCAGGCTCTGTCTGTCTGTCTCTGTCTGTCTCTCTCCCAGTCTCTGTCTGTCTGTGTCTCTCCCAGTAGAAGACTACATAAGCAAGGATGGTTTGGTTGACCTTAGGGAGATCAACATCCAACACCGCACAGACACCACCACGTGTTTCTCAACACAGTGATTCTAGAGCAATGCCCCTTGGAAAATATTCAAAACAAGAAAGCCTGCAGAGACACCATCACATGTCTCTCAATGCTGGCAGGAAACTAGCCAGGTCTTTCACCAGGAAGGAACAACCATGGGAAGGGCAGTCTCCAGTCAAGGAGACCACCTATGACAAACATGGTATCCATCCACAGACAGCTGTTTCGGGGTATTTCATCAGTGTGGAGTAGGACACTGGCTAGTGGGAGTAATCTCTGAACCACTAAAAAATGTTGTATAGAGTAGTAGTTATCCAAAACACCACTATTAGATCTACTCTTAAAAATCGTTTATTATTATTAGTTAAAACAGAACAAACATATTGTTCTTCTCATAAATAGGCATAGAAACATAAAACAAAAAATCAGGTGCAAGTGCAGGTGTCAGACAAACAGTGCCCTCGCCTAGGGACAGCCCCAGACCATGTGGCTAGGTGAGTTAGGGGTATAGATTCGTCACTGTCAGAATGATACTGCTTAGTATGTGCTGTGACTCTCCCTCATAAGTTAGCTTACTTCACTTAAATGAGCCTAAGTTAGCATAGTCAGACTCGCCGTCCTTGCTCATCTCTAGCGGGGGTTACCACCACCAAATAAACGTGATTAACATGTAGTACAAATATATACAGAACCATAGACAACAGAGACAATAGGCGTTAGGTGTCCAGGGTTCTACTGTTACATAGATTTCCCTAGTTTGACAAAACTGGAAGGTTAGATTAGAGTCTAGGATGCCACTTAGCTTGTGGATCTCCTAGCTCTCCCGACGCGTTTCACCCCCCTAACGCTGTATAGGGGATCATCAGGGGAAAAATGGAGGAATCACTCCTTGGAAAGAATGACACCTGCAGATAAATGATGCATAAATAAGTAAATGGGTATTAATATAAATATTCTTTAGACTGCAATCTTTATGAGGTCATAGCCCTCAAGATAACTTACAAGGTAGTAGATCCCTGTGATAGAGTACTTGTGTTCTTAAAAGATGCCAGGGAGACTATCTCCAAACCAAATAGTGATTGCAACTTCCCATCGGATAGTGCCTGTATGTCAAAGAATGCAATGATTATCCACTGTGTGATGCATAATGTATCATAACTCATACTCATGATAGAGTTGGGAAGGGTCTTGTCGGCATAAGGCTATCTATCTTTTACCTTGACTCTCCGGGGATGAAAGTACAGGTATAGCGGATTTGTCTATTGTAGCCAGGAAGTTAGATCCATTCCTGATGTTCAGGTTGTCACTGAGTTTCTAGGTCAAAATATAGGTCCTGTGAACAGATATAGGATAAGTATGAACCTATATTTCATCTATCAGATTCTACATGAACTGGGTAGCAAATACCTTTTGTCGGCCAGTCAGACAAAATGATCTATAGGATTTGGAGAATACAGCTCCTCCAGATGTGGCCGATCACTGATTTTTTCCTATAGGAAAGGTATACTACATTACTGGATGTTCTCATAAATCTCACCCACACAGCTCTGTGAGAAGCAAAAAAATGGCAGGGCATTTTACCTGTAGGGAACAGTTCATATATGGATGTGGACAAACGGGTGCAAAGGTCCCTAGTCGCCTGCGTTCGGACCGTGTGTAAGGTATATTCTTATCTCCTGTAACCAATTATTACATCATACAATTAGGCTCTCTGAATAATGCTCAATACATGCATAAATTAAGATACAGTGGTACATGTGCTAGGTCTACCTGTAAGGAGGCAAAAAAGGGAGGTCTGTCATGGGATTATGGCTACCTGTAGACCCCGAGTATATATACCCTGTAACAGAAAAAATGATAATAATAATATATCGTATTCTTGGAATCCAGTGATATAGGTACAAGGGGCACAGTGCATACTCCAGTACATATTATGTATGTCATATAGATAAATTCACATCATAGTGCTCAGTACATGCATTGATGACAGTAGAGGGCCTTATATACTGATATATATGGAGTAGTTCTTTTAAAGAAGGTAACTGAAGAAAGCCCATGTGATAGCTAATAGATTCCAGGTATGTATTCCCTGTAGACACAGCAGAGGTACCGCATTCATGTGTGGTGTTTACCTCACAAGTCCCATAGACATTGCCAGACAGGGAGCATGAGAAATGAATTGCATAATGGGCCTGAACACTGGGTTTGGAGTTATTTTGTAGTTATATAGGGTCCTGTCCCATACAAACTAGGGACAGGATTATTATCTATACTCATAAAGCCCTGAAAATTTGTATGAAAATGAATCTTATGCAGGCAGATCACTTACCATCCTATGGGCTCAACCAGCAAGGACTGTCAGTCCCGAGTGGAAACACTCTATGTACGCTGGGAGCCCACGGTCCAATAGATGCCAGGGAGGATGCAAGGGGAGGATGTCCGGGAGACCACCACGTCTGATTGTTCCTGTCCGATTCCCCACTCCCGGATAAAGTATTTAAACCTTTTCCGGGCAGGATAAAAAGTCCCGCCCGCCAACCGGAAGTGCCCCGTTGGCCGGAAGTGACGCATCGCTATGTGCCGAGGCATCGTCGGCCGGAAGTGATGTATCCCTGTGTGTCACATGCATAGCAGGTCAGGTGACTGGCCGGGGGCGGTGCTGAGGGATGTACTAGATCGTATATGTAAACAGCATCGCAATAAACTACATATTCATAGGTTAAGTGACCTGCCGGTGGCTTTACTGGGGTGTATGATATGGTGTGCACACGGTACGCATTGCGATACATATATCGCTATGCGTCATATACTATGTGAGTCAGGTGACTTGCCAGGGGCGGTACTAGAGGATGTTCTGGATCCCAACCAGTGGAGCGCATAGCATTCTACGTCTGGGCGGGGTCATGTCATATAGGGGCGGAGATCATGATTATGGAGCGCATAATTGCATTCCATACCGTTCCATAAGCACTAGTATCACGGAATATATGTACAGTATTACTTGATGGATCAGACGCACCTGATTGGCACATAGGTATCGTGCATAATGGGATGCAAACAGGGCCAATGCGTATTGGAGCATTAAGTATTGGATAGACAAAAGATAATTGCTATTGCTTTCCCTGGGTCCGGGATAAATCATATAAGGGAATTGTCCCATAGTTGTTGCAGTCTAATATTAATGTTGCTAGTATATGGTATGCAATGACCATACGCGGGGTATAAACGTAAAAACAAGTCCTATCCTGTCAGTTAGGGGTAGCTGTGGCCAGAATCACTATATGAAGCTATGAAAGCTGATCATTTCATTGAGACCATTTGGGGAGACTGTGTCCAGCAGGAAAGTCCATCTAGCTTCTCGCTGCAGGATTTTTCTATCCCAGTCTCCCTTGCGTGAGGGTTTGGGGATAACCTCAATGACCTGAAAGGATATACTCCTCAGGTCTCCCCCATGGACGAGGTTAACATGCCTGGCTATGGCTGTATCTCTTTTGTGTATGATGTCGCCTATGTGTTCCCCAATTCTTACTCGTAGCTGTCTCTTGGTTTTACCCACGTATCCACGTGAGCAGGAGCAGGTGCACAGGTATACCACACTTTCTGTTCTACAATTCCCAAAGTCCCTGATTTTAAATGCTCTCTTGGTTTTTTGATTATAGAAGGTCTTACTTTGATTGATGTGGGGACAGTAGGTGCATCTCCCGCATCTAAAAGTTCCTATGGGTTTCCTGTCTAGCCATGTCCCTGTACCCCTTGGCGGTGTGAAATGACTGTGAGTGAGAAAGTCCCTAATGGATCTCCCTCTCCTATACGTGACATTGGCATTGACAGAGATTGAGTCGCATATATCTGGGTCGGCCTTCAAAATAGGCCAATGTCTTCTAAGTATTTCCATTGTCCTCATGCTCTGATCATCATAAGTTGCGATAAGCCTAATGATGTCGTTCTTATTCTCGTTCTTTTTGGAAACCAGTAGGTCTTTCCTATTTCTCTCTTTGGCATGCCGATATGATTGTTCCACAATAGGGTCCGGATAGCCCCTACTGTGGAACCTTCCCTTCATATCGACCGCCTGTAATTCGAATTCTCTCAGGGATGAGCAATTACGCCTAAGGCGCAGGAATTGCCCTTTCGGGATGCCTTTCTTCAAAGGTGTGGGATGATGACTCTCCCATCTGAGAAGACTGTTGGTAGCTGTGGGTTTCCTAAAAATAGAGGTGGATAAAGTACCGTCCAAGTTCTTGAAAATTTTGACATCCAGAAAGGCTAGAGATTCACCTCCTATTTCATGGGTGAATTTCAGCCCTAGATTGTTAATGTTCAACTTCTCCATGAACTGGAGGAACAAAGAGGTCCCCCCCGTCCACAGAACTAGGATGTCGTCGATATAGCGACCCCACATATGAATGTGGGGACAGAACACCGTATCCTCCTCTCTAAAGACACATGTGTCTTCCCACCAGCCAAGGAACATGTTGGCGTAGGTGGGGGCACACGGGCTCCCCATTGCCGTGCCCCTCAGCTGGTGGTAGAATTTCCCCCCAAAAAGGAAATAATTGTGTGTCAATACGAATGTTAACATCTCTATCACAAACTCATTATGTGCACTATATTGATTCCCTCTTGTTGATAGATAATATCGTACCGCTTCCAGCCCTTTATCATGTGGGATGCTGCTGTACAGCTGTTCCACATCTATTGACACTAAAATGGTACCAGGGTCCAAAATGATACCATCTAGTTTAGATATTAAATCATTCGTGTCTCTGACATAAGATGGTAAACTGATGACGAATGGGCGAAGGATTTTATCCAAGTATATACTCGAGTTCTGACTAAGAGCATCTATCCCAGACACAATTGGGCGCCCCTTAAGTGGAGATAAGCCCTTATGAATTTTCGGGGTAGCGTAGAACGTAGCTATTACTGGATGTTTAGGGAGGAGGAAATCCAGTTCCTTATCAGAAATAAGTTTAAGGTCTGAGGCTTTCACGAGAATATCTTTCAGCAGGCCTGTATATTCATTTGTGGGATCTTTTGTTAAGATTTCGTAGGTAGTAACGTCCGATAGGATCTTTTTGCACATACTAGGGTAGTTTGTTGTATCCATCACTACAATATTCCCGCCTTTATCTGACGGTTTTATAGTTAGATTCGTATTATTTTCCAAATCCCTTAACGCTCCCCACTCTTCCATTGTTAGATTAGGTTGAGTGGATCGTATTCTTGGTTGGATAGCACATAAATCTTGGGAGACTAATTTGGAAAAAATGTCCAAACTACTACAATCAGTAGCCGGGGGCATTCTAGTGCTTTTGGTTTTTAAATCGGTGAAAGGACCTTTTCCTGTATGATTCCCAATGTCATTGGATAGATCTGCCAGCAGTCTGACATCATCCAGCATCTCCATTTCTATTCCCAACCTAGCACATTCGGCCCTATCATTGTGTTTAAAGAATTTTCTCCATCTCAGTTTTCTAAGAAACAGTTCCACATCCTTCACCCAGTTGAAGGGGTCGAACCTCGTTGTCGGAACAAATGATAGGCCATAACTGAGAACTCGTTTTTCAATATCTGTAAGGGTGTGACTAGAGAGATTGATTACCTGGTATCCCATCGAGTCTTGAGGGACTATCTTCTCCTGGGGTTTCTTGATATATGGTTCCGTAAGTTGTATGGGTCTCTTGCCCCTAAAAAAGAGGATGATGTTGCTGGAGGGGGTAGTGATTGTGTCAGTGGTAACGGTAAGGAGGAAATAACGGCAGTTGGAGGATTTGATGTGGCTCTCTGCCCAGACCCATGTGCCAATGATCCATAAGGTAAGGATAAATTGGGCTGCTGTTGTTCCTGATCCCATTGTCTCGGCTGTCTATAGTTTGATCTACCCCAGTTGTTTCTGTTTCTAAAGTTTCTCCTGCCCCTGCTTCTACTCCTGTTAGGTCGGCCCTGAGGTTCTGAGTCAGACAGATCCGATGAAGAGGGGTCAAAAGATGCTCCTCCCGTCGGCGCTGACACGTTATTACTACCTGAGAAGTCCCCCAGATCTCTCAAAAAGTGCTTGTGCTTTCTTGTCTTTAAATTTTGCTGGTATTTGTCCACAGCTATTTGTAATGCAATTTCTTTAGTGCCGAAATCTGAATCTCCTTGGTGTTTAAGAGCTTCCTCCCTTAACGTTTGTAAGTCTCTGGAAGTTTTTTCCAGGGTGACTTTTTCCTCATCCACTAGGATGGTCATCAACCTAATGGATGAGTTTGTCAGTTCTTCTTCCCACCTTTTTAGAAGGTTTTCTGTCCTGGAGCGTTCCGCCGGGACTAGGTTGACCCTCAACCCTCTAGGTACAATTTTTTGTTTTATATATTGTTCAAGGGACTGTACCTCCCACCATGATTTTATGTTCAGCTTATAGGCCAGCAATAAGTCTGAAAAGATATTTTTCAGGTTATTTTTGGTGTTCCCTAGGCCCTCTGATGTTCTTTCCGAGAACACTTCATCAGCATCATCCAGCCACTTTGTAGTATTAATGGGTCCTGACAGGAAGCCCGCCATAAATGATATCTGAACCACTAAAAAATGTTGTATAGAGTAGTAGTTATCCAAAACACCACTATTAGATCTACTCTTAAAAATCGTTTATTATTATTAGTTAAAACAGAACAAACATATTGTTCTTCTCATAAATAGGCATAGAAACATAAAACAAAAAATCAGGTGCAAGTGCAGGTGTCAGACAAACAGTGCCCTCGCCTAGGGACAGCCCCAGACCATGTGGCTAGGTGAGTTAGGGGTATAGATTCGTCACTGTCAGAATGATACTGCTTAGTATGTGCTGTGACTCTCCCTCATAAGTTAGCTTACTTCACTTAAATGAGCCTAAGTTAGCATAGTCAGACTCGCCGTCCTTGCTCATCTCTAGCGGGGGTTACCACCACCAAATAAACGTGATTAACATGTAGTACAAATATATACAGAACCATAGACAACAGAGACAATAGGCGTTAGGTGTCCAGGGTTCTACTGTTACATAGATTTCCCTAGTTTGACAAAACTGGAAGGTTAGATTAGAGTCTAGGATGCCACTTAGCTTGTGGATCTCCTAGCTCTCCCGACGCGTTTCACCCCCCTAACGCTGTATAGGGGATCATCAGGGGAAAAATGGAGGAATCACTCCTTGGAAAGAATGACACCTGCAGATAAATGATGCATAAATAAGTAAATGGGTATTAATATAAATATTCTTTAGACTGCAATCTTTATGAGGTCATAGCCCTCAAGATAACTTACAAGGTAGTAGATCCCTGTGATAGAGTACTTGTGTTCTTAAAAGATGCCAGGGAGACTATCTCCAAACCAAATAGTGATTGCAACTTCCCATCGGATAGTGCCTGTATGTCAAAGAATGCAATGAATATCCACTGTGTGATGCATAATGTATCATAACTCATACTCATGATAGAGTTGGGAAGGGTCTTGTCGGCATAAGGCTATCTATCTTTTACCTTGACTCTCCGGGGATGAAAGTACAGGTATAGCGGATTTGTCTATTGTAGCCAGGAAGTTAGATCCATTCCTGATGTTCAGGTTGTCACTGAGTTTCTAGGTCAAAATATAGGTCCTGTGAACAGATATAGGATAAGTATGAACCTATATTTCATCTATCAGATTCTACATGAACTGGGTAGCAAATACCTTTTGTCGGCCAGTCAGACAAAATGATCTATAGGATTTGGAGAATACAGCTCCTCCAGATGTGGCCGATCACTGATTTTTTCCTATAGGAAAGGTATACTACATTACTGGATGTTCTCATAAATCTCACCCACACAGCTCTGTGAGAAGCAAAAAAATGGCAGGGCATTTTACCTGTAGGGAACAGTTCATATATGGATGTGGACAAACGGGTGCAAAGGTCCCTAGTCGCCTGCGTTCGGACCGTGTGTAAGGTATATTCTTATCTCCTGTAACCAATTATTACATCATACAATTAGGCTCTCTGAATAATGCTCAATACATGCATAAATTAAGATACAGTGGTACATGTGCTAGGTCTACCTGTAAGGAGGCAAAAAAGGGAGGTCTGTCATGGGATTATGGCTACCTGTAGACCCCGAGTATATATACCCTGTAACAGAAAAAATGATAATAATAATATATCGTATTCTTGGAATCCAGTGATACAGGTACAAGGGGCACAGTGCATACTCCAGTACATATTATGTATGTCATATAGATAAATTCACATCATAGTGCTCAGTACATGCATTGATGACAGTAGAGGGCCTTATATACTGATATATATGGAGTAGTTCTTTTAAAGAAGGTAACTGAAGAAAGCCCATGTGATAGCTAATAGATTCCAGGTATGTATTCCCTGTAGACACAGCAGAGGTACCGCATTCATGTGTGGTGTTTACCTCACAAGTCCCATAGACATTGCCAGACAGGGAGCATGAGAAATGAATTGCATAATGGGCCTGAACACTGGGTTTGGAGTTATTTTGTAGTTATATAGGGTCCTGTCCCATACAAACTAGGGACAGGATTATTATCTATACTCATAAAGCCCTGAAAATTTGTATGAAAATGAATCTTATGCAGGCAGATCACTTACCATCCTATGGGCTCAACCAGCAAGGACTGTCAGTCCCGAGTGGAAACACTCTATGTACGCTGGGAGCCCACGGTCCAATAGATGCCAGGGAGGATGCAAGGGGAGGATGTCCGGGAGACCACCACGTCTGATTGTTCCTGTCCGATTCCCCACTCCTGCCCGGAAAAGGTTTAAATACTTTATCCGGGAGTGGGGAATCGGACAGGAACAATCAGACGTGGTGGTCTCCCGGACATCCTCCCCTTGCATCCTCCCTGGCATCTATTGGACCGTGGGCTCCCAGCGTACATAGAGTGTTTCCACTCGGGACTGACAGTCCTTGCTGGTTGAGCCCATAGGATGGTAAGTGATCTGCCTGCATAAGATTCATTTTCATACAAATTTTCAGGGCTTTATGAGTATAGATAATAATCCTGTCCCTAGTTTGTATGGGACAGGACCCTATATAACTACAAAATAACTCCAAACCCAGTGTTCAGGCCCATTATGCAATTCATTTCTCATGCTCCCTGTCTGGCAATGTCTATGGGACTTGTGAGGTAAACACCACACATGAATGCGGTACCTCTGCTGTGTCTACAGGGAATACATACCTGGAATCTATTAGCTATCACATGGGCTTTCTTCAGTTACCTTCTTTAAAAGAACTACTCCATATATATCAGTATATAAGGCCCTCTACTGTCATCAATGCATGTACTGAGCACTATGATGTGAATTTATCTATATGACATACATAATATGTACTGGAGTATGCACTGTGCCCCTTGTACCTGTATCACTGGATTCCAAGAATACGATATATTATTATTATCATTTTTTCTGTTACAGGGTATATATACTCGGGGTCTACAGGTAGCCATAATTCCATGACAGACCTCCCTTTTTTGCCTCCTTACAGGTAGACCTAGCACATGTACCACTGTATCTTAATTTATGCATGTATTGAGCATTATTCAGAGAGCCTAATTGTATGATGTAATAATTGGTTACAGGAGATAAGAATATACCTTACACACGGTCCGAACGCAGGCGACTAGGGACCTTTGCACCCGTTTGTCCACATCCATATATGAACTGTTCCCTACAGGTAAAATGCCCTGCCATTTTTTTGCTTCTCACAGAGCTGTGTGGGTGAGATTTATGAGAACATCCAGTAATGTAGTATACCTTTCCTATAGGAAAAAATCAGTGATCGGCCACATCTGGAGGAGCTGTATTCTCCAAATCCTATAGATCATTTTGTCTGACTGGCCGACAAAAGGTATTTGCTACCCAGTTCATGTAGAATCTGATAGATGAAATATAGGTTCATACTTATCCTATATCTGTTCACAGGACCTATATTTTGACCTAGAAACTCAGTGACAACCTGAACATCAGGAATGGATCTAACTTCCTGGCTACAATAGACAAATCCGCTATACCTGTACTTTCATCCCCGGAGAGTCAAGGTAAAAGATAGATAGCCTTATGCCGACAAGACCCTTCCCAACTCTATCATGAGTATGAGTTATGATACATTATGCATCACACAGTGGATATTCATTGCATTCTTTGACATACAGGCACTATCCGATGGGAAGTTGCAATCACTATTTGGTTTGGAGATAGTCTCCCTGGCATCTTTTAAGAACACAAGTACTCTATCACAGGGATCTACTACCTTGTAAGTTATCTTGAGGGCTATGACCTCATAAAGATTGCAGTCTAAAGAATATTTATATTAATACCCATTTACTTATTTATGCATCATTTATCTGCAGGTGTCATTCTTTCCAAGGAGTGATTCCTCCATTTTTCCCCTGATGATCCCCTATACAGCGTTAGGGGGGTGAAACGCGTCGGGAGAGCTAGGAGATCCACAAGCTAAGTGGCATCCTAGACTCTAATCTAACCTTCCAGTTTTGTCAAACTAGGGAAATCTATGTAACAGTAGAACCCTGGACACCTAACGCCTATTGTCTCTGTTGTCTATGGTTCTGTATATATTTGTACTACATGTTAATCACGTTTATTTGGTGGTGGTAACCCCCGCTAGAGATGAGCAAGGACGGCGAGTCTGACTATGCTAACTTAGGCTCATTTAAGTGAAGTAAGCTAACTTATGAGGGAGAGTCACAGCACATACTAAGCAGTATCATTCTGACAGTGACGAATCTATACCCCTAACTCACCTAGCCACATGGTCTGGGGCTGTCCCTAGGCGAGGGCACTGTTTGTCTGACACCTGCACTTGCACCTGATTTTTTGTTTTATGTTTCTATGCCTATTTATGAGAAGAACAATATGTTTGTTCTGTTTTAACTAATAATAATAAACGATTTTTAAGAGTAGATCTAATAGTGGTGTTCTAGTGGGAGTAATGCCTAGTAGGTAGTAGACTCCCACTAGCAATGCTCCCACAGCTGTTTCAGGGTATTTGCCACTCATCAGTGTGGAGTAGGAAACTGGCTAGTGGGAGCATTGCTAGTGGGAGTGTTGGGTGTTGACCTCCCTAAGGTCAACCATCCTTGCTTATATAGTCTTCTACTAGGTATTGCACCCAATAGCCAGTTTCCTACTCCACACTGTTGAGGGGCAAATACCTCGAAACAGCTGTCTGTGGATGGATACCATGTTTAGCATATGTGGTCTCCTTGACTGGAGACTGCCCTTCCCGTGGTTGTTCCTTCCCGGTGAAAGACCTGGCTAGTTTCCTGCCAGCGTTGAGAAACATGTGATGGTGTCTCCGCAGGCTTTCTTGTTTTGTGTCTCACCCAGTATCTGCCTGTCTCTGTCTGTCTTTCTCTCTCGCAGTCTCTGTCTGTCTGTCTCTGTCTGTCTCTACCTGTCTCTATCTCTCTCTCTCTCTGTGTCTGTCTTTCTCTGTCTGTCTGTCTCTGTTTGTCTCTGTGTGTCTCTGTCTCTATGTGTGTCTCTGTCTCTATCCAAGTCTGTCTGTCTGTGTCTGTCTGTCTGTGTCTATCTCTCTGTCTCTATCTCTCTGTCTGTCTCTTTGTCTCTCTCTCTATCTCTGTTTGTCTCTCTCTCTATGTCTGTCTGTCTCTATATCTGTGTCTGTCAGTCTCTTTCCCTGCCTGTCTCTTTCCCCGTCTGTCTCTTTCCCCGTCTGTCTCTTTTCCTGTCTACCTCTGTTTGTCTGTCTCTGTCTCTTACCCCATGTGTCTTTCTGTCTGTCTTTCTGTTTGTCTGGCTTTTTATTTCCTATCTGTCTCTGTCTGTTTGTCTCTGTCTCTTTCCATGTCTGTTTGTGCCTGTCTGTCTGTGCCTGTCTGTCTGTCTCTCAGTCTGTGTTTGTCTGTGTCTGTCTCCTCACTGACATCGTATTACCTCACACATAAGCTTCTTATACTAGGATTGTCCTTTGTTGCTATAGCAACCAACCACAGCTGCTATTAATAACTTGCAGCTCCCAGCTCCATTCACTTTAATAGAGGCAGGTTTTTTGGAGAGTAATTGTAAATTGCGGGGTTCCATTTTCCTGTCAAAACATAGTCTACGATGTTCCCTGAGTCACATGAGGCGTCTGTGCAAAATTTCGTGATTGTAAATGCGACGGTGCGGATTCCTTTAGCGGACATACACACATGCATACATACATACATACATACATACAAACATACACACACACACACTCAGCTGTATATATTATATATGCCTTTCTGAATAAGAAACTAATGGGTGTAATAAGATAGCAGACCCAGGTGGCTATTGTTAGGCCCTGACTACTAAAAAAACACATCTGAACTACATGACAGTGTCTCTGAGGAGGGAAGCAGCAATAGAGGATTGGCTCTTATTGCCAAAGATAGTCCCTTTGCATCTAAAAGATTATATTGAATCTTAGGTAAGAGTTATCTTGAATGTCAAAAATTGTAGACGGACTGGGTGTAGCAGGCCAAATTAACCCCATCCCAGATTAAGCCCGGGTATATTTTGGCCCAGACCATAGTATACAACAGGAATTAACTGTCATTGACCAAACTTTACCCCAGGGTGTAAAATAGCCTAGGCCAAACTATACCTCTCTAGGCCAGAATATACCAATATACATGGAATCCGGGTATAGTCTAGCCCAGGCCACACTATACCCCAGGGGTTAAGCACTATTCCCTGGGGTGTAAACTAGTACAGTGCTTATATTGAACTGACATGAGATGTCCCAGTGCATAAAGGAGTGGAAAAAAAACAGCACCTACTCAGGATCTCCTGAGTAGGTGCTGGTGTTTTCCACTCCTTTCTGCATGTTTTCGACAGGATCCGGCCTGTCTTGGAATCGGGCATCTAATCATTCACCACATGAATTGCAAGGTCTAGGTGAGCTGTTGTTTTTTTTTCTTTATGTCCCATCAGCACTTACTTAATGGTATGTATTGTAATTTGTTATGTATGGTTCCCTCTGCTCTCAATGACACCATGTTTTTTTTTTTCAATTTTTGCAATATGATACCAGAGTTTTTCCAATTTTGCCAACAATGAAAGACCAACCATATGAAGAGCTTTTTAGATTTTTCACTGCAACACAACAAATGTACACTAAGTCAATCTACGCTCTACCTCCAGACATGTAAATGCCTAGTCCCAGTTCAGACCAACAGCAAAGTCATATCGAGCAGATGGAGGGATTCTTTACCAAAATGAAGTAATTTTTGTATATATCACTCAATGCTCCTAATGGGGGTATAATATGGCCTGAGGGGTATTTTTTGGTCTAGGCCAATTTACACAACAGAGTATAATCTAGCTTAGACCACTTTAACTCCAGGTATAGTCTGAATGGGCATACACTAACCTGTTACACCAGGCTGGCAATTAGAGCAGTTGGAGCTAGGTACTGACCTCATGTGTTACGCTAGGTATGGGAAAGTACCAAGCGATTGGCAAAAGGGAACGGAAGGAGGAGGTGATGACCCCTGACCAAATCAACTGCTTGTCCCTGGAGTCCTTCACCACCCTACATAGGTTCCACACCTATGCACTAAGTCAGATACTTGACCCTAGGCATTCCTAGTGCTGAACCCTAAATAGGGAATGGATGGTATGAGCTCTTTGTCAACCCCACTAAACACTATAGATGACACAAGGAGAACACACAGGGGGAAATGCATGAACTACTTATCATTAGATGACTCAGGTAGAAATTCAGCGAAGTTTTCAACAACGATACTACAGAGGAGTACAAGCCACCTGCTTGCAACCAATACTTGAACTGAAAAATATCACCAGCACCAGTCCAAGGAAGGAAGGGGTATTTAAGCACCAAGAGAATACTGATGACAGCAACTGGGTGTAAGGCGAGCGCCTGCTGGGTTCAAAAGGGGAGAGATGAATCCAGCCAGAAAGCTACCTATACCACTGAATACTTACAGCAGGAAAAATGGAAAGTCAGGGAGCGTTCTGCACAGCCAAACTCTGTGACTTTATATGGCCAGAAACCACATGACTGTCTGTAACCCATGACACCAAGCTCATGTGTTCTTGATTATGAACTATAGCACACAGATGTACAACATTAAGGGGTACTTTGCACACTGCGACATCGCTAGCCGATTGTAGTGATGCCGAGCGCGATAGTCCCCGCCTCGTCGCAGATGCGATATCTTGTGATGGCTGCTGTAGTGAACATTATCGCTACAGCAGCTTCACACGCACTTACCTGCCATGCATCGTCGCTCTGGCTAGCGACCCGCCTCCTTCCTAAGGGGGCAGGTTGTGCGACATTACAGTGACGTCACACGGCAGGCGGTCAATAGAAGCGGAGGGGCGGAGATGAGCGGGACGTAAACATCCCACCCACTTCCTTCCTTCCTCATTGCAGGCAGGACGCAGGTAAGGAGATGTTCCTCGCTACTGCGGCTTCATACACAGCTAACGAGGAACAACATCGTACCTGTCGCTGCAGCGAAATTATGGAAATGACCGACACTACACAGATCACCGATTTTCGGCGCTTTTGCGATCGTTTATCGGTGCTTTTAGGCTTTACACGTTGCGACGTCGTTACCGGCGCCGGATGTGCGTCACTTTTGATTTGACCCCGACGAGATCGCAGTAGCGATGTCGCAACGTGCAAAGTACCCCTAAGGGGATAAGGACACTTCAGTTACACATTTTCTTTTTGCTTGAATTAGATAAACACTTGTAAAAGAAATTGCTTTAAAATGTACATGTCTGAATCCGGACTCTCATGTGTTTCCAGAGCAGAGGCTTACTGACACAGTTTACATGTCCACCTAATAAAAGTACAGGTACCCTGTAACCTGCGTAGGAGAATAAGACTTAGCTTCCACTCTAACAAATGTAACAAATGAAAAGCATTTGATTTTCTTGAAAACCAAAAGGTGGCTTCTTTTACAATATGACACAAAATACTTTTATATCTGGACTGGGTAAAACATTGAACAATGACCTTTGTTGCAAAAAGAAAAAATGAAAAGCATAAGTCTTCCAGTTATTATTGACATACATCTATTACATCTTGTAAGAAAGAGTAGTGATTTGTGAACGGGATAAGACTCTACACGAAAGCCTTTGATATGAAAACATGACAGTATCGCTGGGGCTTGCAGTCTTTGCAGTTGCACTTTGCGAAACAAGCAGAATAATTAAAAGGCTTCAGAAATCATATTGATTGCGCTCCTTTTGTTTGGAACCAAGTCGAGGAAACAAAGCAAATGTAACAGAAAGAAGTGAAAATAAATGCAGCTGAAACCAAACTCTTCTGAGCAGTCGATAAATAGTTATATTAGAGTCTAATTCTCCAAACTTGCGCTTAAATGCTGGGTTTGCTATGTGAAAGCTGATCGCCACTTGTTTAATAGCCTGTTAAGAAAGGCCTACACAATTCCATGTGCACAGAACAAATGTTAGTACATTTATACTGTGCACATAGGATATCATATTATCGGTAGAAATTCACATGATTACTCAGGACAATATACTGTCGAAAACCATGATTTTTATGTTTTCTTAAAAGGGTTGTCCGGTCTAAAATGAGGATTCTACAGTCATTGTATGTGCTACTCTATGTGACTGCAGACTTGTGGTTCCTCACATCGTGTGCACTGTGGGGATTCACCGATGTTAGAGCCGGGAACAGCGGTCACATGGCCACAAGTACGCAATATACATTCTCCCCCTGAGAATCCAACTAAATAGGCAATACCTCTCTTAATGCAAGTGTGCCGCCCCGTGCTCGGCAGCCGAGCCGCTCAGATCCGGACCTTCAGTGGGTGGCTCGAGGGTCTCCAGACCCGGGGGTCCTGCGATCACGTCGATCAAAAGGGGTTTGGTGGTTTGGGGACATAGGTGTACGGCCGGAGCCGAGTTTGAGACGCCACCCACGGGATGTGGTGAAGGTGGATACCACCGCTGCAATTATGGGGCACCCGGGGGAGATGTTGTGCAGCAAGTTGTTAACCCCTCCGTGGGCAGGGATAATGTAAACCAAGGTGATGGTGGTCGGTGCCAACAGCTGGCTGCACTCTGGTCCCCCACTCGATTGGTGGTCTCTGCCTTTCTCCTGCACCTGTTTGTGATGGTGGACTACCTGAGCTTGCAACTTCAGGAGTCCGCTCCCTGGCTTGTGGTTGCCTGGGGAGCCCTTTCCCTTCAGACGCTGGCCCGTGGGAGCTCTCTGCCTTGGCGGCGGCTTTCTATTCCCCTCGTTGCCTTCAGTCGGGACTTTGGGTGGGACAGGACCTATAGTCCTGGCCACAATCAGTTAATTAGCTAGCCCCCAGTAGCTTCTAGACCTAGCTTCAGGGTCTGAGTACCCCCCTTTGTGCTCCGGTTTCCGAGTCGGTTCCCCGGGTCGGTACCGGCGGGCCACTACCCTGTCCCGGTCCACCTCAGTTGCACCGAGCCAACTTCCCGGCTCCTGCAGACAGAGGCCTCCATCTGCCTCCTAGCCAGCAGTACCAGGGCTCGTACCCTGGCACCGGTTCAGTTTACTTCAGGCCTTTCATACACAGGCCTGACCTCCGCTTCTGCTCAACACTCAAACTGATCTGAACTTTCCCGCCCCAGGCTGTCTGAGACTCCTCGGTGGGCGTCTTCCAACCACCTGGTTCCCCCCCCTCGTGTGTCCATCAAGCACTGAGGGGGTGACTATGGTTTTAATGTTTGGCTGCTGTCACCTTGTTAGGGGACTGGTGTAGTGCAGTGCCCTATCTGTGACTACCATCCACGGGCTGTCCGACCACCACCGGTTTATTTTTGCTTTAACTGAAAAAGATAAGAACATATTTACAAGCATAACAACATTTGTACAACTTTAAACATACTTTTGGTTTTCTTCCCTTATGGGAGGCATGTTACTTGAACGTTGCAATAAAACATTTTATTAACCGGGAACGGGACAACGGGAAGGGACCGGGTCCTTTTCATTTCGCCCAACCAAGCAAACCTAGCCCTGATGCTGCCTCTAAAAACCAGGTCAGCATCCCTTTTCCCCAGTCCAGGAAACGGGTTTGGGTGTTGCCCAAACGGGCTGGGTAATAAGTTTCTTACCCGGCAGTCTCTCTCAGAGGGTAGCCACCGGTCTGCATGGTGACGGGACCTCGGCCTACAATATCCCGCAGGCCCTACCTCCAACCAGCCTCTCCGGAGACTGCAGGACTATGAAAAGGGTGGTCAAGGGCTATTTACAAGGCCCAATAGTTTTTGGGTTGGCCTGCAAGTTCTCGGCCTTGTATCTATTTAAATGGGAGGTAATAAAACTGGAACATTAAAACTTTAAAATTTGTGGCGGTCCCCGGCTCCTTCAAGGCCGGCCATTTTCAGGGCACATGCCTGCAAAGTGCCCTAGCTGCCGACAGTATCTGCAGAGCGCTATCATCGTATCTCTGAGGACGCCGACAACGAGCGGGGCCTCATCCTCTGAGATTGACTCCATATCATCCACTGAGCTGCTGCCATCTGTTGCCTCCGACTCTGAGCTGGCGACCAGGGGGCCTTCCGAACCGGGCGCTGTTCCCATCGCGGCCAGGTGGACTGCCGGGGCTGACATCCTTCCTGCGGCAGGCGGGTCGCTGCCAGCTGTCGCACGGGGAGTAACCACCGGGACCTCAGGGTCCGCCGCTCCTGCGACCGGAGCGGGAGCTGCAGCTTCCTTGCCGGCTGCTTCCCCCGCGGGCGCCGGGTTCAGGAGCAGACATCTCCCATCTGCTCCCCCCTGGTCTTTTCGCGGCACTCTTCTCTCCGGCCGGTAAGTTTCGTTTTTCGACTTCCGGGTCTGCTTTATGGCCGTGTTCAGAAGGAAAGTTGTATTTCAGCTCACCCGTAATATTATTTCACCTGGCTCCAAAACCCAGAATGGTGCAAGGATACAAATTCCGTGTTCAGGAATATAAAGCAGTATGTGGTGGAAATTCCTTTCCTGATCCAGCAACACGTCCGGGATAAATGTGAATTAAAAATTCATTTTATTGAAAAATTATTAAAAACCAATCATCAGAATGACATCCAAAATTTTTTCTTTAAAAAGAAAGCGTCTTACGCGTTTCTGGCCATTGTGGCCCTTAGTCATAGACATCTGTTATCCAAATGAAACACATAATATATATAGAAAAAAACCTCTTCACTTCCCAGAATGCTACATCCGGTCAAACATACACAGGTTAACCCAATTATGTCAGCAAGGCAGCAGCCTAATACATTGCAAAAGGAGATCTTCCCGAATCAATTTAACCCTTTGGGATGTGCCAAATATAATTCACTAACTTCCATAAAATCACATAGAGAAAAAAAAAAAAAAATTCCATATCCATTATTCTCCATGAACATACACCTTTCAAAAAATAGATCAATTATGAATAATGATTACAACCATGGATATACCTGTATGTAATAAATACCGAAAGCATTCAGAACAATGATCCACATATTAATATATATACATTAAATCACTTTTGATATTCATGCCCATTGGTATGCAGGTATTATATGTCAAAATCCACCTGGCTTCCCTGTCCCGCAGTATCTGAATACGATCTCCACCTCTTCTAGGGGCTGGAATCTGCTCCACAGCATTCACTTTAAAGAAACTAACATCCCCATTATGATTATATAAAAAATGATCCAACTATTGGAATACGGACAGATTTACAACTATTATTACAGAGAGGTGCAGATATGGGATTATTGACTGAGAAACAATTGGAGTATATGGTACCTGAAACGTCTAGGATCCCTTTATTTCATGCGCTTCCAAAGACCCATAAGGGTGTTTTTCCACCACCCTTCAGGCCAATCGTGTCTGGAATAGGGTCCCTGTTTGAAAACATCGGAACATGGCTGGATGAGAGGCTCCAGCCTCTTATGAAGTCCTCTCCAGCATATATCAGGGACTCTAAACATGTTCTTACTGTAATGCGGGAAATTGAATGGCACACTACGACATCGCAGTGCGATGTCGGTGGGGTCAAATCGAAAGTGACGCACATCCGGCGTCACTTGCGATGTCGTAGTGTGTAAATCCTAGATGATACGATGAATGAGCGCAAAAGCGTCGTTATCGTATCATCGGTGTATTCTCCGACATATCCATAATGCTGCTGCTGCGACAGGTACGATGTAGTTCCTCGTTCCTGTGGCAGCACACATCGCTGTGTGTGAAGCCGCAGGAGCGAGAAACATCTCCTTACCTGCCGCCGGCGGCTGTACGGAAGGAAGGAGGTGGGCGGGATGTTTACATCCTGCTCATCTCCGCCCCTCTGCCGCTTTTGGCCGCCTGCCGTGTGATGTCGCTATGACGCCGCACGACCCGCCCCCTTAGGAAGGAGGCGTGTCGCTGGCCAGAGCGACGGTCGCAGGGCAGGTGAGTGCATGTGAAGCTATCACAAGATATCGTACCTGCAACAGGGGCGGGGACTATCGCGTGCGACATCGCAGCATTGGCTTGCGATGTCGCAACGTGCAAAGCCCGCCTAAGTCCATCTAGTTCAACCCGTAGCCTAACATGTTGATCCAGAGGAAGGCAAAAAAAACCCAATGTGGCAAACAAGTTCCAATGGGGAAAAAAAATCCTTCCTGACTCCACATACGGCAATCAGACTAGTTCCCTGGATCAACACCCTGTCGTAAAATCTAATATACATAACTGGTAATATTAACTTTTTCAAGAAAGGCATCAGGCTCTGCTTAAATGTTAGTAGTGAATCACTCATTTTAACATCATGCGGCAGAGAGTTCCACAGTCTCACTGCTCGTACAGTAAAGAATCCTCGTCTGTGATTATGATTAAACCTTCTTTCCTCAAGACGTAGCGGATGCCCCCGTGTTCCAGTCGCAGGCCTAGGTGTAAAAAGATCTTTGGAAAGGTCTCTGTACTGTCCCCTCATATATTTATACATTGTGATTAGATCCCCCCTAAGCCTTCGTTTTTCCAAACTAAATAATCCCAAGTTTAATAACCTGTCTTGGTATTCCAGCCCACCCATTCCTCTAATAATCTTGGTCGCTCTTCTCTGCACCCTCTCCAGTTCAGCTATGTCCTTCTTATATATCGGTGACCAGAATTGTACACAGTATTCTAAGTGCGGTCGCACTAGTGACTTGTACAGAGGTAGAACTATATTTTTTTCATGAACACTTATACCTCTTTTAATACATCCCATTACTTTATTAGCCCTGGCAGCAGCTGCCTGACACTGTCCACTAAAGTGAAGTTTACCATCCACCCATACACCCAAGTCTTTTTCTGTGTCTGTTTTACCCAGTGTTCTACAATTAAGTACATAATCATAAATGTTATTTCCTCTACCCAAGTGCATGACCTTACATTTATCTACATTAAACTTCAATTGCCACTTCTCAGCCCAATCCTCCAATTTACATAAATTTCCCTGTAATATAAAATTATCCTCCTCTGTATTGATTACCCTGCAGAGTTTAGTATCATCTGCAAATATTGAAATTCTACTCCGCATGCCCCCAACAAGGTCATTAATAAATATGTTGAAAATAAGCGGGCCCAATACTGACCCCTGTGGTACCCCACTATGAACTGAGACCCAGTCCGAGTACATACCATTAATAACCACCCTTTGTTTCCTATCACTGAGCCAGTTTTTAATCCAGTTACACATATTTTCCTCTATCCCCATTATTCTCATTTTATGTACCAACCTTTTGTGTGGCACCGTATCAAAAGCTTTTGAAAAGTCCATATACACAACATCCACTGCATTTCCCTGGTCCAGGCTTGAACTTACCTCTTCATAGAAGCTGATCAAATTAGTTTGACAGGATCGATCCCTCATAAACCCATGTTGATGCTCTGTCATAAGGTTATTTTTCTTGAGATACTCCAGTATAGCATCTCTCAAGAAACCCTCAAGTATTTTACCAACCGTAGAGGTTAAACTTACCGGCCTATAATTTCCCGGCTCAGATTTTGTCCCCTTTTTGAATATTGGCACCACATTTGCTATGCGCCAGTCCTGCGGTACCGACCCTGTTATTAAGGAATCTGTGAAGAAAAATAATGGTCCATCTATCACAGAACTCAATTCCTGTAGTACTCTGGGGTGTATGCCATCCGGGCCTGGAGATTTGTCAACCTTAGTGATTTTGAGGCGGCGGCGTACTTCCTGCTGGGTTAAGCAGGTAATATTCAAGGGTGAATTTATGGTATCACTGGTCATGTCATCTGCCATGGCATTTTCTTGTATAAAAACTGTAGAAAAAAAGTCATTCAGCAGGTTGGCTTTACCCTCATCCCCTTCCACCATTTCAGCAAGACTATTTTTAAGGGGGCCAACACTATCGCTTTTCAGTTTTTTACTGTTTATGTAGTTAAAGAATATTTTAGGATTATTTTTACTTTCTCTCGCAAATAGGAAGCAATTGATATCAGTTATTTATTTTAAAGAGTGTGCAACCAAAGTTGAGGGTGCCAACAATTTTGTCCTGCCCATTTGTGTGTGAAATTATGTTCAATGTGTCTTTTTTATTTTTCTGTCTGTCTATTTGTCTGTCTGCCTGTCTGTCTATCGATCTATCTATATGGTTTATTCACTGCTTGATGCTGGTAGATACTCAAGCATATGTTTTGTTATGTGTATGGTTTATTCATTCATTCAGTTTTTGAATGAAGGAAAAGGTTCACTCACTCATTTAAAATTTTTGACTCAGTCATCAGAAAAGCTAGAATCAGCATTTGGTTTCTAAGTAGTACAGAAGTGGAACAAGGTTACATGGGGCACAAAAAGGTATGTTTCTTAGGCCCATTTCACTTGTCAGTGAAAAACACTGACGTTCTTCACTGACGTGTAAAACACGCACATGTCCCTCCGTGTTCCGTGATTCACGGCACACGTGGGTTGTCCATCTGCAATCCGTGATCGTGTGATTGCATATGGACATTACTCACCTGCCTTCACTGCTGCTGTCAATGGTACTGATCTCCTCGGGTCTGCAGCGTCTGCCCACCGCTCTCAGCACCTACTTCCTGGTCGGCATTTCCTGCTCTCATGAATATTCATGAGCCAGGCAAGAGCTGCCGAGAGCGGAGCAGGCACAGCGAATCGCAGGCAAGGTAACTTGAAAATTTTGAATATTTAATATGTCCGTGATTTTCTTGTACGTGTTTCACTGATCACACACGGATCACACCATAGTGTGGTCCGTGGGTCATCAGTGATGCCAGACAAAAACTGACATGTCTCCGTGCAGAATCACGGCCAAGGGTGCACGCTGCACGGAGACAAGTTCAGTGAAAAATCTCTGATGTGTGAGCAGACACATTGATTATAATGGGTCTGCGTATGTCACTGATTCTGGTACGTTTTAAAAAAGCACAAACGTACTAGAATCACTGACGTGTGAAAGGGGCCTTAAGGGGAGTCACTCTGCATTAGGACAAAATGATACCTTCTTAATATTAATGTAAGAAAATCTCAATTTCTCAGTCTTCAATCTCCAACAACCAAATGGATTTGTGGACAAGGCATAAAAGTAGGTAATTCTGATATTAAAGATAGTTTTTTACTGTTTACAAATTATAGACGTAATGCATTGGTTTTTATGTTGCACCATCCATTATCCAGTCATGTTTGATGTTGAACTCCCGCAGCTGTAAGTAAAACTAGGCACTACTATCGTGGGCACACAAATAAGACTTCAGATTTTTTAATAAGCAGAAAATAAATTAATGAATAGAAGAAAAGGATTTCTGAGCACTTATAGTACATTAACAACAAGAAATCTGTTTAAAGAGGCACTCAGTGGAAGTATGTTCTAATTTTCTCCAATACTGATTTAGATGATGTATGTACAGTAAATAGAAGTTTGTCTACTGGTGGCTTTATTCGTTGAGTACTCTCGCTGTTTCGATGTTTGCTTTATCCACGTGCCATGCTCTGACTCTTAGTATCATGCCAACTCTTATATGAGATACAGGAGTGCTATGAAATACTTGATATGACTCTCCTAGGAAAGCATTGAGAAATTGACCATTGCACACTGAAGATGTTGCACGACACTAAGAGCCAGAACATTTTAATGTGAGACAACAGCAGGGCCAGAACAAATTATTAAAAAATTCAATATCAAAATGTTTGCTAAGAACACTGACCACGCTTCTATTTTTCTTTTTTTTGGAAGTGCCTTTGCCTCAATATTGAGTATCAACAACATGATGGATGTGCGATCCACAGGAAAATCGATCTTGTGAAAGCCTAAATAGGTCAACTAGGTTCTTCTTCGCCATTATATTGATTGATTCAAGCCATCGGATTGCTGCTCTTCCTCTTTGCCTTGTTCCTTCTATTTTTATGATGATTATGTCTCTCTCCAGTGATTTCTCTCTTTGCATGTTGTTTTCAAAGTAGGCAAGCTTGGTGATCCTTGCTTTGAATGATGTGTCTGGCTTGATTTGTTCCAAAATTGATTTCTTTCTTCTTCTTGCCATTCTTAAGATTGATAACATTTTTCGCTAAGATCACATTTTGAAGGGGTCATTTCTTCTTCTGTCTTGTACTTTATTGTCCAGGCATAGCCTCTGTATATTACTACAGAAAATATCAAACAATATAGGAGCCATGTCTTTGTCACCAGTGAAATGTTCCTTGATTTGAAGACTTTGACCAGTGACTTTATTGTTGATTTGCCTATAGCTATTCTATTGACTTCCAGTGTTGTCGTTGCATCTTGAGTAATGATCGATCAAACTAGTTTGAACTCCTGTACAACTTACAGTTCATCAGTGGGCATCTCAAATGTGTCCCAATCATACTGGAAAGTAATCAATATCTTTGTCTTCTTTGTGTTGAGTAGTAGTCTCAATGTTTGAGCTTTCCAGCTTGACGACCCATAATAAGTTCTTCATTTCATCTACGCCTGTTGCTATCAATGTTGTATCATCTGTGTAATTAAGATTGCTGATTATTCATCCAGCAATTTTGATTCCATCTTCTTTTTTTGGCAAATCCAGCCTTGCTGAAAAAAGTTTCTATATATATATAAATTGAAAAGAATGATGACAGGATGCATCATTGTCTGACACCCATCTCTACTTTGAACCAAGCCATGGTGCCATGTTCCAATCCAGGCTCTTGCTTTTTAGTCAAGGTAAAGGTTCCTATTAAGGATGATCAGATGATTCAGCACACCCATATCCTTCATGGTATTCCAAAGTTTGTGGTGATCAACACAGTCTAAAGGTTTGCTCTACTCGATGAAGAAAACATAGAGCTTTTTGTTGTATTTTATAGGCTTTTTCCATTATTTATCTAATGTTAGCAAAAACATCTTATTCCTCTGCCTGTTCTTTGGCAGCTTCAGTAGCATTTTGCTGACATGAGATGTAAGCGCAATAATAGAATAGTTTCCACACTTGGTAGCATCTCCCTTCTTCAGAACAAAATAATCAACAATTTTGTCCAGTTGTTGGGCCATTTACAAGTTGTCTATATCTGTTGACACAGGTGTATGATGACATGAACAGCTGCTTGAGAGAACTTTATCAGCTCTTTTCAAACATTTTCACATCCAGGTGCTTTCACAAAAGCTTTACAGCAGGAACGACTTCATCTTTCAGGATGTTCAGCTCAGTAGCATTTCCAGTTTCAGTTTCCTTCTTTATCACATAATCATTGGTGTCTTTCAACATTCCCACTCTTGGTTGAAACATTTGTTGTATCTCTTTAATCTTTAAACATGCAGGGATCTCTTCTGCCTCTTGTTTATTGTCTTAATGGCTTCTTAGTAATCTTAGTCTTTCTGTGTGTCCAGAGTTACTCAGGCATTCTTTCATTTATGTCCATTGATTTTAATCGGTTCTGCAGTCTGGTCCAATAAACTTCAGGTATGTAAGGGCCACGTCACACTAAGCAACATCGCTAGCAACATCGCTGCTGATGCACGACTTTTGTGATGTAGCAGCGATGTCGCTGTGTGTCGCTGTGTGTGACATCCAGCAACAACCTGGCCCCTGCTGTGAGGTCGCTGGTTGTTGCTGAATGTCCCGGACCACTTTTTAGTTGTTGCTCCCCCGCTGTGAAGCGCACATCGCTGTGTGTGACAGCGAGAGAGCAACAACTGAATGTGCAGTGAGCAGGGAGCCGGCTTCTGCAGACGCTGGTAACCACGGTAAACAGCAGGTAACCAAGAAGCCCTTACCTTTGTTACCCGATATTTACCTTCGTTACCAGCGTCCGCCGCTCTCACACTGCCAGTGCCGGCTCCCTGCTCTCTGCACACGTAGCCGGAGTATACATCAGGTAATTAACCCGATGTGTACTGTGGCTAGGAGTGCAGGGAACAGGGAGCCGGCACTGGCAGTGTGAGAGCGGCAGACGCTGGTAACGAAGGTAATTATCGGGTAACCAAGGTAAGGGTTTCTTGGTTACCTGATGTTTACCGTGGTTACCAGCGTCCGCAGAAGCCGGCTGCCTGCACACGTAGCAGAGTACACATCGGGTAATTAAGCCAAGGGTTGGTTACCCGATATTTACCTTAGTTACCAAGCGCAACATGCTTCCACGCGTCGCTGCTGGCTGGGGGCTGGTCACTGGTTGCTGGTGAGATCTGCCTGTGTGACAGCTCACCAGCAACCCGCGTAGCAACGCTCCAGCGATCCCTGCCAGGTCAGGTTGCTGGTGGGATCGCTAGAGCGTCGCTTAGTGTGACGGTACTTTTAGTCAAACTGATTTTGGAACAGCCTATTGTCTTCTTTGTCTGCACAGTTTGACTGTAGTCTTTGATGTCAAAAGTTCAAAAGATGTCAATATGATTCTTATAGGCCGCATTTGGTGATGTCCATGTGTAGAGTCTCTGTTTGTGATTTTGGAAGAATATGTTCAAGATGAATCTTCCTCCAGCCCTGTCTCCTTCACCAAGTCTAAAGTTTCAAACTATGATTGCATGTTGCCGTGGTCCATTTTGGCATTCAAGTCTCCCATGATAGTGAGTAAGTCTTTGTTTGGCATCTTGTCAATTTCCTCTTGAACTTGACCATACAATAGCTCAACATTTTCCTCCTTGGCATATGTTGTTGGTGTGTAGACTTATATGGTGTCATGGAGCTGATTAATCTTTGTAGCTCTTTGTAGTTGTATGGAGATGACTCTATCACCAACTACATTGTACTTCATGACAGTGCAGGACAGTCTTCAGTTGTAAATAAAAGTGCCACCTTTTCATCATAAGTTGCTGTTGCCAGAATAGTAGACCTAAACTGCAAACTGTATTTCTTATGGTTTGCATTCAAAAATGTCTTTCTCCTTTTTCCAACTACTCCATAAAGGCCAGATTTGTGGAGTATATTACTAATAGTTATCCTGTGGATAGTTTATTTCACCTTAGCTGTGGATCTCTGTAGCTCCTTCAAAGTGACCATGGGCTTCTTGGCTGTTCCTCTAATTAGTGCTCTCACTGTTTGGGACGTCAGTTTAGATTAACTTCTTTCTTTTTTAGATGATGTATTGAACTGTGCTCCATGAGATGTTCAGAGCTTGGGCTATTTTTTTTATAACCTAACCCTGCTTTACTCTTCTCCACAACATTATCTTTTATTTACATGTTTGGTGTGTCTTGGTTTTCATGATGCTGTTTGATTAATCATGTTCTCAAACAAACCTCTGACTTCTAGAGGCAATATGCCATTCAGGATTGTATTTAGGTATATGAAACTAAAGGGAGCTAAATACAAACATGTATCATAATTTTCAGAATTCTAGAATACCATGAAACTAAAGGGAGCTAAATACAAACATGTATCATAATTTTCAGAATTCTAGAATACCATATATAATTTAATTTTTCCTTCACAAATACTTGCTACTTATTGTGGGTATCACATAAATTCGAACAAAATACATTTAAGTTGGTGGATGTAAGTGAAAATATGGGAAAGAGTTCACTGGATATGAATACTTTTTCAAGGCACTATATGTGTATAGTCCAAATTATTATAAGAAATCAGCATTCACTATGACTGCAGAAACCAATATTATAACCATTTATCAATGTAATTCTCCTGCTGCCATCGGCCAAGTAACTTACAGCAAAATTCATGAATTTGTTTGGTAGATATGTTTGTTGACAGCTTTCATTTTAAATTCAACCATTATGCTATTTTATGTGTAAGATAAATTATCACAGAATTTGGGACAGTAGGCTGACTACAGGACTCCATGTGAGCAAGTCTGCCATTATTTCCACTACTTCATCTCCACAGTAAAAGTCAACCGCCAGCTATGAATTGCCATAAAGAAATATCAAAATAGCACTACAATCAGAATCAATTAACAATAAGAGCATATATGACCAAACATAAAAATAAAGAATTTTCAATAAAGAAGGGAGAATGGACAGCTTTAAAGAGGCAGCTCAAGGTATGCATTGGCTTTAAAATATAAGGCTGGTATAACCAGACACAAATATGAATGTAGGAAGGGGCTGGATATGGAGCCTAAACAGTCTGTACAATTAATAGTAGAAGAAAGGTAGATGTAGAAAGAGTGGATAGGTGAGGGGGTTGGGGGGAGGGAAAACATAGTGTCATGGGGGTGTACGGATAGAACAGGGGCTCCTAGGCTGACCCTAAGACTGTGGCCTCTGTGCTGCCCCTTATCCTGAGGGTAGACTTGATGGTAGTAAGGCTCGAGCCTCCAACGTAGCCCTGTCTCCTGTCCAAGCCCTGATACTACTTCCTCCCTCCCAGGGAATGGGATGGAAACCCAATAACCAACATCCAACAAATAATCACAGACAAGGGTAAACGAAAACTCGTGCTCACTGCACTCAAACACAAAAGGAGGGACAATATGGGAACTAGGGAGCAACACAAAGGTGTAGGAAACAAATACACAACTGGAGGACTCACAGACCATGCTAACCCGCATTTTTTGGCTCACCATACAACTGGATAGCAACAGGAACCAGCAAGCAGAAAGCTATATCCGCCACTCAGCCCCAAAGTCCAGAAGCTTATCAAGGCTGGAGATGGTGATCAGCAGGCTGAGCTCCCAGCAGGTGATCACAAGCCAGCAGAAATTAACTCCCACTGTGCTGGAGAACAGTTGAGGACAGAACCAGCCGACGCCCATGAGAGACTGTGCAACTAAAGAATCCCAGGCAGTTTGTTTGACTCTGCAGTGTGAACAGAGTCCAACGCTGCCATGACACCTAGCGAGTGCAACAAAGAACACCGCATAGGCACTCTGCTATTTAATTTGCAAAAAGAATAGAAAAGGTGTCCTAGTAATTCCTCATTTATTCCTCTCACTTGTATTTCAATTCTGCATTGGAAACTGAGAAATATAAATTAAAGTTTCTGGGTGTATTGGGAGATCAGCTACTTCATTATCTTCATCCGCCTTCTCACAAGGTTGTGACTGGCTTTAAGGGTACCTTCACACTTAGCGATGCAGCAGCGATCCGACCAGCGATCTGACCTGGTCAGGATCGCTGCTGCATCGCTACATGGTCGCTGGTGAGCTGTCAAACAGGCAGATCTCACCAGCGACCAGTGAACAGCCCCCAGCCAGCAGCGACGTGCAAGCGACGCTGCGCTTGCACGGAGCCGCCGTCTGGAAGCTGCGGAGACTGGTAACTAAGGTAAACATCGGGTATGGTTACCCGATGTTTACATCAGTTACCAGAGCACACCGCTTAGCTGTGTGTGCAGGGAGCAGGGAGCCGCGCACACTGAGCGCTGGCTCCTTGCTCTCCTAGCTACAGTACACATCGGGTTAATTAACCCGATGTGTAATGCAGCTACATGTGCAGAGAGCAGGGAGCCGCGCACACTGCTTAGCGCTGGCTCCTTGCTCTCCTAGCTGCTGTACACATCGGGTTAATTAACCCGATGTGTACAGCAGCTACATGTGCAGAGAGCCGGAGCCGGCAGCACAGGCAGCGTAAGAGCTGCAGAGGCTGGTAACTAAGGTAAATATCGGGTAACCACCTTGGTTACCCGATGTTTATCTTGGATACAGCTTACCTCAGCTGTCAGACGCCGGCTCCTGCTCCCTGCTCGCTTCATTTGTCGCTCTCTCGCTGTCACACACAGCGATCTGTGTGTCACAGTGGGAGAGCGGCTTTGAAGAAAACGAAACAGGGCTGTGTGTAACGAGCAGTGATCTCGCAGCAGGGGCCAGATCGCTGCTCAGTGTCACACACAGCGAGATCGCTAATGAGGTCACTGCTGCGTCACAAAAAGCGTGACTCAGCAGCGATCTCGGCAGTGAGTTCGCTGTGTGTGAAGCACCCCTAAGAGAACAAGGATTATCTGGAGCATCCTGCTTTGCCCTGTAAGCTGATGGCACCAAGATTGATTACCTCTGCTCTCAAGGCTAAGCCCCATTCCTCATCTGCACACCAGAAGACATCATTATGTGCAATTTTATCTCTTATTTACTTATACAATTAATCATTTATTACTAGTGATGAGCAAGTACTAAAAAGCTCAGGTGCTCGAGGCTCGGGCCGAGCATCCCAAGATACTCGTGTACTCGGCCCGAGCACCGAGCCCAATGTTATCCTATGGGAGACCCGAGTATTTTTCTGAAATGACCCCCGGCAGCATGTAGAAACCCTAAAAATGTCACAAAAGTCTCAGAAGAGTGCTCAAATGACATGGCAACAGCATGGGGAAGACCCCTTGAAGCATTTATCACTCAAAAGTCACATCTGTGAACTATTTTGTCCGAGTTTTACGCCATTTTTACGGACTCACCAGAAAACCTTCCAAAATGACACCAAAATAAATTTTCATGGCGGAAATGTTAAGGGCACATACCCAATAGTGAGATAGAGCTGGTGTATGTTACTTTTTGAGATTAATACATGAAAGATTTACGTAAAACATTGTGTGGCACTCCGATGTCCAAAACGCACGTTTTGTGCTTTTTACTAGCGGTGTCGGTCATTTTTTTTTTTTCATTCTATCTCCCGTCGGTCGGTCTCGTTCTGTCTGTCTCTCTCTGTCTTGTCTGTCCCCCTCTCACAGTCTGCCGGTCAGTCTCCCGCCTCTCTCTTACTTACCATTCCCCGATCACTGCCGCGGCGCTGCACAGCTGTTCACTAAACTCCGGCGGCTTTTCCTCTTTTGAAAAAGCCGGCCGCTCATTAAACAATCTCGTATTCCCTGCTTTCCTGCTTTTCGGCGCCTATGATTGGTTGCAGTGAGACACGCCCCCACGCTGAGTGACAGGTGTCTCACTGCACCCAAACACAGCAGCCGGTGGGTGTGTGTATACTGTGCAGTGAAATAAATAATTAAATAATTAAAAAAAACGGCGTGCGGTCCCCCCAATTTTAATACCAGCCAGATAAAGCCATATGGCTGAAGGCTGGTATTCTCAGGATGGGGAGCTCCACATTATGGGGAGCTCCCCAGCCTAATAATATCAGTCAGCAGCCACCCAGAATTGCCGCATACATTATATGCGACAGTTCTGGGACTGTACCCGGCTCTTCACGATTTACCCTAGTGCGTTGGCAAATCGGAGTAATGAGGAGTTAATGGCAGCCCATAGCTGCCACTAAATCCTAGATTAAGCATGTCAGGCGTCTCCCCGAGATTCCTTCCATGATTAATCTGTAAATTACAGTTAAAAAACACACACACACGAAAAATCCTTTATTAGAAATAAAAAACGCTAACAAAGTCCCTCATCACCAATTTATTAACCCCGACAAACCCTCCATGTTCGGCGTACTCCACAGTCCTCCAGCGTCGCATCCAGCTGTGCTGCATGAAGGTGACAGGAGCTGCAGAATACACCGCCGCTCCTGTCAGCTTCACACAGCAACTGAAGACAGCCGCGCGATCAGCTGAGCTGTCACTGAGGTTACCTGGATCCAGCGGTGAATGCAGCGGTGGCCGCGGGTAACCTCAGTGACAGCTCAGCTGATCGCGCTACTCACCGCCGCTCCGGTCAGCTCCATGCAGCAACTGAGGTGAGTATAGCGATCAGCTGAGCTGTCACTGAGGTTAATCGCGGCCACTGCTGGATCCAGCGGTGGCCGTGAGTTACCTGACTGACAGCAGCTGATCGCGCTACTCACCTCAGTTGCTGTGTGAAGCTGACCGGAGCGGCGGTGTATTCTGCTGCTCCTGTCACCTCCATGCAGCAGAGCTGGACGCGACGCTGGAGGTCCGTGGATTACGCCGGACATGGAGGGCTTTGTCGGGGTTAATAAATTGGTGATGAGGGACTTTGTTATTGTTTTTTATTTCTAATAAAGGATTTTTCAGGTGTGTGTGTGTTTTTTAACTGTAATTTACAGATTAATCATGGAAGGAATCTCGGGGAGACGCCTGACATGATTAATCTAGGATTTAGTGGCAGCTATGGGCTGCCATTAACTCCTTATTACCCCGATTTGCCAACGCACTAGGGTAAATCGGGAAGAGCCGGGTACAGTCCCAGAACTGTCGCATATAATGTATGCGGCAATTCTGGGCGGCAGCTGACTGATATTGTTAGGCTGGGGGGCTCCCCATAACATGGGGCTCCCCATCCTGAGAATACCAGCCTTCAGCCGTATGGCTTTATCTGGCTGGTATTAAAATTGGGGGGACCACACGCCGTTTTTTTTTAATTATTTATTTATTTATTTTACTGCACAGTATATACACGCCCACTGGCTGCTGTGATTGGGTACAGTGAGACACCTGTCACTCAGCGTGGGGGCGTGTCTCACTGCAACCAATCATAGGCGCCTGTGGGCGGGGAAAACAGGGAATATGAGATGGCTGTGTGCAGAGCACAGCACGCCCGCCGGTATAAAGGCTCGGTCACGCTGTGCAGGCCGGCCAATCACTGCAATTCCACAACTAACAGGGCTGTAGCATTGCAGTGGTCTGCCAGCCAATCCCTGCATGAGGGCTGGCTCTCAAAAGAGCACCAACATGCAGGGATGAAGACCACGAGTACAGCACGAGTATCGCAAAATTACTCGGTCCCCGCCGAGTAGCCCGAGTACAGTGATACTCGTGCAAGTACCGAGTAGTAACAAGCATACTCGCTCATCACTATTTATTACCCGTTTTAGTGATCTTTTAAAGGGTGCTTATCACCTGATCCATGCTCCCTAAACCATCGGCAGAATGAATCAGAGCTTGATTGCATATTTGCACCCAGGCATGTTTTTTTCCTAAAACGCATTTCAAAGTCAATATATTTTAACCATCCAATTGCGGTTCCATGTCATTACTAGATCTCTCCCATAGTAAGAGACCTGGCAATCGCCTGCAGAAGAGGTGGGAGAAGACAGCGAGGGTCAGAGCTGGACTTGTCTAGTCTCTGGTTATACTCCCCGGCCAGACCTTTAAAGTATATTTTCTCCAAAACTTTCCAGCAATCATGGAGCCAGGCACTGATACATGTTGCCTACAGATTAGAGTTGAGCGCAGTTCGCGGTTCGAGGTTCTCCAGTTCTAGGCTCGAGTGATTTTGGGGCCTGTTCTAGATCGAACTAGAACTCGAGCTTTTTGCAAAAGCTCGATAGTTCTAGAAACGTTCGAGAATGGTTCTAGCAGCAAAAAAACAGCTAATTCCTAGCTGGCTTTCCGCTGTAATAGTGTAAGTCACTCTGTGAATCACACTATTATGACATTTCATTGTATAGTGTGCGTGAACAGCGCCTTCAGATCACTGGTGTTTCTATAATGGCGATCGCCATTTTTTTTTTTTTTCCTTGTCTTCCTTCCCTAAGCGCGCGCGTCTTGTGGGGCAGGCCAGCATGTCAGCCAATCCCAGACACATACACAGCTAAGTGGACTTTTAGCCAGAGAAGCAACGGCATGTGTGATAGGATGTCCATGTCACATGTCCCTGCATTATAAAACCGGACATTTTCCTCCAGGACGCCATTATCTCTTCTGCTGATTTTGAATATGAAGGACAGGAGAAAACGGGTTTATTGCCGCGCTAAAAACCACGAGCATGTATAAGTCAAAATATTCTCTTTATTTAGATCATTCCTACGCGTTTCTGAGGCTCATCTGCCTCCTTCCTCAGGGAAAAAGAATCTCGTGGTTTTTAGCGCGGCAATAAACCCGTTTTCTCCAGTCCTTCATATTCAAAATCTGCTCTATAACGGGGCCGCTGCAGAACCACCCAAGCGCTCATCCATGCTAATAAAGGGGTTGTGACTGGCACAACCCGGCCAGGTGAGTGCACTGTTTTTATCCTCTTTCACTCTGTAAACCAGGTAAAACCCTATTGCGCCTTTCTTGTCTCCCCCACTACAGCATTATCTCTTCTGCGTCTTTGGTGTCAGACATCACTGTCGCAGCTCCGTCCTCCTGAGTCCTATCGCCGATACAGCTGTATGCGCTCCATACACAGCGTTAGACAGCTTAGGGAGAGCACTTTCTATCAGTCCTTTTAAGGGCTCAAACCGGTAGGGTCAGAGCCATAGGTGACAGGTCCTGAAAACAGAGACAGCGTCTGTGTAGCCAAGGTCAGGGATTTCGTCGCTGCATTTCACCATTAGGAGGGAATAGAAAGGCAGGCTTCCATTCCTCTACCCAGAGCACCACAATCCTGGCACTGTACCCTCCTGTCCTCTGCACACTCCAACTCTTTTTAACTAAGCCATTATACTAGCAAACAGTCAGTGTACCTAGTGGCATCCTAAACGTGGCTATTGTACTTTTGTGTAGTCACAGTATTGTAAAGATATTTGCAGCACGTCTGCCTGCATTGCACACTCCAACTTTTTTTAACTAAGCCATTACACTAGCAAACAGTCAGTGTACCTAGTGGCATCCTAAACGTGGCTATTGGACTTTTGTGTAGTCACAGTAGTGCAAAGATATTTGCAGCACGTCTGCCTGCATTGCACACTCCAACTCTTTTTAACTAAGCCATTATACTAGCAAACAGTCAGTGTACCTAGTGGCATCCTAAACGTGGCTATTGTACTTTTGTCTATTCACAGTATTGTAAAGATATTTGCAGCACGTCTGCCTGCATTGCACACTCCAACCTTTTTTAACTAAGCCATTATACTAGCAAACAGTCAGTGTACCTAGTGGCATCCTAAACGTGGCTATTGTACTTTTGTCTATTCACACTATTGTAAAGATATTTGCAGCACGTCTGCCTGCATTGCACACTCCAACTTTTTTTAACTAAGCCATTATACTAGCAAACAGTCAGTGTACCTAGTGGCATCCTAAACGTGGCTATTGTACTTTTGTCTATTCACACTATTGTAAAGATATTTGCAGCACGTCTGCCTGCATTGCACACTCCAACTCTTTTTAACTAAGCCATTATACTAGCAAACAGTCAGTGTACCTAGTGGCATCCTAAATGTGGCTATTGTACTTTTGTCTATTCACACTATTGTAAAGATATTTGCAGCACGTCTGCCTGCATTGCACACTCCAACTTTTTTTTAACTAAGCCATTATACTAGCAAACACTCAGTGTACCTAGTGCCATCCTAAACGTGGCTATTGGACTTTTGTCTATTCACACTACTGCAAATCTATGTGCAGCACCTCTGCAGGACACCCTCCTGCTCTGTTTTAAATAAGCTATAATGATAGCAAAAAATACTGCCATTTAGTGGCATCATAGAACTGGCTGTTGTATTCCATTAGTGCCCCACTGGTTCCAAGCTATTTATAGCACCTCTACATGACACCCTCATGCACATTTTGCTACGCTAATGTTATAGCAAACTCAGGGAATTCATTGCTGCATTTGATAATTCGGAGGGATAGAAAGTCAGGCTTCCTTTAGCTTTTCCTTCTGTTCATAGACAGCATCTCCAAGAGCAATTTCCCCTCCACGTCTAAGTGTGGAGAGGCAGCTAGTGCGCATGCGTGTGCCGGTTTACCCCAGCTGCAGCCTAATTACAGTGTTTCGCCTAGTGAGAATGCTCAGCCTGACTGTGCCATTCCTGACGCTAAGTCTTCATTTCGGGATACAGCGCATGCTCCCACACTAAGTGTGAAAACCCTCTTTGCACAGGTGCTTGCATTCCGTGCCAGGTCTAAGTCCTGTTTTGTGCCTAGACACCATGCTAAAGCTGATAGTCTTTTTTCAGAGACTGTATTTCATGCTACTGAGCATGCTCAGGCACTTACTGCATCAGAGACTATGTCCGGTAATAAACTCTTTGGCCCTGCCCCTGATGTGGGGGTCCCATATAGACCACAGGGCATCAGGTGTCCTCCCAAATGGCTTGCAGAGGCCCACCCCTATGACTTGTCACCGCATTATTGATGGACAGACGATGACTGGTGAGGTCTTTGGGTCATGGCAGCCATGAGGTCATCATTGAAGTTGCGTTTCCAAATAGGACGCTAGTTATGCCACTCATGACGTGTCACTCTACTTTTGTCTCCAGGAGGTGCATTGTGGTTCACCCTGGTTTGGGGCGGACCCAGGTTATAAAAGGGGCTGGAGCCAACAAGGAGATACGCAGTCTTCTATTATGCTCCGAAAGAGCACACCTCCATGTGTTGAACCCATTGCAGCTTTAGGCCAGAGGTAGGCAAGGATAGGGTGTCGATGCAGGCCACCACCACAGTTGGTAACGCAGAACGGTTAAGACCAGCTCCTGTCCTACCAGTCCTGCTTGTGCAGCCCAGTGGCATTAACAGGCCTGCTGCTGCTGATGCGCCTGCTGTCCACAGGTGTGCCCCTACGCACACGGTCAGCGTACTCAATGGCCCCTGTGTTGTTAACAGGGAGTTCCTGGGCTGGGTGGGCATGTGGACCCTGTGACGCTAACAGGGCTCACAGTCTCCAGATCCGAATGGCGTCTAACTCGGTTCAGGCTACTATTAGTTTCATAGCCACACAGCTCTGTATCCTCCACCAAACCTTCAAGTTGCCAACCTCTCCTTTTCCAACTGGGAGCACGGTGGACACTGACTGCTGATGGGGATATATACCTTTCTCTTTCTTTTCTTATTAATTTTCGTTATATAGCGGTAACATAGTATATACCACTTTATCCAAATCTGCCAGTCCCACTGTAACAGATGGTGTTTCTTCAGCAAATGTTACTGTTGCTTAACCACCAAATCCACGGACCAAAACTTTTTCCCCTTTCCAACACACCTGTTCCCCTTTCCACCAGCATCTGTCCTTTTTCAACTCATTTTGGTATATGACCAAAAGTGCAACTCTGCAGGGACACCGTACTCAACGCCATCTCAGCACAGCAGCCAGCCCTCGGTCCCTCAGATGTGGACAAGTAAAAGACCATTTCCTCCTATCCATGACAAAGCGTTGAGATTCACTCTGTGCAGCACTGGTGTTTAGTGGAAAAGTAGATCTAAGATTGCGTACCACATTCTGCAGATACTCCTGTATACGTGCGTCCATTTCTATGGCAGGAATTATTTCGCCAAATTTTGTCTTGTACCGGGGATCTAACAGTGTGGCAACCCAGTATTCTGGATTACTTTGAATTCGTACAATCCGAAGGTCATGTTGTAGGTAGTGCAGCAAGAAGGCGCTCATGTGTCTTGTGCATCCAGGAGGACCAAGTCCTTGGTGTGTTGGTGGCAGAGACGTGAGAATCGTGCCTCCTTCCTCTGCCCTCTCCCCACAACCTCGCACAACCGAAGTGTGAGCAAGCTCTCACTCATCTGCTGAGTCTTCCATGCCCATCGCCAGTTCGTCCTCCATTTCTTCATGGGCTCCTGCACCTTCCTCAACACTTTTTGCTGATACTATGTGCCCTTGTTAATCCCTCTCCCTCACCATGACTGCCGCATAGGTGCCGCTGACCATCTGGACCTCGTAGATCTTGTTATCCCTTCCGCATATGACTCCTCCTGTACTTCCTCCCCTTCCTCTTGTCCCAACACCTGACTCCGAATAATAATTACAGTGTGCTCCATCCTGTAGATGACCAGAATTGTCACGCTGAGAATGACATTGCCAGTGCTAAACATCTTCGTCGACATTTGTAAACTGTGTAGCAGGGTGCATAGGTCCTTGATCTGACACCACTCCAGCAGCGTGATCTGCACCACCACTAGATCAAGTTATCCCAGGCTATATGTCATAACGTATTGCAGCAGGGTTCGGCGGTGCTGCCACAAACGCTGCAACATGTGCAGATTCAAATTCCTGCGTGTGGGCACATCGCATTTCAGGCGTTTAACCACCAGACCTAAAGACTTCTGTAGCGACGAAAGTTGTTGAGCTGCTGTGTGCGCACGATGGAAGTGAGCACATAGCGAGCGTGCACGCTGCACAAGGCCATGTAGGCCGTGATGGTGTTTTAAAAATTGCTGGAGAATTAGGTTCAACACGTGAGCCATACAAGGCACGTGTGTCACATTGCCCTGACGATGGCCCGCAGCCAGGTTTGCATCATTGCCACACACGGCTGTTAAGTCACCAACGGAGTCCGCTCCGTCAATTTGTACTCCGGTCGCCAGGTGACAACGTGTTCCTTTCATGAATAGTGCTGATGATGGGAGAGGAGTCGATGCCAGCAGCGCAGGTGGACGCAGGTTATGCTCACCCACTGGGCTGCATTACCTTGACAGATGCAGAATCTCTGGCTGAATGTAGCTGGTGGGTATCTCACAGATGAAATACCATCATTCAGCTACAACCAATGGGAAGACACCACACCCTTTTTTATGCCCATCCTGTCTGCAGACCACTGCCAGACATAGCTCTGCTTTTACCCCCAGTTCAGTTTTATGATTTTGTGTGCTTGTTACCTGACTACTTTTCCTGCTTGCTGTTTATGTACCTTGTTGGCCGATCCGCATTTCACCTCTGCTTGTTTTCTGATTAAGTCCTGGCCGTCCCATTCTGTTCCTGTTCCTCAATTAATGTTTTGACCCTGCCTGACTACTATTCTCTGGAACTGCAGCCTTCCACAGGTATTAATCACCTTGGGCCCTGTGCAATTCCTAATCCCTGTATAGGGGTTAAAGGGTTTCAGGGTTCTAGGGGTCCTGCTTGGTGAGTGGCTTCCCTCTAGCCTATCATTTACAGCCCATCTGAGTGTGTGGATCAAGGAAGGCGTTACACCGTGCTCTCTGCAGAAGGCCATGTGGGCCAGGATAGTGCTTTAAAAATTGCTGGACAACCAGGTTCAACACGTGAACCACACAAGGCACGTGTGTCACATTGTCACAGCGAAGGGCCGCACCCATGTTTGCATCATTGTCGCACTCGGCCTTCCCTGGCTGCTGGTTGAGTGGAGACAACCATTGATGAAACTCGGTCTCCAGAGCTAACCGTCCGCAACTTCTCAGCGGTGTGACTCACATTTCCCATACATTTCAAAGTAAAACTTTGACCGCCTGATGGCATTGAGCTCTGCTGCCAGCATAGTAAGGAGGTGTGTGGTAGTCCTTGTGCGCAGTTACAAGGAAGGGTGGCCTGACCACACAGGGTTTGCGCCAAGGTGGAGGACCCACACGAGGTTGAAGAGGCAGAAGCAGTGTATTAACTTCTACATACAGAAGAAGGATTGAAACAACTCGTGGGGATGGCAAGACTTGTACAGCAGACCCTTCTCCATCTCTCCCCACAGTAACCCATTGCCCAGTCAGCGACATGTAACGCCCCTGTCCATGCTTACTGGGCCAATTATCTGTGGTGAAAAGCACCCTGTCACACAGAGTTTCTCAAGGAATCTGTGATGTTTAGTGCGACATGCTGGTGTAGCGCGTGCACGCCTTTGTTGGAGAAGGAGTGGCGCCTGGGCATCGGCTCTTGGGGCACTGCGATGGGCATAAGGTCTCGAAAATCCTCGGTTAAAAAGGTTGGAAAGGCAGCATTTTGGTAGCCAACAGTTTACAGATGCTGAAAGTCAACCTCTAAGCCATGTCATGCCCTTCTAAAAGCATGTAAAACACAGCGAGGGGACTCCAACCACAGTCTCCCTCGTTGCCACTAACTGGGCCACACACACCCCACTTGACTGGCATCGGTTGAGCCCCCTTTTGAAAAAGAAAAAGATGCTTTGCATGAAGCACTCTCAAAAATACGCGTGCCTTTCCCGTCCCCTGGCTGACCCAGGGGAAAAAAAGTCCTCTGAGAGCCATGACTTGTTCATCTTGGTTCTTTTAGAAACACAGCGAGGGGACTCCAACCACAGTCTCCCTCGTTGCCACTAACTGGGCCACACACACCCCACTTGACTGGCATCGGTTGAGCCCCCTTTTGAAAAAGAAAAAGATGCTTTGCATGAAGCACTCTCAAAAATACGCGTGCCTTTCCCGTCCCCTGGCTGACCCAGGGGAAGAAAAGTCCTCTGAGAGCCATGATTTGTTCATTTTGGTTCTTTTAGAAACACAGCGAGGGGACTCCAACCACAGTCTCCCTCGTTGCCACTAATTGGGCCACACACACCCCACTTGACTGACATCAGTTGATGCCCCTTTTGAAAAAGAAAAAGATGCTTTGCATGAAGCACTCTCAAAAATACGCGTGCCTTTCCCGTCCCCTGGCTGACCCAGGGGAAGAAAAGTCCTCTGAGAGCCATGATTTGTTCATTTTGGTTCTTTTAGAAACACAGCGAGGGGACTCCAACCACAGTCTCCCTCGTTGCCACTAATTGGGCCACACACACCCCACTTGACTGACATCAGTTGATGCCCCTTTTGAAAAAGAAAAAGATGCTTTGCATGAAGCACTCTCAAAAATATGCGTGCCTTTCGCCTCCCCTGGCTGACCCAGGGGAAGAAAAGTCCTCTGAGAGCCATGTCCACATTGTCAGTGGACAGACACGTGTGCTTATCTGCCAGCAGACCCCCAGCAGCACTGAAGACAGGTTCCGAGAGAACGCTGGCTGCAGTACACAACAAGATCCCCAAGGCGTACGTGGCGAGCTCAGGCAATTTATCCAGATTGGAAGCCTAAAATGAGCAGGGCTCAAGTTGCACAATAATGGAATCGATGTTTCCTTGCATATACTCATATATCTGTGTGTCCTCCTCTTTTTCCTTGTCCAGCTCTTTTGTTTTCGCATGAGTATATGTCCTTGTCACTTTCCCATGTGTTGTGAGTTGTTTGTCACCTTTTGGACACCTTTGAGGGTGTTTTCTAGGTGTTTTTCTGTGTTTGTGATTGCCTGCCATTGTTTCCTATGCAGTTCGAGTTCGGTTCGTCGAACGTTCGACGAGCCGAACTCGAACGGGACCTCCGTTCGGCGAACCGACCTCGAGCCGAACCGGGACCGGTTTGCTCATCTCTACTACAGATTGAGCATTATGAATCCGGTGACAGGTTCCCTTTAAGTAGTCTATTGTTGCATTTGGCTGAGAAAACATTGAAGAGTTGAAAAAGTAAACTATTTTTCTCATTTTAAAATTCTAACAAAAACATAGTTGTATCTGAAAAACACAAATCCCTCAAGTTCAACCATTCGTCATTTTTTTCTGTTAAGAAAACCACTTGTATAGAGTCAACCACTTGTCAACTTTTAGCGTCTTTCCTTACAGAAGCTCAAGTCCTTTCTTGCTTTTTTCACAAAAGGCTGTATATTGAAAACTATTAAACCACTTTAAACATAGTTTAAGCTAGTAGTAGCCTTTTAATAAGACTTTGGGAAACATTTTGCTTCCCACTGTCACTATCCACACTATGAAGTTTATGTGAACTGGATGTACAATATACTTAAAGTTGCCGGAGACTTTAATCTGTAGCTTTGCCCTTTTTGAATGGCTGTTACATTTTGTTTCACACTGAGACGCTTTTACAAAAGCAAAGAAAATCTGTACAACTTTAATTCTACCTTTTGGCCACATCATAGGTTAACAAAAGTTCACCTACCATTCAAAAAGGAATTAGTTTGAAAGCCTAGACACAATGCCCTTTACACATTATAGTCAGCGTCATTAAAGTTGGTGAAAACGCTGCTCTAACCTGAGTTTCTCTTATAAAAATCAAACTCACTGCAGATACAAAAAATACCAGCTTTAGGAGAAAATTTACAAATAAATGAGACAAAAGCATAACAGTTAAAAGATGTTAAGCCTGCTTTACATGTGTCGATTTCTCGTGCGATCTCATTTGCGATCGCACCCGGCCCCATCGTTTGTGCGGCACGGGCAATTTCTTGCCCGTGTCGCACAATGCTGTAAGCCCCCGTCACATGTACTTACCTTCCAAATGACCTCGCTGTGGCGGCGAACATCCACTTCCTGAAGGGGGAGGGACGTTCGGTGTCACAGCAACGTCACACGGCAGCCGGCCAATAGAAGCGTAGGGGTGGAGATGAGCGGGACGTAAACATCCCGCCCACCTCTTTCCTTCCACATTGCCGTCGGGACGCAGGTAAGCTGCAGTTCATCATTCCCGGGGTGTCACAAGGAGCGATGTGTGCTGCTTCGGGAACAATGAACAATCGGACGTTCGATTTTTTGAAAATGAGCGACGTGTTAACGATGAACGAGAAGGTGAGTATTTCTGCTCATTCACAGTCGCACGTAGCTGTCACACGCTACGATATCACTAACGATGCTGGATGTGCGTCACTTACGACATGACCCCGCCGACATCTCGTTAGATAAATCATAGCGTGTAAAGCCCGCTTTACAGTTACGACAAGACATTGATACATAGAATGGATGTTGCATCTAAAGATAAGGCAACCTAAGAAATATGAGGTTTTGTTATAGATAGAGCGATAAAAGAGATAATATCTTAGGAGTTTATTAATCTGAAGTCAGTCTATTGACTGTATGAAATGTAGGTGTGTAATAGATCATAAATAGAGGTGTTAGATTGAGTCAAAGGCTTGATAGCTCTTATCAGTTTGACTTCCCCAGACTTTTCGATTTTGTATCTCTTTAGATTCCTATTAGTTTGAAGATTTTGTTTTGTCTTTCCACCATTGGTTACTTCATGGCACTTTGTACACAGACCAACTGAAGATGCCTCAAAGATCAAAATATTATAAGGCCATGGACCCTCAAGGAATATACAGACATCTTAGCAGAATATAATATTTTCCGGAGATGATTTGATCTTTTGAAATGTAAATTTGCCGACTTTGCCAAAAAATTGATTTCTGGTTAATAACTATACACAAATTTTAATACTGGAAAGCTAGTAATTGCTTGTAATACAGGGTAGAGGAGTGATAGAACCCAGCTGACCATAAGAGCTTATACTGTACAGAAGGAACCTGCTGACTATCAGAGAAAGAGAAAGAGAAAGAAAGCGCAATGCTAACCATAAGAGCTTACACTAGAGGAGAAAAAACAAGAGGACCCTGATGAACATAAGAACGTACACTCTACTGAAAGGAGAGAGGAACCTGCTGACATAACTGCTCACTCTACAGGAGAGAGAGAGAGAGAGATGACCACATTGACCAGAGGAGCTTATACTTTACAGGCAATAAAGAAAGAGGACCCTGCCGACCATTAGAGCTTACATTCTACCGGCAAGAAATAGAGAGGACCACACCAGCCATGAAAGCTTATACTTTACAGGCAAGAGAGAGAGAGAGAGAGCCTCGCCAACTCTAAGAGCTTACACTCTACAGGCGAGAGAGAGAGCACCACGCTGACCATAAGAGCTGACATTCTACAGGCGAAAAAGAGTGGACCATGCTGACCATAAGAGCTGACATTTTACAGGCAAGAAAGTGAGAGAGGACCATGCTGACCATAAGAGCTTACATTTTAAGAGAGAGAGGACCCTGCTGACCATAAGAGCTAACACTTTACAGGAGAGAGATGAGCCTGTTGAGCATAACAGCTTAATTTCTATTGTAGAGAAAGAGAGAATTCTGCTGGAAATAGAGCTTACACTCTACGGGAGGAAAAAAATAGAGCATCCTATTAACCATAAGCGCTTACACTATATAGGAGAAAGAAAAATCTGTTGACTACAAAATTTTACACTGAACAGGTGAGAGATACTTACCCAGTGACTGGAGATGGAAAACTATTCTGCCGTACAAACTGTGCTCCTCCGGAATAGCTGATATTTGATGACCCAGGTACTTACCGCCACTGCACAAGTTATGATAATACGTAAGATGTCATAGCGGCAGGGCATTATGGGGAGGCAATGAAATATGATGTTAGCCTGTTCCCTGATGCTTCAGCAATTGAGAAACGGAGCGGGAATGGTTTTATTTGCTTTCAAATTGCGAATCAAAACCCCAGATTTTTTAATTCACCTGAAACCGCAAATTTCAGGAAATTCAACACTAATTTAATCCTCTATGGATGGATTTGCTCATCTCTAGTAGCCTCCACTATAATTTATCCAAATACTTACATACTCTACAATCCGGCAATTTCTTAGAACAAATTTCTGTCCCTAAAAATTCACCAATTCAACTGCTATCTATGTATAAATCCTACACAGCTAATTCTATAAGCAAGTTCTCAACACAAACTTCATACGTCCCATGGCTGAGATGAATTTACTAATAAGTATCATATTCATAAATACTTATCCAAAGTAGAGATGAGAGGATCTTTTAAAGTTTGTCAAATTTTTCTCAAAAATTTGATTCTCAGCAAACTAAATAATTTGCTGCTTCCGAATACTGAAAAATATGTTCTTGCCTAGAAAATATGTGTATAAAACTTTTATGTCTCTCACTGATATATTGAACCCCATTTTCAGCTCCTCGTAAATGCAAACATAGCCTTCAAAATGTTCGAGTGATTCCAAACTATTTGGCTGGAGGAAAATGGATTGTCAAGGGTAACCATCATCCTATTTAACAACACTCTACATTAACAGATTTTTTTGGCTTGTTAAATTGTAAAATATGTTAAAAATAATCTCTTTTTTGAGGGAAGATGCTTTCTTACCTGGTGTTTGTACACTAGATGGTTTAAAAAATTATTTTTTTACATAACTACAGTGCCTTGCGAAAGTATTCGGCTCCCTTGAATTTTTCAACCTTTTCCCATATTTCAGGCTTCTAACATAAAGATACAAATTTTAATGTTATGGTGAAGAATCAACAACAAGTGGGACACAATTGTGAAGTTGAACGATATTTATTGCTTATTTTAAACTTTATTAAAAAATAAATAACTGAAAATTGGAGTGTGCAATATTATTTATCCCCTTTACTTTCAGTGCCGTAAACTCACTCCTGAAGTTCATTGAGGATCTCTGAATGATCCAATGTTGTCCTAAATGACTGATGATAAATATTAGCCACCTGTGTGTAATCAAGTCTCTGTATAAATGCACCTGCTCTGTGATAGTCTCAGTGTTCTGTTGAAAGCACAGATAGCATCATGAAGACCAAGGAACACAACAGGCAGGTCTGTGATACTGTTGTGGAGAAGTTTAAAGCCAGATTTGTTTAAAAAAAGATTTCCAAAACTTTAAACATCCCAAGGAGAACTGTGGGATGTACTGGGGATTGATAGCATTGCTGAAGCTTTGACTCAGCAGTACTTAAGGGGCACTTTGCACGCTGCGACATCGCTAGCCGTCGCTAGCGATGCTGAGAGCGATAGCACCCACCCCCGTCGCACATGTGATATCTTGTGATAGCTGCTGTAGTGAACAGTATCGCTACGGCGGCAACCCGCCTCCTTCCTAAGGGGGCGGTTTGTGCGGCGTCACAGCGACGTCACACGGCAGGTGGCCAATAGAAGCAGAGGGGCGGAGATGAGCGGTATGTAAACATCCCACCTCCTTCCTCCCGCATAGCCGGTGGAGGCAGGTAAGGAGATGTTCCTCGCTCCTGCGGCTTCACACATAGCGATGTGTACTGCCGCAGGAACAAGGAATAACATCGTATCGCGCTACTCACCTCAGTTGCTGACCGGAGCGGCGGTGAGTAGCGCGATCAGCTGAGCTGTCACTGAGGTTACCCGCGGCCACCGCTGGATCCAGTGACAGCGGGTAACCTCAGTGACAGATCAGCTGATCGCGCGGCTGTCTTCATTAGCTGCGTGGAGGTGACCGGAGCGGCTGTGTCTACTGCAGCTCCGGTCACCTCCATGCAGCAGCGCTGGATGCGACGCTGGACTATCCTGGATTACGCCGGACAAGGAGGGCTTTTTGGGGCTGACTAAAGTGGTGAACCAGGGAATGTGTGTGTTTTTTATTTCCAATAAAGGATTTTTTCGGGCGTGTGTTTATTTACTGTAATTTACAGATTAATCATGGAAGGTGTCTCATAGACGCCTGACATGATTAATCTAGGACTTATTGGCAGCTATGGGCTGCCAATAACTCCTTATTACCCCGATTTGCCAACGCACCAGGGCAAATCGGGAAGAGCCGGGTACTGTCCCAGAACTGTCGCATATAATGTATGCGGCAATTCTGGGCGGCTGTTGGCTGATATTGTTAGGCTGGGGGGCTCCCCATAACGTGGAGCTCCCCATCCTGAGAATACCAGCCTTCAGCCGTATGGCTTTATCTGGCTGGTTTTAAAATTGGGGGGGACCGCACGCCGTTTTTTTAAATTATTTAATTATTTATTTCACTACACAGTATAGACACGCCCACCGGCTGCTGTGATTGGGTGCAGTGTGACACCTGTCACTCAGCGTGGGGGGCGTGTCTCACTGTAACCAATCATAGGCGCCGGTGGGTGGGGTAAGCAGGGAATACGAGATTGTTTAATGGGCGGCCGGCTTTTTTAAAACAGTAAAAGCCGCCGGAGCAGTGTGAATGCCGTGCAGCGCCGGGGATCGGGGATCGGTGAGTATATGAGAGAGGGGGATAGACTGACATGGACAGAGAGTGAGGGACAGAGATAGTGATGGACTGACAGAGATTAGTGCATGACAGACATTGTGAGGCGCTTCAGAACGCAGCTTTTCAGCTGCGCTCTGAAGCAGACCTTTTTTAAGCTGCGGTGCAGAGCGCACACCTGCGCACATAGCATCAGACACCAAAATCGTATGAGGGATGTCACACGTTACAATTGACTAGTTTCGTACTACCAAACGTCCAATGTATGAGGAATAAACGACGTGTATGCGATCACCGTATTTTCGTTCAATATCGATCGCATGTAGGTTTCACACGCAAATACATCACGAACGATGCCGGATGTGCGTCACTTACAACTTGACCCCGACGACGGATTGAAAGATCTATTGAAGTGTGTAAAGCAGGCTTAAGTCAGTAGTGAGTCGAGTCTGAACTGAAGTGGCAGTGGTCAGAGCAGCAGTGACTGTAAAGCCCGCTTTACACACTACAATATATCTTACGATGTGTCGGCGGGGTCACATCGTAAGTGACGCACATCCGCCATCGTAAGGTACATTGTAGTGTGTAACAGCTACATGCGATTGCGAATGAACGGTAAAACATTTATCGCACGCACGTTGTTCATTCCTCATAGATTGAACGTCAGGTTGTTCATCGTACCCGGGGTATCACATATCGCAGTGTGTGACACCCCGGGAACGATAAACAGATCTTACCTACGTCCTGTGGCTCCCGGCCAGCAATGCGGAAGGAAGGAGGTGGGCAGGATGTTTACGTCTTACTCATCTCCGCCCCTCCACTTCTATTGGCCGGCTGCCGTGTGACGTCGATGTGATGCCGAACGTCCCTCCCACTCCAGGAAGTGGATGTTCGCCGCCCACATCGAGGTCATATGGACGGGTAAGTACGTGTGACGGGGGTTAATCGTTTGTGCGGCATGTTCAACAAATTGAACGTGCCACACATTCGATGGGAGCATTGAAAATCGCATACGTGTGTAAAGCAGGCTTAAAGGTGAAAGTGACTCCCTGACTAGGGTTGACGGTGACCTGGTACCCAGGAGAGGTGGTTGCCGGTGGAGTACGGTGGAGTACTCCCGCAACTACGCATCAACGGGGTCCAGGACCCTAGGACATGAAAGAGCTTCAAGCTGACCTGTTAACACCTGCACAGCAACGGGCACAATCAAGGACCTTGCTGACCCTTAAGAATCCAAAGACTCAGTAGCAAAGAGAGAACCGAGGACAGTACCAGAGAATCCAACCCCACAGGGTTCACGCTACCATCAGGCAGAGAGAGGTGGACAAACTACAAACCTGGGACCCCCAGTGTTCCATGCCACGGGAACCCATTTACCAAAGACAGGTGCAGGGGAAGAAGGTACCAGAACACCAGACTGGCACTGGGACGAAGGGGACCTGGAGGCGAAACCAGCTGGCCTCGGGCAACCAGTTAACACCTGAAAACTGAGTAAACCAGTTGCACTGTATACCTGTCTGGACTCCCTCTTCCGATGCCCACTTCACCATATACCTGCTGGGGCAATACCCTACTTGCGGAGGGACTACCATACTAGCTGCAATACCATCAGCCGCAGTAGTGGCACTGCAGCGGCGACTCCGTACACTTAGCCGCAACACCGCAAGTGGCGTCACGAATAACGTATTCACAAATCCCCTGTAAATATTCCCATTACAAAAAGGGCCCAGGGCACGGAATTGGGTGACAGCCACCATCGTTACATTCCCAATAGAGACACTGCCCGGAACCGAGAACCCCATATCCCTGGGTGCTACAGATAGCGCTCTGTTAAGTATAGCGCTGTACATAAGGGAAAAAAATGCACTGATGTCTTTCCCATTTTGTGTCTGTAGACAAGCACCTGTGTGTTAATACTTCAGGGCAGGGGGGAAACATCTTCCAAACTACCCGAGATACTGGCTACTATTAATCCACCTCTGGTTGGAAATCTCCTTTACAATGTACATCTAGGGAGCCTCATCCTGACTTTCCATAGGCTTACACTGTAAAAGTCACTTACAGGTCACGTAGGACGCCGTGTGACCTGAAGAGTCTGAAGAATGTTGATGTGACTCAGGAAAGGACTGGAACGGCAGTGAAGAAGATGGCAGTAAGTGACTATATTAACACATACAAACTATAATTCCATACACACTCATATGCACAGATTTAGAGAAATAAAAAATTCAAGGAGGGATTCTTTAAGGAGCTTCAGTAAGTTTTGTCAAAAATGCCATGTTTTGGTAGACATGTTTTATTTTTATTTTGGGCTTTCAGAATTCTACTATATTTGCTCTTTTTGTCATTAGGGTTTGGTTTATTTCTGAGCACATCCAGGCATTCTGGCTATATTATAAGATTGCTATACTGTATGTCTTTGTACTTCTATTTGTAGCTTTTAGTATAGATTAATAAGGAATTGTACTTTTGAACTATAGGTGCTAAATTACCTACACGTTCATTTGGTTATTACTTACAGCTTTTTTTCTATAACCAGTCCCCTCATACCGTCATTGCATACCCAACATCCATTCCCATGAAAGTTCACCACCATTGGGTAATCTCTCATTCTCCTATTCTGTATTAAGTTATTGCTTATTCTGTCTTATTTTATACAGCACAGCTGAAAAATGAACTTAAGAAAACAATTTGTGGCTAGAGATGAGCGATGTACGAGGTTCGCCAATTTCATGTTCGAGTGATTTTGGGGGGTGCTCGAGATCAAACTCGAGCTTTTTGCTAAAAGCTTGATAGCTCGAGTTACGTTCGAGAACGGTTCGATCAGCAAAAAGCCTAGCTATTTACTAGCTGGCTTTTCACTGTAATAGTGTGACTCACTGTGATTCACACTATTATCAAATTTCAGCGTATAGTGTGCGGGGGGGGATGCAGTTTAGATCTGTGATGCAGCTGAGTGCTAAGAATGCCGATCGCCATTTTTTTTTTTTTTCCTAAGCGCGCGTGCAGTGGGGTGGGACAGGATGTCAGCCAATCACAGACACACACACAGCTAAGTGTACTTTTTGCCAGACGAGCAAGGGCATGTGTCATAGGTTGTGAATGTCACATGTCCTTGCCTTATAAATACGGCCATTTTCCCTCACGACACCATTATCTGCTTTCTGCATGTGGGTGACAGTCACTGCTCACGCTGCTGCTGCCGCCGCTCCTGCTGTGTACGCTATACACACAGAGCTGCACAGATTAGGGGCTGCAGTTTTTTTCAGCCCTTTTAAGGGCTGATTTCCAGGCGCTCAGAGCCATAGCTGACAGGTAGGTCCGTGGAAACACTGTATACAGCTTCAGATAACAGCGTCTGTGTACCTAAGCTCAGGGAATTCCTTGCTGCATTTCATCATTAGGCGGGATAGAAAGTGAGGCTTCCTTTCCTGTCCTGGTACCCACAGAAGGTGGGCACTGTACCCACCTGCCCACTTTTGCCACGCAATTTTATTTGCCTAAAGAGCTGACGCTTTTGCAGCCATCCTAAAAGTGTCTGGAATGCTAAGTTACTGTTCCTTTCCTGTTCACTGACCCACAGAACCCGGGCACTGTACCCACCTGCCCACTTTTGCCACGCAATTTTATTTGCCCAAAGAGCTGACACTTTTTCTGCCATCATAAAAGTGTCTGGAATAGTAACTTAGTTTTCCTTTCCTGTCCTGGTACCTACAGAACCCGGGCACTGTAACCACCTGCCCACTTTTGCCATGCAATTTTATTTGCCCAAAGAGCTGACACTTTTGCTGCCATCATAAAAGTGTCTGGAATACTAAGTTACTGTTCCTTTCCTGTCCACTGACCCACAGAACCCGGCCACTGTACCCACCTGCCTTTTTTAGAATGCTATTTTATTTGCCCAAAGAGCTGACACTTTTTCTGCCATCCTAAAAGTGTATGGAAAACTAATTTAGTGTTCCTTTCCTGTCCACTGACCCACAAAACCCAGCCACTGTAACCACCTGCCCACTTTTGCCACGCAATTTTGATAGCAAACAGTGTTGAAACTTAGTGGCATCCACAAAGTGTCTGCTATAGTAACTTAGTGTCCCACTGGTGTCAAGCAAGTTCCACCACCTCTGCCTTTCACCCTCCTACCCCTTTTGCTATGCTATTTTTATAGAAAACAGTGCTGAAACTTAGTGGCATCCATAAAGTGTCTGCCATAGTAACTTAGTGTCCTACTGGTGCCAAGCAAGTTCCACCACCTCTGCCTTCTACCCTCCTGCCCATTTTGCTACGCTATTTTTATAGCAAACAGTGCTGAAACTTAGTGGCATCCACAAAGTATCTGCTATAGTAACTTAGTGTCCTACTGGTGCCAAGAAAGTTCCACAATCTCTGCATTCTACTGCATTCTACCCTCCTGCCCATTTTGCTACGCTATTTTTATAGCAAACAGTGCTGCCAGTTTTAAGGCCATAGTTGCATTGTCAGGGATAGTCAGTGTTGGTATTTCAGCTGTCAATAAAGTTAGACCACCTCTGCAATCTACACTACCTCTCAATTTTTGCTACCACATTTTAAGTGTCCAATCTTGTCGCTAACAAAATGAGTGGCAAAGGACAGATTCTGGTGGAAAGGGGAACAGGCGTGTTGGAAAAGGAAAAAAAAAAAAAAAGTTTGTGTCCGTGGGGAAGGAGGGAAAGGTACATTAACATCTGCTGAAGATAGGCCATCTTCCAGCAAAATTAAGATGTCTACTACTTTCCGTGGACAATCCAATGTGCTCCCTTTTTTACGGAACAAAGCAACTGGAACAAAGGTAGACGATGCACACAAAAAAACACATGCTTGAATGGATCTCAAGTGCTCCAACTAGAGCCTCTCCTCCACCTCAACTTCAAAATCCAAAAAACAACATTTCTCTGAGTTGTCATCCCAACGGCACTTGCTTTCTCCCAGCTCTCAAGTCTCCACCCGCCCTGCAGAGTATGGTGTAACAGAGATGGCTGAGTCTGCAGAGCTGTTCAGTCACACTATAGGCTGGGAATCAGAGGTCTGCTCCCAAGCTACAGTGAGTACAGATCAGGAAATGGTCTGCAGTGATGCCCAGAAGCTTTGTGAGTCAGATTCAGGCCCTGATGACCAAGTTTCTGAGCATAATGTAGACCCTCATTCCCAAACTGTAACACCTGTTGGTGGAGACAGTGAGGAACATACTGATGATGATGAGACACAGATACCAGATTGGGATGACAACTTAACCATTCATAGGAAACTGTGGAAAACAAAAAGCGTAATAGGGTCTTACCCCAACAATAGAAAGGGGTAAAATGGTGTATCACACTCACCTCTAATGGTTATGCCAGTCACAACCACTATGTAGTAATATATACAAGGCACTCCAGAATTCAGGAAAATATGATGATTTTTTATTATTTCATACTCAGTTTAGTCAAGTCAGACGTTGCGGCCCAAACATGGCCTTCATCAGTAACTGAAATAGATTAACAAAATATCCAAAATTACATCAAAAAAATAAAAAAAATTTGTAAAATAAAATAGAAGCATCAAGTACAGTAGATTTATGCAAAACAGATTAAACATCTGTGTTGATAGTACCAGATGATATAGATAGAATAGACCAATACAATGAATGATCTATCATAAGTGATTACAGTGCTGTAAAGCAAAAATTCTGGATCCTAAAGGAAGACCAGAGAGGTGTATAGAGAAGTAAACACTAGGAAAATCGTGAAAAATAACCATAAAAAATTACTGTGAAAAATAATATGAAAAATACTTGAATAATAGTGATGATAGTGAGGTAATAGAATGGGACAAAAAGAAAAAGAATGGGACAAAAGGAAAGTGCCTGTCTTACCTAGCACCTGAGATGAATAGAGATAGATTATAGTTTCACTCTGTTCATTGGCAGTATTTGGAATGCTCAAATGAATGTGGGAAAATGTCAGGTATTGAGCTCCTTTACATGAAAGGAATGGGGGGAGCACAGACCTCCCAGCTTACCTAGCAGATATGTGACTGGGATCTGCAGCCGGTAATTTCTGCCATGGGCAGTTGTGGTAATGCTAAATAAAGGAAGGAGATATAACATTAGGTGGCTTCCCAAAAGGAGGAGGACTAGAGGCAACAATCTACAAGCTTACCTATTAGGAGAGTCTCTGTGGTTTGCAGCCTGTCATTAGCAGTATCCACTGCTGTGTGGAGGGATTGACTATAGGAAACTGTCAGGCTTAAAAGCCAGCATGATCCAATCACATGGGGGGAGGGGCGGGTCTAGCTACGTGGCATGTGAGGCAGGCCTGTGTCGCTGGAACCAATGAGCTTAGACTGGGCGTTCCTTATGTGATGCCAGAGCTCAGAATCAGGTGCTGGGCGGGAACATGTGCTGTGATTAGAAAGACAGATTTCAGCTCACTGCAAGTATAGAGCAGGAGCATGCTCAGTAGGCATGAAACCAGACTTAGGTTTTGAGAGGAAAGTGAAAGCCTGTCTGGAAGATGTCCCTTCAGAGTGGTGCAGGTGCCTAATAAGCCATACAACTGAAGGTACAGGGGAGAATCCAGGGGATGAGAGGAGATAGAGGACTCAAATCTGAATCTAAAAAGAGAAGAATTTTTTGTTTTAATAATAGGTTGACACAATAAACCATAATACATTACTGTCGATATGAATAAGATATCACAACAAGATTTTAATTGGATAACAGTAAACATATCAGACATGGAATCTTACAAAAATGATTGTAGATCATAATCCCTGTTTAATACTTTTGGGCGTAACGTATTTAATTCATGGATCCAAAATGCCTCTCGTTTCAGCATTATCTGTTTAATGTTGCCTCCTCTACGTGGGTTAGAAATTTGCTCCCCTACCTGAAATTTAAGTTGGGAGATTCTGTTGCCAAAGGTGTTAAAATGATAGGGAATTGGCAAAATGTTGTCCTCACAGCGTATGGTGGACTTGTGTTTACATCCTTCAATATACAACCCACATCTGCTCTTATTTCTGCGGCAGACATGGGTTTGAAGAAGAAAAGTACTTTTAAGCCTCCAAAAGGATCTGCTCCTCTAGAGACTTTTATAGGATTTATACAGAAGAGCAACTTTGAGAAACTGAGGAAAGATGTTGAACATGGGCATATCCATATATGAAGCAATCTGTCGCCGGTTGAACAATGGGCGATCAACAGCTTGCTGGAGGATAAGGACATCATGATAAAGCCGTCTGACAAAGGTGGGGCGGTTGTGATTATGGACCGCTGTGATTATGTTAAAGAAATCAGAAGGCAATTAAATGACTCTAATGTATACCGTATATTACCTAGGGATCCAACATCTACTCTAGCACAGAAGGTTAAGGATATTCTGCACGTACATTTGATCAATGGGACTATCGATGAAAAAACAGTAGATTATCTAACTAATAAGTATCCCATCACACCTGTAATATACATAATCCCCAAAATTCATAAAAGTTTCAACAACCCCCCGGGGAGACCGATTGTCACCTCAACCGACTCCCTCCTTTCCCCTTTGGCTAAATTTTTAGAAAAAATACTTACACCTTTCATTAAGAAAACTAAAGCATTTATTTTGGACACAACAGATTTCTCTGAGACTATTAGACAACTAAATAAAATGAATTCTACAGCCCTTTTAGTAACTTTTGATGTTGAGAGTCTTTATACTAACATCCCACATGACAAAGGCATGGAATCTATGCGTAAACTCCTACTCAGTAATAGTAGTATTCAACCACCTGTTGTTGACCTATGCATGGACCTATTAAATTTAGTTGTACGGGAAAATTTCTTTTTGTTTGAAGATACATATTATTTGCAGACGCAAGGGACCGCGATGGGCTCGCATCTGGCGCCCCCGTATGCAAATTGCTATGTGGCTGATTTTGAAGACACTATCATCTATGAACATCCACTTTTTAAGTCATATTGTCCGCTTTGGAGATGATTTATCGATGATGTGTTTTGCTTATGGACGGGGCCCATCGAGTCCTTACATGAATCCTCTGGACACATTAACAATGCTTGGCCTTCACTCCGATTTACTATGAATTTTGATAATAATAAGATTAATTTCGACACCTATATACTGAAGGACGACATCTGTAATCTTACATCAGATCTATACACCAAACCAACGGACCGCAATACCCTACTGCACTATACCAGCCACCATCCGAATGCTACAAAGAAGTCCATCCCCATTTCACAATTTCAACGGGTCAAAAGGATTGTATCTGATCCAAATACATGTGGAACAAGACTTCTTGAAATGAGGGACAAATTTGTAAAACAGGGATATCCCCCTTCAATCCTTGATAGTGGTATCCAAATATACCTTCCCCCAAAGACGATAATAAGGGGCGGATCCTATTCTTCCATACCTACCATACATTCATGTATAGAATGCATAGTGCGATTCGGAGGCACTGGCATATTTTACACAATGGCTACCCTAATATTCAAGAATTCAATTCATTGCTTCCAGCGACACAGGCCTCCCTCACATGCCACATAGCTAGACCCGCCCCTCCCCCCATGTGATTGGATCATGCTGGCTTTTAAGCCTGACAGTTTCCTATAGTCAATCCCTCCACACAGCAGTGGATACTGCTAATGACAGGCTGCAAACCACAGAGACTCTCCTAATAGGAAAGCTTGTAGATTGTTGCCTCTAGTCCTCCTCCTTTTGGGAAGCCACCTAATGTTATATATCCTTCCTTTATTTAGCATTACCACAACTGCCCATGGCAGAAATAACCGGCTGCAGATCCCAGTCACATATCTGCTGGCTAGCTGGGAGGTCTGTGCTCCCTCCATTCCTTTCATGTAAAGGAGCCCAATACCTGACATTTTCCCACATTCATTTGAGCATTCCAAATACTGCCAATGAACAGAGTGAAACTATAATCTATCTCTATTCATCTCAGGTGCTAGGTAAGACAGGCACTTTCCTTTTGTCCCATTCTTTTTCTTTTTGTCCCATTCAATTACCTCACTATCATCACTATTATTCAAGTATTTTTCACATTATTTTTCACAGAAAATTTTTATGGTTATTTTTCACGATTTTCCTAGTTTTTACTTCTCTATACACCTCTCTGGTCTTCCTTTGGGATCCAGAATTTTTGCTATACAGCACTGTAATCACTTATGATATATCATTCATTGTATTGGTCTATTCTATCTATATCATCTGGTACTATCAACACAGATGTTTAATCTGTTTTGTATAACTCTACTGTACTTGATGCTTCTATTTATTTTTATAAATTTTTTTTATTCTTTTGATGTAATTTTGGATATTTTGTTAATCTATTTCAGTTACTGATGAAGGCCATGTTTGGGCCGCAACATCTGACTTGACTAAACTGAGTATGAAGTAATAAAAAATCATATTTTACTGAATTCAGGAGTGCCTTGTATATATTACTACTGTATGTGGTCTGGAAACCTACCTGAGCACCCTGGTAACTAGAAATTCGGTAGAAGTGCCTTATCCTTTTGAACAACCACTATGTAGGCATGTAAGAATCCGTGTCCAGGCAGATTTGATGTTTTTCTGCCTGTTGTCCTGAAGAAGGGAGCTGTGACTCCTGAAACGTGTAGACCTGTGTGTGATATTAAAAGAAGCATTAATCTCTTCCTGGATCTATTGAGTCCTTGGCGTGGAATTAAGACCATTCCTCTATTACTCTCTGTTATCAACTTAACTATTCAGTCACGGCAGGGAGAAGTTAGGTCTCAGGGTGAGGGGAGTGCAAACCCAACGCTGGATGATGAAGTTCTAGATCCCACATACTGTCAACCCTCAGTCGGGCACTCGAGGAGGTCACCAGAGGCGGTGGAGGAGGATGCAACTGACGACGAAGTTACCTTGTGCCTTCCTTGACAGAGTCGGAGTACTGGAAGAACGTCTACAAGTGCATCCTCAGCCACCATTCTGCCTCTGAGCACAAGTCGAGGTGGCTCTGCAGGTCGCATGTCCTTGCCTAGCCTGGTCCTTTTTTGAACTTGCAAAGGATCTCCCAAATCATGTGATCTTTAAAATTTGTCTGCAATCTATAAGTATAGGCCAAAACCTCACCAGTTTGACAACTTCTTCCATGAACCGTCACATGAATAACAAGCATAAGTCCCAGTGGGAAGCTCACCATGCTGCAATGCGGCCTAGCGGAGCGGGCCATCCACCGCCTGCCCCTTCCAGTGCATCCGCGCGCTCCTCATCTTCTATGACTGTGGGGACAGCTGTCAGACCTGTTCTTCCATGCAGACCTTCCACCACTTTAACCACAAAAGGAAGTTTGCTTGGTAGGTCATCAGTTGGTTTGGAAGGGGAAACAAGTGCTGGTGTACAGCTCTCTCAGACATCAAGAGCACCAACTTTGGATGAAGGCAACATCATGTCTCCGCCTGCACTTTCCTCACAGACCTGCAGTTTTGCAGGGACACCCTACTCACCACCATCTCCACACAGCAGCCAGATCTCGGTCCCTCAGATGTGGACAAATAAAAGGCCATTTCCTCCGAGCCATGACAAAGCTAAGAGGTTGACTTTATCCCTCTGCAAGCTCTTGGCTACGGAAATGCTGCCTTTCCGCCTGGTGGACACACAGGATTTTCGAAACCTTATGTTTGTCGCAGTGCCCCAGTACCAGATGCCCAGTTGCCACTACTTTTCCAAGAAAGGTGTGCCTGCGCTACACCAGCATGTCGCACACAACATCACTGCTACTTTGAGAAACTCTGTGTGTGACCAGGTGCATTTCACCACTGATACTTGGACAAGTAAGCATGGACAGGGGCGTTACATGTCACTGACTGGGCACTGGGTAACTATGGTGATAGATGGAGAAGGGTCTGCTGAACAAGTCTTGCCGTCCCCACGACTTGTGCGTCAATCCTCTTTATGTTACAGTTCCTCCACTGCTTCTGCCTCCTCAACCACGTCTGGGTCCTCCACCTCCGCCCCAAGCCAGCCTGGTCAGGCAACCCGCGTTGCAACTGCGCACAAGGAATCCTGCAAACCTCCTTACTATGCTGGCAGCAGAGCTCAACGCCATCAGGCGGTCATTAGTTTGAAATGTCTTGGAAATAAGAGTGACACAGCGGATGAGTTGTGGTCAGCTCTGTGGTCCGAGTTTCGTAACTGGTTGTCTCCACTCAACCTGCAGCCAGGGAAGGGTGTGTGTGACAATGATGCAACCTGGGTGCGGCCCTTCGCCGAGGAAACGTGACACATGTGTAGAGTTGAGCGATGGTAGAGGTTCGTCAATTTCATGTTCGAGTGATTTTGGGGGGGCTCAAGATCGAACGCAAACACGAGCTTTATGCGAAAGGCTCGATAGCCCGAGTTAAGTTCAACAATGGGAACGGTTCGATCAGCAAAAAGCCTAGCTAGTTACTAGCTGGCTTTTCACTGTAATAGTGTGAGTTACTCTGTGATTCACACTGTTATCTAATTACAGCATATAGTGTGCGGGGGCGGTGCGTTTAGATCAGTGCTGCTGGGATAATGGCGATCGCCATTTTTTTTTTTTTCCCTCAAGCGCGCGTGCAGTGGGGCGGGCCAGCATGTCAGCCAATCCCAGACACACACAGCTAAGTGGTCTTTTTTGCCAGAAAAGCAAGGGCATATGTCATAGGCTGTCCATGTCACATGTCCTTGCATTATAAATATGAGCATTTTCTCTCACGGCGCCATTATCTGCTTTCTGAGTGTAGGTGACGGTCACCGCTCATGCAGCTCCTGGCGCTGCTCCGGCTGTGTACGCTATACACAGAGCATTCTACAGATTAGGGACAGAAGTTTATTTCAGCCCTTTTCAGAGCTCATTTTCTCGGGCTCAGAGGCATAGGTGACAGTCAGGTCCGTGGAAACGCTGTGTACAGCTTCAGATAACAGTGTCTGTGTACCTAAGCTCAGGGAATTCCTTGCTGCATTTCACCATTAGGAGGGATAGAAAGTGAGGCTTCCTTTCATGTCCACTGACCCAGAGAACCCGGCCACTGTACCCACCTGCCCACTTTTGCCACGCTATTTTTATAGCAAACAGTGCTGGACATAAGTGGCATCCAAACAGTGGCTGCTATGCTAATTTTGTGTCCCACGGGTGCCAAGCATTTTCCAGCACCTCTGCATTAAACCCTCCTGCACATTTTGCTACGCTATTTTTATAGCAAACAGTGCTGGACATAAGTGGCATCCAAAAAGTGGCTGCTATACTAATCTTGTGTCCCACCGGTGCCAAGCATTTTCCAGCACCTCTGCATTAAACCCTCATGCACATTTTGCTACGCTATTTTTATAGCAAACAGTGCTGGACATAAGTGGCATCCAAAAAGTGGCTGCTATACTAATTTTGTGTTTCACTGGTGCCAAGCATTTTCCAGCACCTCTGCATTAAACCCTGATGCACATTTTGCTATGCTATTTTTATAGCAAACAATGTTGGACATAAGTGGCATCCAAACAGTGGCTGCTATACTAATTTTGTGTCCCACCGGTGCCAAGCATTTTCCAGCACCTCTGCATTAAACCCTCATGCACATTTTGCTACGCTATTTTTATAGCAAACAGTGCTGGACATAAGTGGCATCCAAACAGTGGCTGCTATACTAATTTTGTGTCACACTGGTGCCAAGCAAGTCCCAGCACCTCTACATTCTACCCTCATGCACATTTTGCTCCGCTATTATAGCAAACAGTGCTGAAACTTAGTGGCATCCAGAAAGTGGCTGCTATACTCCATTGTTGTCCCACTTGTGCCAAGCAACTTCCAGCACCTCTGCATTCTACCCTCATGCATATTTTGCTATGCTATTTTTATAGCAAACTCAGGGAATTCCTTGCTGCATTTCATCATTAGGAGGGATAGAAAGTGAGGCTTCCTTTACTGTCCTGGTACACACAGAACACGGCCACTGTACCCACCTGCCCACTTTTGCCACGTTATTTAATTTGCCCATAGAGCTGACACTTTTTCTGCCATCCTAAAATTGTCTGGAATACTAAGTTAGTGTTCCTTTGCTGCCAAGCAAGGTACAGCACTTGTGCATTCTACACTCCTTTAAATTTCTGCTACGCAATTATTAACTGCAGGTAGTCCAGCTAATCTGTGACGAAGGTACAGGCATAGATAAAATGTTGCCTTTATTCAATGGTGGTTCTCTCGATGTCTGACAGCTCAACAATACCATCTGTTTCCACTTCCAAAACAAGTGATGACCTGCCAATCACACTCCTGCTTACGGGTAAAGGGGTGGAAGTTCAGCATGAAAAAGCATGTGTGACTGCTGTCCCCACAGTCACAGAGTACGAAGAGCACGCAGATGCACTTGATGGGGCAAGCGGTGGTTGCACAGCCCCGCTAGGCAGCATTGTAGCACAGTGAGATTCCCATTGCGACTTATGCTTCATTTTAAGTCTTGTACTTGGTGGGCTCCTCAGTGTGCAGCAAAACCACGCACAGGAAAAGGACTCTAGGCAGTTGGGTTGATAAATGATTGTTTATCTTTCCCAAAACAAACAATAAGAACCATGCCTAAAATTGAAATAATAGAACAATCTATTCAGTTGCCTATTACCTGCTAATCCCTCTGCGTAGCAGCAGTAATTGTGTGTTTGTGTGTGTGTGTGCAAACACGACTTACTAGTGGTGCATCACAAGAGCTTCAAAATTAACTACTTAAACATAGACAAAACACATTTCCCCCACTGAATACTCTTGATAGCTGAAGCCTCACAGATAAGGCAGATGATAACAGTGTGAATGCAAACCACACAGCTCTGCAAAACAGTCATGGAAATCTTGAAAAGCAACAGCCAATGAAAACATGTGTCGCTGTCCCTCTATGATTTAAACTGTACGTGACAATTTGACAGTGCAGAGGCAGCAAGTCTTACTGTCTATATAGTCGGCCTACCCAGAACAGATATGTGTTTTGCTAATAAAACAAAGAGTTGCTTGCACGCCTTACTGTCTGGGCACAGCCTACCGTACCCGGGTACTGTGATGTCAAGTTGCCCTAAATACAGACTTTACGCTCCTCTCATGGTAAACAGTATAGACAGCACCGGAAGAATGTTGGTCTGTGGCACAGGTTGCTGCTCACTGGCGTTACGGTCCTCCTCACCAAACTCCAACACGACTACCCTCACAATTGATTGAAGTGTTTCCGCGGTGGCTCCTTGCTGTAACACACACCTTTAGCTTTTCCTTCTGTTCATAGACAGCATCTCCAAGTCCACACCCAAAGACCAATTTGCTATTGCTATAGTGACCAAACAGACAAAGGCAGATCCAAAAAAAAAAGCAGCCCCTTGTGTGTAGTCTACAACAATGCATGCAATGAATGGCAAATAAGCATGTTGCATTGACAGTGGCTAAAGCTGAGCAATACACCCTGTAGCGGGGTGGGGGTCCCCCAGGACTACAAAGACGCCGTGACTCAAATAGTCCGATCCAAACAGCTTTATTGTCCTCGCTGTACATGTAAATTCACCCGGAACACAGCCGGGTTATGCACCGTCCATACGGGTCCCCGTCACACAGGCACCCCTTGCCGTAGGAGACGGTCTTACGATGCCCCGTTCGGCTGTTCCAGGAGGGCCCACAAACTTATAATCGCTCCACGCAGGACTGGAGCTTTTCCAGGCTTCCGGCTCTGCAGCTTACAGAGCAGACTCTATTACAAGTTCATAGTGGAAGTTTAACCACTTCCCTCACTCTCTGGCACCTGGTAGCAGACACCTCTAGCTGAGGTTCCTTCTCGGCCCCAGGGCCCTCTGCAGACCACTGGGTCTGTGTCTCCTCCAGGAGAGGTTTGGCCCTACAGCCCTGGTCTGGCTGCACTCACCTAAGTCTTGTCTCAGACTTAATATCGGAGCCCTGTGCTCAGCATCCACACCGGTTGCTCCATGCAGAGCTCTCGGCTCTGCTCTCACTCTCTCGAACACACACTGCCAGTCTCCTAAATCAAGCTGGCCACACCCCCAGATGGAGGTCTGTGAATCTCAGCCCTGCATAGCACCCTGGGATTATTAAAGGGAACCTGACCCTTATGTGTAGCAAGAAGCCTTTGTGGACTACAAGTCCCATAGCAACCTCTTCCATTTAGATATCGCAGGTACCTTCTCCACTGTGACATATAGCGACCATTTACCACATTGGTGGTCGCTACCTCACAACCCTCACGCTATCAATTCATATCCATGTTACATTCCATGGTGGAAGTACTGAAAGTTGTGAGTTTTTGCCTTCTACTTGGAGATTGTTGATAAATCTTACAGATTACATGACTTGGGTGATCCTTTGCGATGTCCAAAAAGTTGCAGGCTAGGCAAGGCTTACAGCCCATGCGAGCTGCATAGCCAACATGACTTATGCTCAGAGGCAGAGTTGTGGCCGAGGATTCAGTTGTTGACGTGCTTTCAGTACTTTGTCTGTGTCCAGGAAGACACAACGTAAACTCGTCGTCAGTAGTATCCTCCTCTACCTCCTCTCCTGACGTCATCGACTGGCTGACTTTGGTTTGACAGTAAGTGGGGTCTCCAACCTCATCATCACCTTGTGTTTTTAATTCCCCTCGTCCTGATTCCTGCGTGACAACCTCTTCCTGCCCTGACCGAATAGCAAAGTTGTCGTTACAATCAGGTATCTGAGTCTCCTCATCATGTTCCCCATTGTCTCCAACAGGATGATGTACGGTTTGGAAATGAGGGTGTACATGATGCTCAGCACCTTCTTCATCGGGGCCTGGATCCGACTCACAAAGCTTCTGGCTATCTGTGCAGATCATTTCCCCTGTCTCCTGGAACTCGCTGCCTCAACACATCAGATTATCTGCTACACCCGCAAGCTTCAAACGTAACCTGAAAACTTATCTGTTCAGAAATGACTATAACCTTCAATGACCCCACCACCGTGCGTAGCTGCCGCCCAACCTACACCCCACCTACTGTTTCCTCCCCAAAATACTTCACAATGTAATCCCGCAAGGGCAGGGCCCTCTTCCCTCTGTACCAGTCTGTCTATTGTTACTTGTGTATGTATTGTGTATGTAACCCCCTTTTCATGTACAGCACCATGGAATCAATGGTGCTCTATAAATAAATAAATAAATAAATAATAATAATAATAATAATAATAATAACTTCTTTGTCTGTACTCACTGCAGCTTTTGAGCAGACCTCTGATTCACAGGCTACAGTGTGACTAAACAGCTCTGCAGACTCAACCATCTCTGTTACCCCATACTCAGCAGGGCTGGTGGAAACTTGAGAGCTGTTATGAAGCAAGTGCGATTGGGTTGACACCACAGTGGAATGGAGTATTTGTGATATTGAACATGAGGTGGAGGCGAGGCCACTTTATGGCGCACTTGAGATCCATTGAAGCAGCTGCTGTTTCGGTGCCTCATCTACATTTGTTAGCGATGGTCGTGTCCATGAAAAAAACATCATATCACATTATCCACGGGAAGAAGTACACCTGTTATTTTGGCTGTTATTTGTTGTTACGAATCGGTGCCGCCGTAAACGCAAGCAACCTGCTGCGGTTTCAGTTGCGCCCAGGTGTCGGCTGCCATTTAGGGCTGTGCCTCGGGTTGTCCAGCTGGCTGCTTTCTCCTCCACGTCTAAGTGTGGAGAGGTGGCTAGTGTGCATGCGTGTGCCGATTTACCCCAGCCACAGCCTATCTCCAGTGTTTCGCCTAGTGAGTATGCTCAGCCTGACTGTGCCATTTCTGAGGCTAAAGGGGGCTTTACACGCTACGACATCACTAATGCAAACTCGTTGGGGTCACGGAATTGGTGACGCACATCCGGCCGCATTAGCGATGCCGTTGCGTGTGACACCGATGAGCGATTTTGCATCGTTGCAAAAACGTGCAAAATCGCTCATCGGTGACATGGGGGTCCATTCTCAATTATCGTTACTGCAGAAGTAACGAAGTTGTTCCTCATTCCTGCAGCATCACACATCGCTCCGTGTGACACCGCAGGAACGAGGAACCTCTCCTTACCTGCCTCCCGGCCGCTATGCGGAAGGAAGGAGGTGGGCGGGATGTTACGTCCCGCTCATCTCCGCCCCTCCGCTTCTATTGGGTGGCCGCTCAGTGACGTCGCTGTGACACCACACGGACCGCCCCCTTAGAAAGGTGGCGGTTCGCCAGTCACAGCGACGTCGCCGTACACGTAAGTATGGGTGACGGGTCTAGGCAATGTTGTGCTTTGTCCATGTCGCGCAACAGATGGGGGCGGGTACCCACACTAGCGATATCAGGACCGATATCGCAGTGTAAAAAGCCCGCTTAAGTCTTCATTTCGGGCTACAGTGCATGCTCCCACACTTAGTGCGAAAAGCCTCTTTGCACAGGTACTTGCACTCCGTGCCGGGTCTAAGTCCTGTGTTGTGCCTAGACAGCATGCTGAAGCTGATAGTCTTTATTCGGAGACTGTCTTTCATGCTACTGAGCATGCTCAATTGCAATTACTGCATCAGAGGCTAGGTCCGGTAATGAACTCTTTGGCCCTGCCCCTGATGTGGGGGGCACATATAGACCACAGGGCGTCAGGTGTCCTGACGATGTGGCCAGACCACTCCCAACTGGCTTGCAAAGGCCCGCCCCTATGACTTGTCACTTCATTATTGTTGGTCAGACGATGACTGGTGAGGTGTTTGGATCGTGACAGCCATGAGGTCATCATTGAAGTGGCGGTTCCGAATAGGACGCTAGTTATGCCACTCATGACGTGTCACTCTGCTTTTGTCTCCAGGAGGTGCATTGTGGTCCACCCTGGTTTGGGGTAGAACCAGGTTATAAAAGGGGCTGGAGCCAACAAGGAGGTGTGCAGTCTTCTATTATGCTCCGAAAGAGCACACCTCCATGTGTTGAACCCATTGCGGCTTTAGACCAGAGGTAGGCAGGGATAATATGTGATGATTTTTTGTACATTTGTTATATGCTTTGTAATTATTTGTGTTCACGTTTGTATTTAGATGGTCCCTTTGATGAAGACCAAAATATGGTCGAAACGTTAAAATTGTGGACATCATATGCATGAATCTTTTTTTCAAAATAAAATAAATATAAAAAGAAACTCTTTTGTGTCTGACTACATTGAGGTAGTGTGCCGGAGCTCTCCCCCCTTTTTAGACCAGAGGTAGGCAGGGATAGGGCATCGATGCAGGCCGCCACCACAGTTGGTAAGGCAGAATGGTTAAGACCAGCTCCTGTCCTACCAGTCCTAGCTAGTGCAGCTAGTGCAGCCACTGCTGATGCGTCTGCTGTCCACAGGTGTGTCCCCTACGCACACGGACAGCGTACCAATGGCCCCTGTGTTGTTAGCAGGGAGTTTCTGGGATGGGTGGGCCTGTGGACCCTGTGACATTAACAGGGCTCCCAGTCTCCAGATCTGAGTGGCGTCTAACTCGGTTCAGGCTACTATTAGTTTCAGAGTCCCCCAGCTCTGTATCCTCCACCTAACCTTCCAGTTGCCAACCTCTCCTTTTCCATCTGGGAGCACGGTGGACACCGACTGGCGATGGGGATATATACCTTTCTCTTTCTTTTCTTCTTAATTTTTTTATATAGCGGTAACATAGTATATACCACCTTATCCAAATCTGCCAGTCCCACCATAACAGATGTTGTTTCTTCAGCAAATGTTACTGTTGCTTAACCACCAAACCCACGGACACAAACTTTTTTACCCTTTCCAACACACCTGTTCCCCTTTCCACCAGTATCTGTCCTTTTTCAACTCAGCGTACTCCAGGATGGTCCAGCGTCGCTTCCAGCTGTGCTGCATGAAGGTGACCGGAGCTGCAGAAGACACATCCTCTCCTGTCAGCTCCACGCAGCTAATGAAGACAGCCACGCGATCAGCTGAGCTGTCACTGAGGTTACTCGCGGCCAACGCTGAATACAGCTGATCGTGCTATTCCCTTCATTAGCTGCGTGGACATCCTGGAGTACGCCGGACATGGAGGGCTTTTTCGGGCTTATTAAATTGGTGAACAAGGCAATTTGTTAGTTGTTTTTTTTCTTCTAATAAAGGATTGTTCGGGTTTGTGTGTTTATTTACTGTAATTTACAGATTAATCATGGAAGGTATCTCGGGGAGATGCATGACATGATTAATCTAGGACTTATTGGCAGCTATGGGCTTCCAATAACTCCTTATTACCCCGATTTGCCAAGGCACCAGGGCAAATCGGGAAGAGCCGGGTACAGTCCCAGAACTGTCGTATATAATGTATGCGGCAATTCTGGGCGGCTGCTGACTAACATTGTTAGGCTGGGGGCTCCCCATAATGTGGGGCTCCCCATCCTGAGAATACCAGCCTTCAGATGTATGGCTTTATCTGGCTGGTATTAAAATTGGGGAGACCACACACCGTTTTTTTTAATTATATATTTATTTATTTTCCTGCACAGTATAGACATGCCCACCGGCTGCTCTGATTGGGTGCAGTGAGACAGCTGTCACTCAGCGTGGGGGGCGTGTCTGACAGCAACCAATCACAGGCGTCTGTGGGTGGGGAAAGCAGGGAATACGAGATTGATTAATGAGCGGCCGGCATATTCAAAGTAATTGTTGCCACGTATTCTCTGCACAGGTGTTCCTCGCCGCGCTGGTAATCGGGGAGTGGTAATCGGGGGATTAGCGGCCACTGGTGAATCCTTCACAGGTGACCGCTAATCAGTACGCGGCACACAGACAGAGCCGCGGCATGACAATGAAGTCGGGTGAAGTTCACCCGAGTTCATTCTCATCGCGCAACTCTGTCTGCTGTCAGCCGACATGTATCAACGACATTACACACAACACAACACAACACACAAACGGACATTACACACGGACATTCCACGTACACATACACGGGCATTTTACACACAAACACGGACATTTTACACGTACACACGGCTCGCATACGCCATCACACGGATGCCATATGTACCAGAGAAACGCCCTAAAAAAACGGAACACGGACCCGAAAAACGGGCCGTGTCACACGAACGTTTTTTTTTGCGTAAGTGTGTTTTAGGCCTATGGTAGGAATTATTTCGCAAAATTTTGTGTTGTACCGGGGATCTCACAGTGTGGCAACCCAGTAGTCAGCATTACTTCGAATTCGTACAATCCGAGGTTCATGTTGTAGGTAGTGCAGCAAGAAGGCGCTCATGTGTCTTGTGCATCCAGGAGGACCAAGTCCTTGATGTGTTGGTGGCGAAGAGGTGAAAATCGTGCCTTCTTCCTCTGCCCTCTCCCCCCAACCTTGCACAACCGAAATTTGAGCAAGCGCTCACTCATCTGCTGAGTCTTCCATGCCCATCGCCAGTTCGTCCTCCATTTCTTCCTGGGCTCCTGCACCTTCCTCAACAGTTTTGCTGATACTATGCGCCCTTAATAATCCCTCTCCCCCACCGTCCCATGACTGCTGCCTAGGTGCCGCTGACCATCTGGACCTTGGAGATCTTGTTATCCCTTCCGCATATGACTCGTCCTGTACTTCCTCACCTTCCTCTTGTCCCAATACCTGATGTCGAATAATGCTAACAGTGTGCTCCATCATGTAGATGACCAGAATTGTCACGCTGAGAATGGCATCACCAGTGCTAAACACCTTCGTCGACATTTGTAAACTGGGTAGAAGGGTGCATAGGTCCTTGATCTGACACCACTCCAGCAGCGTGATCTGCACCACATCTGGATCAAGTTAGACCAGGGTATACGTCATAACGTATTTCAGCAGGGCTCGGCGGTGCTGCCACAGATGCTGCCACATGTGCAGATTCAAATTCCTGCATGTTGGCACATCGCATTTCAGGCATTGAACCGCCAGACCGAAAGACTTCTGGAGCGATGAAAGTTGTTGAGATGCTGGGTGTGAACGATGGAAGTGAGCACATAGTGAGCGTGCCCGCTGCACAAGGCCATGTAGGCTGGGATGGTGTGTTAAAAATTGCTGGAGAATCAGATTCAACACATGAGCCATACAAGGCACGTGTGTTACATTGCCCTGACGAAGGCCCACAGCCAGGTTTGCATCATTGCCGCACATGGCTGTTAATTCCCCACCGGAGTCCGCTCCATCAATTTGTACTCCGGTCGCCAGGTGACAACATGTTCCTTTTGTGCATAGTGCTGATGATGGGAGAGGAGTCGATGCCAGCGGCGCAGGTGGACGCAGGTTATGCTCACTCACTCGGCTGCGTTACCTTGACAAATGCAGAAACACTGGCTGAATGTAGGTGGTGGGTGTCTCACAGATGAAGTACCATCATTCAGCTACAACCAATGGGAAGACACCACACTCTTTTTTAGGCCCATCCTGTCTGCTGACCACTGCCAGACATAGCTATGAACCTCTGGTTACTGTTACCCAGAGTTCTGTTTTGTGATTTTTTTTTTTTGCTTGTTACCTGACTACTTTTCCTGCTTGTTGTTTATGTACCTCGTTGGCCGATCCGCATTTCACCTCTGCTTGTTTTCTGATTAAGTCCTGGCCGTCCCATTCTGTTCCTCCTCCTCAATTAATGTTTTGACCCTGCCTGACTACTATTCTCTGGAACTGCAGCCTTCCACAGGTATTGATCACCTTGGGCCCTGTGTAATTCCAAATCCCTTAATAGGGGTTAAAGGGTTTCAGGGTTCTGGGGGTCCTGCTTGGTGAGTGGCTTCCCTCTAGTCTATCCTTTACAGCTCGTCTGAGTGTGTGGATCAAGGAAGGCGTTACACCGTGCTCTCTGCAGAAGGTCATGTAGACCAGGATAGTGCTTTAAAAATTGCTGGACAACCAGGTTCAAAATGTGAGCCACACAAGGCACGTGTGTCCCATTGTCATGGCTAAGGGCCAAACCCAGGTTTGCATCATTGTCACACCTGGCCTTCCCTGGCTGCTGGTTGTGTGGAGACAACCATTGATGAAACTCTGTCTTTAGAGCTACCGTCCACAACTCCTCAGCGGTGTCTCACATTTCCCATACATTTCAAAGCAAACATTTGACCGCCTGGTGGCATTGAGCTCTGCTGTCAGCATAGTAAGGAGGTGTGTAGGATTCCTTTTGTGCAGTTGCAAGGAAGGGTGGCCTGACCACACAGGGTTTGGGCCGAGGTGGAGGACCCAGACGACGTTGAGGAGGCAGAAGCAGTGTATTAACTTCTACATACAGAGGAAGGATTGACACACAACTCGTGGGGACGGCAAGACTTGTACATTAGACTCTTCTCCATCTCTCCCCATAGTAACCCATTGCCCAGTCAGTGACATATTATGCCCCTGTCCATGCTTACTGGGCCAAGTAAATGTGGTGAAATGCACCCTGTCACAAACAGTTTCTCAATGAAGCGGTGATGTTTGGTGCGACATGCTGGTGTAGCGCGGGCACGCCTTTCTTTGAGAAGGAGTGGCGCCTGAGCATCGGCTCTTGGGGCATAAGGTCTTGAACATCCTCGGTTAAAAAGGTTGGAAAGGCAGTATTTCGGTAGCCAACAGTTTGCAGATGCTGAAAGTCAACCTCTAAGCCATGTCATGCCCTTCTAAAAGCATGTAAAACACAGCAAGGGGACTCCAACCACAGTCTCCCTCGTTTCCACTAATTGGGCCACACACACCCCACTTGACTGGCATCAGTTGACCCCCATTTTCAAGATGAAAAAGATGCTTTGCATGAAGCACTCTCCAAAATACATCAGCCTTTCGCCTCCCCTGGCTGACACTGGGGAAGAAAAGTCCTCTGAGAGCCATGACTTCCTCATCTTGGTGAATGTTAGTATGTCCACATTGTCAGTGGACAGACGCGTGTGCTTATCTGTCAGCACATCCCCAGCAGCACTGAAGACACGTTCCGATAGAACACTGGCTGCGGGACACAACAAGATCCCCAATGCGTACATAGCGAGCTCAGGCAATTTATCAATATTAGAAGTAGAGTTGAGTGTGGTTCGTGGTTCGTGGTTCTCCAGTTTGCGGTTCGAGGGATTTTGGGGGATGTTCTAGATCGAACTAGAACTCGAGCTTTTTGCTAATTGTTCATTAGCTTGAGTTACATTCGAGAACGGTTCTATCAGCAAAAGGCCTAGCTAATTACTAGTTGGCTTTTCACTGTAATAGTGTGAGTCACTCTGTGACTCACAGTATTATCAAATTGCAGCATGTAGTGTGCGGGGGCTGCGCGTTCAGATCACTGCTGCTGGGATAATGACGATCGCAATTTTTTTTTTTTCTTCTTCCTTCCCTAAGCGCGCGTGTAGTGGGGCAGGCCATCATGTCAGCCAATCCCAGACACACACACAGCTAAGTGGACTTTTTGCCAGACAAGCAAGGGCATGTGTCAAAGGCTGTCCATGTCACATGTCCTTGCATTATAAAAAAGGGCAAGTTCTTCCAGCACGCCATTGTCTGCCTTCTATGTCTGTTTGTCAGTCACCTCTCACGCAGCTCCTGTCGCCGATCCTGCTGTGCACGCTATACACACAGCTTTCTACAGATTAGGGACAGAATTTTATTTCAGACCTTTTAAGGGCTAATTACAGCTGGCTCAGAGCCATAGGTGACAGTCAGGTCCTTGGAAACTGTTTTTACAGCTACAGATAATAGCGTCTGTGTAGCTAAGATTAGGGACTTCCTTGCTGCATTTCACCATCAGGAGGGATAGAAAGTGAGGCTTCCTTTCCTCTACACTGACCCACAACCTGACCACTGTACCCTCCTGCCCTTTTTAGCAAAGGCATTTTAATTGCAGAGTGCTGCCAGTTAGTGCCATCCAAAGAGTGGCTGCTGTCCTCCATTAGTGTCTCACTGGTGCCGAGCAATTTCCAGCATCTTTGCATTGCACCCTCAAGCTCATTTTTACTAAGCTATTATATTAGCAAACACTGAGGAAACTTAGTGGCATCCTAAAAGTGGCTGTTGGACTCCATTAGTGTCCCACTGGTGCCAAGCAATTTCCAGCATCTTTGCATTGCACCCTCAAGCTCATTTTTACTAAGCTATTATAATAGCAAACACTGCGGAAACTTTAAGGGCCATAGTTGCATTGTCAGGGATAGTCAGTATTGTTTCTTCAGCTGTCAATAAAGCTAGACCACCTCTGCAATCTACACCACCTTTCAATTTTTACTACCACATTTTAAGTGGACAATCTTGTCGCTGGAAAAGGCGTGTTGGAAAAGGAAAAAAAGTTTTTGTCCGTGGGGAAGGTGGCAGAGCTACATTAACATCTGCTGAAGATAGGCCATCTCCCAGCAAAAGTAAGATGTCTACTACTTTCCATGGACAATCCGATGTGCTCCCTTTTTTACGGACCCGAACAACTGGAACAAAGGTAGATGATGCACAAAAAAAGAACATGCTTGAATGGATCTCAAGTGCTCCAACAAGTGCCCTCTTCTCCAAATCAACTACTGCGCCAAAAAAACCAGTCCTCTGAGTTGTCCTCCCAATCCCACTTGCTTTCTACCAGCTCCCAAGTCTCCATCCGCCCTGCACAGTAAGGTGGAACACAGATGGCTGAGTCTGCAGAGCTGTTCAGTCACACTATAGCCTGGGAATCAGAGGTCTGTTCCTAAGCTACAGTGAGTACAGACCAGGAAATGGTTTGCAGTGATGCCCAGAACCTTTGTGACTCAGCTTCAGGCCGTGATGACCAAGTTTCTGAGCATAATATTGACCCTTATTCACAAACTGTAACACCTGTTGTTATAGACAATGAGGAACATACTGATGACGATGAGACGCAGATACCAGATTGGCATGACAACTTAAATATTCGGTCAGGGCAGGAAGAGGCTCGATCTGAGGGTGAGGGGAGTGCAAACACAACGCTTGATGAGAAAGTTCTAGATCCCATCTACTGTCAACCCACAGTCAGGCACCCGAGGAGGTCAACAGAGACGGTGGAGGAGGATGCTACTGACGACGAAGTTACCTTGCACCTTCCTGGAAAGAGTCGGAGTCCTGGTAGCACGTCTACAACTGCATCCTCAGCCACCACTCTGCCTCTGAGCACTAGTCGGGGTGGCTCAGCAGGTCGCATGTCCTCTAAGCCTTGCCTAGCCTGGTTCTTTTTTGACCTTGCAAAGGATCGCCCAAATCATGTGATCTGTAAAGTTTGTTGGTAATCTATTAGTAGAGGCAAAAACCTCAGCAGTTTGACAACTTCTTCCATGAATCGTCACATGAATAAATATCATATGTCCCAGTGGGAAGCTCACCATGCTGCAATGCGGCCAAGCGGAGCGGACCATTCACCGCCTGCCCCTTCCAGTGCAACCGCGCGCTCTTCATCTTCTAGGACTGTGGGGACAGCTGTCACACCTGGTTTTCCACGCACACCTTCCACCACTGTAACCGCAACAGGCAGTTTGCTTGGTAGGTCATCAGTTGGTTTGGAAGGGGAAACAAGTGCGTGTGTACAGCTCTCTTAGACATCAATAGCACTTTCCTCCCAAACCTGCATTTTTCCAGGGACACCCTACTCACCACCATCTACACACAGCAGCCAGATCTCTGACCCTCAGATGTGGACAAATAAAAGGCCATTTCCTGCGACCCATGACAAAGCTAAGAGGATGACTTTATCCCTCTGTAAGCTCTTGGCTACTGAAATGCTGCCTTTCCGCCTGGTGAACACACAGGATTTTAGAGACCTTATGTCTGTCGCTGTGCCCCAGTACCAGATGCCCAGTCGCCACTACTTCTTTAAGAAAGGTGTGCCTGCGCTACACCAGCATATCGCAGACAACATCACCGCTTCCTTGAGAAACTCTGTGTGTGAACGGGTGCATTCCACCACCGATACTTGGACCAGTAAGCATGGACAGGGAGGTTACATGTCGCTGACTGGGCACTGAGTAACTATGTTGATTGATGGTGAAGGGTCTGCTGCACAAGTATTGCCGTCCTCACGACTTGGGCGTCAATCCTCTGTCTGTCCAAGTTCCTCCACTGCTTCTGCCTCCTCAACCTCATCTGGGTCCTCCACCTCCACCCCAAGCCTGCCTGGTCAGGCCACCAGCATTGTAACTGCGCAGAAGGAATCACGCACCCCTCATTACTATGCTGGCGGCAGAGCGCAACGGCATCAGGCGGTCTTTGTCTTGAAATTTCTTGGAACTAAGAGTCACACAGCCGCTGAGTTGTGGACAGCTCTGGAGACTGAGTTTGGTAAATGGTTGTCTCCCCTCAACCTGCAGCCTGGTAAGGCCGTGTGCGACAATACTGCAAACCTGGGTGCGGCCCTTTGCCTGTGCAAGGAGACAAACGTGCCTTGTATGGCTCTCGTGTTGAACCTTGTTGTCCAGCAATTTTTAACACACTATCCTGGCCTAGATGGCCTTCTGAAAAGGGCACGAAAACTGTGTGCTCACTTCCGCCGTTCAACCACCGCAGCTGAGCGACTTCCATCGCTCCAGAAGTAATTTCGGCCTGCCGGTTCATCACCTGAAATGCAATGTGCCGACACGCTGGAATTCTACTCTCTACATGTTACAGCGACTGTGGCAGCACCGCCGAGCCCTGGTGCAATACGTCATGATGTATAGCCTGGGCCAACGAGATGCAGAGGTGGGGCAGATCACCCTGATGGTGTGGTCTCTGATCAAGGACCTATGCATCCTTCTGCACAGTTTCGACATGATGACGAATATGTTTAGCGCTGACAATGCCATTATCAGCATGACAATTCCAGTCATTTACATGCTGGAGCACACGCTAAACACTATTCGGAGTCATGGGGTGGGACAACAGGAAGGGGAGAAAGTACAGGAGGATTCATATGCGCAAGAGACAACAACATCACCAAGGTCCAGACGTTCATCATCACCAAGGCGGCAGGCATGGGAGCATGGGGGACAGGGATCAACAAGGGCGCATGGTAGCAGGCGAAATGTTGAGGAAGGTGCAGGAGACCAGGAAGAAACGGAGGACGAACTCTCGATGGACATGGAAGACTCAGCAGATGAGGGAGATCTTGGTCAAATTTCGGTTGAACGAGGTTGAGGGGAGATGTCAGAGGAAGAAAGCACGGTTAGCACCTCTATGCCACAAACACAGTGAGGACTTGGTCTGCATGGCTGCGCAAGACACATGAGCGCCTTCTTGTTGCACTACCTACAACATGACCCTCGGATTTTCAAAATTAGAAGTGATGATGACTACTGGGTTGCCACACTATTAGATCCCCGGTACAAGTCCAAATTTTGTGACATAATTCCAGCCATAGAAAGGGACGCACGTATGCAGGAGTATCAGCAGAAGATGTTACTCGATCTTAGATCGGCTTTTCCAGCAAACACCAGTGGTGCACGGAGTGAATCTCCCAGGAGTATCTCCAAATGAACATCGATGCCATGACTTTGCAAATAGAGCCTTGCTCATTTTGGGCTTCAAATCTTGAAAAATGGCCTGACCTCGCCACTTACGCCTTGGAGATCTTGTCGTGTCCCGCAGCCAGCGTAGTCTCTGAACATGTCTTCAGTGCTGCTGGGTGTGTGCTGACAGATAAGTGCACGCGTCTGTCCAGTGACAATGTGGACAGACTAACATTCATCAAGATGAACAAGTCATGGATGCGCAAGGACTTTACTACCCCTGTGTCATATCCTGGGGAGAGTAAAGGCTTGTGGATTTGGAATGTCCTTGATGCTAATGTACCTGTTAAGTTTGCAACTGGGACACAAGTGCTGCCACTGAAGGGGTGTCTGTGTGGCCCAATTTTTGAAAAAAAGGGAGACTCTGCTTGAAGTCCCCTTGCAGTGTTTTTAAAAATGATCCAAGATGAACAAATCATGGATCAGCAAAGACTTTGCTACCTACCCCTGTGTCATCCCGGGGACAGTTAAGGCTGGTGTGTTTTTAAATGTGCTTGATGCAAATCTACCTGTCAAGTTTGTAACTATGGCACAAGTGATGCCACTCAAGGGTTGTCTGTGTGTCCCAATTTTTGGAAAAAAGGGAGACTCTGCTTGGAGTCCCTTTCCTGTGCTTTTAAAAATGATCCAAGATGAATAAATCATGGATCAGTAAAGACTTTGCTACCTACCTCTGTGTCATCCCGGGGACAGTTAAGGCTAGTGTCGCGTGCGGGGAGGACGCCGTCGCTGCTGTGCTCTCGATAGTGCTTGGGTCCGGCGCTGCTTCGATGGCTGCTCGGTGGCTCGAGCGGTGGGCCGGATTCGGGGACTCGAGCGGCGCTCCTCACCCGTGAGTGAAAGGGGTGCTTGGTTTGGGGGATTTAGTCCGTTACGCGACCCATGGGTCGTGGTGAAGATGGGCACCACCGCTGCTGGTGACGGGGATCCCGGGAGCGATGGTAGGGAGCAGCTGAGATGTTGTTTTCCCCCTCCGTGGGTAGGGGTCGGTGGTCCCGGGGCTCGATGATGTGACGGGGAGGCAGGGTTGGTGAGGTGCAGGGTTGCAGGGACAGAGCTGCGCGGTGCCGGATGGCACAGGTGTACTCACTCAGCAAGAAAGGTACAAAGTCCTCGGTAAACAAAACGGCTGGATGGACGGGTCCCGCAGCTGGCTGCTGTGTCTCTCCCCGGACAGGTGATGGCGGCTGTCTTTCCCTGCACCTTGATGTTCTCCTTCTGACTACTATGGATTCCCAACGGTAGTCCGTTCCCCGGTGTATGGGTACTGGAGGAGCCCGTTTGCCCGCAGGCGCTTGCCTTTGGGTCTCTAGCCTTAGGCGGTAGCTGTATACCCTCACGGTGTGGGCTGTTGCCTTCAATCAGGAATTTTGCTGTTGTGAAACTCCTGGGGTTCCAGTCACATTCGGATCTGACTATTGTCGGCGGCTCCAAGCCTGGTCAGGGTCCGATGGCCCTGCCTGTGTGTGCTGGCTTCACTTCACTCCCTGGTCGGTACCGGCGGGCCGTCGCCCATCCCCGGACCTACGGTTCCGCGTTGCTCCACCACTTCTGCAGACAGTCACCACCGTCTGCCAACCTTGCTGTCAGTACCTGGGTCACAAACCCAGACACCCAAGTGCTCAATCCTCTCACTTCAAACTCCAAACTCTATCTGTCACTTTTCCTGCCTCCAGGCCTGTGAACTCCTCGGTGAGTGGAGCCAACCGCTTGACTCCGCCCCACCTGGTGTGGACATCAGACACTGGAGGGAGGTAACAAGGGTTTTTGTTTGGCTGTTGTCCCTGTCTAGTGGGAGTGGGGGGGTGTTTGTATGTTATTTGTGATGACCTGGCTAGGCCAGGGTGCCACATTACCCCTTGGTGAAATGCAGACCGTCCGCGGGCTGCCCGTCCATCATCGGTTTTATTTTTCAAAACTGTAAAAATATAAATAACAGGTAAACATTTCAAACATAAGCATTTCTTGTAAGGACACTTAAACGTTGCACATATAAACATAACATTTTTAATACTGATGGACGGACGTATGTCTTCTGCTCTCCCACCCAATCAATCTAGCCCTGATGCTGCCCCTAAGAAGTGGGCAGCACCCCTTGACCCCAGTCCAGGTTGAGGCTGCTCGAGCGGGAACGGGTACGGTTATTTGCACCCGGCTGTCATTTCAGGGGACCCCACGTCCTTTGAGGACCCCTGACCCCCGGAGGATAGCCACCGGTCCTGGTGGTGGCCGGGCCCCAGCCTGCTCTGCTGCAGGCCCTTCCTCCAATCTGCCTCTCCGGAGGCGGCTTCAACGGAATATCACCCCTCAACTTATTTACAAGCCCAGTAGTTCGTGGGTTGCCTGCCAGTTCTCAGCCATGTCCATGAGTAGCCTCTCATGCAGGTTGTAGACACATAGGGTCCCTCCGGGGACAGCTTGCCGGCAACGGCCGGAATAATCACACAGTCAATCAGGTAAGGCTTCGGTTTGATTTACTGTCATTCATTCACACTGCTGAGGGTCCCAACGGGGGACAACTGCTTGAAACGGAAGACCGCTGCCGCTACTTGAGGTCATACTCCTCCAGGACCTCTTCTAGCTCCACATCCGGACGGCTTGGTGGAGATGGAGGGGGCTGGGGCCGCGCCTGCTCACTGCGGCTCTCCCTCTCTTTTACATCCAGGGCGAACCAGCCCCTCTCCCCGCAGTGGCGGGTGTAAGTCACTAGGTCGCCCGGCAATAAATCACGACCTGGATGGCCCGTGGGGAGGTGCGAATTGACATTGCGGCGGGCCACGAATACTTCGGCCTATAGGCCCGGCTCATAGATGAAGCCAAAACTCCCTCCGTTGGTCGAAGTGCCAGACTTGACCCTCGTACACCGGGCCCCGCACCCGAAAGGTGGCATGACGGAGTGCATCTTTCTCTCGGATCACCCTCGCCAGCACTTCGGCCCTCTGCTGCTCTCTAGCGGCGATCTCCCGGCCCAACGGGTTTGGTTCCCTGTCCCAGTATGGGGCGTAGGCAGACCCCTGCGCCCGGGTTGGGCCCCGCTGGACCGCACCCACACCGGCCACTACCGGTTCTCTTTCGTGGGGGTCCTGCGGTGACATGGCCTGGACTGCGGCTTTGCAGTTGCGGCCCGGCGCAGCCTCTGCCGAGGCGGGGGACTCAGGGCTTGCTAACCTCACCAGTTGAGCCTTCAGGCCAGCAGCGGCCGGTTCTTCCACGGCCGGGCGGACTGCTGGAGTCGGGACGGCTTCAGGTGCGGCCACTTCCGGGGCCGATGGCTCCTTGTCGCGGACGGCTACTTCCCGCGGGGCCTTCCACAGTAGCAAAAGGGACACAGGCTATTCCCGAACAACGCCCCCAGGCCGGTCCTCTAGGGCGGACGGGCTGGCTTCCTCTACCGGTGTTGGGGGTAGCGGACCAAGCGGAGGGGCAACAGCAGCCGGTACGGATGGCGGGGGAAGCAGGAGGGTGAGCAGGCGCATGCCGGGCCCCTCAGCCGCAGCGGCCGGTCCTTCTCGGACATAGGAGCGTGGGTCACTTACCCCGCTCCTCCAACTCTGTCTCCACCTCCGCACGGCCGCCGCTACTTCCTCCATCTCAGCCACCCAGCGCTCCTTCAAGAACCGGAACTGGGCTTGAAGGCGGCAGCACATCTGTGCGGTCCGGGCTTCCACCCATGCCGCTGTTCCTGGCGTGGGCTCGGGGATTTCCGCGGTGCCGGACGGACGGGACATCATGCGTGGCCGTGTTCAAGGAACCGAATACTGGCAGAGTCCTGGCGTTACTGCTTTTATAGCCTCGGCTACATCATGCCGACACACTCTCGCGCCCCCTTGGTACTGTTCAGCACTTCCGTTTGTTAGGGGCGGGGCTTTGCTTTCGCGCTTTCCCTGCTCGGAGAAGATGCTCGAGCGGGAGATTTTCGCGCCAAGATGGCGGTGCTTCAAAACTTTCGGCCGGACACCGCCGGCGGAGATCACAAGTCGCACTTCTACTGGTAAGTAGAGGGGTTCAATCCTGTTCGTGACGCCAAGTTGTCGCGGGCGGGGAGGATGCAACCGCTGCTGCGCTCTCGCTAACACTCGGGTCCGGCACTGCTGCAGCTGCTCGGTGGCTCGAGTGGTGGGCCGGATCCAGGGACTCGAATGGCGCTCCTCGCCCGTGAGTGAAAGGGGTGGTTGGTTTGGGGGATTTAGTCCGTGACGCCACCCAAGGGTCGTGGTGAAGATGAGCACCACCGCTGCTGGTGGTGGGGATCCCGGGAGCGATGGTATGGAGCAGCTGGGATGTTGTTTTCCCCCTCCGTCGGTAGGGGTCGGTGGTCCCGGGGCCCGTAGATGTGACGGGGAGGCAGGGTTGGTGAGGTGCAGGGTTGCAGGGACAGCGCGGCGCGGTGCTGGATGGCACGGGTGTACTCACTCAGTAAGAGATGCACAAAGTCCTTGGTAAACCAAACGGCTGGATGGACGGGTCCTGCAGCCGGCTGCAGTGTCTCTCCCTGGACAGGTGATGGCGGCTGTCTTTCCCTGCACCTTGATGTTCTCCTTCTGACTACTATGGATTCCCAACGGTAGTCCGCTCCCCAGTGTATGGGTACTGGAGGAGCCCGTTTGCCCGCAGGCGCTGGCCCTTGGGTCTCTAGCCTTAGGCGGTAGCTGTATACCCTCACGGTGTGGGCTGTTGCCTTCAATCAGGACTTTTGCTGTTTGTGAAACTCCTGGGGTTCCAGTCACATTCGGATCTGACTATTGTCGGCGGCTCCAAGCCTGGTCGGGGTCCGATGGCCCTGCCTGTATGTGCTGGCTTCACTTCGCTCCCCGGTCGGTACCGGCGGGCCGTCGCCCATCCCCGGTCCTACGGTTCCACGTTGCTCCACCACTCCTGCAGACGGCCACCACCATCTGCCAACCTTGCTGTCAGTGCCTGGTCCACAAACCCAGACACCCAAGTTCTCACTCCTCTCACTTCAAACTCCAAACTCTATCTGTCAATTTTCCCGCCTCCAGGCCTGTGAACTCCTCGGTGGGTGGAGCCAACCGCTTGACTCCGCCCCACCTGGTGTGGACATCAGACACTGGAGGGAGGCAACAAGGGTTTCTGTTTGGCTGTTGTCCCTGTCTAGTGGGAGCGGGGAGGTGTTTGTATGTTATTTGTGACGACCTGGCTAGGCCAAGGCACCACACTAGCATATTTTGGAATTGCTTGATGCAAATCAACCTGTCCAGTTTGCAACTGGGGCACAAGTGATGCCACTGAAGTGGTGTCTGTGGGGCCCAATATTTGGAAATAAAGGAAACTGTGCTTGGAGTCCGCTTGCTTGCAGTGTTTTTAAAAATGATCCAAGATGAACAGATCTGGGATCAGCAAAGACTTTGCTACCTACCCCGGAGTCATCCCGGGGACAGTTAAGGCTGGCGTATTTTTAAATGTGCTTGATGCAAATCTGCCTGTCAAGTTTGAAACTGGGGCACAAGTGATCCCACTCAGGGGGTGTCTATGGGGCCCAATTTTTGTAAAAAAGGGAGCACTCTGCTTGGAGTCCCTTTCCTGTGCTTTTAAAAATGATCCAAGATGAACAAATCATGGCTCGGCAAAGACTTTGCTACCTACCCCGGTGTCATCCCGGGGACAGTTAAGGCTAGCGTATTTTGGAATGTGCTTGATGCAAATCAACCTGTCCAGTTTGCAACTCGGGAACAAGTGATGCCACTGAAGTGTTGTTTGTGGGGCCCAATTTTTGGAAAAAAGGGAGACTGCTTGGAATCCCTTTGCTGTGGTTTTAAAAATGATCCAAGATGAACAAATCATGGATCAGCAAAGACATTGCTACCTACCGCGGTTTCATCCTGGGGACAGTTAAGGCTGGCGTATTTTGGAATGTGCTTGATGCAAATCAACCTGTCCAGTTTGCAACTAGGGCACAAGTGATGTTAATGAAGTGGTGTGTGTGTGGGGCCCGATTTTTGGAAAAAAGGGAGACTCTGCTTTTTAGTCTCTTTGCTGTGCTTTTAAAAATGATCCAAGATGAACAAATCATGGATCAGCAAAGACTTTGCTACCTACCCCGGTGTCATCCCGGGGACAATTAAGGCTGGCGTATTTTTGAATGTGCTTGATGCAAATCTACTTGTCAAGCTTGCAACTGGGGCACAAGTGATGCCACTGAAGGGGTGTCTGTGTGGCCCAATTTTGGGGAAAATAGGGAGACTCTGCTTGGAGTCTCCTTGCTGTGTTTTACATGATTTTAGAAGGGCATGCCATGCCTACCATGTTTCCCCGAAAATAAGACATCCCCCGAAAATAAGACGTCCTAGGAGTTTTCAGGGAAGCTTTAATATAAGACATCCCCTGAAAATAAGACATAGCTGTGGTCAATAATGAAGTGTCATGCAGCGGTGAAAGGGTTAAAGACACTGCAGGACACTTCATTATAGGCAGTGGGCACCCCCAGAAGAGAGAAGGCCGAAGAAAGAAGATCCCCGTTCATACTCACCAGAAGCCGACCGAGAGCAGGTGAGCGCATCAAGATCCTGCAGCGGAACACACACACATCAGATATCACACACACATCAGATCACACTCACTCACTCTCACACACACCTCAGACACACATCAGATCGCATCCACACACTCACAACATCCGGCGATATCGCTTGCTTCTCGGCGGCGATACTGTGCGTGCTGTGACTTTCCAGGACCTGCCGGAGGATCACATGGCCGGAAGCATGTGGTATTCCCGGATGTTGTGAGTGTGTGAGCGCGTATGTGCGATATTGTCAGTGTGTGTGTGAGTGAGATGTCAGCCAGACGCAGGGGAGCACAGCTGCAGGGAGATCACAGGGAGAAGTGTGTGTGTGTGTGAGATCTGATGTCAGCCAGACGCAGGGGAGGCGTGCAGCGTACCTGATGGGAGATCACAGAAGGATCTGGGAGCCATACAGGCACCCGGGGCTGGTAAGTATGACGATCCTGGGATCGGGGGGGGAGTCTGCTTTTTGTGGGGGGTAAACTTAACCCCAACCATGTCTCCTCAAGAATAAGACACCCCCTGGAAATAAGACATTGTGCTTTTTTCAGGGCAAAAAAAAATATAAGACAGTGTCTTATTTTCGGGGAAACAGGGTATATCTGTGTTTCCTCCTCTTTCTCCTCGTCCAGCTGTTTAGTTTTCGCATGGGTATTTGTCCTTGTCATTTTTTCATGTGTTTGTGTTTTCTTGGGAGATTTTTGTCACCTTTTGGACACCTTTGAGGGTGTTTTCCAGGTGTTTTTAGGTGTTTGTGATTGCCTCCCATTGTTTTCAATGGGGTTCGAGAGGTTCGTCGAACGGTTTACCGAACCAAACTCAAACGCTGCCTCCGTTCGACGAACCGAACCGAACTCGAGCCTCTAGAGGTTCGCTCATCTCTATTTGTGACTGTATTAGTGACCAGTTTTAAAATTTCCGTCATGTGGATAGATTCATTTTTTTAATGGGAATAGTTACATAACATAATAAAAAGATATATAAATTTTACAGCATAATGAAAAGCTCGTTAATAATATACAACTTTCTGATAAAACATTTCCTTTAAATAGTCCATTCTAATCAATAGGCAGACTCGAGCGTTTGCTACATTTCAGGCAATCATGTTCTAGCATACAGTTCCGTCTTCTGAATAAATGCAATGTAGCAAGTAAGTGACCTGAAACATGTATAGACACGAATATAGATTTAAAAGGAAGGACATGAGGAATACCCCTCATCTTGTCTATGACCCTCTCGATGAAATTGGTGTACGGGAAGATCTTCATATAATGAATTGAATTATTTTGAGTCAAAGATAGACAGACAAACAGAAAGATATAATGAGTTTTCACAATGCAGAAAGACAACCTCGAAAAGCAAACAAATGAAATAGTCCTCAACTGCCATGATGCCAAGTGTAGGTTACTTGGGAGGCTCTACAATTAACCTTCTAGTTCTCTCTAGTGGAAATAGTTTGAATTTTCTACCTGCACAAGTTTCATCCTGAATTATTATTTGATATATTGAAGCCTTCCATGCATAAAATTGATGTTGTGGCCATCTCAAAGCAAATAGTGAAAAGTCAGCAGTTGGAAAATAGCCACCAAAATATCTTATTTCAGACATGAGGATTTGATATTTCAGATTTTTAACAATTATCTGCAGAAAAATGAAGCTTTAATTCATAAATAAAATCAGACATAAGTATCTACTTATTTTTATATTGTTTTATATCGTTACATTCTACAGGGTGGGCCATTTATATGGATACACCTAAATAAAATGGGAATGGTTGGTGATATCAACCTCCTGTTTGTGGCTCATTAGTATATGGGAGGGGGGAAACTTTTCAAGATGGGTGGTGACCATGGTGGCCATTTTGAAGTCGGCCATTTTGGATCTAATTTTGTTTTTTCCAATGGGAAGAGGGTCATGTAACACATCAAACATATTGTCCTCTAACACACATCCGTGTCGCCGGTACGTTTTTGCTCCTTTTTTACACATACCGGCGGCACGGAGACACGTACACCAATGTTACCCTATGGTAACAGGCACACACACGTAAAACCACACGGAACGTGTGTCCGTGTCATTTGTACGTGTGTGGGTTTTTCCTCACGCATAACATGTCCGTGTTTCTCCGGCATCATGCAGGCACGGACCTGATAAAGTCAATGGGTCCATGCCTGCACGTACGTGACACGTAGCATGTACGTGGGCTATCCGTACCGTCCGTATCACTTCTTTTGTGCATTCAGGATGCGATGTCGGTCAGTCTTTTTTGTCCGTGGATGTCTGTCAATCTACCTCTGTCGGTCGGTCGGTATCTTTCTCTGTCAGATGGTCGCTCTGTCTGTCTGTCTCTCTCTCTGTCTGTCCCTCTCTCTGTCCATCAGTCGGTCTCTCCCCTCTCTCATACTCACCGATCCCTGATCACCAGCGCGGCGCTGCACAGCTGTCAAAAATCTCCGGCGGCTTTTACTATTTTCAAAATGCCGGCCACTCATTATTCAATCTCGTATTCACTGCTTTCCCCGCCCACCGGCACCTATGAATGGTTGCAGTCAGACACACCCCCATACTGAGTGACAGCTGTCTCACTGCAACCAATGACAGACACCGGTGGGTGAGTCTATATTGTGCAGTAAAATAAATAAATAAATAAAAAACGATGTGCGGTCCACCCAAATTTTGATACCAGCCAGGGTAAAGCCACTCGGCTGAAGGCTGGTATTCTCAGGATGGGGGGCTCCACGTTATGGGGAGCCCCCCAGCCTAACATTATTAGCCAGCAGCCACCCAGAATTGCCGCATCCATTAGATGCGACACTTCCGGGACTCTACCCGGCTCATCCCGAATTGCCCTGGTGCGGTGGCAATCGGGGTAATAAAGAGTTAGTGGCAGCAGCCAATAGCTGCCACTAAGTCCTAGGTTAATCATGGCAGGCATCTCCCCGAGATACCTTCCATGATTAACCTGTAAGTTAAAGAAAATAAACACACACATCCAAAAAATCCTTTATTTGGAATGAAAGACAAATTCCTCCACCCTCTTTCACCACTTTATTAAGCCCCAAATAGCCATCCAGGTCCGGTGTAATCCACGAGGTCCCACGACACTCTCAACTCTGCTACATGAAGCTGACAAGAGCAGCCACATGCCATGACCGCTCTCTGTCAGCTCCACGCAGCAACTGAAGTGAGCCGCGTGATCAACAATGACGTTACTCAGGTTACTCGCGGCCACCGCTAGATCCTCCAACTGTGACAGCAAGTCACCCAAGTGACTGAACTGAGTTGTGCAATCAGCATGGAAGTCACAGGTGAGTTGCGGTCTTGGGTGGAGGACCTCAGCTAGTCACGGGTAACCGTGTGACGGCAGCGCTAATCACACTGATAACTTCAGGCACTCAGGGGATTAGAGGTCACCAGGGAGTCCTTCTTGGGTGACCGCTGATCAGGACGCCACACACAGACAGAGCCGTGGTATGACAATGAAGTCGGGTGAAGTTCATCCGAGTTCATTCTCATCGCGCGACTCTGTCTGTGTCTGCTGTCAGCGGGTATGTAGCAACGACATTTTTCCTCACACACGGATCAAAACAAACAGACTAAACACGGACATGACACGTATGTATCTAACGCATACACGGAATGCGAGACACGCACTTGTTTTTTGCAGAAGTGTGCCAGAGGCCATTGAGAATTTCACAAGAAAAACAATAAAACAATGGTGTGCTTGGTTTTAATGTAACTTTATTAATTCATTAGTTATTTTATTTTATTTTATGACCACTTATAAAATGTGTTCAAAGTGCTGCACAAACTCATAGCAACACAGCAGAAGAAATGCTAGCACAAGCTTCCAGTATCCGTTGTTTCAGATGCTGCACATCTTGCATCGTCACAGCATAGACAATTGCCTTCAAATGACCTCAAAGACAAAAGTCTAAGGGGGTCACATCGGGAGACCTTCATGGCCATTCAACTGGCCCACGATGACAAATCCACTTTCCAGGACAATGTTCATGTACGAATGCTTGGACCTGGTGGTGCACCACCACATTATGGGTATCAGGTCCGAGCATTAGTACATGAACAGTGTCCTGGAAAGTGGATTAGTCATCGTGGGCCAGTTGAATGGCCACCAAGATCTCCCGATCTGACCCCCTTAGACTTTTATCTTTGGGGTGATCTAAAGGCAATTGTCTATGCTGTGAAGATGCAAGATATGCAGTATGTGAAACAATGGATATTGGGAGCCTGTGCTAGCATTTCTCTACAGTGTTGCTATCAGTTTTTTCCTCTTTTTATTCCAAGTGTCATAACTTTTTTATTTTTCTATCACCATAGCCATGAGTTGTATTTTTAATGGCACCATCCATTTATCATATGATGTACTGGAAAGTGGGAAAAAAAATTCAAGTGCAGAAAAATAGTAAAAAGAAAAGCACAATTCAGCAATTATTTTTATTTTCTAATTACATTTTTCACTTTATAGTAAAAATGAGCTTGCATTATGATTCTACGGTTCAGTACAATTATGCAGCTACCAAACATGCATATGTAGCACCTATGCGGTACCAGGTGCCACAAAACGTGAACGTGGAAACCCAAACCCCGAAATATCTGTGCCAGTCAGTACACCAACGCCTTCAAGCCACTTACACAACGCCAACACCAGACTGAGAGACTGCCTAGCAACAGGTAAATGGGATGGGCACTGATTAGATAGTTGCCATCTAATCTGTAGGGAGAGACCCAGCAAGGGGGAGGGGGCAGAGGTCAGATGGGAAGTTGGTGGGAGGAAGTAGTCAATTGAGTGTAGTGAAGTTAAGTAGAGGAGTTGTGAGGAGAGAGAGAGAAGGAGTTGAGAGTAAAAGTATGGAAAGACCTGAAGTAACACCGGAGTGCTGTAACAGGAGTGAGGGTCTGTGGAGTATGGAACCAGGACTCCAGGAACCGTGGGTTACCTGTGGAAGTATAATACTCCAGGGACCACGGGACACCTGTGGATGTCTGGAACCAAGGCTCACAGGACTCAGCACAAGGCGGGGTGCAGACCCTAGGAACGCTGGACACTTTATAGTCAACTGTTAAATCTGCCAGGCGAGAAGATCTCCAGGGTCCATCGCCAACCCAAAGAGTCTGAAGCATCAACAGCGAAGGGGAGACTGGAGACTGAACCCCTTAAATAGGTCAGGCTGCCTACAATGGGACCAAGACTGAAGAGAAGGGACTCCCAAGCAGCTCTAGGCCATGGGAGCCCATTAACAACACGTGTGCATGGAGGACAGCCAACCCAGGTCACAGCTGGCACGGAGAATGAGGGGAGTGGGAACACCTGGAACCGGTACCAGTGGGTCCAAGCACTACAACAAAGTAAAACAAGGCAAGTTGAAAGTGCCCAACTGGTGTGCACTGTTTCCTTATTGCTCCGTGGACTTTCACAGATGGTTCCCAAATACAATCCCCATTATCCACTGCAGGGGCCTATCCCTGCTTGTGGAGGGCCCATAACACCTAAGCTGCACTATTCCACCAGCTCCAGCAGGACTCAGCAGCAGTGGCCCCAATAACCTGGCCGTACACCGCAAGTGGCGTAGTCGAGAACTCTTTTATTTATTCATTTTATTTTTTTTATTTCTTTTTTATTTTTTACCCCTTTTTTATCGGACCGACCCCCAGGATAACGGAACTGGGCTTCGTCCGTGACCATGACTGATCCCCCCCTGCGCATCGCACGTCCGGGACCGAGAACCCCATAGCCCTGGGGTGTCACACATAGTTTTTATTTTATTTAAGTGGTGAAAAAAAATGAGAAATTTGTATATAAAAAAAAAGTTTGCTTTTGTTGCCATATTCCAAGAGCCATAATAGTTTTATTTTTTGTCATATGGGGCTATGAGGTGGCTTGTTTTTTGTACCCTGAGCCAATATTCATAATAATATAAATCGGGGTAGATAGATACGATGTTTTGATCACCTGCTATTACATTTTTTTTTCTGTTGTTGCGATAAAAATCAATTGTAAAGCAGTGATTTTTTTTACCAATCGGAATAATTTATTTTATAATTTGATAAATTGGACTTTTATGAATGCAGCAATTCCATATAATGTGTTTTTTCTTAATTTTTAATGGGGGAAAAGGGGCTGATTTAAACAGTTATATGCTATTTTTCTTTACTTTTTTTACTCTTTTTGATAATTACCTTGACATGATTTGAGCCTGTGATCTTTTGATTGCTTATGCAATACACAGCAGTGCATTCAAACTGCTATGAACGACAGTTAAACACTGTTTTTCATAGAAGGATTATCATGACAAGCACGGGGATCTTCATCAGACCCCCAAGTGTCATGACAACCCCCAGCAGAGGCATACCAGTGGGAAAATAGAAGGATGTGCCCGTCTGTTGGAGTACATGAAATGCCACTGTCTGAGCTTGACATAATCATTTAACAGGTTAACAGCTGTGGGTGGGGCTCCGTTCCACCAGCTGCTGTTAGGGTAAGCAAAGTCAGGGACCACTGTCATATGTCACTTAGGGGTTAAAGGCATTAAATAAGTATTTCAATTTCAAAGCATTCGGATCTGTAGATAAAAGTTTTGGGCCACTTGCACATTTTAGCTACTGGAACGTTTATGACATCCCGTTGTAAATCCATAGATATATAAAGTTGGACCAAAGCTCACAACCCTAACAGCTTTCACTCCCTCTGGGAAGACTTTCTTTAAGATTTGGGAATGTATTTGTGGGTGTTTTTGTGCCATTGATCCAGAAGAGCATTGTGACGTCAGACAGATGTTGGACAAGAGGAACTGGCTTGTGATCTCTGTTATCATCTATTTGAAGGATATTATTCCTCATCAAACTCGCCCAACCGTGTCTTTATGAACTTTGCTTTGTGCACTGGTGTACAGTCATACTGAAACAGAAGAAGTCTTTCCTCAAAGTGTTTCCCCAAACGTAAGAGCTATAATTGTCCAAATTGCCTTAGTATGCTGAAGAATTAACCTCTGCATATTGGACGTAATGGGTATGTCATGATTGTCGGTGCATTCCCAACATGTGATGTACCCAGTACGTCATGGCAACCGCAAGGGTTGAAGTGCTGTACCCTCTTGATTGCTGCCACATGCAAGTGCCTCACTAACAGATATAATCCAATGCAGTGTTCAAGCATTGAAGTGGATTATTGATCAAAATGTGATGAAAAGTAATTTCTCATAAAGAGACTCAGAAAAGAAGTAAAAAAAGGTAAAAAAAAAAAAAATTGATAAAAAAATCTAAAAAAAAATAAAATAAATTATTCCAATAAATATGTAAATTTATGTAAAAAAATTTGTTGCACCTGTAACAACCCGATCTATAGAACTGTCACACTGGTAAACCCTTTTCAGTAAACATGGTAAAAAAAAAAGAGTGGCAAAAACAATAGCTTTTCATCAAAAATCTGACAAAAAAGTGGAATAAAACACGATCAAAAGATATATGTAAGGCCTGAAACACACATCCGTGAAACACGTGCGTGTTTGGTCCGTTTCCGTGTATACGGGAGACACGGCCAAACGTGCACCGATGTTATTGTATGATAAAAGCTCCACGTGCGTTTTTGATGCATGTCCGTTTGTCCGTGTCCGTGATCCGTACCTGTGTGCGTTTTGCACGGCAGCATGTCCGTTTTCTGCACGCAACACGCAGCACGGACCCAATGAAAGTCAATGGGTCTGTGCGCACGTCCGAGTGACACGGACACATCTCTGTTTGCTCCCTGTACGTTTTGTGCTTTTTTCATGTGATGTCGGTCTTTTTTCTTTTTCTGTTTCGTTCTCTCCCTCAGTCCATCGGTCGGTCTCTATGTCTGTCGGTCGGTCTCTCTGTCTTATCTGTCCCACTAGCTGTCTGTCGGTCAGTTCCCCCCCCTCTCTCATACTTACCGTTCCCTGTTCCTCGGCGCGGCGCTGCACGGCTGTTATAAAAACTTCGGCGGCTTTTCCTCTTTTGAAAAAGCCGACCGCCCATTAATCAATCTCGTATTCCCTGCTTTACCCGCCCACCGGCGCCTGTGATTGGTTGCAGTCACACACGCCCACCACGCTGAGTGACAGCTGTCAAACAGCATCCAATCACAGCAGCCGGTTGGCGTGTCTATACTGTGCAGTGAAATAAATAAATAAATAATTAAAAAAAAACGGAGTGCGGTCCCCCCTCATTTTAATACCAGCCAGATAAAGCCATACGGCTGAAGGCTGGTATTCTCAGGATGGGGACCTCCACGTTATGGGGAGCCCCCCACCCTAACAATATCAGTCAGCAGCCGCCCAGAATTGCCGCATATATTAGATGCGACAGTTCTGGGACTGTACCCGGCTCTTCCCGATTTGCCCTGGTGCGTTAGCAAATCGGGGTAATAAGGAGTTATTGGCAGCCCATAGCTGCCAATAAGTCCTAGATTAATCATGTCAGGCGTCTCCCCGAGATTCCTTCCATGATTAATCTGTAAGTGACAGTTAAAAAACACACACACACCTGAAAAAAATCATTTATTAGAAATAAAAAATACAAACAAATTCCCTCATTACTAATTTATTAACCCCGACAAAGCCCCCATGTCCGGCGTAATCCATGGACCTCCAGCGTCGCTTCCAGTTCTGCTGCATGCAGGTGACAGGAGCAGCAGAAGACACCGCCGCTCCTGTCAGCTCCACGCAGCTAATGAGATGAGTAGCGCGATCAGCTGCTGTCAGTCAGGTAACTCGCGGCCACCGCTGGATCCAGCAGTGGCCGCGGGTAACCTCAGTGACAGCAGCTGATCGCACTACTCATCTCATTAGCTGCGTGGAGGTGACAGGAGCGGCGGTGTCTTCTGCTGCTCCTGTCACCTCCATGCAGCAGAGCTGGAAGCGACGCTGGAGGTCCTTGGATTACGCTGGACATGGAGGGCTTTGTCAGGGTTAATAAATTGGTAATGAGGGAATTTGTTTGTGTTTTTTATTTCTAATAAAGGATTTTTTCAGGTGTGTGTGTGTGTTTTTTTAACTGTCACTTACAGATTAATCATGGAAGGAATCTCGGGGAGACGCCTGACATGATTAATCTAGGACTTATTGGCAGCTATGGGCTGCAAATAACTCCTTATTACCCCGATTTGCCAACGCACCAGGGCAAATCGGGAAGAGCCGGGTACAGTCCCAGAACTTTTGCATCTAATGTATACAGCAATTCTGGGCGGCTGCTGACTGATATTGTTAGGGTGGGGGGCTCCCCATAACGTGGAGCTCCCCATCCTGAGAATACCAGCCTTCAGCCGTATGGCTTTATCTGGCTGGTATTAAAATGGGGGGGGACCGCACGCCGTTTTTTTAAATTATTTATTTATTTATTTTACTGCACAGCATAGACACGCCCACCGGCTGCTGTGATTGGGTGCAGTGATACAGCTGTCACTCAGCGTGGTGGGCGTGTCTCACTGCAACCAATCACAGGCACCGGTGGGCGGGAAAGCAGGGAATACGATATTGTTTAATGAGCGGCCGGCTTTTTTAAATTAGAAAAAGCCGCCGGAGCAGTGTGAACGCCGTGCAGCGCCGGTGATCGGGGATCGGTGAGTATGAGAGAGGGGGGGGCACTTCAGTCACTCGGGGGATTAGCGGTCACCGGTGAATCCTTCACAGGTGACTGCTAATCAGTACACGGCACAAAGACAGAGCCGCGGCATGACTATGAAGTCGGGTGAAGTTCACCCGAGTTCATTCTCATCCCGCTACTCTGTCTTCCGACATGTACTAGTAACGACATTTTGCATCACACACGTACATTTCCCACGGACAACACACACACATGTCAGTTATTTCACTCACGCACACACGGACATTCCACGCGCACATACGGCTAGCATACGGGATACACACGCAGGCCACACATACCATAAAAACGGACCTAAAAAACGGAAAACGGACCCGAAAAACGGCCCGTTTTACACGGACGTGGTTTTCACGGATGTGTGTTTCAGGCCTAAATAAAAATGGTACAGCTGAAAATGGCATCCTGTCCCACAAAAAACAAGCCACCATACAGCTCTATTAGCCAAAAAAAAAAAAAACTATAACGCTTAGAATGAGCAACGCAAAAAATATTTTTTACTACAAAATAGTTTTTATGGTGTAAAGGCAGCAAAACATAAAAATAAAACTATATAAATGTGGTAACGCTGTAATTGTATTGACCTGAAGAATAAGCAGCCTTATCACTTATATCGCAAGATGAATGGCGTAAAAAAACTATTCTTGAATTGCCATTTCTTCATGCTTATGCCTCATAAAAAGATGAATAGAAAGTGATAAAAAATATATGTGACCCAAATGGTACCAATAAAAACTCTGTTGTAAGAAAAATAAAAAAAATCTGAAGCCTTCAAAATTCGGTGATGCAAAAAACCTATATTTTGTACAAAGGCATTTTTTATTGTGATAGTAGCCAAACCTAAAAAAAACCCCTATAGAATCCTGGTATCGCTGCAATCATACTAACCTGGGGAATAAAGCTAACTAATCACTTATACCACAAGATGACCAGCATAAAAATAAATAAAGCCAATTCTTCAACTGCTGTTGAATTGTTCATTCTGCCTCCCAAAGATCGCAGATTGCTGAACGCTTAAGCCTGCTTTACACGCTGCAATGTATCTTACAATGTGTCGGCGGGGTCATGTCGTATGTGACGCACATCCGGCATCGTAAGGTACATTGCAGTGTGTAACAGCTACGTGCGATTGCGATTGAACGGTAAAACGTTCATCGCACGCACATCGTTCATTTCTCTAGAATTGAATGTCAGGTTGCCGGGGTAGCACACAACGTCCTTCCCACCCCAGGAAGTGGACGTTCGCCGCCCACATTGAGGTCATATGGACGGGTAAGTACGAGTGAGGGGGGGTTACTCGTATGTGCAGCACATTCAACAAATTGAACATGCCGCACATACGATGGGGGCGGTTACGATCGCATACGATATCGTATGCAGAAATGTAATGTGTAAAGCAGGCTTTACACTAAGGATTCCATGTAAATCTCTGAAAAATGTGATTCAGACAAAATTCCCAACTGAAAATTCACTTTGAACTCCCTTCTGGCCTGTTGTCCAGTCCATCTTTTTACGCGTCTTTTCAGATGTGCACAAAAGTGCGGTCAACAACAGTTTTGTTCACCTTTGAAAAGACGGACACAGCTGAAACAGAGTCCGGAGTAAGGGTGCGACCGCACTTTGCGTTTCCACCTGAGTTTCAGGTGCTTTTTAGGTCCGTTTTGAGAAGCCCCTTTTTCATGCCAAAAGGCATGCGTTTTGATTTTCCAACAAAGTCAATGGAAAATGTTGATTTTCAGACCGCACTTTGTGTTTCTAAACGCTGCGTTTAATTTTCATATTTTGTGGCAAAAACCATATGTTCAAAGAAGCAGCATGTCAATTGTTTTTGCCATTTTGGGTGCGTTTTGCTAACATTGAAGTCAATGAGAAATGGCAAAAAACAAGATTTCTGCAAATTCCTGCGTTTTACCTGTTTTTTCAGTGCAGAAAACATGTGTTTTAGACTACCAAAACGCATGCTTTTTGCAAATCAAAATAATGATTTGCTATGTCCCTTTATACACACACATAATCCGACAATTAAAATTAAGAAAAATATGCTTTAAATGCTATTTTACCGATAAAATGTATATTACCGCTATAATTTTATGAAATATCTATATTTTCTTTATTTTTCACATTAATATAGATCTGATCCTTTTTTTCTCTTTTTTCATTGTGTTTGACAGTTTAAACTTTATTTAGCAGTGTCTTGATGTTCAAAACGCATCTGTCAAAACGCAGGTAAAAAAGCATGCAAAAAGCGCTCAAAACGCATCAAAAATGCGGTAAATATGCATGCGTTTTCAGCGCTAAATTTCTGGAAAAGGCAACTTTGGTCAAATCAATTAAGCCCAAAATGTGCGTTTTAAACTGCAAGTAAGTGAACGCAAAGTGCAGTCACAGCCTAACTCTGCTGTCTCATTAGTGAATGGATCCGTTGGCATTTTCACCTTAATAACGTATTTCGTAGATGTAGATAGAAACCTTGATGTAGGTGCTCAACATAGAGCACAAAATAAATGTGCACTGATCCAAAATGTTCTGTACCTAAATTGCCACCAAATAGCATTCAACTCTGCCCACAAAAGCACAAGATCTCATTTAGGTCTGAAATCTATTTATGAAAATATAGGGGGCTTCCATGTTACAGGTAGCACAAAGATTCTGGAAAAATGCTATGATTCACCCCTAAAAAAAGAAATCCAGCAAAATCCGTGCTCTCAAATCCAAATGCCTTCTCCCTTCTGAGACCCAAAATGTGCCTAAACCACAAATAGCGTCAAATGTTTGGCATTGTTGCGGTGAGGAGAGCCCGCTCAATTTACGAAGCAGGAGCTGGGCACAATATATGGGCACTACAATGTACTGCAAACGACATGGGTTTATTTATAACTTTTAATTCTGCAACATTCACTGCATTTGACTTAATGGCTTTTTTCCAGAGACTAAATAATCACTACACCCATAGATCAATTCCCAGAGGGGTGTAATTTCCAAAATTTGGTCAATTTCAGTGGCTTCTGCTGTTCTTGCACTTACAGACTCAGCAAATAGAGTATGCAAACTATTCTAGGAATCTCTGTGCTACAAAAATTAAATGGTGCTCCTTCTCTCCTGAGCCCCACGGTGCGGCCAAACAATACTGTACAGTCATGTGGGGTACTGCCACATTCAGGTGCAATTGTGTATCACAATAGGGGGGCTTTTACCTATTACCCTTGTCAAAATTGGAAATCCGGGGCTAACCCAAAACATCATTTTAGTTGTACAACATATTTTTATTAGATTTTCTCCAACACAGACATTACAGATAAATACTTTGAATTTATGAAAGGAGATGGGGGGGGGTAAGGGTAAATGAGGTAACATCTTATTGGAGGAATACTATTGGAGAAAATTGGGAGGGATCGGGGAGGGGGAAATCCTAACAGTGAAAAATAAGAGAACTCTTTATGATTTATGAATATAGTACTAAATAACACAGTACATCATTTTACATTTTACTAAATGAGATCAATACATATCATCTGTGCTCGCATCCGACAATCAAAGATACAGAGTTTAATACTTAATGTAAAGTAACTGGGGGGATAGATAGGGGCAGCTATAGGGGAACTGGGGAAGTTCAGGGAAGAAAACCAGGTAGAACAGGTGACTGTTTATCCTACATTATTTTTTTTTTTACTCAAAGCCCATGTTATCATTTGTAGTTTCTGCAATCTGTTTACACTGCTGTCCACACTTTATATTTATGACGTGTTGTCAATTAAAAAAACATAATTTTAGTGATAAAAATGTAATTAGTTTTTCTTCATCACCTATTAGTGTATATGTTATTACATGTTATGACACACCTGTGGTGTCAATATAATCACTGCACACCTGGATTAATTCATTGATATGTGCAGTTTGTAAAATGGGGTCACTTGTGGGGCAGGTCTACTGTTTTGGCACGTCAGAGGCTCTGAAAATGAAAATGTGACAGCTAAATATGAACTCAAATATGGCACTTCTTCCTTTCTTCTCTTTGCACTGCGCCACAAAAGTAGTTTTTGATCATATATTGGGTATTGGCATACTCAGAAGAAAATGCATAACAAAATGTAGGGTCCATTATCTCCTGTTACCCTAGTGAAATTGAAAAATCTAGGGGTTAAAGGAACATGTTTGTGGTTAAAAATGTAAGTTTTCAGCTTCACAGCTCAACATTATAAACCTCTGTGAAGCACTTGGGGATTCAAGGTGCTAACCAAAAATCTAAATAAATTCTTTGAGGGGTCTATTTTCCAAACAGGGTCACTTGTGGTGGAGCTCAGATGTTTAGGCACCTCGGGCCTTTGCCAATGTGACATGGTACCCACAAACCATTCCAACTAAATCTGAAGATATTTATGGCGCCCCTTACCTTTTTAGGCTGCTTTACACGCAACAACATTGCTAACAAGATGTTGTTGGGGGTCACGAAATTCGTGAAGCACATCTGGCCTTGTTAGCGACGTTGTTGCGTGTGACACATACGAGCCACCGCTAACGATGCAAAATACTCATCAAATCGTTGATTGTTGACACACCGTCCATTTCCCAAATATCGTTGCTGATTTTGGACGCTGGTTGTTCGTCATTCCTGAGGCAGCACACATCGCTATGTGTGACACCACAGGAATGACGAACAACACCGTACCTGCGTCCTCCGGCAACGAGATGGGCATGACTTTCATGTGGCTGCTCTCCGCCCCTCCGCTTCTATTGGATGCCTGCCGTGTGACGTTGCTGTGACGCCGCACGAACCGCCCCCTTAGAAAAGAGGCTGTTCGCCGGCCACAGCGACGTCATTAGGAAGGTAAGTATGTGTGACAGGTACTAGAGATTTTGTCCGCCACGGGCAGCGATTTGTCCATGATGCATAAACGATGGGGGTGGGTGTGAACGCTAGCGACATCGCTAGCAATGTCACAACGTGTAAAGCCCCCTTTTTACTTTGCATTGTGCCTCAAAAGTACTTTTTGATTACATATTGAGTATTGGCATACTCAGGAGAAATTGCAAAACAAAATTTGTGGTCCATTTTCTTCTGTTACCCTCCTGTTGGTGAAAATGAAAAATTTGGGGTTAAAGCAACATTTTTGCGGTTAAAAATTTACTTTTTCATTTTCACAGCTTAATGTTATAAAGTTCTTTGAACCATCTGGGGGCTCAAGGCACTCACCAACCATCTAGATAAATTCATTGAAGGATCTAGCTTCCAAAATGGAGTCATTTGTGGGGTAACTAAACTGTTTAGGCACATTTGGGGCACTCCAAATGTAACATGGCATCCATTATCTTTTCCAGACAATTCTGCATTCTAAAATTCAAATGGAGTTCCTTCATTCCAAGCCCTGCCGTACACCAAAACAGGTGATTTCCACCACATAATAGATATCAGCGAAGTTATACAACAAATTGTATAGTGCATCTTTTCCTGTTACTATTTTAAAAATAAAAGATTTGGGGTTTAGGCAATAACTTTGCGATAAAAAAATTGTTTTATTTTCACGGCTCAACGTCATAAAATTCTGTGAAACACTTGAGGGTTCAAGGTGCTCACGAAACATCTAGAAAAATTTCTTGAGGGGTCTACTTTCCAAAATGTGGTCATTTGTGTGGTATATCCACTGTTTAGGCACACTAGGGGCTTTTCAAACGTGACATGGTGTCTGATATTTATTCCAGACAATTCTGCACTCTAAAGATTCAAATGGCGCTCCTTCCCTTCCGAGCCCTGCTGTGCACCCAAACAGTTAATTTCCACCACATTTAAGGTACAGTGTACTCAGGATAAGTTTCAAAACAAATTGTATGGTGCAATTTTTCCTGATACCCTTGTGAAAATGCAACATTTTGGGGCTAAAGTAAAATTTTTGTGAGACAATTTAACATTTTTTTCCTTCCACATTGCTTTGATTCCTGTGAAGTAGCTAAAGGATTAATAAACTTTTTGGATGTGGTTTTGAGCAGTTTGAGGGGTGCAAGGTTTTAGAATGAGGTCACTATTGGGCATTTTCTGTCACTTCGGCATCTGAAAGTCACTTCAAATGTGATGTGGTTCCTAAAAAATTGATTTTGTAAAATTTGTGGGGGAAAAAAAGAAATTGCTGAGGAACTTTTAAACCTTCTAACTTCCTAACAAAAACACAATAGGTTTCCAAAATTGTGTTGATGTAAAGTAGACATGTGGGAAATGTTATCTATTAACTACTTTATGTGACATAACTATCTGGTTGAAGGGCATAAAGATTAAAAGTTTTAAAATTTCTGAATTTTGGCTTAATTTACAATTTTTTCACAAATAAACTCAGAAAAATATTGTCCTAAAAGTAACACTATCATGAAGTACAAAATATCACAAAAAAACAATGTCAGAATCAAGGGTTCAGTTGAAGCATTCCAGAGATACAACCTGCCAAAGGGACACTGGTCAGAATTAAAAAAAAGGCCCAGTCATGAAGGTGAAAACCAGGCTCTGGGATAAAGGGGTTAAGAACATCTTTCATAGATTGCAATACACTACATTGCCTGTATAATCTGTAAAAACTCAAGCAGCGCTATAAGTCTCCTCATCGTTATTATTATTATTATTACTTCAATAATAGCAGTATAAGACCTAACTGGGAACCTTATCTATGTTTAACTAACTGAAATGAGCATTGCTATATTGTTACGGGGAGCTGTCTGATAATAAAACCTAAAGGAATATCAGACAATCATGGTCCACCGTGCAAAGACTCTGCTGCAGACTATGACAGAGTGCAATACCTCTGTTAAACTCACAGAGGAATATAATAGTAAATAAGGCAATTCCTCGCTTACTTGGAGGGTGTGTGAAATGGTCTCTGTTAATGATCACAGAGACAAAAGCAGTGAGTGTGAAATGGCACCTACCTAGGTCCGTTCCTCTAGTGGTGCCAGGAGACGGACAGCAGCGTAAGCCGCACAAAGCTCCTACCTGCGTTCGCTCCACTAGTGTGCGAGGACACGAACCACTAGATATGGCACCTGCCTAGGTCCGCTCTTCTAGTGGTGCAAAAGAGACGGACAGCAGCGTAAGCCGCACAAAGCTCCTACCTGCGTTCGCTCCACTAGTGTGCGAGGACACGAACCACTAGATATGGCACCTGCCTAGGTCCGCTCTTCTAGTGGTCCAAAAGAGACGGACAGCAGCATAAGCCGCACAAAGCTCCTACCTCTGTTCGCTCCCCTAGTGTGCGAGGATACGAACAACTGCCAGACGCAGTATAAGAAACGTTACCCTAGCGGCAACGTCCACCTACAAGTAGAATCACAAGGCCCAGCCGGACCATGTGCCTCAGGCACCTGCCTATGTCCGCTCCACTAAAAGGTAAGGATACAGACTCCAGCCGAAGCTGTAAGGTATAAGAACGCTACGCTGCCGGTAGCGCTCACCTAACATAGACAGAGAGATGCCTAGAGGGACGTGCACAGGGCGTCTACCCTCATGAATGAACCAAGAGGACTGAGCGCCGGGCGGCGTGCATCAGGGTCTTATATAGACTCTGTGCCTCATCCAAGATGGAGGACACCAGAGCCAATCCGCTGCCAGAATGACAGCAATGACGTCACGCTGGCCTATCACCGAGCAAAGCGTCACAAGCATATGACCAGCGACCAATCGGCATAGAAGGTGTCAGAGACATGTGACCTCATGTCACAAGCACATGACCAGCGGCCAATCAGCTTAGAAGGTGTCAGAGACATGTGACCTCGTGTCAGCGATGATGTCACCCGCACATGTGCAATGGCTCCAAGATAGGACTTAGGCGGGCTTTGCACACTACGACATCGCAGCCCGATGCTGCGATGCCGAGTGCGATAGTGCCCGCCCCCGTCGTAGCAGCGATATGTGGTGATAGCTGGCGTAGCGAAAGTTATCGCTACGCCAGCTTCACACACACACTCACCTGCCGTGCGACGTCCCTGTGGCCGGCGACCCGCCTCCTTGTTAAGGGGGCGGGTCATGCGGCGTCACTGCGACGTCACACGGCAGGCGGCCAATCAGAGCGGAGGGGCGGAGATGCGCAGGATGTAAACATCCTGCCCACCTCCTTCCTTCCGCATATCCTACGGAAGCCGCAGTGAGGCCGGTAGGAGACGTTCCTCGCTCCTGCGACTTCACACACAGCGATGTGTGCTGACGCAGGAGCGAGGAACAACATCGGACCGTCGCGTCAGCGTAATCATGGATTACGCCGACGCTGCACCGATGATACGATTACGACGCTTTTGCGCTCGTTAATCGTATCATCCAGCCTTTACACACTGCGATGTCGCATGCGATGCCGGAAGTGCGTCATTTTCAATTTGACCCCACCGACATCGCACCTGCGATGTCGCAGTGTGCAAAGTGCCCCTTAGTCTCCAGCGCTTGCACATGTGCAGTAGCAAGAAATCCGAAGATAGTCTCCAGAGACACAGCAACCAAAACAGTACCTCCCCCTCAAGGGCCCCCCTCCCGGCGACGCAGGTAATCGGCAGCTAAGTCGGGAGCATGGACAGCCTCCTCAGGCTCCCAGGAGCGATGTTCCGGGCCGTAGCCCTCCCAATCTATCAAGAAGAACCTGCGCCCTCTAACCATCTTAGAACCAACTATGGCTCATACCTCATAGCTAGAGTGAGAGGAATCAGAGGCAGGAGAGTGCACTTCACGAGCGTGAGGTAAAATAGCCGGTTTTAGCAGTGAAACATGGAATTTGTCATGGATCCTAAGATGGACGGGTAACTTCAATTGGTAGACTACAGGATTTACTTGTCGAAGAACCTCATAAGGACCCAGGAAGCGAGGAGCAAATTTGACAGAGCTCACTCTAAGTTTCACGTGTTTTGCAGAGAGCCACACAAAGTCCCCTGGAGAAAAGACAGGAGCCGGGTGACGAAACCGATCAGACACCGTCTTCATACGGTCCTTAGCTGCTTGGATCGACTCTTGAGTCCGATCCCAAACCTCTCTGGCATTAGTTGCCCAGTCGGCCACAAGAAGAGGAGGTGCAGCAGCGGGAAACGGTACCGGTACCCTAGGGTGTTGCCCATTATTCAGTATGAATGGTGTCTGCCCACCAGTGGCCTCAGCCAGTGAATTGTTAAGGGCAAATTCTGCCCAGGGTAGGAGGGAGGACCAGTTATCGTGGTTCTCAGCAACAAAGTGTCGAAGGTATATAATCATGGATTGATTGGTACGCTCAACCAAACCATTGGTCTCCGGATGGTATGCCGAAGAGAGATTCAACTCAATTTGCAGAAGGCTACAAAGATCTCGCCAGAAACGGGAAGCAAATTGCGGGCCTCTATCACAAATGATACGATCTGGCATCCCTGAAGCCTAAAGACATGCTTGAGGAATAGTTTGGCTAGTACCCTGGAAGATGGGATTCTCGATAATGGTACGAGATGAACCATCCAGGAGAAATGGTCCGTAATGACCCACACAAATCTATGTCCCTGTGAACACGGAAGATCACCCACAAAGTCCATGCCTACCACCTCCTATGGTCTATCTGGCACTGGTAAAGGATGCAAGAGCCCAGCCGGTCTCTGCCGTAACGGACGGTTGCGAGCACAAGAGTAGCAGGAATCGACATATCTCTTGATGTGGCTGGCTAAGTGTGGCCACCAATACCACCTCTCGAGTAACTCTCGTGTCCGTCTAATACCAAAATGCCAACCCACCTTTGAGGTGTGGGCCCACGACAGTATATCATTCTGTCGATCAGGCGGCACAAAGGTCTTGCCCGGTGGGATTTGGTCTAACGTCACAGGGGAGAGTGTATGAAAAACCCTGGAGGGAAGGATAAGACGAGGTTCGTCAATCTCTTTCTGGGTAGAAACCATAGAGTGAGACAGGGCATCTGCCTTGTTATTCTAACTCCCAGACAGATAGTTGATGGAGAAGTGAAAGCGGGAGAAAAACAAGGACCAGCGGGCTTGGCGAGGATTCAGACGCTGAGCGGTTTGTAAGTACGTCAGATTCTTATGGTCTGTATAGACCTGGAAAGGATGTTTCGCTCCTTCCAGCAAGTGACGCCACTCCTCCAAGGATAATCTCAGGGCGAGCAGTTCCCTATCCCCAATGGTATAATTTCTCTCTGCCGGTGAAAAGGTTTTAGCAAAGAAGAAACACGGCCTTTTTCTACCTGCACCGTTCTTTTGATACAAGACCGCACCAGCACCCACTGAAGAGCCATCAACCTCCAAGAGGAAGGGCTTATTCTCATCGGGTCTTTGAAGAATGGGAGCAGTTGAAAAGTGTCTTTTTACTGCCTCAAAAGCCTGGGATGTCTCAGTAGACCAGACTTTTGGATTAGCACCTTTCTTAGTCAAGGCCACCAAAGGGGCCACCAAAGTAGAGAAATGGGGTATGAACTGCCTGTAATAATTTATGACTCCTAAGAAGCGTTGCACCGCCTTCAAGGAATGAGGTTCGGACCATTCCAGGACAGCAGAGAGCTTCACAGGATCCATAGCCAGACCCTCTTGTGAGATAATGTAGCCCACAAAAGGCAAGGATGACTGCTCGAATACACATTTTTCGAGTTTAGCAAACAATGAGTGCTCCCTTAAACGGGAAAGGACACAAATGACATCCTGACGATGAGTCTCCAGGTCAGAAGAAAAAATCAGGATGTCGTCCAGATACACCACGACGGAGGATAACAGTAAATCCCTGAACACATAATTTATGAAGTCCTGAAATACTGCAGGTGCATTACATAAACCAAAAGGCATGACGAGGTATTCATAGTGACCGTCTTGGGTGTTAAAAGCGGTCTTCCATTCGTCACCCTCTCAAATTCGTACCAAGTTATACGCACCCCGCAGATCCAACTTTGTAAAAACCTGAGCTCCCATCAGTCTGTCAAAGAACGCCGAAATTAAAGGTAACGGGTATTTGTTCTTTATTGTGATTGCGTTGAGACCCCTGTAATCTATGCAGGGATGCAAATCACCCTTTTTCTTCCGAACAAAGAAAAACCCAGCTCCCGCGGGAGAGACAGACTTCCGAATGAACCCCTTCTCTAAACTCTCTCTTATATAGGTCGACATGGCCTCTGACTCAGGTATTGACAGGGGGTAAACCCTGCCCTTAGGTGGAACCGAACCTGGGATAAGGTCTATGGCATAGTCATACGGCCTATGAGGTGGAAGAACCTCAGCACCCTGTTTGGAGAACACGTCAGCAAAATCCAAATAGGGTGTAGGTATGGGAGAGAGATCAGTTGATGCAACCGCAATGACCTTAGGTGGTAAGGGAAGACATCGGGACTGACATTTCGAACCCCAACTAATAATGCTGTCGGACTCCCAGTCAATTAGAGGAGCATGAGTCCGAAGCCATGGGAGACCCAGAAGGACGTCGTCTATACCCTCAGGCAAAACAAGAAAAGAAATCTCCTCTATGTGACCCTGAGACAGGGAAAGGCGCAAGGGAACTGTCCTCAATGTAATGGAGTCTGACAACATAGTTCCATTAACAACACGGACAGGAATAGGCGCCTCTAACATGATAGAGGGAATATTGTGTCTCTTTACAAATCCTGAGGACACAAAAGTCCCGTCAGCTCCGGAATCCACAAAAGCCATAATAGGCCATATATTCTCAGAGAATGAGAGCTGACCTGGGATACTACACTTAGAGGGTGCAAAAGACGTCTCTAGTAACCCCCCTCTAATGGTTACTAGGCCTGGGAGTTTCCCTGACGGCTAGGACACTTGTTGGCATAGTGCCCAGCCTGACGACATACGTAACATATAGGAGGACCAGACTTGCATAGTCTGGAGGATGTATGACCTAACTCCATAGGAGTGGGAGATGTTTCAGATGCTGAGGAAGATGGTAGTGGAGCCTCAACAACTGGAATAGCCCGATGCTTAGGGCGTGAGGAAGAGACCTCGAGTCTACGTTCCCTATGGCATACATCGATCCTTGTTGCTACTGTGATCAAGTCCTCCAGAGAAGCAGGGACCTCACTTGTAGCAAGAGCATCCTTGACATAGCCTGCCAACCCTCTCCAGAAGATAGGAATCAACACCTTCTCTGGCCAATCTAGTTCTGCCATCAGAGTTCTAAAAGCAATGGCATAAGAACTAGTGGATAACGAACCCTGAGATAGATCTAACAGTCTCAGGGCCGCATCATGGGTAACCTGCGGACCCATGAATACCGCCTTAAGAGCATCAAGAAAGTCTTGATGTCTCAGAGTAACCACATCAGAGCGCTCCCATAGGGGAGTCGCCCATTCTAAGGCTTTGTCCTGAAGTAAGGAGATGATAAAGCCTACTCTGGACCTCTCCGTAGAGAAGCGAGAAGAGTTGACCTCTAGGTGTATCTGACACTGACTAATGAAACCACGACATGATCTGGCATCGCCAGAATATCTGTTTGGCAGAGTAAGTCGAGGATCAGGTGCAGATGTCACCATGGTCTGAGGTTTATCCTCTATACTCTTGAGCCGCGACTCAAGTACTTGTATGTAACGGTGTAACTGCTGATATTCTGCCATAACTGCCAGACCCTTGGCTCAGTCCTAAAGTTACGGGGAGCTGTCTGATAATAAAACCTAAAGGAATATCAGACAGTCATGGTCCACCGTGCAAAGACTCTGCTGCAGACTATGACAGAGTGCAATACCTCTGTTAAACTCACAGAGGAATATAATAGTAAATAAGGCAATTCCTCGCTTACTTGGAGGGTGTGTGAAATGGTCTCTGTTAATGATCACAGAGACAAAAGCAGTGAGTGTGAAATGGCACCTACCTAGGTCCGTTCCTCTAGTGGTGCCAGCAGATGGACAGCAGCGTAAGCCACATAAAGCTCCTACCTGCATTCGCTCCACTAGTGTGCGAGGACACGAACCACTAGATATGGCACCTGCCTAGGTCCGCTCTTCTAGTGGTGCAAAAGAGACGGACAGCAGCGTAAGCCGCACAAAGCTCCTACCTGCGTTCGCTCCACTAGTGTGCGAGGACACGAACCACTAGATATGGCACCTGCCTAGGTCCGCTCTTCTAGTGGTGCAAAAGAGATGGGTAGCAGCATAAGCCGCACAAAGCTCCTACCTCTGTTCGCTCCCCTAGTGTGCGAGGATACGAACAACTGCCAGACGCAGTATAAGAAACGTTACCCTAGCGGCAACGTCCACCTACAAGTAGAATCACAAGGCCCAGCCAGACCATGTGCCTCAGGCACCTGCCTATGTCCGCTCCACTAAGAGGTAAGGATACGGACTCCAGCCGAAGCTGTAAGGTATAAGAACGCTACCCTGCCGGTAGCGCTCACCTAACATAGACAGAGAGATGCCTAGAGGGACGTGAACAGGGCGTCTACCCTCATGCATGAACCAAGAGGACTGAGTGCCGGGCGGCGTGCATCAGGGTCTTATATAGACTCTGTGCCTCATCCAAGATGGAGGACACCAGAGCCAATCCGCTGCCAGAATGACAGCAATGACGTCACACTGGCCTATCACCGAGCGTCACAAGCACATGACCAGCGACCAATCGGCATAGAAGGTGTCAGAGACATGTGACCTCGTGTCACAAGCACATGACCAGCGGCCAATCAGCTTAGAAGGTGTCAGAGACATGTGACCTCATGTCAGCGATGATGTCACCCGCACATGTGCAATGGCTCCAAGATAGGACTTAGTCTCCAGCGCTTGCACATGTGCAGTAGCAAGAAATCCGAAGATAGTCTCCAGAGCCACAGCAACCGTAACATATATGTGTAAAGTGTAGGAGCACGTTCACATTGTGGCCCTTTTAACAGGCAAAACCTAAGACAAACATAAAATGAGCATATGCCCTGCAGTTAGGAAGTAAATAGTAATAGTACATTTAAATAACATAAGGTATTTACTTACCATTATTTTGATCAAAAAAGCATAAAATCCATCCCACAGTCACAAGGTGTACCCAATCGGGACAGTATTATCGTCTATCATTAAAACTCATCTCGTGTTAACTAAACTTAATATAAATGGAGGTAGAGCAGGCACCAGGCTGCTGAGAAGTCTTTGGCTTTGTGATCTTTTTTGTTTCTATGGTAACGAATGTTACATCACATGAAAGCCTTATGTGTCTAATATATGTTTTCAAAATTGTGTGTGTTGCTTATGTCAACAGTGTTCTATGCACGCAGGAAAACAAAATGGTGGAGTGTAATGCGATATTCACAGGAACTGAAAGCAGCAGAGTGATCAAATTCTTGTTTCTACAAGTAAAGTCCATGAAGGATATTCATGGTGATATGTCGCAGACATTGGGGGATTAATGCCCTTCATATTCCACAGTTAAGAACTGGGCTGCCAAATTTAAAACAGGCTACTTTAGCACCAATGATGAGGAATGTCCTGGACGACTGAGAGTGGTTGTTGTTCTGGAGGTCGTCGATGTTGTGCACAACCTCATACTGGAGGATCAACGAATTTCAGCTAAAGCAATAGCAGACATCATGGGGATTTCCCGTGAATGTGTCATTATCCATGAACATTTGTACATGAGGAAGCTATCTGCAAAGTGGATCCCCAAATGTTTGACAACAGATCAGAGAAGCATGTGAGTGAAAACATCCTAGTCCATTTGTCAGCATTTCCGGACTGATAAGAACTTCCTTGATTTACTGGTCACTCTGGATGAGACCTGGATTTATTTGTATGACTCTGAAAACAAGGAGCTGTCAAAAGAGTGGAGGCACAGTGGTTCTCCTCGTCCAAAAAAGTTCAGGGTGCAAAAATCAGCCACTAAGGTGATGGTGTCTGGTATAAGGAGGATGTGTTGCTAAGGTTCCACCATCAATGCAAGGTATTACATTGAACTTTTGGACCAATTCAAGGCAGCTCTGAAGGCCAAAAGGAGTGGCAAGCTGTCTAAAGGAATCTTGTTCCTGCAACACAACGCCTCCGCTCACACTGAACAAGCAACCATGGCAATACTGGCAGAGCTGGGCTTCCAGCTGATTGATCACCAACCTTATTCACCAAATCTAGCTCTCTCCGACTATTATCTGTTTCCAAACTTGAAGAAACACCTCAAGGGTACCAAATTTCAAACCATTTCTGATGCCATGGCTGCTACGGAGGCCTGGATTGAGGCACAACTGAAATCCTTCATTTTGCTAGGCTTACAGAACTTGTAATACTGATGTAAGAAGTGTGTTGATATTAGTGGAGAGTATGTGGAATAAATGTAAAGTTTCATCATCCTATCCCGTTTCTTTCTGGGTAAAGCCAAAGACTTATCAGGAGCCCTCGTACATTACAATTTGTGGAGACACGAGCAATGGTCAGGAGTATTCATTCATTGGCCTGGCTGTCTTAAGATAGACCACACAAACCTGTGCTCATCCCACTGAATGCCCGTACTCTTTCCCTATGAGCAGAATACTACTGAGACAACACATGATGAGGTTACCATACATTCCCAGTACATTCCCAGCTAGGACACAAAATGATGCTAGATGTGATAGAGTTTTACACTTGTGCTGACTCACCAGGTGTTAGAGCTTCTGTAACTTCGGGGCATCTAGAGCTACTACCCCATCAAGCAGCAAACCGCTTTTGGCAGCACACACTAATACAGTAGTAGATAATGGAAAGCTTAGGAATCTACTCGAGAATAGCGAGTTATGTGACCAGGTGACTGGATAGTGCCAAGCTGGGATCTCCAAATACAGTTTGGTGGGATATCACCATTTTTCACCAATAGTTTGAAAAGAGTATGATTCCAAGAGGACTGAGGATCAAAAAAACATCTAATACGCCTTTTAGAGATAATTTCTTAGTGGAGTGGAACAATATTTTATCCACATGTTCCTCTGATCTTATGAGGCTCATAATCAAATGTGAAAATGTAAAACTAAAGAGTCTTGAGGAAACCAGTCAGCCGTTACAGGATGAATTAAACCTTTCTTCAATATCTCAGAATAAAGCATTAAATGATAAATTAAATTCTAACCTGACTAGATTAGAAGAGTCAATTATGTGAACTAAACTTCAAACATTTGACAGAGACACTTTTGATTGTGAGAATACCATGGTCTGCACATGGAGAAAAAGTCCTACTAGACCCAATAGAATACAGACCCAAATCTTTTTTCAAGGATTCTACAGGAACACATAGATATGAGTGGAAGAAATCTATGGCTATCTTAAGTGCTTCGAAATTAGATTCTTTAGATCCAATGACAGATATGTTGAATATGAATATGGACATTTTGGATACAACTACTGCCCCCTATCCCTGAATTCTAAAGGGAATAATTAGGAATGATGGATTTTCTGACAAAAATACCTATATTTTTTGGGGTATAAGACGCACTTTTCCTCCCAAACATCTGGGAGGAAAATGAGGGGTGCGTCTTAAAATCCAAATATACAGTACAGACCAAAAGTTTGGACACATCTTCTCATTCAAAGGGTTTTCTTTATTTTCAAGACTCTGAAAATTGTAAATTCACATTGAAGGCATCAAAACTATGAATTAAAACATGTGGAATGAAATACTTTAAAAAGTTTGAAACAACTGAAAATATGTCTTATATTCTAGGTTCTTCAAAGTAGCCACCTTTTGCTTTGATTACTGCTTTGCACACTATTGGCATTCTCTTGATGAGCTTCAAGAGGTAGTCACCGGAAATGGTTTTCCAACAGTCTTGAAGGAGTTCCCAGAGATGCTGAGCACTTGTTGGCCCTTTTGCCTTCACTCTGCGGTCCAGCTCACCCCAAACCATCTCAATTGGGTTCAGGTCTGGTGACTGTGGAGGCCAGGTCATCTGGCGTAGCACCCCATCACTCTCCTTCTTAGTCAAATAGCCCTTACACAGCCTGGAGGTGTGTTTGAGGTCATTGTCCTGTTGATAAATGAATAATGGTCCAACTAAACGCAAACCGGATGGAATAGCATGTCGCTACAAGATGCTGTGGTAGCCATGCTGGTTCAGTATGCCTTCAGTTTTGAATAAATCCCCAACCGTGTCACCAGCAAAGCACCTCCACACCATCACACCTCCTCCTACATGCTTCACGGTGGGAACCAGCCATGTAGAGTCCATCTGTTTACCTTTTCTACAAAGACACAATGGTTGGATCCAAAGATCTCAAATTTGGACTCATCAGACCAAAGCACAAATTTCCACTGGTCTAATGTCTATTCCTTGTGTTCTTTAGCTCAAACAAGTCTCTTCTACTTGTTGCCTGTCCTTAGCAGTGGTTTCCTAGCAGCTATTTTACCATGAAGGCCTGCTGCACAAAGTCTCCTCTTAACAGTTGTTCTAGAGATGAGAAGGTGTGTCCAAACTTTTGGTCTGTACTGTACCTTAATGGGAGGTAAAGAATTGGCGCGGGCAGCTGTGTGTGCAGGCGGCTGTCTATACGGCCTCTCTGTGTGGGTAGGTGGCAGGCTGCCTCTCTGTGTGGGCAGGCGGGCTGCAGTGGCTGTATTGAGCAGGCCGGTGTAGTGAGTATCCCAGATGCTCTGAGTTCAAATGATGGTGCCCAGAGTCACCGCCGTGCGCAGATGGAGCTCTCGGCTGAGAGCTCCATTTGCGCACATGCCGCTCCAGGCACCATTTCTTTGAAGCCAGGACCGCCGACAGAGCATCTGGGACACCTGCTGCAAAGGCCTGCTCCACACAGCCACCTCCGCTTCCGCTGCCAGCACAGCTTCTGCTGCCAGAACAGACCCCACCGCTGTCAGAACAGACCACAATGCTGTCAGAACAAACTACACCACTGCCAGGACAGACCCCACCACAACCAACACCACCCCTGCCTCCTGTGACTCCACTCCACAACCGCTGCTGACCCCCTCTGGTAAGACAACCCCAGAGTATAAGACAGACCCCCAGTTTGTTTGTTTTTTACCTTTTTATCTCTAAATTTGGGGTGCGCCTTATAATCCGTTGTGTCTTATAAAACGAAAAATGTGGTAAATCTAAATCATTACATCATGACATCGCTTCAAAAACGGGCCAAACTTTGTGGGGGCAGAAACCATAAGGGCGACAAGAAACAAAGTTTATTACATAAAAGATCACAAGCATATGTAAATTATGACGGTGAATCAATTAATTAAGGAATTTATGTGGTCAATTAATCTGCCACTGATATTTAATTATTATTGTTATATAAGCAAGTCCTTGGTTACCCCTCTCCACACACAGCAGTTTTTAATTGCAATGAGATGACACACAGTTAGAGTCACAGAGCTACGGACCACAATATAGAGATATACCTTGGCGAGGTTTTGGGGCTCGATTACATTGATCAATACGATTGCTAAATATCTCTTTTTTCCTAATAGTCTTGGCAGGTATGCATTTCATGATTCACATGTTCACTTTCCAGTTAGCAAATTACATTTTTCATTATAATTGTCAGCATGCTTGTAGCATTATACCATTATCATATTATTGTATGTGCAGCCTTCATCTTTATTGTTTTCTAACCTTAGGCCACACATACGTGGATTAGTTGATGAGCTTTTAACCTCAATATTTAAAAACCAAAGCCAAAGATGGGTAAAAAAATAAAGAAGTTGTGCCCATGCGTCTATCTATTCTTTTGTTCTCTGACTATTCCACTCTGGATTTTGGCTGAGATTGAAAACTCTCCAAATACTCAATGTGTGCACATGGCCTTGGGAAAGCAATGCAATTTTCTTGCAACTCATGCAGGCATCATGTTATTGTGGAGCTCTTGTCTAATAGTCATAAGAAGTCTATAAATATTCCCTGTCCAGGTTTGCCAAAGCTTTGATACTAATATAAGCCATTACCATATTTTTTTATTTATATGACGCACCAAATTATATGACACACCCCACATATAGAGGAAAAAAAAGGTAAAAAAAATAGGGTCCGTTGTACAATCCGGTGGTCTCTTGCGGGGGGGAGGGATGTCAGCGGTGGTAGAGCGGGGTTACAGGAGGCAAGGGTGGTGGTGGAGTAAGTCGATGCTGTGTGCGGTGCGACTGGCAAGGGTCCAAGATACTGTGAAGGAGGCTACATTTAGAAACTATTGGCAGTGCAGGTTTTAAAAAAATGGAGCCCGGAGTCGGCGCATTCACAGATTGAGCTATCGGCTCAATGACAAGCCGAGATCATATCACATGCTACCTTTAGGTGCCATTTTCCTTAAGTCCGCTGCCGCGAGAGCAATGAGCCAGAGTTCGCATGTGCGCAAATGAGATCTTGAGCTGAGAGCTCCATCTGCACATGCACCACCATTATGTGATGCCCACACTGCCGACATTTTCAGGATGCCCCTGCCTCACCGCTCCCAGCCCCGCAGGCCCCCACACAGCACCTCACAGGTCCCAGCACAGCGCCTGCCTCTTCCAACCCCCTCTCCACCACATCCTGGTACGGTGCATTCAGATTATAAGACGCACCCCTTATTTTCCTTCCAAAATTTTGAGAGGAAAAGTGCATCTTATAATGTGAAAAATACGGTATATATACAGCTCATTTTATTTCATGTGGATTTATCTATTAGACTTTGTGGATCATATACCCTGTGTATGCAGTGATAGCAACAAAACTAATAGTTAATGTGCACATTGCTTAAAAAGCTGTAGGTTTGCTCCTCAAAATAATTTCTACTGCTGGGCTTTTAGTAGAACTGGACCTACAATAAAAAAACATCAGCAGAAAAGTCTCTTGGCTGGAGATCTCCTTAGGAGGAGTTTCCCAATTAATATAGATTGCCAGACTATATATTAACTCTTGTATCTGTTTGGCATCATTGACCAAGAGGGAAAAAAAGAAGCTACCACCTGATGTATACATGCACATGAGAAAAATTACCAGAAAATACAGTCTCATTTTACAGTTTCGACATGGTGAAAAATGGGCTTCATGTACCAAGAGACATTGTGCCAACACAATACAGTAACATCAGTCTTCATTATTTTGTTACAATCTTGTTTTCCAATATTAGGCAAGATATGGACGATTCACCGAAACTGCTCACATAGGTAACATTGACTTTGCTGTTAATATTGCTTTCAAAATTTAAGATGCGCTTAATAGGTTTTCCAATGAACCCATGTCTCACACCCATAGTCTGCGCATTGTGAGAAGGCACCAAGGGAAATCTATCTGTTTTTTTTGCAGCAAGCACATTTATAATAGAAACAAAAGGTTTACCGGAGCAAGTGTTACTTCAGTAATATATTGCCAAGGATTCATTGAACTTCAGGAAATAAATCCTCAAAACAAATCAGTTTTACTAATGGAGTTAGTCTTATCTCATATCCTCTCTTATACCTGCTTTGGTATAGTTTGTAAAAATTTAAATTAAATAAGTAAATAATACCACTCATATCTCACATGTAATTAAATATAATAATGAAAAATACATTTCCTGCTACAATAGACACTTTATAACGATATTAATTTTCCAAAGTACTGTATCAAACGTATTTGCTTTTTAGCAACCCCTTATGGATTTAAAATTAATTTGAAGAAACCATGCAATGATGTACCACACTTAAAGAAGTACTCCCTTCAAAGTTTTAATCCTCTTAAAATATTGCAGACATCATATTATATAGCAATGTGTACCTATAATTGCCCATTTTTAGAGATGAGAAAACTCAAACTGTAAAGTTCGGGGTTTGTACCGGACACGGATTACAAAAATGAATAAAAAAATAAATCAGTCTCCGAGTTAGGAGTTCGGGTGTTGTTCGTATGCTAACCACTCGATCGAGTAACGTGATGCGCGACTACGCTTGGTGTTCGGACCAATGTGTGCCGCTTGCCATCTATGAATGACTTTCACTGGGGGTAAAATCAAAATTTTTGAATGTAGTATATGCAAAAAAAATGCCCTCACTACTCTAGAAATGGTCTGTTTATCGCTGGCTATATGTGGGCAGAAAACCATTCAATCAAATCATTGACAACCAAAGGGATTTGGTCTCTGGTGTCAAGTTCAGGTCAAGTCTGTGTCCCAAAGATAACTTAATCTAAAGTGAGGCTGAACCTGGTGAACCTAACCTTCCACAGTTCCAATTATCTCTACTCATTTTGCTTTTCTACCCAGTAAATTCTTCTGTTTTCAATTATGGTTATTACAACTGTCATGTCCAATGACATTTGAATTGTTCACTGTTTTGCATTACTGTGTATTGTCTTTTCTGTTGCTAGGTTGAAGGTTTGACTTTCCTTGTATTTGTCCCTACTATTTGCCTGTAGCTCTGTAATGTCAGTTTCCCAACCCTCCATCTCCATGTAGTGTTTAGTTCCAGCCAGCTCTTGTACATGTTGTATGCTCTCCGGAGAAGAATTGATTTTTGTACATGCCGCATTATCATCAATACAAGATTTTCAGTTAAAAACATTCATCTTTTCCTGGAGTCTTCTTGCAATGAGATTGTGGCAGAGTTAAATTTAGTTACCAGCTGACACCCACTGTCTCCCAACTTTTGTTTGGCCCACAGCTTTTGGATCTGTCGGTGTAGTTTGCAGTCACAGCCTATGCACCTCCAGATGACAGATACTCGACCGTAGCGCGTGTATCCCGCTCAAGACAGCATTATCAGTCCTAAAGGGGGCTTTACACGCTGCGACATCGCTAGCGATGTTGCGAGCGTTCGCAACCTCACCTGTCGTTTGTGCGTCATGGGCAAATCGCTGCCCGTGGCATACAAAATTGCTAGTACCTGTCACACATACTTACCTTCCTAGCGATGTCGCTGTGAGCGGCGAACAGGCTCCTTTCTAAGGGTGAGGTTTGTGCGGCGTCACAGCGACGTTACACGGCAGGCGTCCAATAGAAGCAGAGGGGCGGAAAGCAGCCGCATGCAAATCACGCCCACCTCGTTGCCGGCAGGACGCAGGTACGTTGTTACGGTTGCTGCGAGCACTGGAGACTATGTCCAGATTTCTTGCTACTGCACATGTGCGAGCGCTGGAGACTAAGTCCAGATTTCTTGCTACTGCACATGTGCGAGCGCTGGAGACTAAGTCCAGATTTCTTGCTACTGCACATGTGCGAGCGCTGGAGACTAAGTCCAGATTTCTTGCTACTGCACATGTGCGAGCGCTGGAGACTAAGTCCAGATTTCTTGCTACTGCACATGTGCGAGCGCCGGAGACTAAGTCCAATCTTGGAGCCATTGCACATGTGCGGGTGACATCATCGCTGACACGAGGTCACATGTCTCTGACACCTTCTATGCGGATTGGTCGCTGGTCATGTGCTTGTGACGTCTTGCTCGGTGATAGGCCAGCATGACGTCACTCCTGTCGTTCTGGCAGCGGATTGGCTCTGGTGTCCTCCATCTTGGATGAGGCACAGAGTCTATATAAGACCCTGACACACGCCGCATGGTGCTCAGTCCTCTTGGTTCATGCATATGAGTAGACGCTCTGTGCGCGTTCCTCTAGGCATTCCTCTGTCTATGCTAGGTGAGCGCTACCGGCAGGGTAGCGTTCTTATACCTTACAGCTTCGGCTGCTGTCCGTATCCTTACCTCTTAGGGGAGCGGACATAGGCAGGTGCCTGAGGCACATGGTCTGGCTGGGCCTTGTGATTCTACTCGTAGGTGGACGTTGCCGCTAGGGTAACGTTCCTTATACTGCGTCTGGCAGTTGTTCGTATCCTCGCACACTAGGGGAGCGAACAGAGGTAGGAGCTTTGTGCGGCTTACGCTGCTGTTCGTCTCTTTTGCACCACTAGAAGAGCGGACCTAGGCAGGTGCCATATCTAGTGGTTCGTGTCCTCGCACACTAGTGGAGCGAACGCAGGTAGGAGCTTTGTGCGGCTTACGCTGCTGTTCGTCTCTTTTGCACCACTAGAAGAGCGGACCTAGGTAGGTGCCATTTCGCACACATTGCCTTTGTCTCTGTGATTATTAACAGAGATCATTCCACACACCCTCCAAGTAAGGGAGGAATTGCTTTACTTACTTATTATATCCTTCTGTGAGTTAACAGAGGTATTGCACTCTGCCATAGTCTGCAGCAAAGTCTTTGCACGGTGGACCCTGACTGTCTGATACTCCTTTCGGTTATTATCAGACAGCCCCCCGTAACATTAGGACTGAGCCAAGGGTCTGGCAGTTATGGCAGAATATCAGCAGTTACACCGTTACATACAAGTACTTGAGTCACGGCTCAAGAGTATAGAGGATAAACCTCAGACCATGGTGACATCTGCACATGATCCTCGACTTGCTCTGCCAAACAGATATTCTGGCGATGCCAGATCATGTCGTGGTTTCATTAGTCAGTGTCAGATACACCTAGAGGTCAACTCTTCTCGCTTCTCTACGGAGAGGTCCAGAGTAGGCTTTATCATCTCCTTACTTCAGGACAAAGCCTTAGAATGGGCGACTCCCCTATGGGAGCGCTCTGATGTGGTTACTCTGAGACATCAAGACTTTCTTGATGCTCTTAAGGCGGTATTCATGGGTCCGCAGGTTACCCATGATGCGGCCCTGAGACTGTTAGATCTATCTCAGGGTTCGTTATCCACTAGTTCTTATGCCATTGCTTTTAGAACTCTGGTGGCAGAACTAGATTGGCCAGAGAAGGTGTTGATTCCTATCTTCTGGAGAGGGTTGGCAGGCTATGTCAAGGATGCCCTTGCTACTCGTGAGGTCCCTGCTTCTCTGGAGGACTTGATCACAGTAGCAACGAGGATCGATGTACGCCATAAGGAACGTAGACTCGAGGTCTCTTCCTCACGCCCTAAGCATCGGGCTATTCCAGTTGTTGAGGGTCCACTACCATCTTCCTCAGCATCTGAAACATCTCCCACTACTATGGAGTTAGGTCATACGTTCTCCAGACTACGCAAGTCTGGTCCTCCTATATGTTACGTATGTCGTCAGGCTGGGCACTATGCCAACAAGTGTCCTAGTCGTCAGGGAAACTCCCTGGCCTAGTAACCATTAGAGGGGGGTTACTAGAGACGTCTTCTGCACCCTCTAAGTGTTGTATCCCAGGTCAGCTCTCGTTATCTGAGAATACATGGCCTATTATGGCTTTTGTGGATTCCGGAGCTGACGGGATTTTTGTGTCCTCAGGATTTGTAAAGGGGCACAATATTCCCTCTATCATGTTAGAGGCGCCTATTCCTGTCCGTGTTGTTAATGGAACTATGTTGTCTGACTCCATTACATTGAGGACAGTTCCCTTGCGCCTTTCCCTGTCTCAGGGTCACATAGAGGAGATTTCTTTTCTTGTTTTGCCTGAGGGTATAGACGACGTCCTTCTGGGTCTTCCATGGCTTCGGACTCATGCTCCTCACATTGACTGGGAGTCTGACAGCATTATTAGTTGGGGTTCGAAATGTCAGTCCCGATGTCTTCCCTTACCACCTAAGGTCGTTGCGGTTGCATCAACTGATCTCTCTCCCATACCTACACCCTATTTGGATTTCGCTGACGTGTTCTCCAAACAGGGTGCTGAGGTTCTTCCACCCCATAGGCCGTATGACTGTGCCATAGACCTTATCCCAGGTTCGGTTCCACCTAAAGGCAGGGTTTACCCCCTGTCGATACCTGAGTCGGAGGCCATGTCGACCTATATAAGAGAGAGTTTAGAGAAGGGGTTCATTCGTAAGTCTGTCTCTCCCGCGGGAGCTGGGTTTTTCTTTGTTCGGAAGAAAGAGGGTGATTTGCGTCCCTGCATAGATTACAGGGGTCTCAACGCAATCACAATAAAGAACAAATACCCATTACCTTTAATTTCGGAGCTCTTTGACAGACTGAGAGGAGCTCAAGTTTTTACGAAGTTGGATCTGCGGAGTGCGTATAACTTGGTACGAATTCGAAAGGGTGACGAATGGAAGACCGCTTTTAACACCCGAGACGGTCACCATGAATACCTCGTCATGCCTTTTGGGTTATGTAATGCACCCGCAGTATTTCAGGACTTCGTAAACGATGTGTTCAGGGATTTACTGTTATCCTCAGTAGTGGTGTATCTGGACGACATCCTGATTTTTTCTCCTGATCTGGAGACTCATCGTCAGGATGTCGTTCGTGTCCTTTCCCGTTTAAGGGAGCACTCATTGTTTGCTAAACTCGAGAAATGTGTATTCGAGCAGTCCTCATTGCCTTTTTTGGGTTACATTATTTCACAAGAGGGTCTGGCTATGGATCCTGCGAAGCTCTCTGCTGTCCTGCAATGGTCCGAACCTCATTCCTTGAAGGCGGTGCAACGCTTCTTAGGATTCATAAATTATTACAGGCAGTTCATACCACATTTTTCTACTTTGGTGGCCCCTTTGGTGGCCTTGACTAAGAAAGGTGCTAATCCCAAAGCCTGGTCTACTGAGACATCTCAGGCTTTTGAGGCAGTAAAAAGACACTTTTCAACTGCTCCCGTTCTTCAAAGACCCGATGAGAATAAGCCCTTCCTCTTAGAGGTTGATGCCTCTTCAGTGGGTGCTGGTGCGGTCTTGTATCAAAAGAACGGTGCAGGTAGAAAAAGGCCGTGTTTCTTCTTTGCTAAAACCTTTTCACCGGCAGAGAGAAACTATACCATTGGGGATAGGGAACTGCTCGCCTTGAGATTAGCCTTGGAGGAGTGGCGTCACTTGCTGGAAGGAGCGAAACATCCTTTCCAGGTCTATACAGACCATAAGAATCTGACGTACTTACAAACCGCTCAGCGTCTGAATCCTCGCCAAGCCCGCTGGTCCTTGTTTTTCTCCCGCTTTCACTTCTCCATCAACTATCTGTCTGGGAGTAAGAATAACAAGGCAGACGCCCTGTCTCGCTCTATGCTTTCTACCCAGGAAGAGATTGACGAACCTCGTCTTATCCTTCCCTCCAGGGTTTTTCATACGCTCTCCCCTGTGACGTTAGACCAAATCCCACCGGGCAAGACCTTTGTTCCGCCTGATCGACAGAATGATATACTGTCATGGGCCCACACCTCAAAGGTGGGTGGGCATTTTGGTATTAGGCGGACACGAGAGTTACTGGAGAGGTGGTATTGGTGGCCACACTTAGCCAGCCACGTCAAGAGATATGTCGGTTCCTGCTACTCGTGTGCTCGCAACCGTCCATTACGGCAGAGACCGGCTGGGCTCTTGCATCCTTTACCAGTGCCAGATAGACCATGGGAGGTGGTAGGCATGGACTTTGTGGGTGATCTTCCATGTTCACAGGGACATAGATTTGTGTGGGTCATTACGGACCATTTCTCCCGGATGGTTCATCTCGTACCGTTATCGAGAATCCCATCTTCCAGGGTACTAGCCAAACTATTCCTCAAGCATGTCTTTAGGCTTCACGGGATGCCAGATCGTATCATTTGTGATAGAGGCCCGCAATTTACTTCCCGTTTCTGGCGAGATCTTTGTAGCCTTCTGCAAATTGAGTTGAATCTCTCTTCGGCATACCATCCGGAGACTAATGGTTTGGTTGAACGTACCAATCAATCTATGATTATATACCTTCGACACTTTGTTGCTGAGAACCACGATAACTGGTCCTCCCTCCTACCCTGGGCAGAATTTGCCCTTAACAATTCGCTGGCTGAGGCCACTGGGCAGACACCGTTCGTACTCAATAATGGGCAACACCCTAGGGTACCGGTACCGTTTCCCGCTGCTGCACCTCCTCCTCTTGTGGCCGACTGGGCAACTAATGCCAGAGAGGTTTGGGATCGGACTCAAGAGTCGATCCAAGCAGCTAAGGACCGTATGAAGACGGTGTCCGATCGGTTTCGTCGCCCGGCTCCTGTCTTTTCTCCAGGGGACTTTGTGTGGCTCTCTGCAAAACACGTGAGACTTAGAGTGAGCTCTGTCAAATTTGCTCCTCACTTCCTGGGTCCTTATGAGGTTCTTCGACAAGTAAATCCTGTAGTCTATCAATTGAAGTTACCTGTCCATCTTAGGATTCATGACAAATTCCATGTCTCACTGCTAAAGCCGGCTATTTTACCTCACGCTCGTGAAGTGCACTCTCCTGCCTCTGATTCCTCTCGCTCTAGCTATGAGGTACGAGCCATAGTTGGTTCTAAGATGGTTAGAGGGCGCAGGTTCTTCTTGATAGATTGGGAGGGCTATGGCCCGGAACATCGCTCTTGGGAGCCTGAGGAGGCTGTCCATGCTCCCGACTTAGTTGCCGATTACCTGCGTCGCCGGGAGGGGGGCCCTTGAGGGGGAGGTACTGTTACGGTTGCTGCGAGCACTGGAGACTATGTCCAGATTTCTTGCTACTGCACATGTGCGAGCGCTGGAGACTAAGTCCAGATTTCTTGCTACTGCACATGTGCGAGCGCTGGAGACTAAGTCCAGATTTCTTGCTACTGCACATGTGCGAGCGCTGGAGACTAAGTCCAGATTTCTTGCTACTGCACATGTGCGAGCGCTGGAGACTAAGTCCAGATTTCTTGCTACTGCACATGTGCGAGCGCCGGAGACTAAGTCCAATCTTGGAGCCATTGCACATGTGCGGGTGACATCATCGCTGACACGAGGTCACATGTCTCTGACACCTTCTATGCGGATTGGTCGCTGGTCATGTGCTTGTGACGTCTTGCTCGGTGATAGGCCAGCATGACGTCACTCCTGTCGTTCTGGCAGCGGATTGGCTCTGGTGTCCTCCATCTTGGATGAGGCACAGAGTCTATATAAGACCCTGACACACGCCGCATGGTGCTCAGTCCTCTTGGTTCATGCATATGAGTAGACGCTCTGTGCGCGTTCCTCTAGGCATTCCTCTGTCTATGCTAGGTGAGCGCTACCGGCAGGGTAGCGTTCTTATACCTTACAGCTTCGGCTGCTGTCCGTATCCTTACCTCTTAGGGGAGCGGACATAGGCAGGTGCCAGAGGCACATGGTCTGGCTGGGCCTTGTGATTCTACTCGTAGGTGGACGTTGCCGCTAGGGTAACGTTCCTTATACTGCGTCTGGCAGTTGTTCGTATCCTCGCACACTAGGGGAGCGAACAGAGGTAGGAGCTTTGTGCGGCTTACGCTGCTGTTCGTCTCTTTTGCACCACTAGAAGAGCGGACCTAGGCAGGTGCCATATCTAGTGGTTCGTGTCCACGCACACTAGTGGAGCGAACGCAGGTAGGAGCTTTGTGCGGCTTACGCTGCTGTTCGTCTCTTTTGCACCACTAGAAGAGCGGACCTAGGTAGGTGCCATTTCGCACACATTGCCTTTGTCTCTGTGATTATTAACAGAGATCATTCCACACACCCTCCAAGTAAGGGAGGAATTGCTTTACTTACTTATTATATCCTTCTGTGAGTTAACAGAGGTATTGCACTCTGCCATAGTCTGCAGCAAAGTCTTTGCACGGTGGACCCTGACTGTCTGATACTCCTTTCGGTTATTATCAGACAGCCCCCCGTAACATACGTTGTTGTTTGTCATTCTCGGGGTGTCACACGTAGCGATGTGTGCTGCCTCAGGAATTATGAACAACCTGCATCCTGAACCAGCAACGATTTTATGAAAATGAACGATGTGCCAACGATCAACGATTTGGTGAGTATTTTTGATCATTAGCGGTCGCTGATACGTGTCACACGCAACGACGTTGCTAACGAGGCCGGATGTGCGTCACGAATTTCGTGACCCCAACGACATCTCGTTAGCGATGTCGTTGCGTGTAACGGGGCCTTTAGGATATTTCCTCAAATCCAGATGATGGACATCAAAACCTGAGCATGTATATGTAGCATCAATCTTTATAGTCCATTCAGGGCCACTAAGATCTTGCCCCAGCTCCTCGCACCGCCACATTACAGAACCAACTCACTGACCAAACATGTGGCTTGTGGTTTACTTGGGATCAGCCCCCTGGATGGGCAGAAGTGCTCATACTCATCACCATAAACATCTTCTACATGTAGCTCAAAGTATGCAGAAGGTTCCAGAAGCCAAGTTTGAAAAGATGTGTATTGGGGAAATCTCCTGCAGAAATTAACAAAGACGCACAACCCTCATTGGAATCAAGACAATGAATCCTACTGTAGGCCTGATTATATTAAAGGCCATGGAGACAGGCTGAGGTTGACATTCCATTACAGGGAGAACAATGGCTTAATGGAAGCCCCTGAGACACTCAGTCAAGTGCATCTGAAACTGATTGCAAGCAAATCTCTAATCAAACAAAAATAGCAACAAAAAGAGGAGATAAAAACTCCCCCAAAAATGTAATATACTCACAGCAGAAAAGAGGGCAACCAGTCCAGTTAGCCCAGGCCAACACATCTATGCTTAAACAGGATGCAGACAAACCTCTCAACATGATGGACACTTTACAGGTGCAAGGTAAATTGCACACTAGTGGCGCGCATAGGGCGCTGTTCACACTTGTATGTGCATGGTGTCCAGCCCGCAACCTATTACCACGCCCTTACTATTAGATTAGGCGGGTTACCCGGACACTACTCACTGCAACACACAAAGGACAGATACTCCATTATGCACGGCCTGTATTAAGAGGCCTGGCTGCACCCCATATAAAAAAGTGCAAAAAATATATCAAATATATATGAGGTATTAGTTATTAAATTGGCCAATGTACATAAGCCTGCAATCCTCATCACGGATCCTCACGCTTGCAGGTCCCTACACTGATAAATATCAAAAATAGCAACAAAAAGAGGAGATAAAAACTCCCCCAAAAATGTAATATACTCACAGCAGAAAAGAGGGCAACCAGTCCAGTTACCCCAGGCCGACACGTCTAATGCACAAACAGGATGCAGACAAACCTCTCAACATGATGGACACTTCACAGGTGCAAGGTAAATTGCACACTAGTGGCACGCATAGGGCGCTGTTCACACCTGTATGCGCATGGTGTCCAGCCAGCAACCTATTACTACGCCCTTACTATTAGATTAGGCGGGTTACCCGGACACTACTCACTGCAACACACAAAGGACATATACTCCATTATGCACGGCCTGTATTCAGAGGCCTGGCTGCACCCCGCATAAAGAAGTGCAAAAATTATATCAAATATATATGAGGTATTAGTTAGTAAATTGGCCAATGTACTTAAGCCTGCAATCCTCATCATGGATCCTCATGCTTGTGTCGCGGGTGGAGGGGTTGGGAACGCCGCTCGCCTGGGGGTTCGCTGGCGCTCGGGTCCGCCGGTGCTTCTGCTCCTCGGTGGCTCAAGCACGAGGCCGGAGACACTACTCACTGCAACACACAAAGGACAGAGACTCCATTATGCACGGCCTGTATTCAGAGGCCTGGCTGCACCCCACATAAAGAAGTGCAAAAATTATATCAAATATATATGAGGTATTAGTTAGTAAATTGGCCAATGTACTTAAGCCTGCAATCCTCATCATGGATCCTCATGCTTGTGTCGCGGGTGGAGGGGTTGGGAACGCCGCTCGCCTGGGGGTTCGCTGGCGCTCGGGTCCGGTGCTTCTGCTCCTCGGTGGCTCAAGCACGGGGCCGGACCCGGGGCTCGAGCAGCGCCTCCTCGCCCATGAGTGAAAAGGGGGGTAGGTTTGTGGTGGAAGGTTTGGGGATGTCGGTCGTGATGCCACCCACCGGTCGTGGTGATGGTGGGCACCACCGCTGCTGGTGACGGGGGATGTCGGGAGCGATGGCGGAGAGCAGCTAAGGTGTTGACCCCTCCGTGGGTAGGGGCTGTTGGTCCCGGGGCCCCGGCTGGGGAGCAGGGAGGAGGTATAGGTGCAGGTGCTGATGCGGGGAGGCAGCGTGGGCGCGGGTGCAATGTTGCGGTGCACTGTTGTAATCATTCAGACACAGAAGGACAGAGTCTCTGGTAAACCAAACGGCTGGATGGACGGGGCCCGCAGCCAGCTGCAGTGTTCTCACTCTCCCCGGACGGGTTGATGGTGGCTGTCGTTTCCTGCACCTGTATGTGTGTTTGACTTCTATGGCTTCCCACGGGTAGTCCGCTCCCTGGCGTGTACGTGTCAGGAGAGCCCATTTTGCCTGCAGGCGCTGGCCCTTGGATCTCTGGCCCTTGGCGGTGGCTCTTATCTGGACGGGTTGGGCTGTTGCCTTCTGACGAGACTTGTTTGGGATTGAACCCCTGAGGTCCAGACCGCAATCAGAGAATTTGATCTTTATGGCGGCTCCTAGCCTAGTCGGGGTCTGAGTACCCTGCCTTGGTGCTTGGCTTCAAACTGCTCCCCGGTTCAGTACCGGCGGGCCACCGCCCGACCCCCGGTCCTACGATTCCGCTGACCTCCACCAACTCCTGCAGACGGCCACCACCGTCTGCCGACCTTGCTGATTGTGCCTGGGCTCCAACCCAGACACACACAGTCTTTGCTCCTCACACTTCCACCTCTCAACTTCAACTCCAACTTCAACTAACTAGCTTTTCCTGCCTCCAGGCCTGTGAACTCCTCGGTGGGTGGCGTCAACTGCCTGGCTCTGCCCCACCTGGTGTGGACATCAAGCCTGGAGGGAGGCAACAAGGATTTTGTTTGACTGATGTACCTAGCCAGGGGAGGGTGTGTGTGTGTGTGTGTGTGTTGCTACTGTACTGTGACCCCTGGGGTCCAGGGCGTCACACTTGAAGGCCTCTACACTAGTGATGAGCGAGCATGCTTGTCACTACTCGGTACTCGCACGAGTATCACTGTACTCGGGCTGCTCGGCGGGGACCGAGTAATCTCGCGATACTCGTGCTTTACTCGTGGTCTTCATTTCTGCATGTTGGCGCTCTTTTGAGAGCCAGCCCTCATGCAGGGATTGGCTGGCAGACCACTGCAATGCCACAGCCCTGTTAGTTGTGGAATTGCAGTGATTGGCCGGCCTGCACAGCGTCACCGAGCCTTTATATCGGCCGGCGCGCTGTGCTCTGCTCACAGCTATCCAGACTGTCAGTGCAGGGAGAGTGTCGCTGATTCAGGGAAAGCTTTGCGGCCCTTTATAGCTTTTTCAGTTGCAGGGCTGCAAACAGTGTGACCAAAAGTCCTTCTCAGGACTATTCTAGTTGTATACAGGCAGGCAGGGTATAGCCAGGTCGGCGTACAGTAGCAGAGTCCTTCTCAGGACTATTGTTGCTATATACAGGCAGGGTATAGCCAGGTCTGAATACAGGCTAGTGACCAAAAGAGTCCTTGTCAGGACTATTGTAGCAGTATACAGGCAGGCAGGCAGGCAGGGTAGTGTTGACCGTATACCAGCCTTCATATCTGGGGCTGGTGTACACAGTGTAAAACAGTCCAGATAGTGTCTGACTTGTCTGTACTGTAATTGTCGCTCCCCAAAAAAACCTGTTAGGTTATTATTGCGTCCGTGCTTGGTTTTTAAAACCGCACGTGTGTGCCTGTTGGTGGCAGCGTACAGGTGCACTGGTGTGCGTTTTTACCAAACTATTATATAACGCACAAGTGTAGTGTATAATACACGTCAGTCAGCAGTGGCTGATAGTGTCAGAGTTCTTAATTTTTGCTCCTAAAACCTGTGTTAGGTTATTATTGCGTCCGTGCTTGGTTTTTAAAACCGCACGTGTGTGCCTGTTGGTGGCAGCGTACAGGTGCACTGGTGTGCGTTTTTACCAAACTATTATATAACGCACAAGTGTAGTGTATAATACACGTCAGTCAGCAGTGGCTGATAGTGTCAGAGTTCTTAATTTTTGCTCCTAAAACCTGTGTTAGGTTCTTAGTGCGTCCGTGCTTGCATTTAAAAACCGCACGTGTGTGCCTGTCGGTGGCAGCGTACAGGTGCACTTGTGTGCAATTTCCAGAAACTTTGATATAACGCACAAGTAGTGAATATACACGTCAGCAGTGCACAGCATTGCAAAATGCGCAAGGGCATTGGCAAGGAACAAGGAAGTGGACGTGATGGTGGTGCAGGCAGAGGCCGAGGTCGTGGGCAAGCTCTAATTTCGCCACAACAAAGGGCCACATCTAGTCGCTCGCACGTCCTGTCCCAAATTCTTGGGGACCGCAGCAGTACACCGCTCTTGAACCAAGACCAGTGTCAACAGGTTGTTAGTTGGATAGCGGATAATGCTTCCAGTCAGATTGGCACCACCACAAACACTCTGTCTTCCACACGGTCAAGTGTCAGTAGCCGTGATACTGCACCGCACATTTCTGAACCTGATCCTCCTTCCTACCACCAGGCTGAGTACACGTCCTCCTCGGACATTAATGATCCCACACTTGGACACTCGGAAGAGCTGTTCACGTTTCCATTCACACATTCTGGCCTCTCGCCAGCTCATATTGAAGTGGGTCATGAGGAGATCGTCTGTACAGATGGCCAAATATTTGAGCAGCCACGTTCTCACGAAGTTGGCAACGTGTCTCAACAAGTGGTGGACGATGATGAGACACAATTGTCAGCAAGTCAGGAGGAGGAGCAGGGTGCGGAAGAGGAAGACGACGTGGTGGATGATCCAGTAACTGACCCAACCTGGCAGGAGGATATGCAGAGCGAGGACAGCAGTGCACAGGGGGAGGGAGGCGTAGCATCACAACAGGCAGTAAGAAGCAGGGTGGTGGCCCCAGGCAGAAGTCAGGCAACCGTTCCCCGGAACAACACGACGACACAAGGTGCCTGTACAAATGTTAGGTCTTCACGAGTCTGGCAGTTTTTTAAGTTGGATCCAGATGATTCAAAAAAGGCCATTTGCAACACCTGCCGTGCCAGCATCAGCAGGGGTACCAAAACTAGCAGCCTGACCACCACCAGCATGATCAGGCACATGTCAGCCAAGCACCCGACTTTGTGGGAAGTACAACAGAGTCGAGGAGCAGTGCTTGCTGATGTCACTGCTACGTCTTCGCTGGTTGTGCATGCGAGCCAATCCTCTGTCCATGCTGCCTGCGAACAAGCCTCCTCCACTCCTGCACCTGCAGTTGCCTACGCAGAAAGAACACCATCATCAAGCACGTCCTTGTCCCAGCGCAGCGTTCAGTTATCCATTCAGCAAACCTTTGAACGCAGGCGCAAATACACTGCCAACACCCCACATGCCACAGTTCTAAATGCTAACATTTCGCGACTGCTTGCGCTGGAAATGTTGCCTTTTAGGCTGGTGGAGACAGAAGCATTCCGTGACCTGATGGCGGCAGCTGTCCCACGTTACTCGGTCCCCAGCCGCCACTATTTCTCCCGGTGTGCCGTCCCCGCGTTGCATAACCACGTGTCACAAAACATCACACGTGCCCTGAACAACGCTGTTTCACCCAAGGTCCACCTAACCACAGACACGTGGACAAGTGCTTGTGGGCAAGGCCGCTACATCTCGTTGACGGCACACTGGGTTAATATTGTGGAAGCTGGGACCCAGTCTGAGCGAGGGACGGAACACGTCCTTCCCACACCAAGGTTTGCAGGCCCTACCTCAGTCAGTGTTTCACCCACACTCTACAGCTCCGGAATGTCATGCTCTTCAGCCTCCTCCTCCTCCTGCGCATCCTCATCCACTGTGCCCTCCACACCAGTCACAAGCTGGAAGCACTGCAGCACTGCCTCGGCGAAGCGGCAACAGGCTGTGCTGAAGCTAATCTGCATAGGTGACAAACCCCACAATGCAGAAGAGCTGTGGACAGCTCTGAAACAGCAGGCAGATCACTGGCTCACACCTCTGAACCTAAAGCCAGGAAAGGTCGTTTGTGACAATGGCCGGAACCTGGTGGCGGCTTTGAGGCGAGGCCAGCTGACACATGTTCCATGCGTGGCCCATGTGCTCAACCTCGTGGTTCAGCGGTTTATAAAGTCATACCCAGAGCTGTCTGATCTGCTGGTAAAAGTTCGCCGCCTGTCTGCACATTTTCGAAAGTCACCTACTGCTTCAGCCGGCCTTGCCGGCTTTCAGCGCCGTTTGCATCTTCCGGCTCACAGACTGGTGTGTGATGTCCCCACGCGTTGGAATTCAACTCTGCACATGTTGGTCAGGATATGTGAGCAGAAGAGGGCAGTTGTTGAGTACCTGCATCACCTAAGCCGTCGGGAAATGGGTCAAACTCCACACATAACACCTGAGGAGTGGAGATGGATGTCAGACCTATGTACCATCCTCCAAAACTTTGAGGACTCCACCAAGATGGTGAGTGGTGATGACGCCATTATTAGCGTCACCATACCGCTACTCTGCCTTCTAAAACGGTCCCTGCTGAAAAACAAACATGATGCATTGCAGGCGGAGCGCGATGAGTTGCAGCAAGAAACAGTAGTGGGTGTGGGTGATAACACACAGCCCAGCCTCGTCTCATCACAACGTGCAGTGGAGGACTATGACGAGGAGGAGGATGAAGACATGGAGCAACTCTCCGGCCAAATTGAGGATATGACATGCACACCAGTCATATCCTCGATTCAGCGTGGCTGGCCAGAGGACAGGGTAGATGAGGAGGAGGAGGAGGAGGAGGAGGAGGAGGAGGACAGCATGTTCAGTCATCTTGTTGGTCAGGCTACTGAAGTCCTGGCTGTTAAGAGTCTGGCGCACATGGCTGACTTTATGGTAAGCTGCCTGTCTCGTGACCCTCGCGTTAAGAACATCTTGGCCGACAATCATTACTGGTTGGTAACACTGTTAGACCCACGCTACAAGGAGAACTTTTTGTCTCTTATTCCCGTGGAGGAGAGGTCAACCAAAATGCAGCAGTTTCGGAAGGCCATACTCACGGAAGTAGGCAAAGCATTCCCCTCACAAAACGCTAGCGGCATAGGTCAGGAATCAGTGGACAACCGAGGCGTACAGCCGAGAGAGGCACAAGTCCAATCCGCCAGAGGTAGGGGAACAGTCTTTAAGATGTGGGACAGTTTTCTCAGCCCCTCACGTACCACAGCCCCTGAGGTGCGGGGTAGTGCCACAAGAAATCCTAAGTTTGCCCAGATGCTGAAGGAGTACCTTGCAGATCGAACAACTGTACTCCGACATTCCTCTGTGCCTTACAATTATTGGGTATCCAAGCTGGACACGTGGCATGAATTGGCTCTCTACGCCTTGGAAGTCCTGGCCTGCCCTGCTGCTAGCGTTTTGTCAGAGCGTGTTTTTAGTGCCGCAGGTGGAATCATTACAGATAAACGCACCCGCCTGTCAACTGAAAATGCTGACAGGCTGACTCTGATAAAGATGAACAAGGGTTGGATTGGGCCAGACTTCACCACACCACCAGCAAATGAGAGCGGAATTTAAAGTTTGCCATGTACCTCCACTCACCCATGGGTACACTTCTCGACTTTGGATAATCGCTGGACTGCTCCTCCTTCTCCTCATGCGCCATCATGATGACCGTTACAATAGTTAGGTCTTTGTTTCAGGTATACCCCCAGTGGTAAATTTTTTCGCCCATTCTTTGCAGAATGGACATTACAACGACAGGAGACCCGCTCCTTTGCAATGGGAACAATGTTTTGAGGCCCTCATGCACGTCTCTACCCAGGGACAACGTGGAGCCTCCCAATTTTTGGCTGCCCTGCCTAAGGGCTATACTGAAATACACCCACTTCCTTAAAATGGAAACTTAATGTTTTGAGGCCCTCATGCACGTCTCTACCCAGGGACAATGTGGAGCCTCCCAATTTTTGGCTGCCCTGCCTAAGGGCTATACTGAAATACACCCACTTCCTTAAAATGGACACTTAATGTTTTGAGGCCATCATGCACGTCTCTACCCAGGGACAATGTGGAGCCTCCCAATTTTTGGCTGCCCTGGCAAAGGGCTATACTGAAATACACCCACTTCCTTAAAATGGACACTTAATGTTTTGAGGCCCTCATGCACGTCTCTACCCAGGGACAATGTGGAGCCTCCCAATTTTTGGCTGCCCTGCCTAAGGGCTATACTGAAATACACCCACTTCCTTAAAATGGACACTTAATGTTTTGAGGCCATCATGCACGTCTCTACCCAGGGACAACGTGGAGCCTCCCAATTTTTGGCTGCCCTGGCAAAGGGCTATACTGAAATAGACCCACTTCCTTACAATGGGCACTTCAGGTTTACAGGCCATAATGCACGGCTCTATCCAGGGACAATGTGGAGCCTCCCAATTTTTGGCTGCCCTGCCTAAGGGCTATACTGAAATACACCCACTTCCTTAAAATGGACACTTAATGTTTTGAGGCCCTCATGCACGTCTCTACCCAGGGACAATGTGGAGCCTCCCAATTTTTGGCTGCCCTGCCTAAGGGCTATACTGAAATACACCCACTTCCTTAAAATGGACACTTAATGTTTTGAGGCCATCATGCACGTCTCTACCCAGGGACAACGTGGAGCCTCCCAATTTTTGGCTGCCCTGGCAAAGGGCTATACTGAAATAGACCCACTTCCTTACAATGGGCACTTCAGGTTTACAGGCCATAATGCACGGCTCTATCCAGGGACAATGTGGAGCCTCCCAATTTTTGGCTGCCCTGCCTAAGGGCTATACTGAAATACACCCACTTCCTTAAAATGGACACTTAATGTTTTGAGGCCCTCATGCACGTCTCTACCCAGGGACAATGTGGAGCCTCCCAATTTTTGGCTGCCCTGCCTAAGGGCTATACTGAAATACACCCACTTCCTTAAAATGGACACTTAATGTTTTGAGGCCATCATGCACGTCTCTACCCAGGGACAATGTGGAGCCTCCCAATTTTTGGCTGCCCTGGCAAAGGGCTATACTGAAATACACCCACTTCCTTAAAATGGACACTTAATGTTTTGAGGCCCTCATGCACGTCTCTACCCAGGGACAATGTGGAGCCTCCCAATTTTTGGCTGCCCTGCCTAAGGGCTATACTGAAATACACCCACTTCCTTAAAATGGACACTTAATGTTTTGAGGCCATCATGCACGTCTCTACCCAGGGACAACGTGGAGCCTCCCAATTTTTGGCTGCCCTGGCAAAGGGCTATACTGAAATAGACCCACTTCCTTACAATGGGCACTTCAGGTTTAAAGGCCATCATGCACGTCTCTATCCAGGGACAATGTGGAGCCTCCCAATTTTTGGCTGCCCTGCCTAAGGGCTATACTATAATACACCCACTTCCTGACAATGGACACTTAATGTTTTGAGGCCCTCATGCACGTCTGTATGCAGGGGCATTGGTGAACCTCACAATTTTGGACTGCCCTGGCAAAGGAAAATACTACAAAGACTCACTTCCTCAAAATGGGCACATTAGACTCAAGAGGCCTTCATGTACGTCTCTTCTCAGGGACATCGGAGTGCCACACAATGTTTTCACGTAAAATCTTTCATGTATTAATCTCAAAAAGTAACATACACCAGATCTATCTCACTATTGGGTATGTGCCCTTAACATTTCCGCCATGAAAAATCATTTTGGGGTCATTTTGGAAGGTTTTCTGGTGAGTCCGTAAAAATGGCGTAAAACGCGGACAAAATTGTTCACAGCTGTGACTTTTGAGTGATAAATGCTTCAAGGGGTCTTCCCCATGCTGTTGCCATGTCATTTGAGCACTCTTCTGAGACTTTTGTGCCATTTTTAGGGTTTCTCCATGCTGCCGGGAGGTCATTTCACAAAAATACTCGGGTCTCCCATAGGATAACATTGGGCTCGTTGCTCGGGCCGAGTACACGAGTATCTTGGGAGGCTCGGCCCGAGCTTCGAGCACCCGAGCTTTTTAGTACTCGCTCATCACTACTCTACACTGATAAATAACAAAAATAGCAACAAAAAGGCTTATGTACATTGGCCAATTTACTAACTAATACCTCATATATATTTGATATATTTTTTGCACGTTTTTATACGGGGTGCAGTCAGGACTAGTAATACCGGCCGTGCATAGTGGAGTCTCTGTCCCTTGTGTATTGCAGTGAGTAGTGTCCGGGTAACCCGCCTAATCTAATTGTAAGGGCGTGGTAATAGGTTGCTGGCTGGACACCATGCGCATACAAGTGTTAACAGCGCCCTATGCGCGCCACTAGTGTGCAATTTACCTTGCACCTGTGAAGTGTCCATCATGTTGAGAGGTTTGTCTGCATCCTGTTTGTGCATAGAATTGTTGGCATGGACTAACTGGACTGGTTGCCCTCTTTTCTGCTGTGAGTATACTCTAATCAAACAACAATAAGATCGATATAACCGGAGCTCCATGCTGAAAATAGTCCTCTAGGCATCCATTGGTTCAATAGTTTTTAATGTGTCCAGTTCCTCACAAGCCACAATAAAAGGCCACTCTAAAATGTGCAGTTTTACAGTATTGTTGATCCAGGGATGTCAGAAAACTAGTTGGAGCCTGGTGTGATCAAAATTTGCCAGCTTGCCATCTGTCCTGTACAGTGAAAACCATGATTCGTCTATGAAGTGATCACCTCTCCAACATGCCAGACACTATCGGATGTGAGCATTTGCCCACTCAAGCAGGCTACGATGATGAACTGCAGTCAGGTGGAGACAGTGGTGTAGCTACTGCTTTTGCCGCCTGGGGCGGTTGTCAAATTTGCCGCCCCCCTCCATTGGCCGTCGATAATCCACAAACTTTCAAAAATCCGGAAAACCATCAAAATATTTATTTTTCATGGAACTACAATCAAAGATCTAATTGTAGACTGCTGCTATTAGTCCTAGACTTTCACCTTTTTACACACATGTAGGCCTATTATACACACACACAGCTCTGCTGCATACATACAGACACACACAGCTCTGCTGCATACATACAGACACACACACACAACTCTGCAGCATACATACAGACACACAACTCTGCAGCATACATACAGACAGACACACATAACTCTGCTGCATACAGACACACACAACTGCATACATACAGACAGACAGACACACAACTCTGCAGCATACATACAGACACACAACTCTGCAGCTGCTGCATACATATATATATATACATACAGGCACACACAACTCTGCAGCTGCTGCATACATAGACACACACAACTCTGTAGCTGCTGCATACATACAGACACACACAACTCTGTAGCTGCTGCATACATACAGACACACACAACTCTGCAGCTGCTACATACATACAGACACACACAACTCTGCTACATATAGACACACAGCTCTACTGCATACATACATACACACACACACACACACAACTCTGCTGCACATATAGACACACACGCGGCTTTTGGGGGCCCGCACACACGGCTCCTAGGGGTCCGCACACACGGCTCCTGGGGGCCCGCACACACGGCTCCTGGGGGCCCACACACACGGCTCCTGGGGGTTGGGGAAAGCCCATGCAGCTCACTGGGGCCCATAAACCGGGTGGCTGGGAGGGAGTATACAGGTCGAGGGGGGTAGCACGTACCGCTCAGTCACGGAGGAGAGGTGGCCCACACAGCGCCGGAGGTCGCTGGCTGACACTGCGCCTCCTTCATCTGTGGGACTGAGCAGGCCGTGCGGTAGCTCCGCCCACAGGTGAAGCTCAAACCAGGAGGACGCTGTGGTCTTAAAGCAGGGATGGGGAACCTTTTTACTGCTGGGTGCCATTTGGAAAATTCTACCAACCTTCAGGGGCCGCACAAAATTATTAACTTGAAAATGACCCGGCTATAATTGGTTAAACAATTAACTCTCCCCTATACTCCTATTGTGGCGGCCAGAGCTGATTCTCTTTGGTGCGACTGTGATGTTTGTTTCTCACAACTTGTTTTCCAGGTTTGTCTTTGTTTGGAGCGCAGATTGGTAAATCATATATATCACACAGGAGACACAGTACATACACACACCGCTCTGACACACTGGCCGTATACTGCACACAGCCTTCACATAGTTGTCATATTTTACACCGGCCATATATATTAGTACACATGCACAGGAGATACACACACAAGCCATACACAGCACCCAACATGCCGTATACACAGTACCTAAGGAGACGAAAAAAAGCTCTGCATGTAAACATGTGCACACCAGGAATTAGATATACCAATAAACCTCACAATATGAAACTTTATTAAGTGCCAAACACAACAAACACAGCACACACTCACACACGCCGTATACACAGCACATGCCGTATACACAGCACACACACCGTATACACAGCACACACACGCCATATACACAGCACACGCACACACACCGTATACACAGCACACACACGTGCCGTATACACAGCACACACACGCGCCGTGTACACAACACACACGCACCGTATACACAGCACACACATGCGCCGTATACACAGCACACACACGCGCCGTATACACAGCACACACACGCGCCGTATACACAGCACACACACGCGCCGTATACACAGCACACACACGCGCCGTATACACAGCACACACACGCTCCGTATACACAGCACACAAACAGATATAAGTACCTGCTGCTTAGGGGTGCTTCACACATAGCGAGATCGCTACCGAAATCGCTGCTACGGCACGGTTTTGGTGACGCAGCAGTGACCTCATTAGCGATCTCGCTGTGTGTGACAATGAGCAGCGATCTGGCCCCTGCTGCGAGATCGCTGCTCGTTACACACAGCCCTGGTTCGTTTTCTTCAAAGGCGCTCTTCCGCTGTGACGCACAGATCGCTGTGTGTGACAGCGAGAGAGCGACGAAATGAAGCGAGCAGGGAGCAGGAGCCGGCATCTGGCAGCCTGCGGTAAGCTGTAACCAGGGTAAACATCGGGTAACCAAGGTGGTTACCCGATATTTACCTTAGTTACCAGACTCCGCAGCTCTGACGCTGCCTGTGCTGCCGGCTCCGGCTCTCTGCACATGTAGCTGCAGTACACATTGGGTTAATTAACCCGATGTGTACTGTAGCTAGGAGAGCAAGGAGCCAGCGCTAAGCAGTGTGCGCGGCTCCCTGCTCTCGCGGTTATGATCGCTTCTTCGGCTGCTGTGTTTGACAGCTAAGCAGCGATCATAACAGCGACTTACAAGGTCGCTGTTACGTCACAGAAAATAGTGACGTAACAGCGACCTCGTTGTCGCTGTCGCTTAGTGTGAACCAGCCCTTAGTTGCCCTGTAAGATTAGGTGCAGCACAAGTGATGGATGCAGCAGCTCAAGGGCCGGCTTCATTCTCCTCTTTTCTCTCCAAGAAAAGACCTGATAGACCTGAGCAGCCGAGCACAGAACGGGAGGGTGAGAGGCAGAACACATGGCACTATACAGGCCCCTGCCCCATCACTGTGCTTCTAGCTGCAATTTCACAGGGGAGCATGTAGGAGCCAGAGGGAGGAAGTCCCACCCCCAGTGCTGTCTGCCGGCAATAGACAAGATGAGCGGCTGCCCGAGCACCGCAACCACCGGAAATCTGCCCCAGTGCCCCGGGGGCCGCAGAAAAGGTCATCGCGGGCCGGATGTTCCCCACCCCTGCCTTAAAGGGACGGCAGCCACAGTTTCCTGCCGAGGACTGCGGTCCCCGGAACTCAGCCCGGGGACAGCAGAACTGAAGGCGAGTGGACAAAATGCCGCCCCCCTGACATGTGCCGCCTGGTGCGGACCGCCCCCTCCGCCCACCCTTTGCTACGCCACTGGGTGGAGATCCCGATGAGGATGAGAGCATGTAGATTAGCATCTCTAAGATGGTTTCTAATAGTTTGTGCAGAAGTTCTTTGGTTAGGCAAATCAATTATTGTAGCAGCTATCCGGGTGGCTGGTCTCAGTCAATCTTGGAGGTGAAGATGCTGGATGTGGAGGTCCTGGGCTGGTGTGTTTACACGTGGTCTGCGGTTGTGAGGTCAGCTGATTTACTGTCAAATTCTCTGAAATTCCTTTGGAGACAGTTTATGGTGGAAAAATGAACATTCAATTCATGGGCAACAGCGCTGGTGGACATTCCTACAGTCAGTGTGATTGCACGCTCCCTCAAAACTTGCAACATCTGTGCCATTGTGCTGTATGATAAAACTGCAAATTTTAGGCCGGCCTTTTATTGTGGTTTCTCTGTCATTCAATAGAAACTGCTTTAGTGGGACTGTAAAGATGTACAGTGTTGATGCTGTATCTTTATCTTTTGTAAGTAAAATAAAACAACTTCTACTTCATAGATTCAAACTGACTTTAGGTTAAATATGTTATGTATATGTAGATTTTTAGGGGATATTGATACAGCAGGAGGAATTTGTGATAATTTTTAGAAAAATTAGAGGCACTGAATTTATTAAATTGTCTCGAAGAAGTAATTGTAGCATGAAAATATAGAATATGTGTAAAAGGTACAGGAAAATAGTTAATTCGTTAGTTCAAGTCCAGGAGAGTAGTTAAAGAGTCAATGCCACCCATCTTTTCATGGAATCCTGAAAGGATTAAAAAAAACTTGTAACTGTTGTGTGATGAACATTATTGGAAATGAATAATATTGTTTCATATGACTTAGTTAATATTTAACACAGTGAGTAGCTATTTTGAGTGTATTGTACCATTTTTTTATTTATACAGTATGAGTTAGATTCTTACAGAATTTTTTATGAGTGTATTGAATAATTGTCCAGAAGATAAGAACAAATCACCATAAGAGTCCATCTGATCTGAATTATAAATAGATATTGATAGCTACAGTAATTCCCATCTCTGCATGTGCTATATTGGCCTATATACTATATATTGAACCCAACGACATTATTTATGCGGGGTTTATAAGATGGGACAGAGGAGGATGGGTCTATAAATCTTTTATTTTTTTTTTTGATGATGATTATGATGATAATGGTTGTTTGGTACTAATGAATCCTGAGATTAAAACTTGAGAATGTTGTTGAAGCTGAATTGCTAATGCAAATTCTGATTTTTTTTTGTAGATTGCTCCAGGTATTACCATAATAAGAGCCCATGCATGGGATATACAGTGATCACCTTGGTGAAAAGTGTGTCATACAGGAAGCATTTTTGCCCTCCTTTTCAGTATAGGAGGCAGAGCAGAAGGCATTTGCTGTAGCGTGAACAATGGCAAAAGATCAGACAATTGTACATTTTCAGAGCGTCAATTGACTAGGGCTCATCTGGAAGAGCAAGAGGAATTTTTAGGGGTCTTCAGGTACAACTACATGTAATGCTTGAAAGTATCAAGCAGTTCAATAAAGCTCTAGAGCAACCTAAGCAGTAGCTATTATGAAAGTCCAGGCTCATATAAAGGAAAATACTACACCACTTTAATGCCATGGCCGACACTGCTATTAAAACAGCTGCCATCATGCTACTACTAGAGAACATTGTGTGTATTATGCAGCAGGATACACCTGTGGACAGCAAGCTGCTAGGTAAGATACAGCAACAGTCCCCGCCTTAGGAAAACAAATGCAAAAAAAATGCAAAGGTTGGGGAGCAACGTGTGTGTGTGTGTGTGTGTGTGTGTGTGATGTATGGAGATCAGGTGAGGACTGTTGTCTTGCCAGGTCACTCTTCCTATGATGATCCATTTGATGCATGGTTCAACTTACTGTGCTAAAGGAGTCATGTCCATCAGCAATTACAGCACCTACATGGGTGCATGACAGGATAAGGCAGTGCACTACAGGAGACACTGCCATACACTTATCACCATGATTTCTTGCCTCTACCAAATGCAGAAGGGCTAGAAGACTAAAGCCTGGAGACCTGGGTTACACTGAAAAGCATGGGGAAAAGTTTTAAACCTAAAGTTAAAGGGACATTCTAGCCCAATTAAAACCCCCAACTTCAGTTAAATTACAAAAAATAAACCCTTGCCTACATATATCTCATGGTAAAAAGGTTTCAATAATAGCCAATATGAGTTCAACCACATCATGCATGTGTTTTCATAAGTGGTTTTGTATTAGTTATAAACATAGTTCAACATATACACAAGACTATCGAAGAATAGTGGGATAAAAATGATTCATAACACACCCATCAGGGTACAGCTCACCTAACTAATATTACTCAATCAGAAAAGTATATGCCCTACCTCACCAGCTTTTGGATGGAAAAAAAAGGAGTTTGTACCTGATTGATGGAACATGTAGAACTGAATTCAGGGGGTATGTTCATGAAAGAGTAGTATCCATCTAATTGGTTTAACAAGTAAGCTGATTTTCAGGAATATCACTGTTGAGAGTAGAAGTGTTCACTACAGGGTTATATAGTTGACATAAAAGAAGAAACTTGGGCAAATTGCTGAACTATAATCAATGTTTATTTAGAAAGTTCTTAAAGTGCATAGTGCAAAATTTGAACACAGTTAAAAACATGAGGTGGTGATGAGGAAAGAGGAATCAGAGGACACAGTAAGACTAATATTGGGTGCAGACAGTGGTAATGCCCTAATAGGAAACACTCATATGTAAAGCCTTTCTAGAATTGCATGTTGAATGCCAGGTAGATCACTCGAGATCCTAAATCAAAATAGTGCTATTTGGCAGAAAATTGCCCTGTAGTTTCAAAGATCAGATAGCATAGTGCACCCTCCTGATCCCTTTATATCTGCAAATTGTATGCTATATGATCTGAGACTACAGGACAATTTTTTGCCAAATAGCACTATTTTGATTTAGGATCTCAAGTGATCTACCTGGCATTCAACATGAAATTCTAGAAAGGCTTTATACATGAGTGTTTCCTATTAGGGAATTACCGCTGTCTACACCCGATATTAGTCTTACTGTGTCCTCTGATTCCTCTTTCCTCATCACCACCTCATGTTTTTAACTGTGTTCAAATTTTGCACAATGCACTTTAAGAACTTTCTAATTAAACATTGATTATAGTTCAGCAATTTGCTCAAGTTTCTTCTTTTATGTGATATACTGATGAGCTGTTGCTAGCCAAGTGTGGGTCTCCCATATTTGGCCTTTTTTGTGTGTATTCTGATGGAATTTAAATTTCTCAGGGTTATATAGTTATACATGTAATGATATGCATAATAATGATTAGAGATGAGCGAACTTGTTTGAAAAGGTCCGCCAATTTTTAAATTCGGTATGAGTCTTAGCCTGTTCGGCTTGGGCTTCATAAAATGAGCACTTCCCCAAAAGTCATCAATGTTCGGTTTTGTTGGATAACTGATCACATTTTCCAAAAATGCTGTTCTAATAGCATGTTAAGCTCTTGAATAGGATTATGGTGTTGTATAATGAATGGGGGATGTGTTTAATGAGTGGAGTGGTGGGCATTCAGGAAAAACCACGGGAGTGGCGCCAATTGTTTTTTCCTTATCTTTATTTGCATATGTTCCTGCAGCCAATCACAGCACAGAAGACATTCACAAGGGATTGTGTCCTTGGCTGCCTGAATCACATGTCTCTTTACATATAAAATGAGGACATGCGGCATAGGCGTCGTTTTGAGAATCTCAAATATAAGAGAAGTTGCGGTTGCCGCTGCTACTAATTGGTTAGCGTAGCTGGGAGTTTAATTAAAGTAGTTGAGATAGCTAGGATAACGATAGTGTAGAATAGGGACGTGCAGTGTAGGGAAAGGTGTATGATACAAATCGGCATTTCATGATATAAATAGGAATTGCTATTCATGAGTAGAGTTGAGCGATGTTCGAGGTCGAGGTTCGCCAATATCATGTTTGAGTGATTTTGGGGAGTGCTCAAGATTGAACTCGAATTCGAGAACGGTTCAATCACCATAGAAGTGGCTTTTGACAGTAAGGCTATGTGCACACATTGCTATCTGCAAGCGTCCTGCGTCCCCAACACAATCCCTCTCCCTTTCCTACTCACCGATCCCGGGCATCTCGCTCCACGTCTGTCACAAATCTGCGGCGTCTTTTCCTCTTTAGAAAATGTCTGCCACTTCATTAGTTAGTTAGTTATTCCGTGCTTTCCCCGCCCACCGACGCCCATGATTGGTTGCAGTCAGACACGTCCTCAAGCTGAGTGACAGCTGTCTCACTGCAACCAATCACAGCCGCCAGCGTGCAGGTCTATATCGTGCAGTAAAAAAAAAAAAAATGTGGTTCCCCTATATTTGATACCAGCCAGGATAAAGCCGCACGGCTGGAGGCTGGTATTGTCAGGATGGAGAGCGCCACGGTATGGAGAGTCCTCCAGCCTAACAATATCACCCAGCAGCCGCCCGGAATAGCCGCATCCATTAGATGCGACAGTCCCGGGGGACTCTACCCAGAACATCCCGAATTGTCCTGGTGCAGTGACAATCGTAGAGGTTAATCATGCCAAGCGTTTCCCCGAGACACCTTCTATGATCAACCTGAAAGTGAAAGTAAATAAACACACACACTGAAAAATCCTTTATTTGGAATAAAAGACAAAAAAGCACGCTGTTTCACCCCTTTATTAATCCCCAAATACCACTCCAGGTCCGACGTAATCCACACGACACTGTCAGCTCTGCTCCCTGAAGATGTAGCAGCATGTAGAACACCATCGCGCTGTATCAGGTTCACGTAGCAATGAAGTGAATCGCACTGTCAGCTGAGACTTCAGTCAGCACCGTAGGCTTCAAGATTACAAAATCTGCCTATCTTTATCGATAGAGGCAACAGATCAGTGTATACAGAGCTCACCCATGCAGCGTTAGGTCGCGAGTTCTAGTCTTGGCCGTCCCGGTGAAGAATTTAATTTTTTTATTTTTTATTATATCGTGCAGTAAAATAAAAAAATAAATAAATAAATAAATCAATCAAAAAAATGAGGTTCCCCCCATATTTGATACCAGCCAGGATAAAGCCGCACAGCTGGAGGCTGGTATTGTCAGGATGGAGAGCGCCACGGTATGAGGAGCCCTCCATGCTAACAATATCACCCAGCAGCCGCCCGGAATAGCGGCATCCATTAGATGCGACAGCTCAACTACCCAGCTCATCCCGAATTGCCCTGGTGCAGTGTCAATCGAGGTAATAAAGAGTTAATCATGCCAGGCGTCTCCCTGAGACACCTTACATGATCAACATGAAAGTAAATAAACACACACACCGAAAAATCCTTTATTGGGAATAAAAGACAAAAAATACCCCTGTTTCACCATTTTATTAAAATCCACAAATACCCCTCCAGGTCTGACGTAATCCACACAACACTGTCAGCTCTGCTACAGAACACGAGTGCTCTGTAACAACTCCAGGTAGCAATTATTATTATTATTATTATTTATTTATAAAGCACCATTAGTTCCATGGTGCTGTACATGAGAAGGGGGTTACATACAAAATACATATACAAGTTACAGTAGACAGACTAGTACAGAGGGAAGAGGGCCCTGCCCTTGCGGGCTTACATTCTATAGGATTATGGGGAGGAGACAGTAGGTAGGGTGTAGATGGGGCGGCAGCTCCGCACGGTGGTGGGGCGGCAGCTCCGCACGGTGGTGGGGCGGCAGCTCCGCACGGTGGTGGGGCGGCAGCTCCGCACGGTGGTGGGGCGGCAGCTCCGCACGGTGGTGGGGCGGCAGCTCCGCACGGTGGTGGGGCGGCAGCTCCGCACGGTGGTGAAGCAGTGATGTCATTGAAGGTTATAGGCATTTCTGAACAGATGAGTCTTTAGGTTCCATTTGAAGTTTGCAAGTGTAGTAGATAGTCTGACGTGTTGAGGCAGAGAGTTCCAGAAGACTGGGGATGTTCGGGAAAAGTCTTGGAGGCGATTGCATGAGGAGCGAATGAGAGAGGAGGAGAGAAGGAGATCTTGGGAGGACCGGAGATTACGTTTTGGAGTGTAGCGAGATATTAGTTCAGAGATATATGGAGGAGACAATTTGTGGACGGCTTTGTAAGTCAGTATTAGTAGTTTGAATTGGATACGATGGAAGATTGGGAGCCAGTGAAGGGACATGCAGAGAGGAGAAGCGGGGTGGTAGTGAGGCGAGAGGTGGATCAGTCAGGCAGCAGCATTAAGGATGGACTGAAGAGGGGCGAGCGTGTTAGCAGGGAGACCACATAGGAGGATGTTGCAGTAGTCGAGGCGGGCGATTATGAGAGCATGCACTAGCATTTTTGTAGATTGAAAATTGATGAAGGGACGGATTCTGGAAATATTTTTGAGTTGAAGATGACAGGAGGTGGTGAGGGATTGAATGTGAGGTATGAAGGACAAGGCAGAGTCAAAGGTCACTCCGAGGCACCGAACTTTGGGTGCTGGGGAGAGCGTGATGTTATTTATTGTAATAGATAGATCAGGTAGAGAGTGTAGGTGAGATGGAGGAAAGATGATCAGCTCAGTTTTGGCCACATTGAGCTTTAGGAAGCGAGAGGAGAAGAAGGAAGATATAGCAGATAGGCACTCTGGGATTCTGGACAGCAGAGATATGACATCTGGACCAGAGAGGTAGATCTGAGTGTCATCGGCATATAGGTGGTACTGGAAGCCATGGGACTTTATGAGTTGTCCCGGGCCAAATGTATAGATAGAAAAAAGTAATGGTCCCAGGACAGAGCCTTGAGGGACACCAACAGAGAGAGGACGGGATGAAGAGGTTGTGTGGGAGTGGGAGACACTAAAAGTGCGGTTGGAGAGGTATGAAGAGATCCAAGAGAGGGCGAGGTCTCTGACACCAAGGGAAGAGAGGATCTGTAGTAGCAAGGAGTGGTCAACAGTGTCGAAGGCTGAGGATAGGTCTAGAAGTAGGAGTACAGAGAAGTGGTTGTTAGCTTTGGCAGTAAGTAAGTCATTTGTGATTTTTGTCAGAGCAGTTTCAGTGGAATGATGTGGACGGAAGCCAGACTGTAGGTTGTCAAAGAGAGAGTTAGAGGAGAGGTGGGAGGAGAGTTCAGCATGGACGTGCTGTTCCAGGAGTTTTGAGGCGAATGGGAGTAGCGATATGGGGCGATAGCTGGCAGCAGAGGTTGGGTCGAGGGAAGGTTTCTTTAGGATGGGTGTGACTGTTGCATGTTTAAAGGCAGAAGGGAAGGTACCAGTCGTTAAAGATAGGTTGAAGAGATGGGTGGCAGAGGTGGACCACTGAGATAGACCAAAAGATGAAGCAAGGGAGAGGAGTTTGGAGGCTGCTGACTGGCGGGTGTCAGTGGGGATGTTGAAGTCACCCATGATGATAGTGGGAATGTCAGCAGAGAGAAAGTGTAGAAGCCAGGCAGAGAACTGGTCGATAAAGTAAGTGGTAGGGCCTGGGGGTCTGTATATGACAGCCACTTGGAGGTTGGAAGGAGAATAGATGCGGACAGAGTGCACTTCAAAGGAAGGCAGGACAAGAGAGGGTAGAGGTGGGATTGGATTAAAGCTGCAGTTGTTAGAAAGAAGGAGGCCCACTCCTCCACCTTGTCTATTGCCAGGGCCAGGAGTGTGGGTGAAGTGGAGGCCACCGTAGCATAGCGCAGCAGGGGAGGCAGTGTTGGATGGTGTCAGCCATGTTTCAGTGATGCCCAGAAAGGATAGGTTGCTAGAGGTAAAGAGGTCGTGAATGAATGCAGTTTGTTACAGACAGAATGGGCATTCCACAGCGCTCCAGAGAGAGTGGGCGGCGGAGTGGGTGAGAGGGGGATGGGTTTTATATTGGAGAGGTTGCGGTAGTTACTAGTAAGGGTGGAGCGATAGGGGGGTGGTAGAGAGCAGTGTCCCATCTGGGGGGGTCCAGGATTGGGAGATATGTCACCAGCAGTGAGGAGAAATAGAGAAAGGGAGAGCAGGTGGGAGAAGGAGAGTGGACGGAATGGTCTGCGTGTTATTAAGAGAGACCTGAGATTTAGGAGCAGCTCAGCAGATGAGGACAGGTGGGAAGGTAAAAGGGAAGGGGAGATGAATATTTGTTTAGCGAGTGCTGGCGGGGGATAGCGAAGGAGAGTGAGGAGGAGAGGGGCAAGGACCGTGAGGGCATAGGTGAACATGGTGAGTTTAAGGTTTCCAAATGGGAATATGAAAAAGTGTAGGGGACAAAATGCAAGTGACAAACAGTTGAGGAGGTAATGCTTACCTTCTGGTCAATTCTGGGACATTTCTGATTGCCCACTTAGAAAATCCCACTTAACAAATCACACAGACCATGGTCATAACAGACCTGTGCCAACAAATTTATACAACTCTAGAGGCCTAGAAAATGACTCAGGTGTGAGCAGAAGGGAGGGGGATAGAGGAAGATAGCTCAATAGCAATGAAGTGAATCGCGCGGTCAGCAGAGACTTCAGCAATGCAGACTTCAAGCTTACCAAATTACTGCCTATCTATAACAATAGAGTCAGTAGCTGAGTGGATAGAGCTCTCCCCTAAGAATCATTAGGTCGAGAGTTCTAGTCCCGGTAAAGAACTTGTTTTTTTTTTATTTAGAATATATTTATAATTATAATTTAATTATGCACTGAAGGGAGGAGCCAGACATCAGCTGTGAGCTGCGGGACACACCTCTAAAATCGGAGCAGTTCCCGGAATGAGGCTGTATTGCTCTTTCCTCTCTCTTTCTCTTTTTCTTTCTCTTTCTCTCTATTTTCCTCTCTTTCTCTCTCTCTCTTTCTCTTTCTTTCTCTCTTTCTCTCGCTCTTTCTTTCTCTCACTATCTTTTTCTCTCTCTCCTTTCTCTCTCCTATCTCTCTCTCTTCTCTCTCACCTTTCTCTCTCTCTTCTCCCTCTCCTTTCTTTCTCTTCTTTCTCCTCTTTCTCTTCTTCTTTCTCTCTTTCTTTTCTTTCTCTCTTTCTCTCTCTCTTCTTTCTCTTTCTCTCTCTTCTTTCTGTCTCTCTTCTCCCTCCTCTCTCTCTCTCCTTCTCTCTCTCCTCTCTCTCTTTTCTCTATCTTCTCTTTCTCTCTTCTTTCTCTCTCTATTTCTCAGACCTGGCGGTGATCAGCTGATGCGGTCACCTGACGGAATCAGCTGACACTATAAGTCGAGCAGTGTGGTCGGCTTCTTACCACCTGGCCGGCTAAACTATCAGCTGATGCTGTCTGACAGTAGTCTGCACTGAAGTGTGTGGTTGTTTGTTTTTTTTGCACTGATGCATCAGCTGATTGTATAAAAGCCGTTTATACAATCAGCTGCTGTGTCATGTGATTCAGGCCCTTGAACCTGACACATCATCTGATCGCTTGGCCTACCAGCAAACCAATCAGATAATATTGGATCCGGATTGGACGGCGCGGGACCCTTGACCCAGGATTACAGCGGAGGGGGGTTCTTTATTTCAATAAAGATGGAGTCACTAATTGTGTTGTGTTTTATTTATAATAAAAATATTTTTCTGTGGGTGTTTTTTATCGGTACTATAAATTCATGGTGGCCATGTCTAATATTGGCGTGACACCATGAATTTCGGGCTTAGGGCCAGTTGATAATATACAGCTAGCCCCAACCCCATTATTACCCAGCGAGCCACCCGTCACCAAGGCAGCTGGAAAAGCTGGATACAGCGCCAGAAGATGGCGCTTCTATGAAAGCGCCATTTTCTGGGGTGGCTGCGGACTGCAATTTGCAGCAGAGGGGCCCAAAAAGCTCAGGCCAACCTGTGCTGTGGATTCCAATCCCCAGCTGCCTACAGTCATGGCCAAAGGTTTTGAGAATGACACCAAAATTATATTTTTCACATGATCTGTTGCCCTTTAGTTTTTAATTGTGTTTGTCTGATGTTTACATCACATACAGAAATATAATTGCAATCATATTATGAGTACCAAAAGGTTTTATTGACAGTTAGAATGAGTTAATGCAGCAAGTCAATATTTGCCGTGTTGACCCTTCTTCTTCAGGACCTCTGCAATTCTCCCTGGCATGCTCTCAATCAACTTCTGGACCAAATCCTGACTGATAGCTGTCCATTCTTGCATAAGCAATGGTTGCATTTTGCCAGAATTTGTTGGTTTTTGTTTGTCCACCCATCTCTTGATGATTGCCCACAAGTTCTCAATGGGATTAAGATCTGGGGAGTTTCCAGGCCATGGACCCAAAATCTCTATGTTTTGTTCCATGAGCCATTTAGTGATCACCTTTGCTTTATGGCAAGGTGCTCAATCATGCTGGAAAAGGCATTGTTGGGCGCCAAACTGCTCTTGGACAGTTGGGATAAGTTGCTCTTGGAGGACATTCTGGTACCATTCTTTATTCATGGCTGTGTTTTTAGGCAAGACTGTGAGTGAGCCGATTCCCTTGGCTGAGAAGCAACACATGAATCGTTTCAGGATGCTTAACAGTTGGCATGAGACAAGACTGGTGGTAGCGCTCACCTCTTCTTCTCCTAATAAGCTGTTTTCCAGATGTCCCAAACAATCGAAAAGGGGATTCATCTGAGAAAATGACTTTACCCCAGTCCTCAGCAGTCCACTCCCTGTACCTTTTGTAGAATATCAGTCGGTCCCTGATGTTTTTTCTGGAGAGAAGTGGCTTCTTTGCTGCCCTCCTTGAAACCAGGCCTTGCTCAAGCAGTCTCCGCCTCACAGTGCGTGCAGAAGCACTCACACCAGCCTGCTGCCATTGCTGAGCTAGCTCGGCACTGCTGGTAGTCTGATCCTGCAGCTGAAACAATTTTAAGATACGGTCCTGGCGTTTGCTGGTCCTTCTTGGGCGCCCTGGAGCCTTTTTGGAAACAATGGAAGCTCTCTCGTATGAAGTTCTTGATGGTGCAATAGATTGTTGACTGAGGTGCAAACTTTGTAGCTGCAATACTCTTCCCTGTTAGGCCATTTTTGTGCAGAGCAATGATGGCTGCACGTGTTTCTTTAGAGAGAACTATGGTTAACTGAAGAGAAACAATGATACCAAGCACCAGCCTCCTTTTAAAGTGTCCAGTGGTGTCATTCTTACTTAATCATGACTGATTGAGCCAGCCCTGTCCTCATCACCACCCACACCTGTGTTAATGGAACAATCACTAAAACAATGTTAGCTGCTCCTTTTAAGGCAGGAATGCAATGATGTTGAAATGTGTTTTGGGGGTTAAAGTTCATTTTCTTAGCCAATATTGACTTTACAAGTAATTGCTGTTAAGCTGATCACTCTTTATGACATTCTGGAGTATATGGAAAATGCCATTAGAAAAACGTAAGCAGTAGACTTTGGAAAAATTAATATTTGTAGCATTCTCAAACTTTTGGCCATGACTGTAATTGTACTTGGCTGGACACAAAAATATGGCGAAGCCCACGTCATTTGTTTTTTAATTATTTCATGAAATTCATGAAATAATTAAAAAAAGGGCTTCCCTATATTTTTGGTTCCCAGCCGGGTACAAATAGGAAGCTGGGGGTTGGGGGCAGCCGTACCTACCTGCTGTACCTGGCTAGCATACAAAACATGGCGAAGGCCACATAATTTTTTGGGGGGGCAAAAAACGCCTGCATACAGTCCTGGATGGAGTGTGCTGAGCCTTGTAGTTCTGCAGCTGCTGTCTGTCTGTATGGAGGAGAGCAGACAGCAGCTGTAGAATGACAAGGCTCAGCATGCTCCATTCACTAGTGTATGCAGGAGAGCAGACAGCAGCTGCAGAAATACCAGGCTAAGCATACTCCATCCAAGACTGTATGCAGGAGTTTTTTGCCCACCAAAAAAATGACGTGGGCTTCGCCATGTTTTTGTATGCTAGCCAGGTACAGCAGGCACCTATGGTCTGCCCCCAACCCCCAGCTGCCTATTTGTACCCGGCTGGGAACCAAAAATATAGGGAAGACCATTTTTTTAATTATTTCACTTATTTCATGAAATAATTAAAAAACAAATGACTTGGGCTTTGCAATAATTTTGTTTCCAGCCAGGTACAACTAGGCAGCTGTGTATTGGAATCCGCAGCACAGGTTGGCCTGAGCTTTCTGGGCCCCTCTGCTGCGAATTGCAGTGCACAGCCGCCCCAGAAAATGGCGCTTTCATGGAAGCACCATCATCTGGCGCTGTATCCAACTATTCCAGCAGCCCTGAAGCCGGGTGGCTTGCTGGGTAATTATGAGTTAATACTAGGTTTGTTTTACTAGCTAGTATTAAGCCAGAGATTCTTAATGTCAGGCAAGTTTGACCCGACCATTAAGAATCTCCAATAAAGAGTTAAAAAAAAAAGACACCATACAGAGAAAAAATACTTTAATAGAAATAAATACACAGACACACTTAGAGACTCCATGTTTATTGCTCCCTCTTATCCCTCCACAATCCATAGTCTTCTGTCTTCTTTCTCCTTCAACTCATGCAGCTCTGCTATATCAGACAGTGCTGCATGGGAGGAAGGACGCTCCTGCTTCCCATGAAATCTTTTCACTCCGTGAGTGAGAAGAAACTGCTGGCTGTAAGCGGTGACGTCACCGCTGACAGGCGCATTGCTATAGCAACAGTGATCTCCGTTATTGACCGGCTGTAGCAGCCGTTGAATAACGGAACGGGGAATCAGAACGGGGAGTCGACCCTGTGCCAGAGCATCTCACTGGTACACGGGGATGCACAAACGTGCACCGCATACCGGAGAGATGCAATGACAGGACCTAGCATGACGTCTAGACATGTGACCATTCTCTAGCCAATGAAATAATAGAGACGTGACTGGTCACATGCTATTTTGACATCACGATAGGTCCTATCATCAGTGCTGGTTACCGGGAGGACGCAGCGATTATCGGAAGGAAAAGCAGTGGGAGACAGAGTGCAGGACGCATTGCGGGGACAGGTAAGTGTTATGGCAATGTTTATTAACTGTATGTGTACATTTATAATGTGTTTTTATGTGTTTGTGTTTGCCTGCCATTGGTTTCAATGGGGCTCGAGAGGTTCGTCGAACGGCGAACCGAACCGAACTCGAACATGGCCTCCGTTAGACCAATTGAACCGAACTCGAGCATCTAGAGGCTGGCTCATCTCTATTCATGAGTGCCTGTTAAAGAGTTGCAAGTGAATTATATAAATAGGTATTGCTACCTATTACTGCCTGCTCTAAATTACCTATCGAACGACAATTCTAGGTATAATGCCTGCTCTAAATTTGCTAATGAATGAGAAAAATAGGTCTTGGCTCTTTTCAGTGCCTGCTCCAAATTTTGCAGGGAACCACATTTCTAGATATTGCCACTTATTACTGCCTGCTCCAATTTACCCAGTGAACCACATTTCTAAGTATTGCTACTTCTTAGTGCCTGATGCTAATTACCCAGTGAACCACATTTCTACTTGTATTACTTATTAGTGCTTGTTCCAAATTTGTCAGTCACCTAACTGAATAGGTCTACTCTTGGCACTTTTTAGTGTCTGCTTCAAATTACCCAGTGAACCATATTTCTAGATAATGGTACTTTTTAGTGCTTTTCCAATATTGCCATCTCAGGCAAGAAATAAAAAATGTATCTTTTGTGACAGGTGTGGGCGTAGGGTTGTGAAACATCTGTTTCAAAAGGGAAAAGGTACATCAACCATGAGTGGTAAATCACAATGAGGTTGTGGTGGAAGGATGAATAGGCGGAGTGTTCGAGGTGTACATGTGGGACATTCTAATGTTAGTAAAAGCTCTACTGAGGTAACACCGGCTCATCCTAACCCAAGAGAAATGAAAACAAGTTCTGTTATGACACAGCCTACTCCACTATATTTTTTTGCCCACCTCACATCGCTTCAACTTCAAAGTGAGGCTGATAAACAGCATGTGCTAGAGTGGATGGCAAGCATTGCATCAAGTGGCCTGTCCTCCTCTTCCTGCAGCTAAACATCACATACTGTTCACTCCTCTGAGGTATTACCCCAATTAAACTTGTTTCCCCCACGTCACAAATCTCCAACTAGCAAACTGACTGTGGGGAATCAAGAGTGAGTCTGCAGAGCTGTTCACACATTCTATCCCATGAGCATCAGACATCTGATCCAAATATTCCCTGATTTTAGAGGAGGAAAGCATTGACACCAATGGCTAAAATCAATGTCAGTTGGATTATGACCCGGACAAAATATGGTCCGAGCAGGATCCCGACCCTTGTCAACTGACATTAACCACCGGTGGTGGAGGTGATGATGATGAGACTCAGATACTTTAGGCTCACGCGTACTGTTCTGTGATGTCAGGTCAGGAAGAGGAGTGGGACAACAAAGAGCATGATGATGAAGTTGTAGATCCCACTTGGTGTGAGTAGCTCAGCAGATGAAGAGGAAGAGGGGTCGGAGGAAGATGAGAAGGTTATGTTGGTGATTCCAATACAAACACCTAGTGATGCAACCATGAGAATCACTGCATTCTCAGACCCAACTATGGCAGTGGCCAGCAGTGGTCATGGGTCTGCTGTTCGCAGGAAGGATTGCCTATCCTAGGACTTTTTTGAGACCGCAAAGGATGACCAAACTTTTGTTATCTGCCAACAACAACTCAGTAGAGGCAAAAATTCAAATAATTTGACTACTACATGCATGGACCAGCACATGTGGAACCAACATGCATTACTGTGGAAATCTGACTGCATTAAAATGCGGAAAACTGGGCCTATCCAATCACTGGCCAACAAATCAACCATGTCCACTGCTTCATCCTCGTCTTGCATTACCATCAAAACTATTCTCACACAGTTATCTGACCGCAGATCCTCCACTTGTTTACCCACTATAGTCGTGGTGATTGAGAGCCCGTCAGCTGTTATGGAAGTGAGCATGCTTGGTGTTTTTGACCCATATGAGACACCAAGCACATCACATGTTTCTCAATCCAGCATTACATCTCTGCCTACACCTCCCTCACAGTCCACCGGACGGTCATGTACACCTTACTTAATCCTTTCTCGGCACAGCAGCCAGCCCTCAATCCCGCAGTTTTGGGCATGGAAATGCTGCCTTTCCGCCTGGTGGATACAGACGGTTATCAAAACCTCATGGCCATTTGTCACGCTTCCCGGTCCCCGGGCCCCGCTCTCCGGTCCCTGTGCCCCGCACTCCGGTCCCCGTGGCCCGCTCCCCAGTTCCCGCCGGTGTCCCCTGATCACCACCCCGGTCCCGGTTCCGTCCTCCTCGCCGGCACCCTCCTTGTGTCCTGCTCCCCGCTCCCGGCGCTCCTCTGCGACATGGGACACACAGCCGGGCGCTCCTGCTTCCTCCTCACCGCTTCCTGGTCTGGCTTCTGGCACACGGGCCTCGCGCATGCGCATTAGGGCGCGCGCGCGGTCATTGACCCTCTCTTAAAGGGCCAGCACCCAGAAACAGGATATTGCATAGACAGGTACAGGGTATATTAGGTTTCTCTTTCCTGGTGGGCGGGGCCTGTTCTACGTGTTTAGCAAGCTAGTGTTCAGGTCCCCGTATTGCTATACCCTGTACCTTGCCCTGTATTAACCCTGTCTGTCTCGCAGAGCCTGTCCTGCCATGCCAGCCGCTCCGAACCAAGTCCATCCCTGGACCCTGACGGTGACTTCGGCGGATGTTCCACCACCTCTGCAGTTCCGCCAGTTTCCAGTCCGTGGCTCCGTGCGGTGACGTGCCCCCTCGCTCAGCAGGTTCCGGATTCCGCCTGACCCTACAACCCGGCCTCGGACCCTGAGCCTCGTCACCCGGACTACCGTCCAGAACTCCGTGGGTTCAGCAACATCCACCTTTCCTGCTCCTCTATGGACTGTCTGGCTACCAATAGTGCTTCGGCTGCCGTGCATCAGGACCCTCTGGCGGGGTGACCGGCCTGGCTGCCTCCTCAGGGGAAATCGGTGTACGGTCCAGTGCTTCCACCATCCGGACGTAACAGCTAGAACAGGCCATGGATCCCGCCGAAGCACTAGCGGCCTTGCAGCAGGAACTCGTATGACAGCGCGAGACCCAGACCCGCATGCTGTCCTTCATGTCTTCTGTGGATACCCGCCTGAACATGCTACAAGCAACGGCCACGTCCTTGGCATCTCAGGTTTCCACTGTGCAATCCACGGCCGCAGCTCCCGTGGTAGCCTCCTCGGATACTTCCAAACTTCGTTTGGCCTCACCACCCCGGTACGCCGGAGATCCCAAGACCTGCAGGGGATTCATAAATCAATGCTCCCTCCATTTCAAGCTGCTGCCGCACCTTTTTGCCACTGACCAAGTCAAGGTCGCGTTCATGATGTCCCATCTAGAGGGAGAGGCACTGGCCTGGATGAACCCCTTGTGGGAGAAGGAGGATCCGGTAACCACCAACATCCAGGAGTTCCTGCAGGCTTTTCGTGGCACCTTTGACGAGCCCGGACGCGCCTCCGCGTCTGCCTCATCCCTCCTCCGGCTACGTCAGGGGACTCTGACGGTGGGCCAATATGCTATACGTTTTCGCACCTTTGCTTCGGAATTAGGGTGGAACAATGAGGCTCTAACCGCCGCCTTCTGTGAAGGACTCTCGGGTCGTATTAAAGATCAGCTGGCTGGTCGTGACGTGCCTTCAACCCTGGATGCCCTGATTGCTCTAGCGACTCGAGTGGATCTTCGCTTTCAGGAACGATCCAAAGAGGTGTCCCGCGAGAGGCGTCCGATAAGGCACTCCTCCCCACCCCAGAAGTCCATCGCTCCCCAGTTGGCGTCACCTGGCGCGTCTACCTACGAGCCCATGCAGATTGACCGCCTGAGGCAGTCTGAGCAACGCAGAGCAGAACGATTAGCAAAGGGTCTCTGCTTCTACTGCGGTGATGGCACACACCTGCTACGCTCTTGTCCCGAGAAGCCGGGAAACTCCAAAGCCTAGGCTTGGTAGGAGAGGCCACCCTAGGTGCTGGGACTCTCTCAGACTCCGTTACATGGACTGTTCAAGTCACTACAGAAGAGACCCGGTTCACGGCAGAGGCGTATCTCGATTCCGGAGCAGCAGGCAACTTCATCCAGCAGGCCACAGTGGATAAGTACCAGGTGCCTGTTCTCCCACTAGAAAAACCGCTGGTGATCGCCTCTGTAGATGGGAGACCCCTCTCTGACACCGTCTCACTGATGACCAAGCCTGTGGACTTACGGATCGGTGCCCTGCACACCGAGAAGATCACCTTCTACGTCCTCCCGCGCATGTCTCATCAGATCCTGCTGGGACTCCCATGGTTACGGGCACACGAACCGTCGGTCAGCTGGAGTACAGGTGAAATTACCCGATGGGGCTCCTCATTTCACGAGAGATGCCTGAAATCCATCCAGCCCGCCCGACGACCTCCGGTTCCAGAGTCTCTACCAGGATTGCCTTCTGCCTACTGGTCCTTCTCGGACATTTTTGATAAAAAGGAGTCGGAGGTACTACCGCCTCATCGTCCCTACGACTGTGCCATCGATCTATTGCCAGGAACTACGCCTCCTAGAGGAAGAATATACCCCTTGTCCCCTGCTGAAACACGGGCCATGTCTGCCTATATCACCGAGAGCCTGGCTAAGGGCTTCATTCGGAGATCCTCGTCCCCTGCCGGAGCAGGGTTTTTCTTTGTCAAGAAGAAGGAGGGTGATCTGCGCCCTTGCATTGACTACCGGGGATTAAACCAGATCACTGTAAAAAACAAATACCCTCTGCCTCTCATCCCCGAACTAATGAACTTAAATGTTGTAATGAGTGATTCACTACTAACATTTAAGCAGAGCCTGGATGCCTTTCTTGAAAAATGTAATATTACCAGTTATGTATATTAGATTTTATGACAGGGTATTGATCCAGGGAACTAGTCTGATTGCCGGATGTGGAGTCAGGAAGGAAATTTTTCCCCATTGGGGTTTTTTTTGCCTTCCTCTGGATCAACATGTTAGGCTACAGGTTGAACTAGATGGACTAAGGGGCACTTTGCACACTGCGACATCGCAGGTGCGATGTCGGTGGGGTCAAATTGAAAGTGACGCACATCCGGCATCGCATGCGACATCGCAGTGTGTAAAGCCTGGATGATACGATTAACGAGCGCAAAAGTGTCGTAATCGTATCATCGGTACAGCGTCGGCGTAATCCATAATTACGCTGACGCAATGGTCCGATGTTGTTCCTCGCTCCTGCGGCAGCACACATCGCTGTGTGTGAAGTCGCAGGAGCGAGGAACATCTCCTACCGGCCTCACTGCGGCTTCCGTAGGATATGCGGAAGGAAGGAGGTGGGCAGGATGTTTACATCCTGCTCATCTCCGCCCCTCCGCTCTGATTGGCCGCCTACCGTGTGACGTCGCAGTGACGCCGCACGACCCGCCCCCTTAACAAGGAGGCGGGTCGCCGGCCACAGGGACGTCGCACGGCAGGTGAGTGTGTGTGTGAAGCTGGCGTAGCGATAACTTTCGCTACGCCAGCTATCACCACATATCGCTGCTGCGACGGGGGCGGGCACTATCGCACTCGGCATCGCAGCATCGGCCTGCGATGTCGTAGTGTGCAAAGCCCGCCTTAGAGTCTCCCTTCAACCTTAAAAACTATGATACTATGATACTATGATACTATGAACTATTCGATCGACTCCGAGGAGCTCGTGTATTTACCAAGTTGGACCTCCGTGGGGCCTATAACCTGGTTCGCATTCGCTCTGGAGACGAATGGAAGACCGCATTCAACACTCGGGATGGGCACTACGAGTATTGTGTCATGCCCTTTGGTCTGTGTAATGCTCCGGCAGTCTTCCAAGAATTGGTAAATGACGTGTTCAGAGATCTCCTCTATGTCTGTGTCGTGGTATATCTGGACGACATACTGGTCTTCTCTCCGGACCTACAGACCCACAGAGAGAACGTGCAGCTAGTACTCTAAAGGCTTAGAGAGAACCGTCTGTACGCCAAATACGAGAAGTGCGTCTTTGAAAAGTCGTCCCTTCCCTTTCTGGGTTATGTAATCTCGGACACCGGCCTGCAGATGGACCCCGAGAAAGTGTCTTCCATCCTCAACTGGCCCCCTCCTTCCGGACTGAAGGCTATCCAACGCTTCCTTGGCTTTGCGAACTATTATCGGCAATTCATCCCGCACTTCTCTGCCCTGACTGCGCCTCTCTCTGCCTTGACCAAGAAGGGAGCTAATCCTAAGGACTGGCCACCGGCGGCCGATGCCGCGTTCTGCTCATTGAAACAGGCGTTTGCTTCCTCCCAAGTTCTTCATCGCCCTGAATTGAACCGACAGTTCACCTTAGAGGTGGATGCCTCCTCCTCAGGGGCCGGGGCAGTGTTGATGCAGAAATCCTGCTTCGGGAAGATGGTTACATGCGGATTCTTCTCCAAGAGCTTCTCGGCACCCGAACGCAACTACACCATCGGTGATCGGGAGCTACTGGCCGTCAAGCTGGCCTTGGAGGAATGGCGCTACCTCTTGGAGGGAGCGTATATCCTGTGATTATCTACACATTATTATACACACTGACCACAAGAATCTGGAGTATCTGCGGTCAGCCCAAAGACTGAACCCACGACAAGCCCGCTGGTCCTTGTTTTTCGCTCGTTTTGATTTCCAACTCCATTTTCGGCCCGCGGACAAGAACGTGCGGGCAGACGCCTTGTCTAGGTCCTTCGTGCCCATTGAGCTGAAGGAGGAGACGTTCCAGCCCATCATCAGCCCCAGTAAAGTCATTCCGGTGGCTCCTGTCGCTCTGACTCAGATACCCCCTGGGAAAACCTATGTCTCTGATACTGACAGACACAGAGTCCTGCAATGGGGCCATGCCTCAAAGATCGCCGGCCACGCTGGTCAGAAGAAGACGTGGAGAACGATTGTCCGTCACTATTGGTGGCCGTCTCTCCGTAAAGACGTCGCAACCTTCGTCTCAGCCTGTTCGTCCTGTGCCTGGAACAAGACACCCAAGCACCTACCATATGGATGTCTTCTGCCTCTGCCCATTCCTTCCGTTCCGTGGCAACATATTGCAATGGACTTCATTACGGACTTACCCTTATCCTCCGGACACACAGTCATATGGGTTGTGGTGGACCGTTTCTCAAAAATGGCTCACTTCATTCCCATGGCCGGGCTGCCCTCTGCCCAGGAACTAGCTGACTCCTTCATACAACATATATTCCGATTGCATGGCTTTCCCGCACACATTGTGTCCGACAGAGGAACTCAGTTTACCTCGCGCTTCTGGAGGGCTCTCTGCAAACATCTGGGAGTATCCTTGGACTTTTCTTCAGCCTACCATCCTCAGTCGAATGGGCAAGTGGAACGGGTCAATCAGATCCTGACCTCCTTCCTGCGCCACTACGTTAATGCCCATCACGATGACTGGTCCGCGCTTCTTCCTTGGGCTGAGTTCTCCCACAACCACCACATCAGCGAGTCCACTTCCTGCTCTCCCTTCCGAGTCGTTTACGGACTTCAGCCTTCTGTCCCATTGCCAGTATCCTCGGCTTCCGACGTCCCCGCAGCAGATGCTCTGGTCCAAGACTTCTCAGCCATATGGAGTTCTGTCAAGACTTCCCTAGAGCGTGCTTCTTTGCGGATGAAGAGACATGCGGACAAATGGCGCCTGGATCCCCCGTGTTTCTCCCCTGGTGATTTGGTCTGGCTTGCATCCAAATATGTCCGATTGAAGTTGCCATCGTACAAGTTGGGTCCTTGTTACATCGGGCCATTTAAAGTCATCAGCAAGATTAATGCAGTCTCCTACAAGCTGCAGCTCCCGGCCACGATGCGGATATCCAACTCCTTCCATGTCTCCCTGCTCAAGCCTGTTGTCCTTGGTCCCTTCTCCGCTGATGCCGGTACTGCTCCTCCTTCCATCGCTGACGATGACATCTATGCGGTAAGGGATATCGTGGCCATGAAGACCGTGCGAGGTCGGCAATACTTCCTGGTGGACTGGGCGGGGTATGGTCCCGAGGATAGGTCCTGTGAGCCCCAGGAGAATGTTGGCACTCCTCTGATACGTGCCTTCCTGTCCCGGTTGCGGGGAGGAGGGCGTGGGGGAGGGGGTACTGTCACGCTTCCCGGGCCCCGTTTTCCGGTCCCCGTGCCCCGCACTCCGGTCCCCGTGGCCCGCTCCCCGGTTCCCGCCGGTGTCCCCTGCTCACCACCCCGGTCCCGGTCCCGTCCTCCTTGCCGGCACCCTCCTTGTGTCCTGCTCCCTGCTCCCGCCGTTCCTCTGCGACATGGGACACACAGTCGGGCGCTCCTGCTTCCTCCTCACCGCTTCCTGGACTGGCTTCTGGCACATGGGCCTCGCGCATGCGCATTAGGGCGCGCGCGCGGTCATTGACCCTCTCTTAAAGGGCCAGCACCCAGAAACTGGATATTGCATAGACAGGTACAGGGTATATTAGGTTTCTCTTTCCTGGTGGGCGGGGCCTGTTCTACGTGTTTAGCAAGCTAGTGTTCAGGTCCCCGTATTGCTGTACCCTGTACCTTGCCCTGTATTAACCCTGTCTGTCTCGCAGAGCCTGTCCTGCCACGCCAGCCGCTCTGAACCAAGTCCATCCCTGGACCCTGACGGTGACTTCGGCGGATGTTCCACCACCTCTGCAGCTCCGCCAGTCTCCAGTCCCTGGCTCCGTGTGGTGACCCGCCCCCTCGCTCAGCAGGTTCCGGATTCCGCCTGACCCTACAACCCGGCCTCGGACCCTGAGCCTCGTCACCCGGACTACCGTCCAGAACTCCGTGGGTTCAGCAACATCCACCTTTCCTGCTCCTCTACGGACTGTCTGGCTACCAATAGTGCTTCGGCTGCCGTGCATCAGGACCCTCTGGCGGGGTGACCGGCCTGGCTGCCTCCTCAGGGGAAATCGGTGTACGGTCCAGTGCTTCCACCATCCGGACGTAACACCATTGCAGTTCCCCCGTACCAATTGCCCAGTAGCTATTACTTTACATTACCTTTACATTACATTACATTACCTTTACTTGAAAAATCTGTGTCTCCCAGTTTGCATTTCACCACTGACACCTGGACGAGCAAACATGGACAGGAGCATTACATCTTGCTGACTAGGCACTAGGTTACTCTGGTGGCTGCGGGGGCAGACGGGGAAGGGGCTGCTTCCCAAGTCTTGAAATCTCCAAAGCTTGAAGGACAACCCTTTGGATTTACCACTTCCTTCACTGCTTCTACTTCTTCCACCTTCTCTAGGGTGTCCATCTGCACCTTCATCCTGTCCATTAATGTAACATGCATTCCAACAGTGCATAGACAATCCCCACACCTCTGTACAGCTCAGCCAGGGCTCAACGTAATCAGGCAGTGCTGAAATTAATATGCATTGGAGAACATAGTTACACAGCTGCAGGGTTGTGGACCACTATCCAGGTCAAGTTTCATCAATGGCTGTCTCCACTGAACCTGGAGCCAGGGACGGCCGTGTGTGATAATAGTGCAAACCTGGTTGCAGCCCTATGCCTGGGTGACATCTCACATGTGCTTGCATGACTCACGTCCTCAACCTGATTGAACAGCAATTTCTAGCCCACTATCCCAGCCTGGATGCACTGCTTCAGAAGGCAAAGTTGATGTGTGCTCACTTCTGCCGTTCACACCCCGCAGCTAATCGACTTGGAATGCTACAAAAGTCTTTCGGCCTATTGGTTAACTTGTTGATATGCGATGTGCTGACATGGTGGAATTCCACTCTGCACATGTTGCAACGACTGTGGCAGCAGCAAGCCCTGGTGCTCTATGCCATAAGACATAGTCTGCGGGAGGAGGTGGTGGTCACAAAGGTAGCAGAGGAGGATGAGGAAAAGATATAATTTCCAGTAAGGTGTGGACAGTCATCACACAGGCGGGTGTCACAGGAAGGTGGAGTCCATCAAAGGAGGCGGGCTCATAGTAATAGATAAACTGGTAGTGAATGTTCAGGAGATGAGGAAAAAATGGAGGAGGAAGAGCTCACTGCTGTCAAGACATTATTGGGAATTTATTCCACTGTTCTGCTGTCTGCCTTAATTGTTTTTAAATACCAAGACTTCAAGATGGCTCTCCAAGTTGTGCCTTGTCTGTACTGGCAGAGGTGTGGAAGCAAGAGGCCTAATTTTTAAAATGGAAGTACCAGGCCACATGCTGTGTTGCCTGGAGTATAGCTCACTGCTGTGCAAAGACACTATGGAGAAATGGGGGTGGGGAATTGATTCCACTGTCCTGCTGTCTGTCTGAAATGTTTTTAAATATCAAGACTCCAAGATGGGTCTCCAAGTTGTGTCTTTTCTGTACTGGCAGGGGTGTGGAGTAGGAGGCCTAATCCTGTCACTTATCCATTTCAATATTTCTTATGTCAATAGTCTAGGAAGCTAATTGCTATGCCAAAACAATGGGGCTTCACTGCAAAATGTATTTTTGCTTTTTTGGAAGCTTTTCGAGCTCCCCCAAAGGTGTTTTCTCTGCCTTAGGTTTGGCCTTCCATTGAATCCAATGGTATTCAAAAAAGTTCAGCGAGTAGTTTTGTGAACAGTTTGGCGAACATAAGGTTTGTTTACCAAGGCTCGATGAACTGAACTTTGAAAGGTTTGCTCATCTCTAGTGGAGTATTGTTTGTTGTGATTTTCCCCACCTGTCTATGTTACCTTCCTGGACCAATAGATCACATCATATTGTTGATCACAGATTTGACTTAGTGCCCGCTTGTTTACCCTGAGTTGGAGCGTATTTAATTCCATCTCGTACTGAAAAGGTTTAAAGTTCATTTCTATCCTGCAGTGTTTTCACATGTAGTTGGAATCTCAGCTGCAGCCACTCCCTTCTGCTATATGTATCCACTACTCAATCCTTCCTACGCCAGCTATTGGTCATATCTATACTGTCCACTTTTAAGGAACAAGTCTCTTGCTAAGCTGAGGTGGTGTTTCTGCTGCAGCTGAGAAGTTCCTACTGGAAAATCTGTGGACTGTTATTTGTTGTGTCTTTCCCCACCTGTTTGTCTTACCTTCCTCAAGTTGTCTTATTGCAGTGGCATCAGTTAAGGTGAGCAGGGCCCGGCGTCAGCATTTGGGTAAGTGTCAGGGCTCTGGACAAATGTGAGGCCCACTCCCCATCATCAGGGGCAAGAATATTTCCTGCAACCCTTGAAATTATTTTGGAGGACCGCAGTGCTCGGGCCGGCAGCCACATTTTGCTGGCTGCTGGCCCATTAAATGCACACTTGCAGTGCAAGCACTCATACACATGTGTGCCCCCAAGTGCTGTATACCTATCCAGTGCTGTATGCCTCCATGCTAAATTCCCCGCAGAGCTGTATGACTCTAAGACTTGAATTCCCCAAGAGCTGTATTCTCCCCCGGAGTTGTATACCCCCCCAGTACTGTATGTCCCCAGAGCTGTATGCTCCGACAGCTATATGCACCCCCACATAGAGCTGTATGCTCCCCAGAGCTGTATGCCCCATCAGAGTTGTATATGCTCCAGTAACATGTATGCCCCCGGTGCTGCATGCCCCTCAAGCAATGTGTATGTCCCCCAGTGCTGTATGCCCCCTCCACCCCAGTAATGTGTATGCCTCCCTCCATTAATCTCTAGGCCCCCAGTAATCAGTAATGTGTATGCTCCCCAGTAATGTGTATGCCTCCCAGTAGCATGTATACTCCCTAGGAATGTATACAGATATGGTTTGTCCAGCTCACCTGCTTAGTAGGAGACCCAAATGCAATGGATATTGCAAGGAAAAAGGAGGTCGGCAAATCCTTGTAGAACAAAAGGAAGAAAATTTCCAGCAATTGATCCACGCAAGTAATTTTTCTTAAAATCCAATTTTCTTTATTCAAGACATGTTAAAAAGTCCATAAAATGGTCAAAGGAAGCCCATAGATGAGAGGACGCGTTTCAACCGACCTGATCTTAGTCTGTCTCTAAACCACATGGTCACAGGACTGATTAAAAAGGGGCTGAGACCCACCATGTGATCACATGGACAGAGAGAGTGTAGCAGACAAAAACTTTAACCCTTTTTCTTTGTCTGCTACACTCTCTCTGTCCATGTGATCACATGGTGGGTCTCAGCCCCTTTTTAATTAGTCCTGTGACCATATGGTTTAGAGACAGACAAAGATCAGGTCCATCGAAACGCGTCCTCTCATCTATGGGCTTCCTTTGACCATGTTATGGACTTTTTAACATCCCTAGGAATGTGTATTCCTCTCAAGTAATTTGTATGCTCCCAGTGACATGTATGCTCTCAGTAAAGTTTATAGTCCCAGAAATGTGTAAGCTCCCCGATAATCTTTATTCCCCCCAGTAATATGTATGCTCCCCCCAGAAACATGTATGCCCCCCAGTAAAGAGTATGTGTGACGCCCTGGCCTATCAGGTCGTCACAGGGTATTGTACAATCTGCCCTTCTGTGCAATATCCACGGTCTCCTTGGTTACGGGTCCCTTACCAAATGGTGTTGCCAAAGACCAGCTAATCAAAATCCTAGGAAAACTCTGCACTACACCCACCAGACACACCAGTGGATGGCCTGCGTGGAATAGGGTCGCCCACTTGGTGGGGTTGGTTAAGGGGAGGTCAGGAGTGTCAGGAGTCAGTCAGTTGTGGAGTAGTGTTGGAGGTGGAAGTGAGAGGAGGTCAGGAGCTGGGCTCCTTGGAAGTACTAGGTAGCAGACGTTGGTCTGGGCCTGGTAGGAGCTGGACCCCCGGTCACAGGGGATCGTGACAAGGGGCACGGTATTGTCGTGGAGGACAGCCGGTGGCCTTGTACCATCACTGGGCAGGGGCCAGGGCACAACGAAGTATGTGGACCCTAGGTCAGGGAGTAGATTCATGCAACCTGACAATTTACCCGTCGAGAATGGAGCCTTCAAGATCCGCTCTCCCCCCGCTTCAAAATCAGGGTACTAGCGCAATGATAGGGATAGGACTTTCCACAAATATGGTCCAAGAAATCCCAAGTGTGAACCATGAGAGCAAGCTCCCTCAGTTAGCCATACTGGGGAGCGGAACCCGACTAGTTTCAGGCTACTTGGACCAACCAGGGAGAAACAAGGTGACAAGGGAAAGGTCACAGATCAACAGGCAACACCAACGGAAACGGGACCCAGGCGTGCTCCCCCTCAGCGGCAGCAGTGTCCAGAGCTTTGATTTACTACAGTTGTCGGTGTCAGCGTTATTGGACTGAGTAAGTACGCAAGTGGCCCTTACCTCCCCAACGGCATCTCCCTGTCAGCAAGACTGAGTCCCGGGGCATCCCCCCTACCCGTGGAGCGGTTAAACACCTGGCTGCCCACTCCATTGCCACCGGGTACTCCCAGCAGCAGCGGTTGTACTCCACCTTACCACACAGCATGGGTGGTGTCACAAACTATTCCATACAATACCCCCTGTAAATAACCCCCCTTTTTCTATTCAAGTGGTCACGAGACCCCCAGGTTAGGACGCCCCTCGAGCCACCGCGGATCCGGATCTGAGCAGCTCAGCTGCTGGCACGGGGGCAGTACATATGTCCCCACAGTAATATGTATCCCTCCGAGCAATGTAAGCTGTCCTTTCCATAGTTCTAGGTCCTTGTATTACTAACCTTGCATTTTGCTGTGATGCAGTACTCACCGGGAGTCCTCTTGTACCTGGCAGGACACCTGCAGTGACATCATTGTATGTAGGCTGAGAAACATCCCCACAGCATGATGTTCCCACCTTCAAATGTCACTGTTGGTATGGTGCTTTGGGGGTGATATGCTGTGTCCTTTGGACTTCAAACATGGTGTGCATTAGGGCATCAAAATAAATTTTGGTCCCATCTGACCAGACTATATTCTCACAATATTACACAGGCTTGTCTAAATGTTGTTGAGCAAACTTTAAACGTATTTTTTCTTCAGCAATGCAGTATTGCGTGGTGAACAATCATACATTCCATGGAGTCCATTACTTATTGTTTTCTTTTTAAACAATTGTACCTGCTGTTTCCAGGTTTTTCTGTAGCTCTCCACATGTGGTCTTTGGCTCTTGAATAACTCTTCTGATAATTTATTTCACTCCTCTGTCTGAAGTCTTGTGGATAGCACCTGGTTGAGGCCATTTTATGGAGAAATTATGTACATAATACTTCCGCATTATGGCCTCACTGCAACCTTCAGTAATTTAAAAATTCTTCTATAACCAATGCCATCAGTATGTTTTGCAATAAGATTGTTTCCAAAGTCTTAAAACAGCTCACTGGTGTTACTAATCATGAAATGTTTCTTGTGTGGCACCTTGGTAATGAGACACCTTTATATAGGCCATCAGTTCAATTAGCTGATACTATTTTTCACTAAGTGTCAGGATTGCTTTCTAATTAATTATAGATTTCAGATGGTGTAATTACTTTCCATGGCTTTTTGCACATCTCTTTCCTCATGTTTTCAATATTTTTTACCTTTGTTATTTCTCATTATTACACATAACTTAATTTAAAGGGAACCTGTCACCAGATTTGGGGCCTATCTGCTGCGGCCACCACCAGTGGGCTCTTATATACAGCATTCTAAAATGCTGTATATAAGACCCCAAGCTGCTGTGTAGAACATAAAAATGACTTTATAATACTCACCTACGGGGTGGTGCAGGCTAGGCGGATGGGTGTCTCCATTCTCCGCTACCGGCGCCTCCTCCTTCGGCCATCTTTGTCCTCATTCTTCTGAAGCCTAGGTGCATGACGCGTCCTACATCATACACACTAGCCAGCATTGAAGTCACTGAGTAGGGCAGATCAAAGTATTGAAGTGCGCCTGCACGGGACCTCAATGCTGGCGCAGGTGCACTGTATGGGATGCGATTTGTATGGATACAGCAAAATGGCAACAAGCCAGCCATTATTTGACAAGATTCTGAAGGTTGGAAAGAGGTTAAAAAACAGTAAACAATTATACTATCCTTTCTTTGACCCTCCACATACCTATCCGCTACCACAGCTCCTAATTCATATTTGCAAATAGTCCAAGTTGACCTTTTTCTTGTTCTGGATTTCTGAGGCCATTGTTGACTGGGGCCCCTGCAAGTACATGGAGTGCAATGGACTTCATTAACAACAATGATATATGTGTCATGCCTGACATGACTGTATTGAGTTAAGTGAGCCCCGGTGCCAGAATAAGTAGAAGGACAAAAGGGAGTAAATTAGATTACTGGGTTAGTAGTTGTCACAGAGAAACTCATATGGGGAGGAACAATGAAAGGTGGATATATTGGTTTATTATTGGCTTTTAGCATTGGAAGGAAATATGTTTCAATTCAATTGCAGTTGCTGATGTGGAATTAAACTGTCAATTTGACATAAAAAATATGTATATATACCGTATTTTTCGCTTTATAAGACGCACCTGATTATAAGACGCACCCCCAAATTTGGTGAAGGAATAGAGAATTTTTTAATAAATTGGGTCCGTCTTATAATGCCAGTGTCCGTCTAACAAATCATATAGGGTATATGTCCCTCATAGCCCCCCATCCTAAAATTAGCCCCCTTAATCTGTATATGGCCACCTTATATTGAATATAGCCCCCTTGTGCTGGCACACGTCCCCCAGTGGTGCCACATGTCCCCTATGGCTGGCACACGGCCCACTGTGGCGGCACACATGGCCCACTGTCGCTGCACACACGGCCCCCCTGTGGCTGCACACATGGCCCCCCCCTGTGGCTGCACACACGGCACCCCCTGTGGCTGCACACACGGCCCCCCCCTGTGGCTGCACACACGGCCCCCCCCCTGTGGCTGCACACACGGCCCCCCCCTGTGGCTGCACACACGGCCCCCCCCCTGTGGCTGCACACACGGCCCCCCCCCTGTGGCTGCACACACGGCCCCCCCGTGGCTGCACACACGGCCCCCCCCTGTGACTGCACACACGGCCCCCCCTGTGACTGCACACACGGCCCCCCCCCCTGTGGCTGCACACACGGCCCCCCCCCTGTGGCTGCACACACGGCCCCCCCCCTGTGGCTGCACACACGGCCCCCCCTGTGGCTGCACACACGGCCCCCCCCTGTGACTGCACACACGGCCCCCCCCTGTGACTGCACACACGGCCCCCCCTGTGGCTGCACACACGGCCCCCCCCTGTGACTGCACACACGGCCCCCCCCCTGTGGCTGCACACACGGCCCCCCCCCCTGTGGCTGCACACACGGCTTCCCCCTGTGGCTGCACACACGGCCCCCCCCTGTGGCTGCACACACGGCCCCCCCCCTGTGGCTGCACACACGGCCCCCCCCCGTGGCTGCACACACGGCCCCCCCCTGTGGCTGCACAAACGGCCCCCCCTGTGACTGCACACACGGCCCCCCCCTGTGACTGCACACACGGCCCCCCCCCTGTGACTGCACACACGGCCCCCCCCCTGTGGCTGCACACACGGCCCCCCCCCTGTGGCTGCACACACGGCCCCCCCCCTGTGGCTGCACACACGGCCCCCCTCCCTGTGGCTGCACACATGCTGCTGCTTTTAGTAAAATAAACTGTTTCCTTACCCTCTCCAGCACTGTGGTCTATCGTGTCCCCCTCCTCGGGGTTGAACTCCGGCCTCCTGCATTTCCTGGTTCTCGGCCGGTCATGTGATCGGCACGGCAGAGTGAAATCATCTCTGCTTGCCTTATCACAGACAACAGCAGCAGGAGACCGGAGATCAGCGCTGGAGGAGGTGAGTAAAGAGTTTTTTATTTTACTATGGGTAGCAGCACGGGGGCCATAGCTAACACAGGGGGAGGGGGCATGTGCGATCACAGGGGGGCAGGCAGATATAATATGTACCGCTGCTCCAGCCCCTCAGCGTGATGCAGTTTCAGCACCACACTGCTGATGGACAGCGGCTGTGCATATTATATGAGCGGGAGCAGGAGAAGCTGTCACCTGCCCCACAGCACCGCTCAAGAGCTGCCACCACCTCCCCTGGACTCTGTAGTGTGTGTGTATATATATATGTACACCCCCCCCCGTATATTCGGATTATAAGACGCACCCCCTACTTTCCCCCAAAATTTGGGGGAACAAAAGTGCGTCTTATAAAGCGAAAAGTACGGTAAATGGCGTGCAATATCATCTGCCATTGTATCCTGCTGTTTAATGGGGTTGTCCACTACTCGAACAACCACTTCTTAATGTGAAAGTTTCCTCTCTTTAAAATAATAAAACTTATGCTCACCTCCAGTGCTGGTGCCATTCCAGAAGTGTTGAAGTTCACTCTCCCGGGATCGCGTACCAGTGTGATATCATGCGATCCCTAAAATCAATCAGAGGCTACGTACGCTCCCAGCCTTTGGACTTATCACATACATCTGGAGGAAAAAATAGCAGCAGAGCTCACTTTCTCTGGATATAAGCAATTTGGGGAGAGTGAAGCAGGCGCTGATTGGCCTTATGGATCAAGTGATAATATACAGGTACGCAATCCAGGGAGAGCGAATTCCAACACCACTAGAACATTGATGGCACGAGAGGTGACTATAAGTTTTATTGCTTTAAAACGGGGAAACTTTTGTATTGAGAAGTGATTGTCCAAGAAGTGGAAAACCTCTTTAGCATCACATGGCCAGGACAGACTTTATTATAAGTAAAGTGAAGATTTCTATTTACTGATAGAAGCCGACATTTTGAAAACCACTGACAACAATTTCTTTCTTCCAAATTTTATAGCGATGCTGCAAAGTAACCTGAATATAAGGAATTAATTCAGTTACTTGTCTTTAGATGGATAAAAAAAAAGCCACCATAGAAAGACCTAATTGCACTAATAGATAGGCGATGTGAGTAACCAACTTTTATGACATTTACTTTTAGGTTATCTCTTGTACGCTTTAGCTCTTGCAATTTTTGACACTGTTATATTGTGAATTTTCACTAATAATTTCGCATAATACATAATAAATAGCATAGCAAAATACAGATCTACAAGGTCAAACTAATATCCTTAAGAGTTTGTTCTCTCCTTGATACAAACAATGTGACCTAGTGCTGAACTATGGTAACTAAATCATTCAAGCTCGAAAAACATAAGGCTATAAGGAGCATATCCGTGTAATTATAAGTAAAAATAGATTGCTGTATTGCACAGCTTCCTTGAAATAAAGAGCACTTCTCCATTAGAGATGAGCGAGCACTACCATGCTGGGGTGCTCAGTACTCATAACAAGAAGTCGGATACTCGGACCGGTTCAACTTGTGTACTGAGCATAATTGAAGTAGATTGGGAACTTAAGTATTTGTCTGGAATCCATTTTACTGAAGTCCATTGTGTCTGTCACAGGGAGACAATAGATGCTGCGCTAAAAACCACGATTCTAAGGAATGTAATGAATTATTTTCTTTATTTTCACAGGTCAACGCGTTTCAAAGGCATCTCCACCTTCTTCATCAGGACAAAGAACCGAAAAGAACAGCATAACACATGCTGCTGCCAGAGGATACATATATACCACTGAAGAAAGTAGCCATGTATACAGTGATGACGTCCGCTGCCCGGTGACTAAGCGTCACATGGAGCAGACAGGAACAAGTGAAAAAAGAGAGAGAGGAAAAAGAAAAAAAGGGGAGAAAAATTGAAAAAAGTGTGGTGCAATGGGTTACTACTATTTAAAACCCTGGAGAAAAAACGTTTGAAAAATAAAGGAATGACTATACTTAGTGTAGCGACTATTTAATTAGATTAATGATTATGAGTGAATGGTATTTAAATAATAAAATAAAAAAAATAAAAAAAGGGGCAGTGCTCTTGTGGATTAGAAAAGGGGAGTGTATCATTTTAAAATGTCTCTTTACTTGAAAAAGACATGCAATGCCTGATCGTGAATTGTACCACTTTGTATAGAATGCAAAGGAACCATATTAAAAATATGTGCGGGGAGAACATAAGGCAAATGAGGGTGAAAAAGGTCAGTAGCGTGGGAAAAAAAGCATTGCGCGTGCGCAAGCAAAATTCACTGTATAGAGGGAAGCCATATGACAGTGAAGGTAAAAAAAGGTCAGGAGCGTGGGAAAAAGATGCACTGCGCGTGCGCGAGCACTCTCCGCTAAACAAAGGGAACCGCTGATAGAGGTGAACTGAGTTCAGAGTGTGAGAAAAAAAACTTTAATGTTGCTGCGCCTGTGCGTGCCTGGGACAAGGAATAAAGCCGCCAGAGCGGGGTGAAACAAGTTACTGGTATCAAAAAGGAGAAATTAACGAGGGTGAAAAGATGCAAAAAGAATGAGAGGAGAACTCTAAATCAGCAGGTATAAAATGAATAAATTAGAAAGGATGAGGGGAAATCATAAGAAGGAGAAAGTTATAGTGGTGTAGGAGAAAGAAAAGAATTCTCATACACTCGTACATATGGTCAAGCCTGGCCGCAAATGTTTGGCAACTCATATATCACAACAATTATGCTTAATAATAATATATAAAAATATAATAATTACAAATATATTAAATATGAAATAAAACAAACGCGTTGGATTAAAACAATGGATGAACTTAATAAAATGTCCCACACAATGAAGTCAAAAACAATGACCCCCACTGAAAAATATGAATAAGTATATAAATGCACCCGTCTATGTTCCCACTGCATGAACACAACTCTAGAGAAAAATAACTGGAAAAGTTTCATAAATATCTAAATGCAGAGGCAAATATGGATCTGAACATATAAAAATAGGCATGCATAAATGAAGTATTAAATGTATAAAAAAGGGGAGGACATATAAATATATAAATATATCATAAAAAATTAAAAACTATATATATATATATATATATATATATATATATATTGTGAGACTGTGACCGGGGTTATCTATGACGGCCGGTATGTCTCGCCCCGGTTGTGCTCACTCCATGATAGAAAGTAACTCCACTCCAGGGTTAATGCTGTTTCCCTACAGGCTTAAGGAAGGGTTAAAAGGAAACAGGAACAAGGGCAGGTGTGCCGGGTGTGAGGGAGTGATCACAACTCCCTGAGTTATCTGCTGGAATGGCACATGTGTACTGTTGTGGACTTTTGTTTGGACATTAAACCGTGTGCTGTGAACCTTGGTGCCTGGATCCCGTGTCTTCTGCTGCGCAACCGACCACGCTACCTCACATATGGTGGAGAATGCAGGCATGCCAGCCCGGTGAGGTGTAGCTTCCATTTCTGGTGACCCGGTAGCACATGTCCTGGATTCAAGCAGCTATACTACAGCCAAAACCCGGCGACGCCATGGAGGACATACTTAAGCAGCTGATTCAGACCAATGCACGTCAGGAACAAAGGCACCAAGAACAGATGGTTCTCCTGGCCAAGTCGATCCGTGCCGGACCGGCAGCAACAACCCCGGGACCGGGTGATGACGGCAGCGTCTGGAAAACGGTGAGACAAGCGTTGCAAAAGATGACCCCGGGGGATGATGTGGAAGCGTTCCTGGCGGTGTTTGAGCGGGTGGCTGAGCGGGAAAAGCTGCCGACCCCCCAGTGGGCTGAGGTATTGTCGCCCTATCTGACGGGGGAACCCCAAAAAGCGTACCTGGACCTCTGTACCGAGGGCGCCATTGACTATGCGACCCTGAAAGCCGAAATACTTGCTCGGATGGGGGTGAATACCTATGTACGGGCTCAGCGGGTAAATCAGTGGTTCTATGAGGAAGCCAAACCCGTACGCTCCCAGGCCTATGACTTGTTGCATCTCGTAAAAAAGTGGTTGCAGCCTGACACTCTGAGCCCGGCGCAAATGGTGGAAAGGGTAGTTGTTGATCGTTTTGTACGCACTTTACCCGTCACCATTCAACGGTGGGTTGGACAGGGCGACCCAAGTACCCTGGACCAATTAGTGGGCCTGGTAGAGCGGCATGTGGCTACGCAGGACTTGATACGGGACACTGAGACTTTGCGTACCGCCCGTCGGTCCGGCCTCTCCAAGCCTAGGGCCAAGGACCCACCGCTGACACCGGTGCGGGAGTCCGCTACCGTCCCGTCTGAGGCCGCACCCTCCGTCCCTGAGGTCCGGAAGGCTATGTACCCTAAACGACAACTCGTCAAGGGGGTTTCCTTCCCTATTAGATGTTGGCGGTGCCAGCGGGTGGGACATATGGAAGCCCAGTGTCCACTCACCACTGAGCCCATGGATTGTGGGGTTACCCGGCGGGGTTCAATGTATGCTCAGGTGGTGTGTACCGCTGACCTGGTCTACCCAGAGACTGAGCCCCACTTGTGCCAAATACAGGTGAATGGATGTTCGGTTACATGCTTGTTGGATTCCGGAAGCTTAGTGACCCTTGTGCGATCAACCCTAAGGGCTAAAGTAAAGGCCACAGGACGTACCGTGGGGGTGGTTTGCATACATGGGGACCGCCGAGACTATCCCACGGGAATTGTCACCATCACAGCACCTTGCGGTCAGGTGCAACATGAGGTGGGACTTATTAACACTCTTCCCTATGACGTGATCCTAGGAAGGGATCTGCCCTATTTTTGGACTTTATGGAAGGGACCTCCTAAGTCCCCTCAGATATTGGTCAGTCCGGGACCTGAGCCCTACAATCCTGAATCCGGGACGCCTGCCGTATGGGTTCCCATGATAGGGACAGAATGTGAACCCGATAGGTCGCCCCTAGAGGTATTGGCAGGAGAGGCTGAGACGGTTGAGCCCATCCCGGAGTTGGAGGCATCCCCGAATACGTTTGGGACAGTCCAACTCCAGGACCCTACATTAATACATGCCCGGAGTCGGGTGACAGTAGTTGACGGGGTGGCACAGCTGCCCGGTGCCCAGGTAAGGTACCCCCATTTCGCTCTTAAGCAGGATTTACTCTACCAGGTAGATGAAATCCGGGGCGTAGGGGTAGAGCAGTTGGTGGTGCCCCAGCCTTATCGCCGGCGGGTCCTCGACTTGGCTCATAAACACCTGATGAGTGGCAACCTAGGGGTCAAGAAAACGCAGGAGCGAATACTGCAAAGGTTCTATTGGCCCGGGGTCTTTGGGGAGGTAAAACGGTTCTGCGAAACCTGCCCGGAGTGTCAGCTTACCGCACCCCTGACCCACTTTCGCAGTCCGTTGGTACCGTTACCCATTATAGAAGTCCCTTTTGAACGGATAGGGATGGATCTGGTGGGGCCCCTCGTAAAGTCTGCTCGAGGGCACCAACATATCCTAGTGATCGTTGACTATGCCACCCGGTATCCAGAGGCGATACCTCTCAGACATACTGCGGCGAAGCTTATAGCTCGGGAGTTGTTTGCTGTGTTCTGCCGGGTGGGGTTGCCCAAGGAGATCCTTACGGATCAGGGGACCCCATTCATGTCTAAAGTGACCAAAGAGCTATGCCGGCTACTCCAGATTAAGCAGTTGCGTACGTCTGTGTATCATCCTCAGACGGATGGTTTAGTGGAACGATTCAATAAAACCCTGAAAACCATGCTCAAAAGGGTGATTTCCAAAGACGGGAAAGACTGGGATATGATGCTTCCTTATTTGATGTTTGCCATACGAGAGGTGCCACAGGCATCCACGGGGTTTTCGCCTTTTGAACTGTTATACGGGCGACATCCCCGGGGATTGTTGGACCTGGCAAAGGAAACATGGGAGCAAGAGCCCACCCCCCATAAAAGTGTGATTGAACACATTTTAGGAATGCAGAACCGCATAAGCGCGGTCATGCCAATTGTGAAGGAGCATTTACAGGAGGCTCAGGCCGCGCAAAGCGGCCGCTACAATAGTCAAGCCACCGTGCGGACCTTTAAACTCGGGGATCGGGTGTTGGTATTGATCCCCACGGCGGAGAGTAAATTCCTGGCTCAGTGGCAAGGCCCCTACGAGATAAAGGAAAGGGTCGGGGTGGTCAACTATAAGGTATTGCAGCCCGGTAGGCGGAAACCTGAACAAATATACCATGTCAACCTATTAAAACCTTGGCAGGAACGGGAAAGCCTGATGGTTGATTTTCCCCCATCTCCCTCCTCTTCGGGTCGTTCAAACCCGACTCCAGAAACCTCCGGAGAGGACGAACCGGAAGTAAGGATTTGAGAAGCCCTCACCAAGCAACAGAGGCGAGAGGCCAGACGGCTGGTTCAGCAGAACCCCGATGTCTTCTCCGAGTTGCCGGGTAGGACCAGTCTGATACGACATGACATTGTCACCGAGCCTCACCTGAAGGTACGCCTGAAGTCATACCGGGTGCCGGAGGCTCGAAGACAAGTCATATCAGAGGAAGTGAAGACAATGCTACGCCTGGGGGTCATCGAAAAATCCCGGAGTGAATGGGCTAGTCCTATTGTCCTAATACCAAAACCCGATGGCTCCTTAAGGTTCTGCAATGACTTTAGGAGATTGAACGAAATATCCAAGTTCGATCTCTACCCCATGCCCCGGGTGGATGAGCTGATTGATAGGCTGGGACAGGCGCGATATTTCACCACGCTCGACCTGACCAAGGGGTACTGGCAGGTGCCCCTGACGGAGTCCGCCAAGGAGAAAACCGCTTTTGTTACGCCGGAGGGTCTCTTCCACTATGTTGTCTTGCCTTTTGGGTTACATGGCGCTCCGGCCACGTTCCAGAGGTTGATGGACTTGGTGCTGGAACCCCACCAGGCGTATGCATCAGTGTACCTTGATGACATCATTATTTACAGCTCCGAGTGGCAGACCCACTTGGAACAGGTACAAGCGGTGGTAGACGCGCTTCGGACAGCCGGATTGACAGCCAATCCCAAGAAATGTGCGTTGGGACTCACGGAAGCCCGCTGTAATACTATTGTATGTACTGAGGATTTCGATTGCATTAGGGCAATGACAACCAGAGACGAGTTCTTGGTGCAAAGATCCGTCCTGAGGCCGTTTCTGGGGGGGGGAGTGTTGTTATACGAGAACTCCGCCAAAGGAAGCAGCTTCAACCAATCATCCTGCAGATGGCTGACATAACAACGTAGGTACTGTTCCAGGGTTTGATTAGTCCGTTCGGTTTGCCCATTTGTCTGAGGATGGTATGCAGAAGACAAACAGACATCAATACGGAGTGCCGAACAAAACCCCTTCCAGAATTTAGACGTGAACTGCACGCCCCGGTCAGAGATGATCTCATCTGGTACCCCATGCAGTCGAAATACATTCTGGATAACCAAATCCACTGTCTCTGCGGCTGAGGGAAGACCGGTACATGGAATAAAGTGAGCAGCTTTGGTCAACCGATCCACCACCACTAAAATGGTATTGTTACCGCCTGAGACTGGCAACTCCACAATAAAATCCATTGAGATGGATCCCCAAGGGCGAGATGGAACGGGTAACGGTTGAAGGAGTCCCGTAGGAGCCTCCACTCTGGTTTGCAAATCCTGAATAGCCGGACCCAGTACCTGGTGATCATGGCCCAGCTGTACCTCCACATCTCTAAGCTTAGTTTGCACCGCCTCCATCTCCTGCTGCAAGGAGTTAATCATGGAAAAAAGCTGATCTCCTCGTGTCTCAGTCATTGCCCCAGCGAAATCCTTTTATGGCCTGAGTATAATGTAATACTATTGTATGTACTGAGGATTTCGATTGCGTTAGGGCAATGACAACCAGAGACGAGTTCTTGGTGCAAAGATGTTTATAATATGTATCCAACAAGATGTACATAAATGGAACAAAACAGTAGAACATAAAACACAGGAAATACCTTCCAGGATCGGAGCGAAGGGGAATTCCCGGGGCCACGCACCGGACTCCCCCAGGGAGACCACCAAGAGCGAACCCCTATACAGGGACTGTCTGGCAATCACCCCAGAAGGCCTAAATGCGCAGCAGCCGGGACACAAAGGGCAATAGGTATAGTCCAAAAATGTCCGTACGAGATGAGAGTCCAGAGTAGTTACGAACCGGAAGGAACCGGGCAGAAGTGCTGAACAAAGACGGCAGACGGAGTCCGGGCACAGCTTGATGCGACCAGGTGAAGTCCAGAGTCGGTGTCGGTTGTTTTTCAGGAGGATCCAAAATGTCAATCAGGAACCAAGAGCAGCAAAGCAGGAATACACAGCAAGCAGTATACTCAGGCACTGGACTAAGCTTAGGGGCGGCCTTTTAAACAGATGGACAGGAAGTAGGGCAACAGAACAGCAAACTCCATGTTAACAAAGGGCAAGCTCTTTCAAAAGAGAACTGGAAATCCCGGAACTCTGACACCCGCTACTTGGGCTACGTAATAGGCCAAGGAGTGATTAAGCCCCAAATTAACAAGGTTGAGGCGATCCAGAAGTGGCCTAGACCCCTGACCATGAAGCAGGTTAGGGCCTTCCTGGGTATCGTGGGGTACTACAGGAGGTTTGTAAAAGATTTTGCGGGACTATCGGCCCCCTTGACTGACCTTCTCAAAGGCAAGAAGTCCGTCATGGTGCGCTGGACTCCGCAGGCTGAGGACTCCTTCCGGGCCCTGAAGGGGGTCCTGTGCGGACAGCCCGTTCTTGTCAACCCTGATTTCCGGAAGGAGTTCATAGTACAGACTGACGCCTCTGAGGTCGGCCTGGGGGCAGTGCTGTCTCAGGTGGTTCAGGGGGAGGAACACCCCGTCACCTTCTTAAGTAGGAAGCTCACCCCTCCCGAGCGGAATTATAGCGTAGTGGAGAAGGAGTGCCTGGCGATCAAGTGGGCCTTGGAGTCCCTACGCTATTACCTGCTGGGACGACAATTTCGCTTGGTGACGGATCACTCTCCACTGGTCTGGATGAGGTCCGCCAAGGAACGGAATGCCCGGGTTACCCGGTGGTTCCCTTCTCTGCAGAACGTCCGGTTTACGGTTGAAAACCGGGCCGGTAGGTTGCAGGGCAACGCCGATGCCTTGTCCCGCGGCCCGTGTTTGATGGCAGGAGTTCAACCCCGCTCGCTTGAACTGAGGGGGGGTATGTGAGACTGTGACCGGGGTTATCTATGACGGCCGGTATGTCTCGCCCCGGTTGTGCTCACTCCATGATAGAAAGTAACTCCACTCCAGGGTTAATGCTGTTTCCCTACAGGCTTAAGGAAGGGTTAAAAGGAAACAGGAACAAGGGCAGGTGTGCCGGGTGTGAGGGAGTGATCACAACTCCCTGAGTTATCTGCCGGAATGGCACATGTGTACTGTTGTGGACTTTTGTTTGGACATTAAACCGTGTGCTGTAAACCTTGGTGCCTGGATCCCGTGTCTTCTGCTGCGCAGCCGACCACGCTACCTCACAATATATATATATATATATATATTATAAAATATATGTATATGGATTATAAAAAACAGAAATAAGCCAGCAATTCAACAGCATACTTAAAAACGGATATACCCAGAATCTATAGATCAATAAAAAAGATCAGTTAGCTCATTAAGGCCATATGGTTTTAAGGTGCCAAGTTTGTGAATCCAAATAGTCTCTTTCTTGCTTAGTAATTCCAACCTATTGGGTATATCTGGAGGAACATGCTCTATCGGAGTGATTTTGAACAACATCATTTTATTGTGAAATAGAGCGCAATGCCTCGACAGGCCAAGTAGAATATAGCTAACTTTCACATTATATCTATCGGTTACATCGGAGCTGCGGCTGACCACCTTTGCATTTATTTGCTTCTGCCTTTAAGGAGTTGTGCCTGTCACAACTGCAACAGGTGAGCACCTGTCCCATTTTCTTACATCTGTTTTATTATCAGATAAGACCCTATGTGTGCTTTATTTCCACAGTTCTTCTGTTACTGGGAGACAATGGCGTCTATCTTGTCCTGCCGCAACACCCCCTTCACCCAGCCTATGGCCCGCAGCATTTCCCCATTTGTGCTGCCGGCTTTGAGTGATCCAGCTCCACTGCCCCACCAAGGTAAGCTACATTCAGCTTATTGGATTGACCATAAGACTACAAGACAGACACATGTTGTAACATTTATAATTCTTTTTTTTTTCTATTTTCCTACTCTATATATGGGATTCGTCTTATAGTCTAGTGCAATTTATAATCCGAAAAATATGGTAAATACAGTCAGGGCCAGAAATATTTGGACAGTGACACACGTTTTGTTATTTTAGCTGTTTACAAAAACATGTTCAGAAATACAATTATATATATATAATATGGGCTGAAAGTGCACACTCCCAGCTGCAATATGAGAGTTTTCACATCCAAATCGGAGAAAGGGTTTAGGAATCATAGCTCTGTAATGCATAGCCTCCTCTTTTTAAAGGGACCAAAAGTAATTGGACAAGGGACTCTAAGGGCTGTATTTAACTCTGAAGGCGTCTCCCTCGTTAACCTGTAATCAACGAAGTAGTTAAAAGGTCTGGGGTTGATTACAGGTGTGTGGTTTTGCATTTGGAAGCTGTTGCTGTGACCAGACAACATGCGATCTAAGGAACTCTCAATTGAGGTGAAGCAGAACATCCTAAGGCTGAAAAAAAAAGAAAAAATCCATCAGAGAGATAGCAGACATGCTTGGAGTAGCAAAATCAACAGTCGGGTACATTCTGAGAAAAAAGGAATTGACTGGTGAGCTTGGGAACTCAAAAAGGCCTGGGCGTCCACGGATGACAACAGTGGTGGATGATTGCCGCATACTTTCTTTGGTGAAGAAGTACCTGTTCACAACATCAACTGAAGTCCAGAACACTCTCAGTGAAGTAGGTGTATCTGTCTCTAAGTCAACAGTAAAGAGAAGACTCCATGAAAGTAAATACAAAGGGTTCACATCTAGATGCAAACCATTCATCAATTCCAAAAATAGACAGGCCAGAGTTAAATTTGCTGAAAAACACCTCATGAAGCCAGCTCAGTTCTGGAAAAGTATTCTATGGACAGATGAGACAAAGATCAACCTGTACCAGAATGATGGGAAGAAAAAAGTTTGGAGAAGAAAGAGAACGGCACATGATCCAAGGCACACCACATCCTCTGTAAAACATGGTGGAGGCAACGTGATGGCATGGGCATGCATGGCTTTCAATGGCACTGGGTCACTTGTGTTTATTGATGACATAACAGCAGACAAGAGTAGCCGGATGAATTCTGAAGTGTACCGGGATATACTTTCAGCCCAGATTCAGCCAAATGCCGCAAAGTTGATCGGACGGCGCTTCATAGTACAGATGGACAATGACCCCAAGCATACAGCCAAAGCTACCCAGGAGTTCATGAGTGCTAAAAAGTGGAACCTTCTGCAATGGCCAAGTCAATCACCAGATCTTAACCCAATTGATCATGCATTTCACTTGCTGAAATCCAGACTTAAGACGGAAAGACCCACAAACAAGCAAGACCTGAAGGCTGCGGCTGTAAAGGCCTGGCAAAGCATTAAGAAGGAGGAAACCCAGCGTTTGGTGATGTCCATGGGTTCCAGACTTAAGGCAGTGATTGCCTCCAAAGGATTCGCAACAAAATATTGAAAATAAAAATATTTTGTTTGGGTTTGGTTTATTTGTCCAATTACTTTTGACCTCCTAAAATGTGGAGTGTTTGTAAAGAAATGTGTACAATTCCTACAATTTCTATCAGATATTTTTGTTCAAACCTTCAAATTAAACGTTACAATCTGCACTTGAATTCTGTTGTAGAGATTTCATTTCACATCCAATGTGGTGGCATGCAGAGCCCAACTCGCGAAAATTGTGTCACTGTCCAAATATTTCTGGACCTAACTGTATGTATGTGCATTAACTATGTGTCTTTTATCTTTTAGGACTTGGTACATAAGGAGTCCAAACTCACATGCTAGATGAAGGTTCAGAATTGTTACAATTCACTTATGGAAACAATTGTTCAGCTTACAAATGACAAATATTTATTAACCAAAATCGTAAAACAATATATATCATCATTACATTCGAAATCAAAATTATTAAAATCCCAATGCAAATTAGGTTTATTTTCAAAATTTACAATCTTTCTGCTATTTGGAATAAAACAATCAAATAAGAACAATTTAAATAACTAAACACAACTAATATAAGAAGTGGGTTCTCCAAATTCAACACAAAATGCCACATTTAATGCCTATTGCAGTGCCAGAATTATTAAAATCCTTCATGACAAGCGTCTGTAGCACTTAGTAAAGCACTATTAGCTGCTATAACTTGCTGCAATCGTGATGAACATCCAGCTACTGGCAGGTCAGACAGCAGCTACTGGCAGGTCAGATTGAGTGTTGTACCTAATTTCTTCAAATCCAATCTATGCAGTTCAAATCAGGAAAGTGTGATGGCCACAGGCAGGGGCGTACATAGAAATCATGGGGCCCCATAGCAGAATTTCTAATTGGCCCCCCCCAAAAAAAAATATAATAATAATAGTAAATAAAAATATTCAGCTGGGACACAGAAGAGCATATTTCACAACTTTACAGCCCTTACCAAGTAATTTCCTCCTATTAAAGCCCCTAGATTCCCCTTTCATTGCAGCCATAAAATTTGATGACCACAAAAGTGCCCCCCAAACACAGTCAGTATCTTACATCAGTATTTGTAGCCAAATCCAGGAGTGGGCAAATAATGCAGAAGTGGCGCCTGTGTTTCTATTATACTTTACCTGTGATTGTTCCACTCCTGGTTTTGGCTACAAATACTGAGGTAAAATACTGACCAAATACTCAACATGTGCACGAGGCTTTAGAAGAGTATAATGGGCCTCAGATAGTCCTCCATATAGTAAAATGAAGAGGCAATTACTTGTTTTCACCAGACAATCTCTGTAAGTGCATATGTGCTACAGTGTAATAATCACAGGACAGGGAGGGGTTAAACATTCAAGTATTTAATCTCTATTGGAAATAAAGTATATTCCCATATTGATATCAGAGAGAAAAAGGGACCTCCATACACAACACAATCCAGTATACCAAGACCAATAATACCACATACAAGGGGGAAATACTGTCACATTGTGAGCAGACAACATATTACCACCACATAGTGAACGAATACAACCACATACAAAGGAAGACATACTGCAACACTATGACCAGACCACATAGTGACCGAATAATACCACATGCAAGGGAGAAATACTGCCACACTGTGACTAAACCACATCGTGACCAAATAATAGCACATACAAAAGAGAGATACCACCATATCGTGACCAGACAACATATTACCACCACATAGTGACCGAATACAACCACATACAAAGGAAGAAATACCGCCACACTATGACCAGACCACATAGTGACCGAATAATACCACATACAAAAGAGAAATACCACCATATCGTGATTAGACCACATATTAACACAACATAGTGACTGAATACAACCACATACAAGGGTCAAATACCAACATGCCAAGACACCAGACCACATACTGACTAATACTACAATAATGATCATGAATAAAAACCACAATACTAATAACACTAATATTACCATCAGTGCCATTATACACAGGAGCTCTGAATATAGTGTCAGTGTACAGGTAATACAGTGATCACCAGTGACATTATACACAGAAACTCTGTATATAGTGTATGTGTATAGTGTACAGGTAACAGAATAATCACTGGTGACATACACAGGAATTCTGTCTATAGGGTACAGCTAAAACAGTGATCACTGGTGACTTTATAGACAGGAGATCTGTATATAGGTAATACAGTGATCACCAGTGACATTATACACAGGAGTTCTGTATATAGTGTATAGTGTGTGTCTGTACATGTAATACACTGACTTACCAGTGACGTCTCTAGCTGACGTTGTTCACCTTCGCTTTTCCTCTCCATTTGGTGCTGACCGCCATCATTTCTTCCAGCCAGAAAATGCCTCTGCAGAAAATAACACACAATCACCTATAGCGGATCACTCCCAGGGCACATTCCACACTGTTTCCCCAATTTCTACACTACATCAGACTTTTGTTCCCACCATGGAAGATAGTATCATAAAAAATAAACTATATTTCATCAGTAATAATGTCCCCTAATTTGCCCTTACAGTAATTATCTCCACTATTTGCCAGCATAAACCAATAATGTATGTTCCTCACTCTGGCCCCAGTAATTATGTCTCCCATCCTGGCCCCCTATATTTAATAATGTCTCCCATCCTTGGTACCTATGTTCCTCCATCCCAGGCCCCTAAACTGCTCCATCCTGGGCTCCTATGTTCCTCCATCACAGGCCCCTAAACTGCCCCATCCTGGGCCCTTGTGTTCCTCCATCCCAGGCCCTCTAAACTACCCCATCCTGGGCTCCTATATACACTACTCTGTCCATTCACAGAGGGAGGAACAACAAGATTCTTCTCACCTCTCTGAGCTCCCTGGTATCCTCTTGTGGCTTCATATCCCGTGTGGTAAAATGGCCACCCCACCCATTCAAAGCCACACGATGACATCAGAGCACAGCGCATAGCAGCGATGTTTAAAGATGTGATGTAGGCCCACATACATGCATACACATGCAGACAGGCCCACACTGACACATGCATGCAGACATGCACACATACAAAAATGCACTGACATGCAAACGTATGTAGACACACATGCATGCACACACGCTTACATACATAGACAAACAGATATACAAAGACAGACAAATGCATGCAGACAGGCACACAGACACATGCATACAAATGCACACAGACATGAACCCTCATGCAGAGAAGCACACACACTCATACATACATAAACACACAGGCCTGAACACACAAAGACATGCACTCAGACACGCATATGCAGACAAGAAATGTGCACATACACACATATACGCTTATATATGTAGACACACACACAAACAGGCACACGTAAACACAGACAGGCACACATATGCACACATACAGAGAAGTTTACATACATGCAGACAGGTGCACGTAGACACATGCACATATTCACATAGACACACACATGAATGCAGACATATACACAATCATGCACACAGATGCACGCACAAGAACGCAGCCAGTCACATTCACACACACAGACACACAAACACATATGCAGACATGCACAAGAATGCAGCCAGGCACATACATGCACACAAACATATGTAGACATGCAGAAGGGCAAACACATGCAAAGACAAGCACACATATGTAGACACAGGCACAAGCCTGCACACACTGTATGTGGTGTGTGTATTTGGAGTGTATGCGATATATATGTACGTTGACACACAAACGTAGGCACATACATGCACACAGAATACAGACAAGCACAAATACATAGACACATAGGCATATACTGTACATACACACATGTACACAGATACATACTCATTCATACAAAAAAAGTAAAAACCAGACAAATATACATGCACACACATATATATACACATACACATGCATATACACTCATACATACACTATATATATATATATATATATATATATATATATATATATATATATATATATATATACACACATACATATGCACACACTCATACACACATATACTGACAAATACATACACACTCATATATATTACACACACTATATATACAGTATATTACACACACACTATATACAGTTAGGTCCAGAAATATTTGGACAGTGACAAATGTTTTGTTATTTTAGCTGTTTACAAAAACATGTTCAGAAATACAATTATATATATAATATGGGCTGAAAGTGCACACTCCCAGCTGCAATATGAGAGTTTTCACATCCAAATCGGAGAAAGGGTTTAGGAATCATAGCTCTGTAATGCATAGCCTCCTCTTTTTAAAGGGACCAAAAGTAATTGGACAAGGGACTCTAAGGGCTGCAGTTAACTCTGAAGGCATCTCCCTCGTTAACCTGTAATCAATGAAGTAGTTAAAAGGTCTGGGGTTGATTACAGGTGTGGGGTTTTGCATTTGGAAGCTGTTGCTGTGACCAGACAACATGCGGTCTAAGGAACTCTCAATTGAGGTGAAGCAGAACATCCTGAGGCTGAAAAAAAAGAAAAAATCCATCAGAGAGATAGCAGACATGCTTGGAGTAGCAAAATCAACAGTCGGGTACATTCTGAGAAAAAAGGAATTGACTGGTGAGCTTGGGAACTCAAAAAGGCCTGGGCGTCCACGGATGACAACAGTGGTGGATGATCGCCGCATACTTTCTTTGGTGGAGAAGAACCCGTTCACAACATCAACTGAAGTCCAGAACACTCTCAGTGAAGTAGGTGTATCTGTCTCTAAGTCAACAGTAAAGAGAAGACTCCATGAAAGTAAATACAAAGGGTTCACATCTAGATGCAAACCATTCATCAATTCCAAAAATAGACAGGCCAGAGTTAAATTTGCTGAAAAACACCTCATGAAGCCAGGTCAGTTCTGGAAAAGTATTCTATGGACAGATGAGACAAAGATCAACCTGTACCAGAATGATGGGAAGAAAAAAGTTTGGAGAAGAAAGGGAACGGCACATGATCCAATGCACACCACATCCTCTGTAAAACATGGTGGAGGCAACGTGATGGCATGGGCATGCATGGCTTTCAATGGCACTGGGTCACTTGTGTTTATTGATGACATAACAGCAGACAAGAGTAGCCGGATGAATTCTGAAGTGTACCGGGATATACTTTCAGCCCAGATTCAGCCAAATGCCGCAAAGTTGATCGGACGGCGCTTCATAGTACAGATGGACAATGACCCCAATCATACAGCCAAAGCTACCCAGGAGTTCATGAGTGCAAAAAAGTGGAACATTCTGCAATGGCCAAGTCAATCACCAGATCTTAACCCAATTGAGCATGCATTTCACTTGCTCAAATCCAGACTTAAGACAGAAAGACCCACAAACAAGTAAGACCTGAAGGCTGCGGCTGTAAAGGCCTGGCAAAGCATTAAGAAGGAGGAAACCCACCGTTTGGTGATGTCCATGGGTTCCAGACTTAAGGCAGTGATTGCCTCCAAAGGATTCGCAACAAAATATTGAAAATAAAAATATTTTGTTTGGGTTTGGTTTATTTGTCCAATTACTTTTGACCTCCTAAAATGTGGAGTGTTTGTAAAGAAATGTGTACAATTCCTACAATTTCTATCAGATATTTTTGTTCAAACCTTCAAATTAAACGTTACAATCTGCACTTGAATTCTGTTGTAGAGATTTCATTTCAAATCCAATGTGGTGGCATGCAGAGCCCAACTCGCGAAAATTGTGTCACTGTCCAAATATTTCTGGACCTAACTGTATATATATGTTTATTACACACACAAACACACTTTATATGCACTGTATATATATATTACACACACACTTTTTTATATATATATATATATATATATATATATATACATATATAAACACACACACACACGAGGACTTCTTACCTTCCCCCAGCTTGTCTCCGGTCAGGTCTGCAGGCTCCATTGATTCTCTCCGCGGGAAGCAGGAGTCCAGGGCGCACAGCGTGACGTCACAGTTAGCAGACATGGCAGCGTCTGTTAACTGTGACACTCCCGGGGCTCCAGAAGAACATCTGAAGGTGCAGTGGAGACCCGGCCGACATGTGGAGCCGCATGGGGCCCCCTGCCCTAAAACAGCCAGCCAATAACAGAGGGCGGTTAACTAGCACCATACAGTATGAAGCACAGGGAAGGCCTCACCGAGGACCTGAGGCAGTCCGGTAGATACCCCGCTGTTCCTGCATACTCACCTCACCTCGGTCCCCCGCCGCTGCTCCTAGTTTGCCAGATGTCTGTGCTCTGCCTAATTCAACACGGTTTCGGCTGACGCATACTAGTGACGTCACCGCTGTGTTGAAGAACTGTTAGAGCACAGCGGGACAATGTCATTGTCGCTTTCAGATGACGATGTATTTAAAAGTGCGATCGGGGAGGAGGGGCGGTGCTGGAGCTGATACCGTGAACAGCCATCCACGGGCCCCTCTAGCTCACGGGCCCCGTAGCAGTCGCGTGGCCTGCCTCTATTGACGGTACGCCACTGGCCACAGGTATCTGGATTGAGCCCCGAAGTGGAGCCATCACAGTATACTCCCTTCTGTGTGGGGCCACCATATCCTAAGAAATCCCATGCTCTGATGACGCTGCTGAAGCTCTCTTATCAACTAATTTGCATGAAGATCCTCTGTATTAGCCCAGAAGTTACCTTCAGGACTGTAATCCTTCCACTTGACCAGATACTGCAGAAGGCTCGTGACGCACCTGAATCCCAGGACTCATTCTACTTCATTCTCCCGATCTTCCTTCAGATGCACCTCAATCATTTCTTTAGCACCAAGCTCACATTCAAATCTCTTTCAAGACAAAACAATAACTGATCTCGGGGAGACCAGAGAAAACACTGCCAGCAGCCAGCGAGAGTGCTCAGTACAGTGAAATCCTAGGTGCATTGCCCCCTGGAAAGTATGCAAATAAAAAAGGTCCATGGAGCCTCTGTTAGGAGTCTCAACACAGAAAATAGCCAGATATCACTCCGGGAAGGACTTAGCCAAGGAGTGGCTCTTTTTAGGAGACTACCATAACTACCATATAAGGGTATGTGCGCACGTTGCTTTTTACCTGCTTTTTACCTGCTTTTTTGCTGCTTTTTCTTCTGCGCTGTTTAATGCCAAAATGGATGTGTTCTTCTATTCAAGCAAAGTCTATGGGAATTTGGGTTTCTTGTTCACACTATGTTGTTCAAAATGCTGCCTTTTTGTGGCAGAACTTTGGTCAAAAACTCAGCTTTTCAAAGAAGCAACATGTCAATTGTTTTTGCCATTTGGGTTTTGCACTGCAAAGCTGAGTTTTTGACCAAAGTTCTGCCACAAAAAGGCAGCATTTTGAACAACATAGTGTGAACAAGAAACCCAAATTCCCATAGACTTTGCTTGAATAGAAGAACACATCCATTTTGGCATTAAACAGCGCAGAAGAAAAAGCAGCAAAAAAGCAGGTAAAAAGCAGGTAAAAAGCAACGTGCGCACATACCCTTAAGTGGCCCTTTTAGTCAATATCCAGCTCTTGATGAGTTTAAAGATATGACAAGGGAAATACCAAGGCCAGGTATCCATCCACAGACAGCTATTTCGGGGCATTGCCCCTCATCAGTGGGGAGTAGGATTCTGGCCAGGTGGGAGCAATGCCTAGTAGACCAACAAGACAAAACAATCACTGATCTTGGGAGGCCAGCCAGAAAACACTGCCGGCAGCCAGTGTGGGTGCTCAACACAGTGAAATCCTAGGTGCATTGCCCCCTGGGAAGTATGCAAATCAAAAAGGTCCATGGAGCCTCTGTTAGGGGTCTCGACACAGAAAATAGCCAGATATCCCTCCGGGAAGGACCTGGCAAAGGAGTGGCTCATTTTAAAAGAAGCAGAGACATGTCATACCGTATTAGGGCCTGTTAAAGTGCACTTGTGCACAAAGTGGCCGTCGTCCACAACATCGCCCACATACTTGGACCTGCATCCATGTTTTTATAGGATTGTAAATAAAAAGTTTTTTATGGCATGGTGAGTGCGACCTATTTTTCCTTCTTTTCAGTTCGTTATCCACCTTTTGAAAGGTGGAGCACCTGAACATCCCTCAACAAGTCGATTTTTGTTTCTGCATTGTGTCATGCTAATGATGCTGGACTCTACTTTTCAGATATTTGAAAAATCATGATGCAAGGTCATTTTTATCATTTTTACCAAAAATAGTTTTTTTCCCACTTTCACTTGGATTTTTTTTTCCATTTTCCAGTAGACTACTGACTCGCCCCAGGGCTATGGGGCACTCGGTCCCAGGATATATTGCTGGGATATGTCACTGGGTGGCCGTTGCCCAGCTCCGTGACCCTGGGGGTCGCTTAAAAGGGGTTATTTACAGGGGAAATAATAAAGTTTTTGTCGTGACGCCACTTGCGGGTTGCGGCTAAGTAAATGGAGCTGCCCCTGCACAGTCTCTCTGAGGCTGGTGTTAATGGCAGCCTGGATGTTGGGCCCTCCGCAAGTAGGGCCAGGCCCCAGGGGAGTAGGTGATGGAGTTAAGCACGGAAAGAAGGTAGGCCACACAAAGGATTGCAGTGTAACTGGTTTCTTTACTCACACCGTTGTTATGGCTGGCAACTCGAAGAAGGCTGGTCCTGACCGCTGGTCCCCTTAGTCCCAGTGCCGGTGGGCTAACCTGGTGGCTTCTTTCCCCTGCACTTGTCTCTGATTGGTGGGTCCCCATGGCTTAGAGCAGCTGGGGGTCCCCTCCTGGTCATCTTTCAGTCTTTGTCCGTATGACAGGTAGCTTGAACCCTGTGGGGTCGGTTTCTCTGATCCTGTTCCCCGGTTCTCCTATTGCTACTGTGTCCCGAACTTTATGGTCGCTGAGTTCCTGGATGGTCCACTCACCTTGCAGATTTTATCAGGTCTGCCTGGAGCATTTCCCTGACCTAGGGCTCTGTACACCATCGGCGCTATGGTTCCGGGAGTACGCCGCCATACTTCACCGGCAACCACACGCCTGGGCCCACAGGTCACCGCTACACTCTCCTGTCAGTCACTTCCACTTACTGACTGTCTGACCCCTGTCCTCTGGTTGTCATCTAGTGAAGTGGATCGGATCCACTCCTAGGTGGTCATCCATTGGGTCCAACTCTAGCCTGTCACCAGTCTTTGGGAACGGGAAAAACAGGGATTAAAATGAATGTTTTGGTGTTACCGGCACTGGTCTTCTGGTTCCCTGGGGGAAGGCACTGCATCCTGGATAGTATGCAGTACCTTGTAGCTCCTGATGGCTTCAGGGGCGCTACATTCCCCCTTGGTTAATTCCAGCATGTCCTCAGGCTGCAACGTGAACAAAGTTAATATTTTAATTTGCATTTTTCAAACATAAAATTATCTTCTCCCACAGGGGAGGCATATTCTTAAACATTTCTAAACCTGAGTACCATTCCCATCAACCACCACTCAAAGGTCCTGGTCCCAAAACCCCTAGAAGGCATGTCGCCGGTTTTTATGACGACTGGGTCTCGGCCGCCTCTGACGCAGACCCTTCCTGCAACCTTTTCCTGTCCTTGCTGGTGGTGTCAATGAGAGTCCCTTTTGCAAGGTTGTACTCTGGTAGTATGCACAAGTGGTCCAACTATTTACAACTGAAAGTTTTTACTGCTACCAGTCCAGCAGTTTTGGTTATAATTTATCCAAATTATGCAAAACCAGGTTAAATCAACATTAATATTTACAGGTAACAACCATTCTTACTTCCTACATTTACACTACTATTTACATAATGACACTATTTTCCTGTTTTGGTACCTATTCTCTATACCTGAGCGGGGACTGACCAAGGTTGCTATGACTAGACCTACGCAACTCTGGTATCCCAGCTGGTCCCTGTTGTGTTCTGGTGTCTGATGCAAATGTCCCACTAATGTTTGTAGGTGGACAAGGTAGTTGTCTGCAACATCTAAATCTTCTTATTAAATTGATGGATGCACTGCTTGTAGACTCTTCTGGTGTCAATTCTCAACTTTTCAAAGATAGTAGTCACTGATTCCTGGTCCACGTCTGACCAGGTCTCTACTTCCAGCTCTGCTGCACCCGTTAACTGTCCCAGCACGACAGACGCTCTTTGCTTGCCAGTCATGTTCAAGATGGTGCATATTTTCTTTTTGAACCCGGGTAAGGCATCCGGTTTGCCATCATACTGGGGCAGTCACGCCGCTTCTGGGACATACAACAGGGTGATCGGCATGATCGGTGCCGCTGCTTCAGGCGTTGCCACTTGCGCAGCCGGACCAGGCCCAACTGCATCCCCGTCACCTTGCGCCTGTATCTTCCCGTCCCCGTTGGTTTTTCTTACTACTCTCTCGCAAGTTTGGAGCACGTCGGGAGCTTCCGGGTAAGGTCACTGCCCACTTCTGCCCGTGCTTGCCTGAGTCCTGGGTGAGATCCCTTTTCACGCCTTTTTCACCACTGCTGTGGTGGAGTTAGTTTTTCACAGAAAAATGGTGACAGTTGCACAAGTCACAAAAACAGTCCATAAGGCGCACGTCACCCAGTGTTAACAGGTCTAGTCCAATCCTGTTTGTGATGCCAGAAACCTGACTCGCCCCAGGGCTATGGGGCACTTGATCCTGGGCAGTGTATTGCTGGGATATGTCACTGGGTGGCCGTTGCCCATTTCCGTGACCCTGGGGATTGCTAAAAAGGGGTTATTTACAGGGAAAATATAATAAAGTTTTTGTCGTGACACCACTTGCGGGTTGCGGCTAAGTAGATGCTGCTAAGTAGATTTCGCTGCTGCACAGTCTCTCTGGGGCTGGTGTTGATGGCAGCCTGGATGTTGGGCCCTCTGCAAGTTGGGCCAGGCCCCAGGGGAGTAGATGATGGAGTTAGGAGGGAAAAAAGGGTAGGCCACACAAGTGATTGCAGTGTAACTCATTTCTTTAATCACAGCATTGTTATGGCTGGCAACCCTAAGAAGGCTGGTCCTGACCCCTGGTTCCCTTAGTCCCAGTGCCGGTGTGGTAACCTAGTGGCTTCTTTCCCCTGCACCTGTCTCTAGTTGGTGGGTCCCTGTGGCTTGGAGCATCTGGGGGTCGCATCCTTGTCGTCTTTCAGTCTTAGTCCATGTGACAGATAGCTTGAACCCTGTGGGGTCAGTTTCTCTGATCCTGTTCCCCGATTCTCCCATTGCTACTGTGTCTCAAACTTTACGGTTGCTGAGGTCCTGGATGGTCTCCTCACCTTGCAGATTTTATCAGGTCTGCCTGGAGCATTTGCCTGACCTAGTGCTCTGTACCCCGTCGGTGCTATGGTTCTGATAGCAGATAGCAGACACACACAGCAGATAGCAGACACACACAGCAAATCACACACACAGCCGATCGCAGGCACACACAGCCGATCGCAGGCACACACAGCGGATCACAGATACACACAGCCGATCGCAAGCACACACAGCCGATCACAGATACACACAGCCGATCGCAGGCACACACAGCTGATCACAGATACACACAGCCAATCGCAGACACACACAGCAGATCACACACACAGCAGATAGCAGACACACACAGCCGATCGCAGGTACACACAGCCGATCACAGATACACACAGCCAATCGCAAACACACACAGCAGATCACACACACAGCAGATAGCAGACACACACAGCCGATCACAGGCACACACAGCCGATCACAGATACACACAGCCAATCGCAGACACACACAGCAAATCACACACACAGCCGATCGCAGGCACACACAGCCGATCGCAGGCACACACAGCTGATCACAGATACACACAGCTGATCGCAGGCACACACAGCCGATCACAGATACACACAGCCGATCACATCACACACAGCCGATCACAGATACACACAGCCGATCGCAGACACACACAGCAGATCACACACACAGCAGATAGCAGACACACACAGCAGATAGCAGACACACACAGCCGATCGCAGGTACACACAGCCGATCGCAGACACACACAGCAGATCACACACACACACAGCAGATAGCAGACACACACAGCAAATCACACACACAGCAGATAGCAGACACACACAGCAGATAGCAGACACACACAGCAAATCACACACACAGCCGATCGCAGGCACACACAGCCGATCGCAGGCACACACAGTCGATCACAGATACACACAGCCGATCGCAGGCACACACAGCCGATCACACATACACACAGCCGATCGCAGACACACACAGCAGATCACACACACAGCAGATAGCAGACACACACAGCCGATCGCAGGTACACACAGCTGATCACAGATACACACAGCCGATCGCAAACACACACAGCAGATCACACACACAGCAGATAGCAGACACACACAGCCAATCGCAGGCACACACAGTCGATCACAGATACACACAGCCGATCGCAGACACACACAGCAAATCACACACACAGCCGATCGCAGGCACACACAGCCGATCGCAGGCACACACAGCGGATCACAGATACACACAGCCGATCGCAGGCACACACAGCCGATCACAGATACACACAGCCGATCACATCACACACAGCCGATCACAGATACACACAGCCGATCGCAGACACACACAGCAGATCACACACACAGCAGATAGCAGACACACACAGCCGATCGCAGGCACACACAGCGGATCACAGATACACACAGCCGATCGCAGGCACACACAGCCGATCACAGATACACACAGCCGATCACATCACACACAGCCGATCACAGATACACACAGCCGATCGCAGACACACACAGCAGATCACACACACAGCAGATAGCAGACACACACAGCAGATAGCAGACACACACAGCCGATCGCAGGTACACACAGCCGATCGCAGACACACACAGCAGATCACACACACAGCAGATAGCAGACACACACAGCAAATCACACACACAGCAGATAGCAGACACAAAAAGCAGATAGCAGACACACACAGCAAATCACACACACAGCCGATCGCAGGCACACACAGCAGATGACAGATACACACAGCCGATCGCAGGCACACACAGCCGATCACAGATACACACAGCTGATCGCAGGCACACAAAGCCGATCACAGATACACACAGCAGATAGCAGACACACACAGCAAATCACACACACAGCAGATAGCAGACACACACAGCAGATAGCAGACACACACAGCAAATCACACACACAGCCGATCGCAGGCACACACAGCCGATCGCAGGCACACACAGTCGATCACAGATACACACAGCCGATCGCAGGCACACACAGCCGATCACACATACACACAGCCGATCGCAGACACACACAGCAGATCACACACACAGCAGATAGCAGACACACACAGCCGATCGCAGGTACACACAGCCGATCACAGATACACACAGCCGATTGCAAACACACACAGCAGATCACACACACAGCAGATAGCAGACACACACAGCCGATCGCAGGTACACACAGCCGATCACAGATACACACAGCCGATCGCAAGCACACACAGCAAATCACACACACAGCAGATAGCAGACATACACAGCCGATCGCAGGCACACACAGCCGATCACAGATACACACAGCCGATCGCAGACACACACAGCAAATCACACACACAGCCGGTCGCAGGCACACACAGCCGATCGCAGGCACACACAGCGGATCACAGATACACACAGCCGATCGCAGGCACACACAGCCGATCACAGATACACACAGCCGATCACATCACACACAGCCGATCACAGATACACACAGCCGATCGCAGACACACACAGCAGATCACACACACAGCAGATAGCAGACACACACAGCAGATAGCAGACACACACAGCCGATCGCAGGTACACACAGCCGATCGCAGACACACACAGCAGATCACACACACACACAGCAGATAGCAGACACACACAGCAAATCACACACACAGCAGATAGCAGACACAAACAGCAGATAGCAGACACACACAGCAAATCACACACACAGCCGATCACAGGCACACACAGCCGATCGCAGGCACACACAGCAGATCACAGATACACACAGCCGATCGCAGGCACACACAGCAAATCACACACACAGCAGATAGCAGACACACACAGCAGATAGCAGACACACACAGCAAATCACACACACAGCCGATCGCAGGCACACACAGCCGATCACAGATACACACAGCCGATCTCAGACACACACAGCAGATCACACACACAACAGATAGCAGACACACACAGCCGATCGCAGGCACACACAGCCGATCGCAGGCACACACAGCCGATCCCAGACACACACAGCAGATCACACACACAGCAAATCACACACACAACAGATAGCAGATACACAAAGCCGATCATAGGCACACACAGCCAATCACAGATACACACAGCCGAATGCAGACACACACAGCCCATCGCAGAAAATCACAGCCGATCGCAAAGACACACACAGCGGATCCCAGACACACACAGCAGATCACTGACACACAGCCGATCGCACACATCACATCACATCACATCCAGCGCATACGGTCGCAGAGAATTTTGAGAGCACGTCACGTGTCCTACCGCAAGTCCTGTTCGTTGCGCTCCACTGCACTGTCTCTCAGGATTCTGCCGGTGAGAAGAGATCGGTGTCGTTGGATGAGGTGAGTGTGTATGCGATCTGATGTGTGTGCGATCCGAATTGTGTGATTTGATGTTTGTATGTGCGATTTGATTATGTGTGCGATCTGATTATGTGTGCGATCTGATTATGTGTGCGATCTGATTATGTGTGCGATCTTACTGTGTGTGCTATCCGATGTTTGTGTGTGAGATCTGGTGTGCGAGTGAGATCTGATTGTGTGTGTGTGTGTGTGTGTATGTGTGAGATCTGATGAGTGCGGGTGTGTGATGACTGCAGGTCCTGCCGCTCAGCATCGGGTGAGTGTGATTGCCGGGTGCCGCTGTCTATAATGAAGTGTCCTGCAGTATCTGTAACCTTTTTAGCTGCACGGACACTTCATTATTGATCCGGGACTAGGGCTTATTTTCGAGGGACAGAATATTTAAGCCTTGCTCCGAAAATGCTGAAAATCCCTGCTAGGGCTTAATGTTGGGGGAGGGCTTATTTTTGGAAAAACACAGTATTAGAAATTTTTACATAAAGCAATATACTGTTGGTTGACAAAACCTCAGTTGTTAATCAGCCGAAATGTTGTCACCACCATGCACATGAGAAAATAAACCACAGCTTTGATTTTTGCATCTGAGTAATCTGGACTCTGCAGCGCTGCCTACATGTTTTGGCTTTTCTATTATATGAGTTGTTTGGATAAAAACATCCATCATTTGTTACAATGAACTTGTGATGCTTTCTTTTTTCTTTTTTTTGTAGACAGCTATTTAAAATTTCTTATATAGTCAGATGATATTATTTGCAAGATAGTTTCCATATTGTAAAGTTCTCAACACTATAACTGCTGTGACTGGTATTACCAGAAATGATCAATAAGTTTATCAGTTTTCATTCCGAATGACTAGGCTTCAAATTTCCCATCACAACCAAAGTTTATTGACTGCGTCATTGACTTATGTAGAACTAATGACTGAATAAAACATGAGATTGTGTCATTATAATATGATGAGCACTATGAATAATAAATTATTGAAATTATTTACAACACACACACACACACATCTCTGTTTAGAGAAGCAGAATAATATTCATTACAAGATAAAGATGTGGAGTATTACTAGGTCCTAAATGTTATGTAATTAACAGAAAACATGCTATATGGTGGATTTCTTAAAAGGAATCTATCAGCATGTTTTTACTATGTAAGCTAAGGACAGCATGCTGCAATGGTTAAAAACAAAAAGCAACTGTGCCTCTCCTATCTGTATGCGCTATTATTTACTTAAGCTAATGGATTTATAATTGTGATTAACATTACAGGACTAGAAGCTGCACATGCATGGAATTCTAACATGCGCCATGCTTTGATTGATACCTCACAGTCAATGCACAATCTCTATTGAGAGCCTGATGGGTGCGGGACAGCTCAGTTCTTTGATTATAGGAGAATACTTTCACCCAGTAATATATGTAATACACTGCTGGATTCAGAATCTCTTTGTCTACATTATGTTGTGGTTACATGAGGTAGCAAAAACCTGCTCACAGATTCCATTTAAAAGTAAGGTTGCCTTACCTTTAATATGTGGTTTTCTATTGCCTGAGCAAAGGTGTGAAGAGAGAAAATACACAGGTAATACAAAAAAGTACTTCAGCTGAATTTGATGACACTGCAGATATATATCATCCACAAGGGGTATAGCATTAATATTAAGCTCCATAATCATTCATTGACCTTATATGTATAGAACAGGTGCCAATCTACCCATTGACAATTTCCAGAAGCACCAAAGAATTATTTATTAGGTTTTCATTTTTTTTGTTTTTTAAATTTGAAAAGATTTGCTTGGGCACAGATCCTGGACAGTATGACATCATCAACAGGGTATGTGACTGACTGTCACATATTTAAATGCTGCCAGATGACACATCATCAGACAGCAAAGTGTAAAGTATGTGTGGCGCCCCTGCAGCCTCAGGCACTACAGGGTACCTGAGGTGCAGTATTCATCTTGGATACGGAGGAGGTCATCACCGGTAATCACCACCAATAACACACTCAACCAACACATAACACGGGAGCTCTTCCACTGGGAATAGGCTAGAGTAGGTGCTGGGGTGGCCATCACAAAGTATGGGACCTCTTGCCCACTAGTTCAGGTACCCAAGAGGCGGGGCACCTACAGGGGTAATTAGGAGCCATCTCACACAGTAGTCAGTGAACTCCGGGTAAAGTCAGTGCCAGGTCACACTCAGGAGGAGATGAGCAAAGGCACGGATGGTTTAGGGCCTGTGGTCTGGAGCTTGAAGCTCGACCCAGGTTCTGAGGAAAGAAGGGGGATCCCAGGGTTCGCAGAGAATGCAGAAGGCACCCATGACCTAGTCCACAGCCCAGGAGCTGGGGAGGAGGGAAACAGTTCAAAGGTGACGCACAGAAGGTAACACCTGCCTCGACCTCCAAAGTATCTGGGACCAGCTGAACCCCATCATAGCGCAGCCTGGTACTCCAATGGTGGAGTGCTTCCAGTGAGTAAGGAACTTGAACTGCACTCCTCTGTGTTGTCCCGTTACTGCCGATGCTCTCAACATCGCGCCCCTTCGCCATAGGCGAGTACTGCTCCCAACCTCCTCCCCGGGGCCTAGCTCTACCCGTAGAGAGCTGTAAAACCCGAGCTATGTCATCATCCACCCCAGCAGAGAGAGAAGTCCCACAGCGGCGGCTAATAATTGGCCGCACACCACAGGTGGCATCACTAACAACTACTCCCATCATCCCCATCTTTATTGACACCACCGGGGTCACGAAACCGGGCATGGTCACTGCGGCGACCCAGGAGAAGAACCACAGCTCAGTGATTGGTAACCTCCGACTCCATGGGCGCATTAACTTGGCATCACGAACAGGATTTCGTGCCCGCAGCCAATGGTTACTGTGTGCCTCAAAGACAGTGTAAAACACAAGCATTGAAAAGAATAGTTGCTATTAATTGCGTAGCGTGGGAAAAGAAGGGATGTGCCATCATGGGTGGAGCCCAGGAAAAGCGCGCGAAGAAAAGCCCCGCCGCCAGAGCGGCTGGAAAATGGACAGTTGGGCCATAGGACTTGGAATTTTCACCTGTTGTGAACCCTACCAGAATTAACAGGACCTAAAAACCTGATGGTGTGTGGAAGAGATACAGGGTCTGGAACGCTCTGAGCACACCTGGAGCCTACGTTGGGGGTTCAGGGCAGGTCCTCCATAATGTTGTTGCTGCTAATCTGTTGCACTTGAGTACAAAGTGGAAAGTTTTATGCAAATTGGAAAAAGTTTTATGCAAAGTAGAAAATGTTATGCTAAGTGAAAAGTTTATTGCACAAGTGAAAGTTTTGTAAGGGGGAATGTATATTGCTCTAAAGTGAAGGTTTTATATTGAGAACCAATGTTGATTGCATTTACAGTGTCAAAAGGTTTTATGTGACAAATGTGAAATGTATGGAAAGTTGTAACGTTCACGAAACAGTGCCTCCCATAAATGAAAGAAATGTTGTTATTCTTTTGCTTACACAAATTTTGCAGTTTCCATTGTAATGCCTTATTTACAGCCCACGGACATACTGTGATTCGCTGTGGAGGTATGTGGCGCCCCTGCAGCTTCAGGTGCCATAGGGTACTGCACATCAGCCGAGGTGCAGTATTCATCTCGGATACAGAGGAGGTCGTCACCGCTAATCACCAGCAAAAACACACTCAACCAACACATAATACGGGAGCTCTTCCACTATGACTGGGCTAGGGTAGGTGCTGGGGTGGCCATCATGAGGTATGGGACCTCTTGCCCACTAGTTCAGGAACCCAGAAGGTGGGCCACCAACAGGGGTGGTTAGGAGCCATCTCACACAATAGTCAGTGCGTTCTGGGCACAGCCAGCGCCAGGTCGCACTCAGGAGGAGATAAGCAAAGGCACGTACAGTTCGGGGCCCGTGGTCTGGAGCTGGAAGCTTGACCTGGGTTCTGAGGAAAGAAGGGGGATCCCAGGGTTCGCAGGCAGTACAGAAGGCACCCATGCTGATCCACAGCCCAGGAGCTGCGGTGGAGGGAAATCATCGAAAGGTGACGCACAGAAGGTAACACCAGCCTCCACCTCCGAAGTATCTGGGCTTGGCTGAAGCCCATCACAGCGCAGACTGGTACTCCAATGGTGGTGTGCTTCCAGTGAGTAAAGAACTTAAACTATACTCCACTGTGTTATCCCGTTACTGCCGGTGCTCTCAACATTTCACCCCTTTGCCATAGGCGACTACTGGTCCCAACATCTTCCGTGGGGCCTAGCTCTACCTGTGAAGAGCTGTAACACCCGAGCTGCGTCACCATCCGCCCCAGCAGAGAGAGAAGTCCCGCAGCGGTGGCTAATAATTGGCTGCACACCACAGGTGGCGTCACGAACAACTACACCCATCATCCCCATCTTTATTGACACCGCCGGGATCACGGAACTAGGCAGGGCCACTGTGGCAACCCAGAAGAAGAACCACGGGCCGGTGACAGGTAACCTCCGATCCCATGAGCGTGTCACATGCTAACATCGAACTTTGAAACAGTGGAAATATTTTCTTTGGAGTGACAAATCACACTTCTATGTCAGTTTGATAAATAAGATCGAGCTCATTTTAAGGCCTCTGCCAAACTCACGTGAATTTCACGCACGTGCCGAGAGACACGTATTTTCCCTGCGTGTTGCGTGCAGGTAAGTACGTGTCTCTGGTACGTGCGTGACACGTGTGTTCTACGTGTGCTATCCGCGATAGCACACGTAGAACCGGTAATTATTATACTCACCTGGTCCTTCCTGACGTCTGCGGTGCTGTCCATGGTGCTGATCCTCGGTCTCCAGCCCTCCCGTCTCCCGCTGCTGCTGCTGCCAGGCAGTGACGTGAATATTCAATGAGAATAATGAGCGGCGGTCGGCAGCAAGAGGCAGCAGCGGCAGAGACAGGAGGGCTGGAGAAGGTGAGTTAATGTTTTTTTTTTTTTTCACTGACATGTGTGTTTTCTCCGGCGCGTGTCACACGGGACCGCATCCACACTACACCCGTGTAGTACGGGTGCGGGCCGTGTGACACCCGTGCTGCCGGAGAAAACACTGACATGTCAGCGCTTTGAAAATCGCACACACGTACAAACGCACACGGACACACGTTCCGTGTGGTTTTACGTGTGTGTGCCTGCTACAATAGGGTAGCATTGGTTAAAGTGTCTCCGTGCCGCCGGTACGTGTAAAAAATGACAAACACGTGCCGGAGGCACGGATGTGTGGCGCAGGCCTAAGGAAGCATCCTAGGCTTCCTTAGTTTTTTGGAAGTGAAATCTTTTACCCCAGAGCCTGGTTTTCACCTTCATGACCAGGCCATTTTTTGCAATTCTGACTAGTGTCACTTTGGCAGGTTATAAATCTGGAATGCTTCAACGGATATCGGTTATTCTGAATTAGGTTTTTTTCCCTCTGAGTTAATATATTTAATGATAGTGGTAAATTTAGGACGATATTTTTTGCGTTTACCTGTGAAAAAAATCAGAAATTTAGTGAAAGTTTGAAAAATTTTGCAATTTTCAAACTTTGAATTTTTATGCCATTAAACCAGAGAGTTATATTGAAAAAAAAAAATGGATAATAAATAACCTTTCCCACATGCCTACTTTACATGAGACAATATTTGGAAGAATTGTTTTTTTTGCTAGGAAGTTAGAAGGATTCAAAATATGTCAGCAAAATCTTATTTTCCACCAAAATTTACAAAATCATTTTTTTTGGGGGGGGGGGTTCAATCACACTTGAAGTGATTTTGAAACACCTAGGTGACAGACCATACCCAAATGTGACACCATTCTAAAAACTGCACCCCTCAAACTGTTCACAACAACATCCAAGAAGTTTATCAACCCCTTAGGTGCTTCATTGGAACTAAAGCAATGTGGAAGGAAAGAATGAAAATTTAACTTTTTCCCACAAAAATTTTACTTTAACCCCAAAGTTTGCATTTTCTTATTAGTAACAGGAGGAAATGCACTCTACAGTAGGTTGCGTATTTTTTTCTGAGTACGCTGATACCCCACATGTGGTGAAATCAACTGTTTGATAAACAGTACTGGGTGCACAGCCAGATTATATTCAAAGCAGTTAACCAACTGGATGCAGTGTCCTGCATGAATTAGTAGAAATCAAGCAGAGGAAGAAGGAAAGCTCATGCATAATGGACACGCAAACCAGGGAGTGAGACAATATTACTATAGTCCTCAATAATTAACAATTTTTATTAGAAAATCCAAAAACACACACAAATATGATTAAAATAATTAAAAAGGCATATAAATATTAAAAACCACGTCCCCCGTGGATGACAAAAATGGGGGTATGACCATGTGCAAAAGTACAAAGGATACAACTATTGTCACTATTTAGAACAATAGTTATCAGATATCTGGGATTACAATGTTCATGCACTGATGTACTCCATTGTGTATACTTAGGTGACGCATATATATCCTTGAATATCTTGCAGTGCTTGTGACTCTGATCACTAGATAGCCCCTTATCAGGTTAACCCGATATCTCCATGGGTAACAGGACTTATACCTGACAATATATTCCTATTATTCACATTTATTTAAGCATCAATGGACTGGATCACATGTAATTATTTAATGGTATGCATTCCTAGAGGTCTGTTTATTGTATCATTCCTCAATAGTGACAATAGTTGTATCCTTTGTACTTTTGCACATGGTCATACCCCCATTTTTGTCATCCACGGGGGACGTGGTTTTTAATATTTATATGCCTTTTTAATTATTTTAATCATATTTGTGTGTGTTTTTGGATTTTCTAATAAAAATTGTTAATTATTGAGGACTATAGTAATATTGTCTCACTCCCTGGTTTGCACGTCCATTATGCATGAGCTTTCCTTCTTCCTCTGCTTGAAATCAACTGTTTGGGCGCACGACAGGCCAAGGGAGGGAAGGAGCGCCATTAGAATTTTAGAGTGGAAAATTGTCTGGAATAGATAGTGGAAACCATGTCGCGTTTGGAGAGCTACTGATGTGCCTAAAAAGTGGAGTTCCCCATAAGTGACCCCTTGTGCAGCACTGCCCAGACATACTAACATGGATGCCTGTTTTTCATGTCATAAGATGTTATCCTCTATTGGCCATTTTATCCCCTGATGATTCCACCAACGAAACGCATCGGGAGGCCTAGAAGCACCATTTATTTACAAGGTCGGCGTGTCGTTAACAAGGGGTACTCTGTGGCTGTGGATTTGCCCTCTCCCCGCTTTATGGATAACACACGGTTTGCTCAAACTTTCTATCTATGTATTGAGCTTATTATTAATTGTGCTTTGTAAAGATGTTTGTGGCTTATGCCACCAAGACAAACAATTATAGTAGCACACATTTAGACATTATTGGATATACCTTTCTACCTGTTTGATCCTGTAACATTAAAAAAGACCCTCATTGTATGGCAGATCTTGTTTTTTGAAGATTGCTTGATGCAATCAGTATTTGTGTGTTTTGTCTGTTAACTTTTTAAGAGATATAGTAAACATTACATTATATGATTAATACGCCGCACATTTCTATCCTTTAACCTGCTGTTTTTGCCTTTGAATTCTTGGATAAAATACAGTCAGGGCCAGAAATATTTGGACAGTGACACAAGTTTTGCTATTTTAGCTGTTTACAAAAACATGTTCAGAAATACAATTCTATATATAATATGGGCTGAAAGTGCACACTCCCAGCTGCAATATGAGAGTTTTCACATCCAAATCGGAGAAAGGGTTTAGGAATCATAGCTCTGTAATGCATAGCCTCCTCTTTTTCAAGGGACCAAAAGTAATTGGACAAGGGACTCTAAGGGCTGCAATTAACTCTGAAGGCGTCTCCCTCGTTACCCTGTAATCAATGAAGTAGTTAAAAGGTCTGGGGTTGATTACAGGTGTGTGGTTTTGCATTTGGAAGTTGTTGCTGGGACCAGAAAACATGCGGTCTAAGGAACTCTCAATTGAGGTGAAGCAGAACATCCTGAGGCTGAAAAAAAAGAAAAAACCCATCAGAGAGATAGCAGACATGCTTGGAGTAGCAAAATCAACAGCCGGGTACATTCTGAGAAAAAAGGAATTGACTGGTGAGCTTGGGAACTCAAAAAGGCCTGGGCGTCCACGGATGACAACAGTGGTGGATGATCGCCGCATACTTTCTTTGGTGAAGAAGAACCCGTTCACAACATCAACTGAAGTCCAGAACACTCTCAGTGAAGTAGGTGTATCTGTCTCTAAGTCAACAGTAAAGAGAAGACTCCATGAAAGTAAATGCAAAGGGTTCACATCTAGATGCAAACCATTCATCAATTCCAAAAATAGACAGGCCAGAGTTAAATTTGCTGAAAAACACCTCATGAAGCCAGCTCAGTTCTGGAAAAGTATTCTATGGACAGATGAGACAAAGATCAACCTGTACCAGAATGATGGGAAGAAAAAAGTTTGGAGAAGAAAGGGAACGACACATGATCCAAGGCACACCCCATCCTCTGTAAAACATGGTGGAGGCAACGTGATGGTATGGGCATGCATGGCTTTCAATGGCACTGGGTCACTTGTGTTTATTGATGACATAACAGCAGACAAGAGTAGCCGGATGAATTCTGAAGTGTACCGGGATATACTTTCAGCCCAGATTCAGCCAAATGCCGCAAAGTTGATCGGACGGCGCTTCATAGTACAGATGGACAATGACCCCAAGCATACAGTCAAAGCTACCCAGGAGTTCATGAGTGCAAAAATGTGGAACATTCTGCAATGGCCAAGTCAATCACCAGATCTTAACCCAATTGAGCCTGCATTTCACTTGCTCAAATCCAGACTTAAGACGGAAAGACCCACAAACAAGCAAGACCTGAAGGCTGCGACTGTAAAGGCCTGGCAAAGCATTAAGAAGGAGGAAACCCATCGTTTGGTGATGTCCATGGGTTCCAGACTTAAGGCAGTGATTGCCTCCAAAGGATTCGCAACAAAATATTGAAAATAAAAATATTTTGTTTGGGTTTGGTTTATTTGTCCAATTACTTTTGACCTCCTAAAATGTGGATTGTTTGTAAAGAAATGTGTACAATTCCTACAATTTCTATCAGATATTTTTGTTCAAACCTTCAAATTAAACGTTACAATCTGCACTTGAATTCTGTTGTAGAGGTTTCATTTCAAATCCAATGTGGTGGCATGCAGAGCCCAACTCGCGAAAATTGTGTCACTGTCCAAATATTTCTGGACCTAACTGTACATCTATTGCTTTAACATATGTTCACCATGCGGTATCAATAATTAGGCACCTTTATTCTTCCAGTCAGTACGATTACAGTGATACCAGATTTATATAGGGTTTTTTTTAGGTTTGGCGACTATCACACTAAAAATCTCTTCTTTAGAAAATTAAATTTTTTTTGGATCACTGCATTTTAAAGGCTACAGTTTTTTCTTATTTTTCTGCTGACAGTCATGTGAGGGCTTGTTTTTTGCAGGATGATTTTGTTTTATGTTTTGCATCATTGTCTTGTTGGAAGGCAAATCTCCGTCCCAGTCTCAGGTCTTTTGCAGACTCCAACAGTTTTTCTTCAAGAATGGTCCTGTATTTGGCTCCATCCATCTTCCCATCAATTTTAACCATCTTCCCTGTCCCTTCTGAAGCAAAGCAGGCCGAAACTATGATGCTGCCACCACCATGTTTGACAGTGGGGATGGTGTGTTCAGGTTGATGAGCTGTGTTGCTTTTACGCCAAACATATAATTTGGCATTGTGCCCAAAAGGTTCGATTTTGGTTTCATCTGACCAGAGAACTTCTTCCACATGTTTGGTGTCTCCTGGTGGCTTGTGGCAAACTGTAAATGACACTTTTTATAGATATCTTTTAGAAATGGCTTTCTTCTTGCCACTCTTCCATAAAGGCCAGATTTGTACAGTGTATGACTGATTGTTGTCCTATGGACAGACTCTCCCACCTCACCTGTAGATCTCTGCAGTTCATACAGAGTGATCATGGGCCTCTTGGCTGCATCTCTGATCAGTCTTCTCTTTGTTTGACATGACATTTTTGAGGGACGGCCGGGTCTTTGTAGATTTGCAGTGGTATGATACTCTTTCCATTTTAATATGATGGTTTGCACTGTTCTTCTTGGGATGTTTAAAGTTTTGGAAATCTTTTTGCAACAAAATCCAGCTTTAAACTTCTCCACAACAGTATCACGGATCTGCCTGTTGTGTTCCTTGGTCAGGTTGAAGCACATGCCCTATGTGCTTTAAACAGAACACTGAGACGATCACAGAGCAGGTGCATTTATACGGAGACTTGATTACACACAGGTGGATTATATTTATCATCATCAGTCATTTAGAACAACATTGGATCATTCAGAGATCCTCAGTGAACTTCTGGAGTGAGTTTGCTGCACTAAAAGTAAAGGGACCGAATAATATTGCACGCCCCAATTTTCGTTTTTTTATGTTTTAAAAAAGTTTAAAATAAGCAATAAATATTGTTCACCTTCACAATTGTGTCCCACTTGTTGTTGATTCTTCACCATAAAATTTAATTCTTTTATCTTTATGTTTGAAGCCTGAAATGTGGGAAGAGGTTGAAAAATTCAAAGGGGCCGAATATTTTCGCAAGGCACTGTCTGAGGATGGGGGACATGCAAATCAGAATAAGGGACCTATATACCAGAATGTGTGACATATATACCAGAATGGGGGAATATATACATATATACTTGGATGGGGAATGTAAAACAGGAAGGACGCATGATGGGGGAAATATATATAAGGATGGGGGACATATATACCAGGATGGGGACATTACTACATAATAAAGGAGGGAGGGAAAACACATATGTCTTTATAAGGTATGGAATGCTACAAGGGCCCATACATCTCACCAACATGTATGGTAGCCCAGGTGAAAATTTTACTAATGAGACCATCGGACTCTAGTTACCCCACTGGTTCCAAAGTGCATAACTTTACATTTCTCCACATTATACCTCCTCTGACAGGTGGATGCTCAAGTGATAAGTTTGTCCAGGTCAGCTTAAGGGAAAGTGGATTATAAAAAAATGTACCTAAACATGTTGCTTAAGCCCCAAATTTATTCACTTTTACAAGAGATAGCACAAAAAATGGAGCCCCAAATTTGTTACTTGTGAAAAGCCGGGCTCAGAAGGCATGGAGAATAGGGATGGGCAGTCCCGGACTGTAAAAGTCTGGATCCATGCAGTTTCAAAAGTATCTGGGTGTCTGTCCCGGGCCCGGAGTTCTCAGAGAACTCCGACTAATGATTAGGGTCCAGCAACTCAGAAAAGAAAAAATAAAGCAAAAAAAAGTAGAAACAAAGCGAGCACACTATACTTATCAAGTCACCGGTGGGGCTGTAACTGCTTTCAGACCGCTCACTCTTCTTCCAGGGCCGCTCATTATTGCTCATCCATATTCACAGCTTGCCCTGCCCAGCAGCAATCCTGACGCCTGTGATTCGTTGCAGTCAGACGCACCCCTAGCACCTGAGTGCAACCTATCATAGACCCTGTCTGATTATCGAGGTATAAGAATAAATAAATAATGGTATAAGAATAAAGAAATGAATAAATAAATTGGCTAGGGTGCCTCTGTATTATGATACTCAGAACAGTTAAAGCATATGGCTACAGGCTGCAGCCCCCAGCCATGAGCTTATCTTGGCTGTGTATCAAAATAAGAGAAATAATGTGTGGCTTTTTTTTTTATTTACTTAAATAAATAATTTTTAAAAATGGTGTGCGGTCCCCCCAATTTTGATACCCAGCCATAACAAAATCCCAAAAGCTGGGGAGTGATTTTCTCATACTGGGGAGACCCATGCTTATTGGGCCTGCAGCCACCCAGGATTGTCGGATCCATTAGATGCAACAATCGCAGAACTTCACGATTGCCCTGGTGCAGTGGCAATCAAAGTAATAAGGGGTTAATGTCAGCTCAAAGCTGACATCTGATGGATGCGACCATCCTGGGCGGCTGTGGGGTGCTATTTTTCAGCTGGGGAATCCAATAAGCATGGGTCTCCCAAGCCTGAGAATACCAGCCCCTAGCTGTCGGGCTTTATCATGGTTGGGTATCAAAATTTAGAGGGGGGGAACCGCACACCATTTTTTTAAATTATTTACTTAAATGATAAAAAATCTGCATGTGAGTTCTCTTATTCTCATATACTGCCAAGATAAACGCACTGCTGGGGGCTGCAGCCTGTAGCTGTATGCTTTGTCTGTGCTGGGTATTATAATACAGGGGGACCCTATGCTAATTTGTTTATTTATTTCTTTTTACACCATGCCACGATAGATCCGCAGACAGGATCTGTATTTGCATGCCAGATGCTGTCACATGTGGCTGGGGCGAGTCTAATTGTAACCAATCACAGAAGCCAGGACTGCCAGGGGTGAGGAAAACAGTGAATTTGGATGACAATAATGAGTAGCCCCGGAAGAAGAGTGAGCAGCCCGGAAGCAGTTATAACTGTGCTGGTGACTTGGTAAGTATAGAGCCCTTTCTCCAATTTCCTATCCCTTCTACCACCATTTTTGTCCCCATAGACTTATATGGGGACAGGCATCTGGCCAGATCATCGGGATCAATTATGGGCCAGAGCCAATTTTTTTTCTTAAGTCTAGTTAGTACTACTGATCCCGAATATCTGCAAGTTCGCCCATCAATAAAGAAGAACCATTTGAATTTCGGAACACAATATTTGTCTGAAATATATTGCGTACAGCATGTTGCGTTTTCAGGGCCCCTAAGTAACCTAAACAGTAGAAACCCCCCAAAAGTGATCCCATTTTGGAATCTAGACCATTAAAGAATTTTATCTTGGGGTATAGGTATCATTTTGAACCCACAGATACTTCAAAGAATTTGATTACATTGGGTCATCATATTGAAAATGTTCATTTTTTTCACAAAAATGTTGCTTTAGCACTAAATTTCTCACTTTTGCAAGAGATAACACCAAAAAGTGGACCCCATGCTTCAGTACCCACTTTCATATGAATGCGTCGATACCACACACGTGGACAAAAATAAGAATATGACATTTTTATAGTTTGGGTCGTTCCGGACTCGGCAATGTCAATTATGTGTATTTTTTTTGTTTTTTTTTTTGTTTAAACACAAAAGCTGCGTTTTCATTGGCAAAACTTTTTTTTGTGATTTATGTGCACTTTTTGCATTTTTTTTAGTTTTTTATAGACATTTCATTTAACTTTTTTATTTGTTCAATTAGTCTCACTGTGGGACATGATTTTTTTTCACTTTGATCAGTGATCTCATGTGTACAGCACTGCAGTAGACCTGTTAGTGTCTCACTGACTTTGCCTGTAAGACCCTGCTTATAACTGGATCTTACAGGCCACCAATCCCTGGGGTCATGAGATGACCCGAGGTTACCATGCCAACAATCATTCATCACCCATAATTATAATTGCAATCTTGCTATTGCAGGTCTTTAAACCCCCAATTAACCACTTAGCTACTGCTGTTGAGATTGACAGCAAAATTAAAGAGGTTAATCATCCCGATTGTTCAAAAAACAGTTAGGACTGATGCCTGTGCACATCAGCTCTCATGTACAGCTGTCACCAATGGGAATATCACCAGTGGGACTGCGCTATTTAGCGATGCTGAGGAAAAAGCCCTGTTATTTTGATACACAGCCATGATAAGTGCATGGCTGGGGGTTGCAGCTGCAGCCTGTAGTCGTATGCTTCTGTGCTGGGTATGATAATATGGGGGACCCTATGCCAATTTTTTTATTTATTTATTTTTACACCAATAGAGACACACACACACACAGTGCCTCTGATTGGTTGCAGTCAGACACACAGGATGTGGACGCATGTGACTGCAACCAATCAGAAACGTGGGGACTGCCGTTCGGCTAGTAAAGCAGTGAATATGTATGAAGAATAATGAGTGTTGAAGTAGCGTTAGATCTGCGTGGTAACTCAGCAAGTATAATGCGCCTGCTAAAATTCCCCTATCCCTTCTACCACCATTTTTAAGTATCAGATTCTGGTCCCCATAGACTTATATGGGGATCGGCATCCATCCAGATATCCATGAACAATTTCAGGCCCAAACTGTTTTTTATTTAACCTGGTTGGACCCGCCGATCCCAGATATCTGCGAGTCCACCCATCACTACTTAGATTTTTCCTCATTTACACTATGAATAGGTATGATCTATACAAAGAACTGACACATAATATTATTTATTCATTCTGGGGGAAAAAAATATATTTTTTTGTGTAGAGGAATGATGTTTTACATATGAAGACTGGACAGGGTCCATTAGGTTATATAGCACTTAAAATATTGAGTATCACATGCCCTGCCCTAATATGTGATCATAGAGGGTTCTGTGACATTGTTGAAAAATAGCTTAGACCTTATGCAATGATATATGACATTGTGTGATATAAATAGTTTAACAATGATGGCAATAAATGATGTAAAATTGATCTGAGAACGGTTGAACTTGGTGGATCTGTATGTTGCTTCAAACTAAGTACCAGTGTATCTGTGTAATTGATCCACAAGGCCTGACATTGACAACACATCCGTCTGAGCCACGTTTTTGAAAACTAATGAAGATTGTTTTTAAATATTTTCATCTTCTATACGAGAAAATTGATTTACAAAGCTTAACATCCACAGCATATTGAGTTTTAGACATTCGACAGTGAGAATCAATGGAGAAGAAGTGTTAAATATCTGCACATGTATGTATATTAGATGTGAGAATTGATTAACGTGTCCCTCATCTGTATTCAGGATGGAAACCTCTTCCAGAGGACAAACCTGGTTTAGTTGTTGTATTGGATGCTGCATAAAATATGTATAGATGTATGAATATTTTGTGTGAATTTGTGTAGAAACATTGATATTTGTAATAATACTGATTATCCATGAATATATTCACAGTAAATGTGATACATCACAGGAACACATTCCTCCGGTTTTACTGCAGCCTCGAATCGTGCACAATAACCCCCCCTACTGGACAAACTCTATATGAATATATTTGCTGAAATTTTATTTTCTATATGTCCTTTGCGTGACTTGCACACTAGTTCCAATTGCTGTGCATTTTTTATTATTTAATTTCCATAGCAATAGTAATTTAATCGATCATTTTGACTTATTTTGACTTGAAAGGTTTGAAGTTTCACATATAGATAACCTGGATAATTTAAGATCTTAAACTTCTCATTTTATATATATATATATATATATATATATATATATATATATATATATAGATATAGATATATATGTATATATAAAAACAGTCGCACCCTGCAATAGCACAAAAATACACTACCTAATGAAGAAACAGGAGGTATTTAGAATATTAGAATGGCCATTACAATACTGGCCCACTACTACATACTATATATATATATATATATATATATATATATATATATATATATATATATAAATCAGTCGCACCCTGCAATAGCACAAAAATACACTACCTAATGAAGAATAGGAGGTATTTAGAATATTAGAATGGCCATTATAATACTAGCCCAGCGCCCCTTCACGGCACCCTCCTTTGCTGGGTCCTAGTCTACGCTGCATCTTTTTTTGGGCTTCTTAAAAACATACACAAGATCAGCAAGAGACCACAAGAGGCTAATGAACATGGCGGTGATTGGAGTGCAGAACCAATCAGACAGGGCATCACTCCACATTAAATATAAGGAAAAAGAATGAAACCAGGGATTCCCAGCCAGTCTCCCATGCCGGTACTTGCCTGACTTTAAACTGGACTGGCAGCATCACCCAATATGAATAGGTGCGTATCTGTTCATGACGCAATATATAAAAAATAGAAAAAAACAGTTGCACCCTGCAATAGCACAAAAATACACTACCTAATGAAGAAATTGGAGGTATTTAGAATATTAGAATGGCTATTGTAATACTAGCCCAACGCCCCTTCACGGCACCCTCCTTTGCTGGGTCCTACTCTACACTGTATCATTTTTGTGCTTCTTATATAATGGCTAGATAGATAGATAGATTATCTATCTGATTGATAGATCGATAGATAGATAGATAGATAGAACAGATAGATAAATAGATAGATAGATAGATAGAACAGACAGATAGATAGAACAGACAGATAGATAAATAGACAGATAGATACATAGATAGATAGATAGATAGATAGAACAGCCAGATAGATAAATAGACAGATAGATAGATAGATAGAACAGACAGATAGATAAATAGATAGATAGATAGATAAATAAATAGATAAAACAGATAGATAGATAGATAGATAGATAGATAGAACAGACAGATAGATAGATAGATAGATAGATAGATAGATAGATAGATAGATAGAACAGACAAATAGATAGAACAGACAGATAGATAAATAGATAGATAGATAGAACAGACAGATAGAACAGACAGATAGATAAATAGACAGATAGATAGATAGATAGATAGATAGATGGATAGATAGATAGAGGGATAGATAGATAGATAGAACAGACAGATAGATAAATAGACAGATAGATAGATAGATAGAACAGACAGATAGATAAATAGATAGATAGATAGTACAGACAAATAGATAGAACAGACAGATAGATAAATAGATAGATAGATAGATAGATAGATAAAGACAGATAGATAAATAGACAGATAGATAGATAAAACAGACAGATAGATAGAACAGACAGATAGATAAATAGACAGATAGATAGATGGATAGAACAGACAGATAGATAAATAGACAGATAGATAAATAGATAGATAGATAGAACAGACAGATAGATAAATAGACAGATAGAACAGACAGATAGATAAATAGACAGATAGATAGATAGATAGAACAGACAGATAGATAAATAGATAGATAGATAGATAGATAAATACAGATAGATAAATAGACAGATAGATAGATAGATAGATAAAACAGACAGATAGATAGAACAGACAGATAGATAAATAGACAGATAGATAGATGGATAGAACAGACAGATAGATAAACAGACAGATAGATAAATAGATAGATAGATAGAACAGACAGATAGATAAATAGACAGATAGAACAGACAGATAGATAAATAGACAGATAGATAGATAGATAGATAGATAGATAGATAGATGGATAGATAATAGATATTGCAAAAATATCTGTTCATTTGTCCATTATAAGAAAAAAGATAAACAAGAAATGTGTTGTTCATTCATGGAAGACAAGAAGAATGAGGCAGCTACTGTCCAAATTAAGCATTGCAATTCTCCTTGAATTTTCCTGAGATCACCTGAATATTTCTCAATGGTTCTGGAAAAACAGCCTATAGACGGCTGAAAAAAAAATTAAATATTTTAGTACAAATGAACAACCCTATGTTTAGAGGAAAAACAACAATGCATTCCAGGAATACCAGGGCCTAGATGCCTTGCAATAACTGAGGGAGAAATTAATTTAAAGGTGTGTCTCAAAATTTTACAGGGCAGCAGTCCATGATGACCTCAAGCTGAGGAGACCTGGGTGCTGGAAGAAGAATAACCCCAAACACACGACAATGAACTGAAGAATCCACCATGATAAAGTATCTTTTTGTTGTAGAATAGCCAAGTCATTCATGACATTAACCCTATGGAGGTGCTGCAATATATTCTGAAGAAAGCTATACATGTAACGCAGCCCAGAGATATAGGTGAGAAAAGTGTATTTGCCTTGTATAAATGGTCATATTTAGTATTAGGGTGAAACCAAAATCTGCTTTCTCAGAAGTAACAAAGCTGCTTTCAGAAAGGTTTTACTGCATTCTTGCTGATTTTTTTTTTTGCGTTTTTGCAGCAATTTTTTTTTTGGGGCTGGTGATTTGTTATTGATGTCATTTGTCTACAATACATGTTAAATACATTTAGTTTCATTCTCCACAAAAGCAGCAAAAATGCCGCAGCTGCGTTTTTGCGCTTTCTCATTGCTTTCAATGCTGCAAAAATGCATAAAGAATTGATACGCTCCTTCTTTCAAAAACACAGCAGTTTTTCATTTCAGTTGGGAACAAAAGTTGTGTGGATGATATTTCGGAAATCTCATAGTCTCACAGTTTGAATAAAACGCATGAAAAGATGTTGCAAAAAATACAGCAAAAATATAATGTGTGAACATAGCCTTAGGGTTCTGTTTAATAATGTGGTTTGTGTTGAGATATCTAGTGACAAATCTGCTTTGAATTGAAGACTTTGTTTATTCTTTCTCCCTGCTCTTTCAGGGGTTAATTCATGAAGATGGTTTCTCCAGTTTTCTGGTGTAAAACACTTTCAGATGTCACAAAGCTTTCACATGTAAGGAGGCGGACGGGCTGTCATGTTCCCCCCTGAAGACACCAATCAGATTGATGTGATGTCATTTGTGATGTGGAATGTTTAAATGGTTTGCTGGGCATAGGTTAAGAAAGAGTTAATGTTTGCCTGCATAATGTTGTGCAATGCTTGGGAAATGTTTTGTGTTTCTGTATAATGTATGCTGTAATAGAGTTATGTATAGCTGTGTTATAGGAATGTAAGGTATAGTCATGTATAAGATGAAGCAATGTGGATAATGTAATGTATGTGTATTAGGCCAAGGTGTAAACCATAGCAGTGTTGGTAAGGTATTATAATGTCTGCATAAAACTGGGTGAAAGGTTAAGCCTGCCCAGCAACAGACCGCAGGGTCAGAGACAGTTAACAGTTGGGATTGGCTCACAGTGGGAGGGGCTACATTGCTGAGAAACAGAAAAATATATATATTTTTTCATTTAGTGTGTAGAGGAGACCTTTGAAGAGTGGACAAGTCTATGGGTGTGTTCTGTACGAGGCAGGTAGTCCAGCAAGTAACCTAAGTGGCTACAGAGATCCGGCACACAGACAGGTGGGTGAAGCCTGCTAGATACTCGGAAGAGGTGTGAATTAAATGTCAGTCAGCCATGGAAGACCTTATAGAAGAAAAGGATCTGCCCAGCTGTGGATACTTGAAGAGGGTAGCAGCTCTAGTAGCAGCCCTGGTCAGGGATCACAGTCACTTGTCTGGGTGGAGGTTCACAGTGTAACACAATGACCTGTGTGGTCCTGTATCGGGAAGATGGAGGTTCACCTCATCTGTTAAGCTTGTATACCCTTCACAAGTAATGTGCACTTGCCTTTAACTGGAATGAACGTGGCTCTATGATAGTAATGATGCTTATAACGCATTGTGCTTAAAGTATGTCTGCTGCCATGTGTACCTACATTTTTTGCCAAGTAAAGAAAACTCTGTTTTTACCAACTCATCTGTTTTCCTCAACCTGGAAACAAAGGGATCGGATGCCGGACAGAACATGGCAGGCCTGAAGGTGAAGGTGTCCACTTTAACAACATCACACACTCAGGAAATCCTTATTGTTTTGAAGTGTAATTGGGTGCAGAAAATGCAGCACTCGCCAATGGCTACTGCCCCATGGCACATTACATTCACAAAATGAGGTTATGGAAAACATTTGGCTTTTTTTATAGGGAACCAGTTACCGGATGTTTATAATACTCACCGAACGGTCAGTGCAGAGCAGACAGTCGGATAGGCATCTCCGTTCTCTGGGTCCACGCCTCCTCTTTTGGCCATCTTTGTCCTCCTTTATCTGAAGCTAGTGTGGATGATGCGTTCTACGTCATCTACACTAGCCGAGATTGAGGTCCTGCGCAGGCACACTACAATACTTTGATCTGCATATACGTCCCCTGAAGAAGAGGTGAAACGCGCGTAGGGACTGGTGGGGTATCCGGACTTGCTGCAATTTGGTCAGTATTGTACTATGGTTGTGATCATATAGTTGATTATTTTGTGCTAAAAACAAACCATTCATGGTTTATAGTTATGCATACAGGGCTTTTTTATACTATTGACACACAGTTGGGTGTTCATTATAGGGAGTAGTGAGGTTTAGCATACTATCATTAATAAGTGGTAATGGGAAACCATAATGTGAATTGATATTTACTTTGATGTACTATACCCTAACCCTATATGAGTGACCTCTAACCTTAATTGACCCTAACATTGTATGTGCCTTAAAATGCTAATTGATCGCAACTGCTGTAAATGATTTGCATGCAATTCTGTTAACCCCTTGAGGACTCTTTGCTGAGGCAATTTTAAATGCATAAATAATAAAAATTAATTTTATTTAAAGAATTATACCACAAGTTCGTTTGGTTATAATACTTTGATCTGCTCTATTCAGATAGGTACCCTTTAAGCCAGTTTCTATCATGTTTGCCAAGATGGACTGGGTTTGGTGTAGTCCTCAAAAGTTGTGGTATCACTTAGGCTACAAAATAAGTAAGAGTATCATTTCCAGCAAGTAGCATGGAGGCACATGCAGTGATAAGATGTGCCCAATTCATTAGGTGAACCTCGTAAACAATTAGGCACTTCTCACTCCTGGCGTACGATGGAACAGTCTTAATGAATTGGGCTCAAAATGTTTCATAAAAGACATGAAGAGTACAACAGTTTGCTTGCCATTGTGTTTTCTAAGTCGCTATTGTAGGCACACAATCAGCCTCCATTTTATTAGCAATCAATACAGATATAGCTAATCCCACAGGGCTCACTTACTATTTCTTGGAACATTAGAGAGAGATGACTCGTTACCGTATATGATTCCTGTCTTATGTCATGTACACTGAAAGAGGACATGAATCTGAGTAAATGTCAAGCAGATGGAAATGTTTTATGTCACTGAACTGTAAGGCGGGCTTTGCACACTACAACATCGCAGCCCGATGCTGCGATGCCGAGTGCGATAGTGCCCGCCCCCGTCGCAGCAGCGATATGTGGTGATAGCTGGCATAGCGAAAGTTATCGCTACGCCAGCTTCACACACACACTCACCTGCCGTGCGACGTCCCTGTGGCCGGCGACCCGCCTCCTTGTTAAGGGGGCGGGTCGTGCGACGTCACTGCGACGTCACACGGCAGGCGGCCAATCAGAGCGGAGGGGCGGAGATGAGCAGGATGTCAACATCCTGCCCACCTCCTTCCTTCCGCATATCCTACGGAAGCCGCAGTGAGGCCGGTAGGAGACGTTCCTCGCTCCTGCGACTTCACACACAGCGATGTGTGCAGCCGCAGGAGCGAGGAACAACATCGGACCGTCGCGTCAGCGTAATCATGGATTACGCCGACGCTGCACCGATGATACGATTACGACGCTTTTGCGCTCGTTAATCGTATCATCCAGCCTTTACACACTGCGATGTCGCATGCGATGCCGGAAGTGCGTCATTTTCAATTTGACCCCACCGACATCGCACCTGCGATGTCGCAGTGTGCAAAGTGCCCCTTAGAGTGCAGAAATAAGTAGCAATTCATTACTATGAAGTAATTTAGGGAGTAACTCAATAATACACATGGCTCAGTCTAGTCAGTTCATATCTGCTATCATGAGGTCAGGCTGATCTCTTAGCACTAGAAGTCCCAGAAATGTTGAGCTCCCCCCTGAAGTCCCGAAAGAGGTTCAAATGACTTAGTCCAAACTGAATTCAACTAACTAGAAACTAAATGGCTAAACTCAATGGAAAACAACAACCTCCTGTGGTGCGACAGTAATGGCCTTAATTACAGAACAAAAGACGGTGATTATAGGATGTTAGCTAAAATCCTTCAGGTCATTCAACCCATCTCTGGGTTCCGAAGGTAAAAATGTTAAATGACCCCTCTCTGGGACTTCTAGTGTTAGGCATCTCCGATTAAAGCAATTCCTAAAATCTAAGAAGTTGATGTAAGATTAAGCTATATTATTTATCGTTTGTATGACTTGTTGCATTCAGCCTCCATGATGTGCGGAATGTCTACCATTAATTTGGCGTAAGACTCACTTTTCATGCCAGTCTTTCTAATAGCAGAAAACAACCTCTGGCATTTGACTTGTCTAGTGAAACGTCATGTTCTCTTCTTCACATCCTTATAATGAGCATTACGAGCAGCCGCATTTATGTGTCTTTTACAATCACAGACAACATTCGCCTGCAGCGGTGATTTTACAGTAAATAAAGATCTTGGTGCATTATCGTAATCTAAAGTGAACTTTATGGATGATGAAATCATATAGGGTCATCTGTGGGTCCTGTCTGGAGAAGCTTTGTCAATTCTGCTAAGTGCAGTATGACTGTGGTCATCATGATATTTCCAAGCACTCGGTTCTCATTCCAAGTTTCTGGGACCCAGAAAAGTATTGACCTTTCAGGCTTCTTTGTACTTTTTTTTAACCTATTTTGCCCCTTTGATGAACACTAATGATAATATAATCTTTTTCTAGCATTAAAATGTCTCCACAAACACAGTGGCCCATGGATCTTGTGATCAGTGGGTAACATACAGTACTAACAGTATATTGGATGGCTCACTGAATAAAGAGGAGACAAAAGACCAACTGAGGAAAAACTTCAGCTGTGTGATTTATATTTTTTAATATTTGGGAACACCTTTTCCCTTTAAATGTGGCTATTAAAATAAGGGAGGCTGTACAGGTTCTGCCAGATAAGCCTTAAAGGTGAGACCATATTACTTACAAGATATTGGCACTGTCTGAGACTATTTAAAAGGTTGTCCATGAATAGAATAGTTAATATTAATGAGTTAAAAGGGTTGTCCACTACTAGGACAACCCCTTCTGATTCCATGTTTTCCCCAGGTAAAATAATAAAGCCTGTACTCAACTCCTGTACCAGTGCTCTTTGAGCAGTGTTTTTCGAATGGGTAAGGCTGTGACATCATGTGAGCCTGTATCAAATCAGCCCTGGCTTTCTGTCTCCCCACCTTCAGACAAACAAGTTAATCAACAGGAAGTGAGCAGAGCGGCTGCACTCATTTCCTGTTGATTGTTCGTTCAGTCCGAAAGCGGGAAGACAGAAACCGGCACTTATTGGAAGCGGGGCTAGCGTGATGTCACAATCCCATGTGAACCCCTGCACTGTGAGCCATGGCATCGCTGGAATGGTGCCGGTACTAGAGGTGAGTATAGGCTTTATTATTTTACCTGGGGGAAACGTAAAATCAGAATAGGTTGTCCTAGAAATGGACAAGTCCTTTGAGGGCGATGGAAAGAAAATAACATTATGCTCACTTTCTGAACGACATATTGTGTGCCCCACTGGTCCCCTGGCTGCAAATAAATCTTTAAAATCTTTATTTTTATATAGCGCTAACATGTTCCACAGCGCTTTACATACATCAGGCACACTGTCCCCACTGGGGCTCACAATCTAAATTCCCTATCTGTATGTCTTTGGAGTGTGGGAGGAAACCGGAGTACCCGGAGGAAACCCAAGCAAACACGGGGAGAACATACAAACTCTTTGCAGATGTTGTCCTCGGTGGGATTCGAACCCAGGACCCCAGCGCTGCAAGGCTGCAGTGCTAACCACTGAGCCACCGCACCGCCCTCACAAATAGTCTGGCATCAACAATCAGGTGACTCTAATTGGCCGCAGCCTTTACATTCCATTTTGCTTAGATCTAATGTGAAGGCTGAACGGCCATAGCAGTCATTTGATGCCCCATGGCGGGTGTTGTTGCTAGAATATAAGTGGGGAATTCAGAGCAAAGTGTGGAAAAGCAATGCTGACCTGCTCTGAATAAGATTCTCTTTTATAGTAACGAACAACCTTTTTAACATTATTTGTCAAAACTGACAATAAGGCAAAGTTTACATTGCTTGTATAGGGCAAGGAACACATTCAATTCTTAAACTATCACATCTAGCACTGATCTCTATGCGCCTAAAAATGATTAGATTTCCAGCTTCCCTGATCTCCATGTTGGCAATTTCTGCATTTCAAATGTTGTATATTATTGAAAAGCCCATGTTTGAAAGCTTGAGTACCCCAGATGAAATAATAAAAAAACATATGTCAGCTCCCAGTTCCTGCGATGTTAGTGCCGCGTCTTCCAATGGTGACATAACATTTTAGGTCACATGACCTGTGACCTATTAGTGGCTTTAGCTGGGTTGCAGTCTTTACAGTGCCATCTGCTGGTAGTGTGAAGGCTGCAGGTGACTAGCAGTCACTGTTATGGCTGACTGTGTGTATGGTGCACATAGGCTGCCATTGTTCTCAGAAGCACATGTCCTGTTTAAAAAGGACAATATGCTGCTGAGCACAAGGTTTTTTAAGCCATCCCAAAAAATGAATGCACCAGTCAATCAAACGTTTTTGCTGATTCGTAGGGTGAACCTGTTTATTGGCAAAATATCACATCTAATAAAGCTTGTGCCGGATAGTTGTATAGAGTATATAGAGCATTAAATTATCTGAAAGCCAAAGTAATCAATTTAGAGTACTGATGAATCTAAAAAATGACGCTGATGAAAACCTATAGTAATAGTTAATATTTTTTTACCAAAGATTAATAAATATATTGCTGAAATGTAAATGTGAATATTTGGTAGAGCTTTGTGATGTTGAGCGTTTTTGTCGTGTTTTGCATTCTTTTATGTTAACATTTATGATTGTTTGCATTTTGTAAAGTAATAAAAACATTATCATTCCATAGCCATATTTTAACACCTTACTGTCACGCTCCCCGGGTCCTCGGCTCCCCTCCCCGGGTCCTCTGCTCCGCTCCCCGGGTCCTCAGCTCCGCTCCCCGGCTCACCTGCCACGCTCCCCGCTCTCCAGCCTCCGGTGCCCGTCCTTCCCAGGCCCCCTGGTCTCCGATCCCGGCGCCCGACGGCTTCCCAGGTCCTGGCCGGCTCCCCTGCGTCCTCCTCTCAGCTTCCTTCCCTGGCTTCTGGCACCCGGGCAGCGCGCATGCGCATTAGGGCACGCGCGCGGTCACTGACCCTTTCTTAAAGGGCCAGCGTCCATTAACAGGAAATGATGCAAAACAGGTACAGGGTATAAAGGGGTTTATTGTCCAAGGGGGCGGGGCCTGATCTTCGTGTTTCCTAAGCTAGGAGTCAGGTCTCCTGGTGTTTTTGTGATATACTCACCTATCTCTCTTGTAGAGCCGTGCCTGCCTCGCCATCCGGTCCTGACCGAATCCCGAACCCCGAACGCTGTCCATCTGCCATCCTGACAGTCCGTACCATCTCGGATCCCTGCGGTGACCCGTCATCTCGCTCCAAAGGTTCCGGACCCCGCTTGACATCATCTCGGCTTCCGAACCTGAGCTGCGTCACCCGGACTACCACCAGTGACTCCGTGGTCCCAGGGACTTCTCCGTTATCCTCGTGTGCACGGACTGTTCTGCTGTCTATAGTGCTCCAGCTACCGGACCCCTTACCAACATCTAGGAGTTCGGCCCAGTGGATCCACCTCCTGGGTCTGCCCGTCCACCTGGCCCTGACACTTACAGGCTAACCTGGTATAATTGTTTTATTAAATTTATTCATTAAGACAAATAAAAAAACAGGGGCCATGCTATTACTGACATAGGAGTACACAGAGAAACCTTTTCTATGCTACAAGAGCATTCCTTATATTCTGTTTCATTCTTTTGGAGGCTGAAGGTAGAAATACCTCCATTGAGTTCAACCTATAGGCTAACATATTTAGAAGAACGCAAAAACCCCATGGGGCAGATGCTAATTGCCCCAAATTAGGAGAAATTAGGAGAAACATTCCTTCCCGAGTCCACATACAGCAATCAGACTAGATCCCTGGATCAACGTACCATCACAGAATCTAGTGCACATAACACGTATGTCTTTCAAGAAAGTTATCCAGGCCTGTTTGTACTTTTGTAGTGAATTGTCCATTAAAGCATCATGTGACTGAGAGTTCATAGTCTCACTGCTCTTACAGTAAAGAATCTGTGTCAGTGATTATGATTAAACCTTCTTTCCTCTAATCGTAGTGGATACCCCCTAATCACAGTAGCAGGCCTAGGTGTAAAAAGATCATTGGAGAGAGCTCTGTGCTGTCGTCTCATACTGTATATTTGTACATTGTAATAAGATCACCCCTAAGACTTAATTTTTCCAAACTGAATATCGTATTTTTCTGACCATAAGACGCACTTATTTCACCCCAAATGTTGGGGGAAAGTGGGGAGTGCGTCTTATGGTCTGAATGTGGCTGCGGGGAATGAGGGTGCTGCGGTGGAGCGGGTCATCGGAGGCACGAGCAGGCTGTAGCAGCGCCTGCCGTGACCACGTGGGCCCGCTCATTAGATATGCACTCCCACCCTCCCGCCCATCATCTCTCAGTGCTGAAGTCAGTGCTGACAGGTGGGTGGGGTGATGGGCGGGGGGATGAGCGGGGGGGTGCACGCATAATTAACAGCCTGCCCGCATGATCACCCCTGGCATCTACAGCCTGGAGTGATCATGTGCGGCTGTATTCACTGCCCCCTGCGCATCATCATCAGCGTGGGGTGCAGTGAATCAGTGTACTCACCTGTCATCGGATCTGTGTAGAGAGCGGTGAGCACAGCGATGACGTCATCGCTGTGCGCTCCGCTAGTGTCCACACAGATCAGCTGACCGGCACAGACAGGAAGACATCGCGATGCTGCAGGGGATGGCTCCACACACGGTGACGGCTCCACTCAGCGGCACTGCTGCTGAGACAGAGAGGAAGATGATCGGTGCTGCAGGGAGTGAGGAAAGGTGAGTATAAACGTTTATTTTTTTTTCTGTGCCACAGGATACAGGCCATATACCAGGATGGGGGTATTTTATGAGCAGGATGGGGGTATATTATGAGCAGGATGGTGGTATATGAGCAGGATGGGGGGTATATAGCAGGATGGGGGTATATGAGCAGGATGGATGGGGGTATATGAACAGGATGGGGGTATATAGCAGGATGGATGGGGGGTATATGAGCAGGATGGATGGGGGTATATGAGCAGGATGGGGTATATGAGCAGGATGGGGGGTATATAGCAGGATGGGGGTATATGAGCAGGATGGATGGGGTATATGAGCAGGATAGGGGTATATGAGCAGGGTGCTGGTATATGAGCAGGATGGATGGGGGTATATGAGCAGGATGGAGGTATATGAGCATGATCATATACAAGGCAGGAGGATCATTACCAGAATGGGGTACCTTAGTAGAGAATTTGGGGACATTACCCCCATAACAGTGCCAGCAGCAGATCCTCGCCCCATAACAGTGTGTCATGACCACATTTTTTGGTTAAAATTTTATTTTCCTATTTTCCGCCTCTAAAACTAGGGTGCGTCTTATGGTCAGGTGCGTCTTATAGTCCGAAACATATGGTAACCCCAAGTTTAATAACTTGTCTTGGTATTGCAGTCCACTCATTTCCTTTGTAACCTTGGTTGCTCTTCTCTTCAGCTGCTCTAGTTCAGCTATGTACTTCTTATACTCCGGAGACCAAATCTGTACAGTATTCTAATGACTTACATAGAGGCAAAACTCTGTATTTTTCGTTTTATATGACACACCAGATTATAAGACGCACCCTAAATTTAGAGAAAAAAAATGAAAAAAAAATATGGGGTCCATCTTAAATTCCGGTGGTGTCCTACCAGGGAGGGGGACGGCAGCAGTGGGGGAACAAGGTCACAGGAGGCAGGGGCGGTGCTAAAGTAGGGCGATGCTGCAGGCCGTGCGGCGGCAGGTGTCCCAGATGTTTGCTGCAGGTGCTGTTAGGCAAGAGCATCCAGAAACTGTTGGTGGTGTGGGCTTCAAAGAGATGGCGCCCAAGATCTCATCTGTGCGTGCACCACTTTTGCTTATGTCCGCAGTGGGACTCCAATGTACTGGGGGTGGCGCGTGTGCAGATGAGATCTTGAGTTGAGAGCTCAATCTGTGCATGCACCGACTCCAGGCACCATTATTTGAAGCCCACATTGCTGACATTTTCAGGATGGTTCCTGCCTCACCGCTCGCAGCGAGCACAGCCCAACATCATCATTAGCACCACCCACAGAACAGCGCACAGCCCGCAGCATCAACCCTGCCTCCTGTGACCCCTATCCACCATCCCCCGGTAAGCTGCATTCGGTTTATAAGACGCACCCCTGATTTTCCTCCCAAATTTTTGGGAGGAAAGTGCGTCTTGAAATCCAAAAAATACGGTATCTTCTTGTCCTGTGCATCTATGCCTTTTTTAATGCATTCTATGATTTTATTTGCCTTGACGCCTAACACCGGTCACTAAGGTTTAGTGTACAGGATGGAACGTTAGGTGGGGGAACCATGTATGGAACACAATATTTCTGAAAAAAAAAGTCCAGAAGGGGGATCCAGCACTGTAAAACCAAAAAACATTTATTTTGTCCTTTTAAAAAAACATTATAAAAAAATGTAAAGTCCATAAGGTAATAAAAACCATCATGGTACTGGTTTCCGTATCACTGCAGCATTTGACTAAGAGGCATGCTGCCTCGAAATGCGTAAACTACTAAATGGAGGTTTAAATCTCCTGATGGACTTTCCATTTTTTCAGTAACGATTTTTAAAAGGACAAAATTCATGTTTTTGGTTTTAAAGTGCAGGATCCCCTATTGGACTTTTCTTGCATTTATTGGAATTTTAGACCTTTGCACTTTACCAACAGTTGAGCTGGACTTTTTCTTTTTTACTACAATATTTCTCTGAATGCTAGAGGAGGTGGATAAGGGTTTTTTTTAACAAAAATTACTAAATATTATTTTAAATTTATAGCCAAGGTAAATTAAAAATGAAATTTCAGACAACCCCTTGAATTCAGAATAAGTACAGATATCCTAGTTTTCTGTACAAATGCATTGTGTGATTGAAAGAAAAAATGGCTATGACATTAATTTTACATATTATACTTGGAATTCTGAATTCCTCTTTGTTAGGTGCTGTCTGTATGGCTGAATAATGCGAGATTTGTGCTTAGAATAGGTTTACTGCTTGTCATACTGTCATGGAGATACATATGTTACACCATGGTATGCTAACTAGGCTGCTAGATGTGCAAACGTGGATCAACCGAATGCTAAAATAAATCCAATCCATTGGATATACTGATTACAAGTTGGTTAAGTTTAGATGTACTGGTCGATAAATTGGGAAACTGCTTAGTGTACTTCACTATGACATACTATACTATTATTACAGGACTCATATCATACTCACTATTTTTAAATTAATGGCCTAGCCTTAGGATTGGTAATCAATTTCTGATCGGCTGAGGTCCAACACACAGCAACCGCACTGATCAGCCGTTCTTGGCACCTGCACCGAAGGCAGGTGGCCAGAAATTCTCAGTTCCGGAGCTGACCTTGATAGTGGTTGCGTACTGCACATCCGCCTCATATTGATTTGAATAGGAGTCTAATGTGCAGTACCCAGCTGTGGCCATTATCAGAAGATGGAGCAGCGCGGGAACTGAGCACTTTCAGCCAACTTCCACTGCCACTGAGAACAGCTGATTGACAGGAATGCCCTAGCTGATCAGACATTGATGACGCGTCCAAAGGATAGGCCATCAATGTTAAAGCAGTGACCAACCCCTTTAATACTTGATCCCACTAGCAGTTCATGAGCCAATGTTATCATATTGGCATGAACTGAGTCTTAGGGGCACTTTGCACCCTACAACATCGCAAGCCGATGCTGCAATGCCGTGCGCGATAGTCTCCGCCCCCATCACAGCTGCGATATCATGGTGATAGCTGCCGTAGCGAACATTATCGTTTTGGCAGCTTCACATTCACTCACCTGCCCTGCGACGTCGCTCTGGCCGGCGAACCGCCTCCTTATTAAGGGGGCAGGTCGTGCGGCGTCATAGCGACGTCACACAGCAGGCGGCCAATAGGAGCGGAGGGGCAGAGATGAGCGGGACGTAAACATCCCGCCCACCTCCTTCCTTCCACATAGCCGGCGTGAGCCGCAGGACGCAGGTAGGAGATGTTCCTCGCTCCTGCAGATTCATACACAGCGATGTGTGCTACCCCAGGAACGAGGAACAACATCGTAACATCGGTATTTCCCAATTCATGGAAATGTCGGACCCTACACCGATGATACAATAACGACGCTTTTGCGCTCGTTAATCGTATCAAAAAGGATTTACACACTACGATATCGACTGCGACGCCGGATGTGCGTCACTTTCGCAGCTGCGATGTCGTAGTGTGCAAAGTGCCCCTTAGATTTAACTCCTCTTTCTAAAGATGTTAGTATTTTCTCTTATGTATGCCACTTCATAGTTGGTTTACTCCAGACTAAAAATGAGTGGATCAGGCACAATTTTAATATTCCCTTTTGATTTGTTTAGAAGTTATACAAATTTAATTTCCCTTATTATGCTCTTGGGTTTCTCTACAATGCAGAGCGTAATAAACAACACAGTATGTAAAAACTAGAAAAAGTTATAGTTATCCCAACATTCACCTCTCTTGCCCCTCTGCCTCTCAATTTTACCCGTCCAGTCCTCGTCTTGAGATTGCCACCACTTGGATTGAATTCTCATGCTGTGCTTGGACTTACATCTCTAATGAAGCCCAGGAGGGTTCTGTACAAGTGGGCACCAATGGTGAAAGCATCATGCCCTCACGGCCTGTTCAAACCTGGAATCCTCAACCTAATGTGAGAAGCCCAGCAGCTATGGCGATCTGAAGATGTGATGAGGATTGGATGGATGACAGTGAGGAGCAGAGGGGTCTGGGGAGGTAAGTGGAAAGTGAGTGTTAGGGGTTTCTTTTACATTTTTTAGGTATTTTAAATGTCACGGACTTTCCTCAGTTGCAGATTTTTGTGACAGGTTGATTCTGAGTCTCACTTTGTTTTGTGTGATTCAGCATATTAAATAGATTCCCTTTCCTTTAGGGAGAAGAGGTTTAACGTCAGGTTTCCTTCCAACAGCTCATGACTCCTGGTCAGGTGTTTCTGGTTCGGACTATGCCCAGATTCTATAAATACCCTCAACTTCCACCAGAGGGGGACAGATATTTTCTATCATTAGGAAGCTTGGCCAGGAGGTGAAAGGAGCTGTTATTTATTCTCTCAGTTTTTCTGTTGGCTGCAGCATTGGAGTTTGATGCAGCATTCTCAAGTGTGTTTGTTCTGGTTTGGAAGTTCCCCAGTAGTCTGTTTATTCCCCATTTTATGTTGTCTCCCCTCGTGCACTTTTTGTGGCTCTTTTGTGTGTGGTTGCAGTGTGTACGAGTAGGATTTGTTGTTGCTGTTACCCCTGTTTGTCCATATTTGTTGGTGGGGTGTTGACTCCTGTTCTTGCCCATTTCCCTGAGTGGTGGGTTGTGGAGGGGGGTCATAACATCAGGGACAAGGACAGGAGAAAGAGAGGCCCAGGTCACCACCCTAGGCCCTATCATCGAGGATACCTCCAGGGTTTGGATGAGTGCAGGGGCCCCAGCTTTAGTGCCAGTATAGGCTCCCCTGGGTTCACCAAAGCCACTCAATGACATTATGGTTCCAAAAAACGGTGGCCAATGACTTCGCCCAGAAGCAAATTACAAAAAAAATCTGCATTTTGGCGAATGACGATTTTTGTAAAATTCAAGTAGAATTCACTTCCACTCAATTTTATGCGGTTACTTCTACTCTTCTTTTTCAACCAAATTTGTAACATTAGCATTATAGCATTATAAAGCACACCCCTTTTCTCTGAACACCTCTCCCCTGGACCCTATTAAAACTGTCTAGTGAGCAGAAAAAATTATTCTTATGTCAGTCATGTAAATTAGTTTTGTGGCCCACATAAAGTCAACATTCTGGCTCTTTTAGCTTAGTAGGTCTCCTCCATGCTGTTTTACGACAGTATGTTACAGAGTCCAATGGCATCTACAGGCTCCCATAAGAAGAAGTGTGTACTTATTTTAAGGTCAACAGCAAGAAATGGCATGTAAGGTAGGAGACTGATAAATTAAATAGAAATTAATTAAATATGTGGCTCAGTAATTATTATTTCTGTATGTTACAGGGACAAACAGTTAATCAATTAGTATCTTTGTTACTTTTTACATCCATAAATACTGGTTATAATCCTGCAGTCAAATTTCTTTGTAAGAAACTGTGGAAAAAGAAGTCTGATCTTATTGTTTGATAGAGATTAGCTAAATTCTGCAAGTAAAATGTTAACGTAATAATATTTTTGTAATTATTGTGACAATCAATATGATCATTACTATTACGGACCATTATTTCATCCCCTCTGGTTTGCCCTTGGCTATTCTATTGAATCCGACCTCCTAGACTCTGACCGGCTATCACTGGGTAATGTTTGGATCTGATTCTATATTTGTTACTGAATTTTTGGTTCTGACATATTTTTTTTTTTTTTCACATCAGGTGGCTGCATTGGTCAGCAGATACATCGCCATCATAACTTGGGGAGCCTAGCCCTAAAGACCAGATTACTGTAGGCATTAAATGGAATTTGTCTGCAGGTTTTTGCTATGTAAGCTGAGGTCAGCATGCTGTAGGGGTTAAAAAACAAAAATAGGTAGTTTTTACATCGTTGGATGCTTTTTTTTTTATCTTTTTCTTTAAAAAACAAAAATAGTTTATACCTCTTTTTATCGGGCTCCATGCTATTATTTACTTAAAATGAAAGCTTAATTACTTGGTCATTATCATTGCCAGGTCTTGCAGTCCGGCACGCGCCCTGCTGTGATTGGCACCTCACTGTCAATGTACAATCTCTATACAGAGCCTGGTGGGGGTGGGACAGCTCTCTCAGCTCTGCTACACAACTAAAAATTCAGATGATATCAGAACAGCTGCAGCCAGGAATCTAAGTGATACATGATTGGATTCAGGATCTCTTTGCCTACACTATGCTGCTCTCAGATGATGTAGCAAAAACCCGCTTACAGATTCCCTTTAAAAGCTAATAACTAAGAAGCCCCTTAGATCTAGTTAAACAGAGTTATAAGTGCCATGCTTGACCATGGAAGCCCGCTCTGAGATGACACATTACGAATATCATTGGGTTCAGATTAAAGATGCTAGCTTCAGAATTACTGGACCTTATAGAAAATAGTGTGGCACAATTTACTGGCTGCATCTATATAAATAGAAATAAATTAAGGGCATTTCTCCTACTTTTAGCCCAAAGGATTAGTGATATATAAAATAATAAACTAAGCTTTGCTTTCCCTCCCCAGGTCAGGACTCTCTGTCATGATCTATGTAAATTGGCTGCGGTGGTGAAATCATCATAAGGATATTGCTGCAGCCAATCGCTGATCTCAGTGACCAAAGCTTCTGAGCTAAGTGATCTCTACGTGACTTTACCACTGCAGCTAATCAACAAAGAGCATGGCAGATACGCCAGATTTGGGGAAAGTAATTAAATCTCAGTTTGTTATTTTATCCATCACTGACCCTTCTGGTCTAAAATAGTTGAAAAGGGGAAACTCTTTAAATGGAATCTGTCAACAGGTTTTTGCTATGTAAGCTGAAGACAGCATGGTGCAAGGGTTAACACATGAAATTCAGGGATGCCTGTCTTGTCACAACCGAAACGTCACGTTGTTGTACACAATTCTTGCCACATTAAAATTTTTGACTCACTTGTGCAAAATCTGAGTGCCGGATTCTTTGTTTTGTCTTGTCACAGTGAGATCTGTTGTTTTTTTCGCTATGCTTGTTTAAGTAGCAGGACCCTTATCATTGCTAAGACTACAATGTCAGACGCACGACAGTGCAGCACGCAACCTCCTCTGATTAACACCTCACTGTCAATGTACAATCTCTATTGAGAGCCTGGTGTGGGCAGGGGCAGCACTCTCAGCTCTGCTGTATTGCTAAATCCAAAAATTCAAATTATGTGAGAACGGCTACACCTAGTAATCTAGGTGATACATCTTTGGATTCAGGATCTCTATGCCTACATTATGCTGTTCTCAGATTAGGTAGCAAAAACCTGCTGAAAGATCCCCTTTAATTGCTTTGTCAGGTTTGAGATTTAAAGCTAAATGGGGTTATTTTTTAAAGATTTGGTGATGTATAAGCAAATTAAAAACTGAATCAGCCAATCATCGTCAACTATCATTTATGGCATAATAATGGAGCACTATATAAAACTCTGTATTGTGTTTTTGGTGCCATTAGCATGCAGGACGTGGGAGGAAAGTGGGGGATGGACACAATTTTGTGTATAAGTGTGAGAACTGTAAGTCCCAGGAGGAGCCGGGGAAGTGGGGAAAAGCATTCTGATTGAGGGATTGAATACTTTATCAAACAGATGCTACTGATTGCACTTTGTGTATTGAGAAGAGCATATTTAGTGTTTGGGTAATCAAATATAATATTAATTATAATAATAATATTTATATAGCGATATTAATTCCATAGCGCCTTTCATACATTGGCAACACTGTCCCCATTGGGGCTCACAATCTGGAGTGTGGGAAGAAACCGGAAAACCCAGAGGAAACCGACACAAACACGGGGAGAACATACAAACTCCTTGCAGATGTTGTCCTTGGTGGGATTTGAACCCAGGATCCCAGCGCTGCAAGGCTGCAGTGATAAAGGTGAAGAATAGTTTCTGCACAGGTGCAGGAGGGGGGTTGAGAATTCCCCCAAAATCCTGATTTAGCTGCAGTTTCCTAGTTTGATCTGATTGCCAGATTGAGTTTAAGCATTGATAAATGGTGATCCAGGGCACTTTAATGGTGCCAGCTTAATTAGGTTTATATCTAATAATAAATAATAATAATTAGGGATGATCGAATACCTCACATATTCGGCTTTGCGAATATTTGCCGAATAGGTCACCTTTACGACTATTTGCGAATATTAGCTGCGCAATGTAAGTCTATGGGAAACCTGAATAACAACTATTCAGAACTATTCGGGCTTTCCATAGACTTACATTGCGCATCGAATATTCTCATAGCGGCGACCTAGTCGTCGGATATTCGCGAAGCTGAATATTTGAGGTATTCGATCATCCCTAATAATAATCTTTATTTCTATAGCACCAACATATTCCACAGCGCTTTACATCTCTATTTATACATATCTCATCGTATACATTCACATTACTCCTAAATTTCAATTTTCGGTCAAATTCTTTCTTTAACCCCATCCTTGATGTTTCTGATCACAGGGCACAAATCCCACCACGAGCTGTCCACTTTCCTTCCAACATGCTGAATGCTATCCAGCACAATTTGCACTTTCAAAGAATGCCAGCACCCTGCCATTGATCTGTGCGCGGTGTGATGCATTATGTATACCCTCCATCCCATGGGGAATGTATATGTATCATCTCTTGTTTAATATTTACCTTCTGCGTTACCGGACCATGGGCTATGAACAAATACATTGTGTCTTCGACTAATTGGATGCAAAGTCCATGAAGACACGAGTCCGGCACTAATTATTGCGCCGCGCTCCGTCATTGGAAGGGTATTAGCAGTGATACATGTCATTGTACAAAGAGTTAAGTGCCCCCCTTGCACACTCCCCTTTTTCCCTGGCTGGCACTTAAACTGCTAGTAATAACAACCCCCTGAGGACATCAATAGAGTCACAGTGCTGAATAATCCCAGACTATCAGGCAGGATCCTTGCAGCAGCAGGTCCATTGCCTGTGACATCACACTTGGAGCTTGCATCTAGCTTGGAGTTGCTTGGATTAGCCAGTCTGTGGGTCTGTCTGCATTCTCCTTTCTACTGGAACATCCTGCCTTGAGGAAGGGCTTTCTATACTATATTCCAGGCACAGACCAGGGCAGCTGCAGCATGAAACCTATCCCTGCCTGCCACTTCCTATCTGTTCTACTGCCTGCTATGGTTTTCAGCACCAGGTGAGCAGAGAAAGCATGTTTTGTATCAGGCAGCATTGTGTGGGATACTACGCCGGTCTCCATCACCATTGCTGTATTTTACAGTGTACACTGCTCTGAGCACATCTGCCCAGGGTGGCAGAGCCATGTGCACGCAGAGGGCAGCACTGAGGGGGTTAAGGCTTGTAATTCATTTCCGTCAAGTTGGCAGGTTGGATTATAAAGAGACATTTTGAGAAATTGGCTGAATTCTATGCAATATCTGCAAAGCATAAGAGCTGCTGAATTAACCATTGAGAGTTTGACTGTTACCAATTATTGACTAAATCAGAGCTAATAATTGTTTTATTTGTTTTCTATGTCGGGTTTTGGAAATACTTTAACAAAGTTGCATTGTTACTTAGATTTCTGCCATTAAGTTTGGTGTCTGGCAAAATTATGGCACAGATATGGAGCACCGCTCTTGTGGTATCTGGCACAAATATGGGGCACTGCTCTTGTGGTATCTGGCACAAGCATGGCACAAATCTGGGGCACTGCTCTTGTGGTATCTGGCACAAGCATGGCACAGATCTGGGGCACTGCTCTTGTGGTATCTGGCACAGATCTGGGGCACTGCTCTTGTGGTATCTGGCACAAGCATGGCACAAATCTGGGGCACTGCTCTTGTGGTATCTGGCACAGGCTTGGCACAGATCTGGGGCACTGCTCTTGTGGTATCTGGCACAGGCTTGGCACAGATCTGGGGCACTGCTCTTGTGGTATCTGGCACAGGCTTGGCACAGATCTGGGGCACTGCTCTTGTGGTATCTGGCAAAGATCTGGGGCACTGCTCTTGTAGTATCTGGCACAATCATAGTACAGATCTGGGGCACCGTTCTTGTGGTATCTGGCACAGATCTGGGACACTGCTCTTGTGGTATCTGGCACAATCATAGCACAGATCTGGGGCACTGCTCTTGTGGTATCTGGCACAATCATAGCACAGATCTGGGGCACTGCTCTTGTGGTATCTGGCACAATCATAGCACAGATCTGGGGCACTGCTCTTGTGGTATCTGGCACAGGCTTGGCACAGATCTGGGGCACTGCTCTTGTGGTATCTGGCACAGATCTGGGACACTGCTCTTGTGGTATCTGGCAAAGATCTGGGGCACTGCTCTTGTAGTATCTGGCACAATCATAGTACAGATCTGGGGCACCGTTCTTGTGGTATCTGGCACAGATCTGGGACACTGCTCTTGTGGTATCTGGCAAAATTATGGCACAGATATGGAGCACCGCTCTTGTGGTATCTGGCACAAATATGGGGCACTGCTCTTGTGGTATCTGGCACAAGCATGGCACAAATCTGGGGCACTGCTCTTGTGGTATCTGGCACAAGCATGGCACAGATCTGGGGCACTGCTCTTGTGGTATCTGGCACAGATCTGGGGCACTGCTCTTGTGGTATCTGGCACAAGCATGGCACAAATCTGGGGCACTGCTCTTGTGGTATCTGGCACAGGCTTGGCACAGATCTGGGGCACTGCTCTTGTGGTATCTGGCACAGGCTTGGCACAGATCTGGGGCACTGCTCTTGTGGTATCTGGCACAGGCTTGGCACAGATCTGGGGCACTGCTCTTGTGGTATCTGGCAAAGATCTGGGGCACTGCTCTTGTAGTATCTGGCACAATCATAGTACAGATCTGGGGCACCGTTCTTGTGGTATCTGGCACAGATCTGGGACACTGCTCTTGTGGTATCTGGCACAATCATAGCACAGATCTGGGGCACTGCTCTTGTGGTATCTGGCACAATCATAGCACAGATCTGGGGCACTGCTCTTGTGGTATCTGGCACAATCATAGCACAGATCTGGGGCACTGCTCTTGTGGTATCTGGCACAGGCTTGGCACAGATCTGGGGCACTGCTCTTGTGGTATCTGGCACAGATCTGGGGCACTGCTCTTGTAGTATCTGGCAAAGATCTGGGGCACTGCTCTTGTAGTATCTGGCACAATCATAATACAGATCTGGGGCACCGTTCTTGTGGTATCTGGCACAGATCTGGGACACTGCTCTTGTGGTATCTGGCCCAGATCTGGGGCACTGCTCTTGTGGTATCTGGCACAGATCTGGGACACTGCTCTTGTGGTATCTGGCACAATCATAGCACAGATCTGGGGCACTGCTCTTGTGGTATCTGGCACAGATCTGGGGCACTGCTCTTGTGGTATCTGGCACAGATCTGGGGCACTGCTCTTGTGGTATCTGGCACAATCATAGCACAGATCTGGGGCACTGCTCTTGTGGTATCTGGCACAGATCTGGGGCACCGTTCTTGTGGTATCTGGCACAGATCTGGGGCACTGCTCTTGTGGTATCTGGCACAATCATAGCACAGATCTGGGGCACTGCTGTTGTGGTATCTGGCACAATCATAGCACAGATCTGGGGCACTGCTCTTGTGGTATCTGGCACAATCATAGCACAGATCTGGGGCACTGCTCTTGTGGTATCTGGCACAATCATAGCACAGATCTGGGGCACTGCTCTTGTGGTATCTGGCACAGGCTTGGCACAGATCTGGAGCACTGCTCTTGTATCTGGCACAGATCTGGGGCATTGCTCTTGTGGTATCTGGCACAAGCTTGGCACAGATCTGGGGCACTGCTCTTGTGGTATCTGGCACAGATCTGGGACACTGCTCTTGTGGTATCTGGCAAAGATCTGGGGCACTGCTCTTGTAGTATCTGGCACAATCATAGTACAGATCTGGGGCACCGTTCTTGTGGTATCTGGCACAGATCTGGGACACTGCTCTTGTGGTATCTGGCCCAGATCTGGGGCACTGCTCTTGTGGTATCTGGCACAATCATAGCACAGATCTGGGGCACTGCTCTTGTGGTATCTGGCACAATCATAGCACAGATCTGGGGCACTGCTCTTGTGGTATCTGGCCCAGATCTGGGGCACTGCTCTTGTGGTATCTGGCACAATCATAGCACAGATCTGGGGCACTGCTCTTGTGGTATCTGGCACAATCATAGCACAGATCTGGGGCACTGCTCTTGTGGTATCTGGCACAGGCTTGGCACAGATCTGGGGCACTGCTCTTGTGGTATCTGGCACAGATCTGGGACACTGCTCTTGTGGTATCTGGCAAAGATCTGGGGCACTGCTCTTGTAGTATCTGGCACAATCATAGTACAGATCTGGGGCACCGTTCTTGTGGTATCTGGCACAGATCTGGGACACTGCTCTTGTGGTATCTGGCCCAGATCTGGGGCACTGCTCTTGTGGTATCTGGCACAGATCTGGGACACTGCTCTTGTGGTATCTGGCACAATCATAGCACAGATCTGGGGCACTGCTCTTGTGGTATCTGGCACAGATCTGGGACACTGCTCTTGTGGTATCTGGCACAATCATAGCACAGATCTGGGGCACTGCTCTTGTGGTATCTGGCACAATCATAGCACAGATCTGGGGCACTGCTCTTGTGGTATCTGGCACAATCATAGCACAGATCTGGGGCACTGCTCTTGTGGTATCTGGCACAGATCTGGGGCACTGCTCTTGTGGTATCTGGCACAATCATAGCACAGATCTGGGGCACTGCTCTTGTGGTATCTGGCACAGATCTGGGGCACTGTTCTTGTGGTATCTGGCACAGATCTGGGGCACTGCTCTTGTGGTATCTGGCACAATCATAGCACAGATCTGGGGCACTGCTCTTGTGGTATCTGGCACAATCATAGCACAGATCTGGGGCACTGCTCTTGTGGTATCTGGCACAATCATAGCACAGATCTGGGGCACTGCTCTTGTGGTATCTGGCACAATCATAGCACAGATCTGGGGCACTGCTCTTGTGGTATCTGGCACAATCATAGCACAGATCTGGGGCACTGCTCTTGTGGTATCTGGCACAATCATAGCACAGATCTGGGGCACTGCTCTTGTGGTATCTGGCACAATCATAGCACAGATCTGGGGCACTGCTCTTGTGGTATCTGGCACAGATCTGGGGCACTGCTCTTGTGGTATCTGGCACAATCATAGCACAGATCTGGGGCACTGCTCTTGTGGTATCTGGCACAGATCTGGGGCACTGTTCTTGTGGTATCTGGCACAGATCTGGGGCACTGCTCTTGTGGTATCTGGCACAATCATAGCACAGATCTGGGGCACTGCTCTTGTGGTATCTGGCACAATCATAGCACAGATCTGGGGCACTGCTCTTGTGGTATCTGGCACAATCATAGCACAGATCTGGGGCACTGCTCTTGTGGTATCTGGCACAATCATAGCACAGACCTGGGACACTGCTCTTGTGGTATCTGGCACAGATCTGGGGCACTGCTCTTGTGGTATCTGGCACAGATCTGGGGCACTGCTCTTGTGCTTTCTATTGTTCCATGTGTTTAGTATTGTTGGGTAGAAGACTATTTATCTATTTTACTATTGAATTTGGGCCTCAATTTTGGTGTCAATTCTGCATTCTGCTGTACTGTACCTTGGTTTATAACTAGGTGTTCTGCATTTTATGTTGGATATACTACAACGTGCTCTTAATAACCCTCCATTAGGCTTGTTAACCTCATAATGACCAAATAGAACTAGATAGTATATGGCTATCTAGTTTTATTTGGTCATTATGAGGTTAACAAGCCTAATGGAGGGTTATTAAGAGCAGATTGTGGTATATTAGGTTATTATAAAAGTGCCTTTAATGCAGTGATAGTTGTAGCGTTGATATTCGAGGTGGTTTCTGGATTATTGCTCTTTTGCAAAGTCTGGCTTATCGGGTTGAATGATGAAAAGTTGGTTCAGTGGACGGTACAATATCTGTCATTGTTCTGTGTGGCTGCACCATGCCGTGTGCAGTCTGCCCTCGCTGTGCCCTTCCCACCAATCACATCCAGAAGGACAGTTCCTGGGATTTTACTTTATTAACCCCCTAAGGATTCTGAGTCCTACATTCTATTATATATTGTCTTATTATAACAATTGCTTGTCAATGTGAATGGCCAATGGAAGGCAAACTGGTGAAGGGGCTGGCAGGTGCCACTCCATACCACCATTAGCCCACTTTACTATGATTTCAGATTGATGGATGGCTACTATAGTGACTGTAGGTCTTCAAAGTCCGCTAAGTAGCATTGTGATAATGGTCAGAACAGAAGATATATAAGATAACATTGAGATTAAGGGGCAGCCATGTATCTAACCCCAACACTACAGAAGGCCCAACAACAATGACAACAATGAAACTTAAAATAGATGTTCACAATCAGAAATATATATATATATATATATATATATATATATATATATTATATAAAGCTGAATGTGTGTGTGTGTGTGTGTGTGTGTATGTCTGGGATTGACATCTGCACCGTCGCAGCTACAGCCCCAAAATTTTGCACACTCACACTTCTGGACCCCGAGAGCGTCATAGGCTATGTTTTGAGGGGAAATTTTAACCCCGCAATTTACAGTTATTCACCAAAAAACCTGCCTCCATTAAAGCGAATGGAGCTGGGAGCCACAGTGCAGCCAGAACTTCAGAAGAATGCGCAGCCACGCCATTATATGAAATGTTGGCGTGTCACAATGCAGCCAGGGAAAGAGACAGACACAGACAGGGAAAGAGACAGACACAGACAGGGTAAGAAACAGACATAGACAGGGTAAGAGACAGACACAAAGAGACAGACACAGACAAAGAGACAGACTGACAGGGAAAGAGACAGACAGGGAAAGAGACGGAAAGCGAGAGACAGGTTAAGAGACAGACAGACAGGTAAAGAGACAGACAAAGAGACAGAGACAGACACAGGGAAACAGACAGACAGGGAAAGCAAGGGAAAGAGACAAGCCGGGGTAAGAGACAGACAAAGACAGTTAAAGAGACAGACAAAGAGATAGACACAGGGAAAGAGACAGAGGGAAAGAGACAGACAGTAAAAGAGATGGAAAGAGACAGACAGGGAAAGAGACAGACAGGGAAAGTGACAGCGATAGATAGACAGGGAAAGAAATAGAGAGATAGACAGGGAAAGAGATTGAGACAGACGGAGAAAGAGACAAAGACAGTCAGAGACAGATGGGGAAAGAGACAGAAAAAGAGATAGAGAGAGAGACAGAGATATATACAGAGGGGGAGACAGACATTATAGCTACATTTATATCTATTTGTTTTGTGGTTTTTGTGTGCAGAATACATTTTTGTTAATACATTCTATTTTGTTAACAGTAGTTATTAACCCGGGCGAAGCTGGGTAGTACAGCTACTATATATATTCTGTCTCTTTCCCTGTCTGTCTCTGACTGTCTCTGTCTCTTTCTCTGTCTGTCTCAATCACTTTCCCTGTCTGTCTAGCTATCTCTTTCCCTATCTGTCTATCTATCTCTGTCACTTTCCTTGTCTGTCTCTTTCCCTCTCTTTCCCTCTCTTTCCCTCTATTTCCCTGTCTGTCTCTTTCCCTCTCTTTCCCTGTCTGTCTCCTTCCATCTTTCCCTCTGTCTCTTCCCCTGTGTCTGTCTCTTTACCTGTCTTTGTCTGTCTCTTACCCTGTCTCTATCTTTCCCTCTCTTTCCCTGTCTGTTTATTTCCCTGTGTCTGTCTCTTTGTGTCTGTCTCTTACCCTGTCTATGTCTGTTTCTTACCCTGTCTGTGTCTGCCTCTTTCCCTGTCTGTGTCTGTCTCTTTCCTTGGCTGCATTGTGACACGCCAACATTCCATATAAGGGCGTGGTTGCGCGTTCTTCTGAAGTTCTGGCTGCACTGTGGCTCCCAGCTCCATTCGCTTTAATAGAGGCAGGTTTTATTGTGAATAACTGTAAAGCGCGGGGTTAAAATTTCCCTTCAAAACATAGCCTATGACACTCTCGGGGTCCAGAAGTGTGAGTGTGCAAAATCTTGTGGCTGTAGCTGCGATGGTGCAGATGCCAATCCCGGACATACACACACACACACACACACACACACACACACACACACACACACACACACACACACACACACACACACACATACACACACACATACACACACACATTCATACACACATTAAGCTTTATATATTAGATAATTCTTTCATTCTATTTTTTTTAATTAAAAACAACTCAGTTCTTGCCCTCCTCATAGAGGAGTATGTGGCAGAGTTGCAATACCAAAAGCTGCCTGAAAACAAAAGTGGCGCTGTTTTGACAATAAATAAATAAAGGATGAGGGTCTTTATTCTAAACTGCAGTAGGTTAATGCGGCACAGATTATTACTGTCCTGCACGGATACTATTAGATCCGATTCTGTACAATATAATACCCCTCCATATCAGAGAGTCCATTTCAATGTAAAATGCTTTTTCAGTGGCCGGCCCATCTAAATTCAAGCTATTTAAAGAGCAATCAATCCCAATCAATGTGACATTGAATGACTGATCCTAGCAATGTATAGAGATGCCTATCTCAAGGTGTGTATGCAAACAAAGCCGTCCATGGAGTCAGCAGAGGCCCAGGAGAACGTCATACATATATCTGGTGCATCATATGTTATTAATTAAACATATATATAACATTGCACGGCACGACACCTCTAGACATATACTGTACAGGAAAGAGCACAAATAGCTGAGGTTTGGTTGTTTCCAGAGAAAGCAAAGAGAAGTGCTATGTATTTTGGGCAATATATATATGTATATATATATATATATATATATATATATATATATATATATATATACAGTGCCTAAAAGTAGTATTCAACCCCCTGCAGATTTAGCAGGTTTAATAAGATGCAAATAAGTTAGAGCCTGCAAACTTCAAACAAGAGCAGGATTTATTAACAGATGCATAAATCTTACAAACCAACAAGTTATGTTGCTCAGTTAAATTTTAATAAATTTTCAACATAAAAGTGTGGGTCAATTATTATTCAACCCCTAGGTTTACTATTTTGTGGAATAGCCCTTGTTTGCAATTACAGCTAATAATCGTCTTTTATAAGACCTGATCAGACCGGCACAGGTCTCTGGAGTTATCTTGGCCCACTCCTCCATGCAGATCTTCTCCAAGTTATCTAGGTTCTTTGGGTGTCTCATGTGGACTTTAATCTTGAGCTCCTTCCACAAGTTTTCAATTGGGTTAAGGTCAGGAGACTGACTAGGCCACTGCAACACCTTGATTTTTTTCCCTCTTGAACCAGGCCTTGGTTTTCTTGGCTGTGTGCTTTGGGTCGTTGTCTTCTTGGAAGATGAAATGACGACCCATCTTAAGATCCTTGATGGAGGAGCGCAGGTTCTTGGCCAAAATCTCAAGGTAGGCCGTGCTATCCATCTTCCCATGGATGCGGACCAGATGGCCAGGCCCCTTGGCTGAGAAACAGCCCCACAGCATGATGCTGCCACCACCATGCTTGACTGTAGGGATGGTATTCTTGGGGTCGTATGCAGTGCCATCCAGTCTCCAAACGTCACGTGTGTGGTTAGCACCAAAGTTCTCGATCTTGGTCTCATCAGACCAGAGAACCTTGAACCAGTCTGTCTCAGAGTCCTCCAAGTGATCATGAGCAAACTGTAGACGAGCCTTGACATGACGCTTTGAAAGTAAAGGTACCTTACGGGCTCGTCTGGAACGGAGACCATTGCGGTGGAGTACGTTACCTATGGTATTGACTGAAACCAATGTCCCCACTGCCATGAGATCTTCCCGGAGCTCCTTCCTTGTTGTCCTTGGGTTAGCCTTGACTCTTCGGACAAGCCTGGCCTCGGCATGGCTGAAAACTTTCAAAGGCTGTCCAGGTCGTGGAAGGCTAACAGTAGTTCCATAAGCCTTCCACTTCCGGATGATGCTCCCAACAGTGGAGACAGGTAGGCCCAACTCCTTGGAAAGGGTTTTGTACCCCTTTCCAGCCTTGTGACCCTCCACGATCTTGTCTCTGATGGCCTTGGAATGCTCCTTTGTCTTTCCCATGTTGACCAAGTATGAGTGCTGTTCACAAGTTTGGGGAGGGTCTTAATTAGTCAGAAAAGGCTGGAAAAAGAGATAATTAATCCAAACATGTGAAGCTCATTGTTCTTTGTGCCTGAAATACTTCTTGATACTTTAGGGGAACCAAACAGAATTCTTGTGGTTTGAGGGGTTGAATAATAAATGACCCTCTGAATAAACTTTTCACAATTTAAAAAAAAAAAATAAAAAAAGAAATAACATTCTTTTTTTGCTGCAGTGCATTTCACACTTCCAGGCTGATCTACAGTCCAAATGTCACAATGCCAAGTTAATTCCGAATGTGTAAACCTGCTAAATCTGCAGGGGGTTGAATACTACTTGTAGGCACTGTATATATATAACTTTATATATCAGCTACAAACCTGTGTGCCCTAATGAAAGTTCTTATTCTTCGACACCATACAGAATATTGGATCTTCAAAATTGTATAACTATATTATAATTGTCCTTTAAGTCTATGGCAAGTCAGTTAGAACTTTGATAAGAAACCAAAGTATAAACTTGCACAAGAAAACTTATTTTTAGGTGTTAAGTCCTCATGTTCAATGTAGTAAAATAGCAGGCGCAGATTTGTGCCACACAGAAATGATATATCTACATATTGTTCTATTGGGCTTTCAGGCTTTGGGCGTCTATTATATCCATATATCTTGTTACGTATCATACTCATTCAACTATTTTACATACAATGCAGAACTCAAAATAGTAATATTTAAGATAATAAAAATTAATCATAGAACAATTATTTCATCATAGCGCTGTGTAATATAACTTGGTGGAGCTTATTAGAATATTAAATTACTATATATATATATATATATATATATATATATATATAAAAAAGTGCTTGCAAAAGAGAGTAGGTGGATATTTGAGCTGGGGACTCGCATGCCACATGGCTTTAACAATCGTATGGATATCATTATGCACTATTGATACATTGTTGCATTATATGTTTCTGGTTATTACTACTGTGTTATGCTTTTGTATTAGTTGAAAAATAATTTTATGGTCAGGTTATTGGATTTTCTGATTGTATTTTTCTCTAAAATGCTGAATCCTTTCCTTATAACTCTTATGCATGCTGTATATTGATCAATATGTGGATAGCTTACATGTTTGATTTGCTTTTCTAGCTCATGTTTTTAAATCTCTCACACATGTTTGTAATTACCCTGATGGGAGTGAGATGTATATAAGGTTCTATGTTTGGAAGGCAGATCAGATTCTGGACCGTGAAGAAGGCGGATTTTACCGCTGAAACGCGTAGTCCTATTTGAGCTATTTTCCTGCGATAATGCTGGTCTGAATTGCTTGGACCATTATATTTTAATGAATTTATGAATAAAAAGATGGAAAAATGTTTTAACAGCATCCTGGATTGCTCACGTTATTGCTGGACTCTGCCTTGTCATTGTTCATATATATATATATATATATATATATATATATATATATATATATATACAGTTTAAATTTGTACCTAATAGGTTTCCTATGTTGAGCTCATGGATTTATCATTTTCTATTATTTGGTATATTATTTTCAAGTAAAAAATTTTGTAAGTGTTTCCAGGACTCAGAGAAGTCTTGTGAGCCCTTCTTATTCACCTTCCCCGCACCCTCACACACAGTTTGACTGACAGATCTTCTTGTATACACACACATTCAAGGACAGCTGTCAATCACTCTATGGGGGTGGTTGAAGTCTTTTTCTATGTGTCTTGGCAGAATTTAAACACCATAAAATTACTCACTCAAATCATAAGAAACTATATATTGCGTTTTCTGTTAAGTTTTGATGGTCATTTTTGAGAAGTTAAACATGAGAAGTGCAACCATATTATTTGTTATATTTGAAATGACCAACAAGATACAAGTTGAATTTGAGTTTCTGAAAGGCTTCTTTAAAAATGTCAACCAGAGTAGCTACACTTGTTAAAACTATGATCTTAAGTTCCCCATTGACTTACATTATAGTCGAGTACTCAAGTCGCTCCTGTCTGAACATCCAACTGCTCGATTCGAGTACTGAGCACCTGAGCAAGGTAGTGCTTGCTCATCACTAGTTACGAGTACCGAGTACCCGAGCATGGTAGTGCCCGCTCATCACTAGTTACGAGTACTGAGCACCTGAGCTAGTTCCGAGTACAGAGCACACGAGCATGGTAGTGCCCGCTCATCACTAGTTACGAGTACTGAGCACCTGAACATGGTGGTGCCCGCTCATCACTAGTTACGTGTATCGAGCACACGAGCATGGTAATGCTCACTCATCACTAGTTACGAGTACTGAGCACCTGAGCTAGTTCCGAGTACAGAGCACACGAGCATGGTAATGCTCGCTCATCCCTAGTTACGAGTATCGAGCACACGAGCATGGTAGTGCTCACTCATCACTAGTTACGAATACTGAGCACCCGAACATGGTAGTGCTCGAGCATCACTAGTTACGACTACCGAGCACCGGAGCATGGCAGTGCTCACTCATCACTAGTTATGAGTTACGAGCACCCGAGCATGGTAGTGCCCGCTCATCACTACATAGCAAAGTTTTACTAATGAAAATATTGTCCTAATAATAAATAGATCAATATGTTTGTAGTAAACTGTTTGTCTTCTGCTATACGTTCAGATGTCCAATTTACTGTTAGTTTTTGTCAGAAATCCCCTTCAGAACTGAATTCACTTGTTTTTGGGAACAAACACTGCTAGAATTGTTTACAATGTATAGGAAAGATTCTTGAAGGGAGACAGTCATGTAAAAATAAAACACTATGAATCTGCAGATATGGGGGTAATCTGCCTTTCAATGGCATGCTCATGCTGTGCAGCCATCGCACTGAGAGCGCCAGTACCGCGAGGAAAATAACTTTATTTCTCCCGGCAGCTTTGCGCTTTCAAACATGGAGGTACAGCTGGCACAGTTTCTCTCAGTGCTCTGTGCATAGTAAGCAGTGACTGTATCTACGCCCCCTTCACTGACTGAAAGCTGACTGAGCAATGCATTAGTACAAAAGCTGCTGTCAGTCAGTGCTCTGTGCATAGTGAGCAGTGGCTCTATCTGCACCCCCCACACTGACTAACAGCCGACTCAGCGGTGCATCAGTACAGAGATGGCTGTCAGTCAGTGCTCTCTGCATAGTGAGCGGCAGCTGTAACCACTCCCAGCACTGACAGTAGCGCATCAGTACAGAGCCAGCTTTTAGTCAGAGCTCTGTGCATTCTGAGCGGCAGCTGTAACCGCACCCCCCAAGCACTGACTGACAGCTGACTCAGCAGTGCATCAGTGCAGGACCCGCTGTCAGTGCTCTGTGCATAGTGAGTGTCAGCTGTAACTGCATCCCTGCACTAACACACAGCTGGCTCAGCAGTGCATCAGTACAGAGCCAGCTATCAGTTAGTGTTCTGTGCATAGTGAACAACAGCTGTAACTGCTCCAGATACTGACTGACAGCCAACTCAGTAGTGCATCAGTACAGAGCCAGCTGTGGGTCAGTAGTCTGTGCATAGTGAGATGCAGCTGTAACTGCCCCTGGCATTGACTGACAGCCGACTCAGTAGTGCATCAGTACAGAGCCAGCTGTTAATCAGTGCTCTGTGCATAGTGAGTGTCAGCTGTAACTGCACCCTCTGCACTAACAGACAGCTGGCTCAGCAGTGCATCAGTATAGAGCTAGCTATCAGTCAGTGCTCTGTGCATAGTGAGCGTCAGCTGTAACTGCCCTGGATATTGACTGACAGCCGACTCAGTAGTGCATCAGTACAGAGCCAGCTGTCAGTCAGTGCTCTATGCATAGTGAACAATAGCTGTAACTGCCCTGAATACTGACTAACAGCCGACTCAGCAGTGCATCAGTACAGAGCCAGCTGTCAGTCAGTGCTGGGGCATGGTTACAGCAGTTACAGCCACCACTCAATATACCAAGTGGTGACTGAAACCGTGTTGGTCGCACCCCATAACTGAAAGCCCGAGGCTGCCAGCAGGAAATTAACTTTATTTTAGGGATGTCGCCTACACGGTTTCAGTGGGGGCTCTAAGTGCAGCAAACTATGGCATCAGATAGCTATTAACCAGCAGATTAAGCCCTTACCTGCAGATTCACAGCATTTTTTTTACATCACAAGTTCCCTTAAATTTGGAAAATAAAAAAAGTCTTCAGCATTTATGAAAACTACCGTATTGATAAAACCTTTATGAAGTTTGACAATAACTGCAGGGAGAGCAGATGTTTTTCTGATGAGTGATTTTTTAAATTGCGTACTGTACTTGGTGAAACTACGGAAGGCTGCAGAAGTCCCTGGTGCTTGTGAAAATCCATTTTCTTGTCGACTTCCAGTGGTGTTAAAAATCCATATCAATCATTGTTATAAATTATGATAGTGGGTGTTTGTTGTTGCATGGTCTTTGTTGGAAAAAAAAAAGTGTTTGACGTGACGTGATCCATCAAGTGTACAGCCCCAGTAGACTGTTAACACATTTACTGGGTAATTACTGAGAACTACAGTCATTGTGATTCCGCGTCTGCTGGAAATAGACTTGTTCTTCATTAAATACCTTTAAGTCTTCTTCTGCGTTCACTCTTTGGTGGAGCTAATTATTGACTTTTATTTTGCCATGCTAAGATGTATTGACCGGTATATGCAATGTACAGGACACCATGGCAATTGATTGGCTCCTAAATTTCCAGATTGGTAATTACTAAATTAATACTCCTAGTATTCAATATGGATTAGACATTTTTTGTGGATCTCTATGCAACTATAGAGGAGCAAGCTACAGAAAACTGATGAATTTGCGTAATTTATTCCAATAAGGAAAATATCTGCAAGGTATATGTTATTCCGAAAGAAGATTTGGGCAGATTCATACAAGAAAAAATCAGTATACGTTTTTTCTTTAAATCCCTAAACTTAGGTGGTCTATGGGCAGGCTCTCTCTGTGATTGAAAGCTCCCCCTGTATTAGCAGATATATAGCCACCAATCACTGAGCAGCGAAACACAATGGAGTCATTAGTGGATGGCTTTATATAAATTAGTACAAATTATTCTGAAACTTAAGGGGGCTTTACACGCAACGACATATCTACCGATATGTCATCAGGGTCACGGAATTCGTGACGCACATCCGGCGTCGTTAACGACGTTGTTGCGTGTAACAGCTCCGAGCGAGTGTTAACGATCAAACATATTCACCTAATCATTGATTATTGACACGTTGTTAATTTTCAAAATCTCGTTGGTCGTTGTGGACGTAGGTTGATCGTCGTTCCTGAGGCAGCACACATCGCTACGTGTGACACCCCGGGAACGACGAACAACAGCTTACCTGCGTCCTGCAGTGAGGTGTGCGTGTCGATAATGTGGCTGCTCTCCGCTCCTCCGCTTCTATTGGACGACTGCCGTGTGATGTCTCTTTGATGCCGCACGAACCGCCCCCTTAGAAAAGAGGCGTTTCGCCAGCCACAGCGACGTCGCTGGGAAGGTAAATCCTTGTGACAGGGCCTAGCGATATTGTGCACCACGGGCAGCGATTTGCCCGTGACGCACAAACGATGGGGGAGGGTGCTTTCACGAGCGACATCGCTAGCGATGTTGCTGCATGTAAAGCAGCCTTTACCCTGTAAAGCCATATATCATGCTCTGCAGCTGCTCCTACAGAATCACATGCTGCCTGTTAGAGATGACCAAACCCTGAGTAAGCCAACAGGGCTTAAAAATTCCCGTCCAAATTAAAAGTTCTCCCATTGCCATGAAAATATGTTTATTATGCTCTGAGATCTCTTCAAATGATGAACGGAAAGGAGAGACGGAGTCTAAAAATAAAACAAAATGCATTATATTCACCTCTTCTAGGTCCTCAAGCTTTCACTGACGGAGCAATGGACCTGACAAATTATAAACCCTTGATATCAAGAACAGTTACAGTTTAAAAAGGCCACTTTCCTTAAAACAAACTTTCAATAACTAACAGAACAAACAAATATAAGAAGCATTGTAATATATGTTATCAGAGAAATATGCTTCTTTCTCCACTTAGTAGCCATTTCTTTTCATCCTCAACACATAATTTACTCTGAATAACAGATAGACCTTTTGTCACGCTGCACTCTAGGATGTACAATAGCAGTACAGTGCAGTAATGTGGGACAGAGAGGATTCCTAAAACTACCAGAGAAGGTAGTTAGCTAGTAAACCACTAGGGGGCATTAGAGTGGAAAAAACGTATGAGCAGAGAATTCCCTAGCAGAGGTAATTCTAGTCAAGCCCACCAGATGGCAGTAGAATCGTCAGAAAGCCGTGTCACTACATGAGGTCTAGTAAATACAGAGGGGTAAAGTCTAAACGTAGTCAGAGGGAAGCAAACAGTCAGTAGCCGGGAAATCAGAACTCAGAAGCGAGGGAGAAGACAAGACAGAATCAAGGTAAACAGATAAGGAAGAAACAGGGAGACAGACGAGCAGGGAGCTGAAGGGAGAAAGCGGGAGAGACATTGACAAGACGGAAACAGAGAACAGAGGAGGTTAACAGGTCAGGTGAACACGGAGGTCAGGAGGGGGCAGGGCAGACAACAGGTCACTCACGAGCAGAACACAGCAGAGCCAGAAATATCACTGTCGTAGTCCCAGAGAAACAGTTTCCTAATAAAGTAGCCTGACCTCCAGACAGGAAGGATTAACCACTAATGTGACCTGTATCAGAAGTGAAACTAAAAAAAAGGCTCAGCTGCAGCTGAGCCATGAGTAAATCATGACACCTTTCTTTCTTAATACAACATTGTCTGTCAGTTCACTGTGGGATCAGGTTACAGCTGCCTATATTAGTCTATGTAAAGTAGATGATGAGGAGGGTGGAGGAGCAGAGAGAGATTGGTAGAGACACCATACTACTGCTTTATTGTGAAATTTCTAACTCCAGCACTGGATTCACAGCTACACTGTACATATTTGCTGTATAATATCATCCATGCTGCTGCACTTGCAGTCATTTGTCAGTATTATGTCCTAAAATATTTTTTGAGAGGTAATTTAAAGAGGTTGTCTACAAATTAAAAAGAATAGGCTATCAATGTCTGATCAATTGGGGTTCAGCATCCGGTACCCCCACCGATCAGCTCTGTTCTCAGTGCCGGTAGCCGGAAATGCTCGGTTGCAGAGTGACCCTGTCTTCTCATAATGGCCGCGGCCGGGAACTGCATATCCACCTCCTATTGATTAGAATGGGAAGCGAATGTGCAGTATCCAGCCAAGGTCACTATCAGAAGATGGGGTAGCTCCGGAACTGAGCATTTCCGGCCACCGCCGGCACAGAGTACAGCTGATTGGTGGACGGTGCTGGGTGTTGACGCTGGATGATGAAACATTGATGAGCTATCCTAAGGATAAGTCATCAATGCTCATAAAGTGGACAATATCTTTAATGTTTTGCCTACATAAAACAACTTAAGGAAATGATGATGTGGCAAAATATAAAAAGGTGAAAGAAGACTTTTTATCCTTCTCATCTAATGTCCTCTACTCCCTCCTGTTATGTATTCATATATATATTCTGTATATGTTTTCTTTGTTGTCGTTGATTTATACCTGTATCACTGAACTCAAGAAGAATAATTCTTCTGAAGATAAATTTACCTTCCTACCAAGCACATATATTTCTGTCTCCCAGGACTGGCTGTCTGGTTTTTGTCATACAGTATAAGATATGACATACAAAATTCTGTCCTACTTTGTGAACTTGCTCGCCCTAGGTCAGCCGAGCAAGAAGCAGTGAGACGATGTAAGCAGGTGCGCAGGCAAACTGATATTAATTGAACATCAGACTGGTGCTCAGATACTTCAAGGTGAACTGTACAAACCATACATTCAACCTCTAGAGATAGAGGCATTGAGATGATTTAAGATCTGACAACTGGAATTTCCACTATTTAAAAACCATAGAATATGTCATTTCTATTACAGTGTCTGAATATTTGTTAAGTTCTTCATTTTCTATTTAAAGGAACACTCCAGAAGCAGCAGACACACGGAGCTATGACTATAAAGGGCACTTAACACGCTGCGATATCGATATCACTAGCGAGCGTACCCACTCCCATCGGTTGTGCGTCACGGGCAAATCGCTGCCCGTGGCGCACAACATCGCTTACACCCGTCACACGGACTTACCTTCCCTGCAACGTCGCTGTGTCCGGCGAACCGCCTCCTTTCTAAGAGGGCGGTTCGTGCAGCGTCACAGCAACGTCAGCCGGCAGCCGTCCAATAGAAGCGGAGGGGCGGAGATGAGCGGGCGGAATATCCCGCCCTCCTCCTTCCTTCCTCATTGTCGTTGGACGCAGGTAAGGAGATGTTGGTCGTTCCTGCGGTTTCACACATAGCGATTTGTGATGCCGCAGTAATGACGAACAACCAGCGGCATGCACCACCAACGATATTATGAAAAGGGGCGACGTGTCAACGATCAACGATTTTTGACGTTTTTGCGATCATTGATCGTCGATCCTAGCTGTCACATGCTGCAATGTCGCTAACAATGCCGGATGTGCGTCACTAACGACGTGAGCCCGACGATATATCGTTAGCGATGTCGCACTGTGTAAAGCACCCTTAAGACTTGGGTTGGACGACCAGATTTTCTCCATCCAAGAAAAATGGTCCATTGTGCTGATCGGAATTTGATCAAATCGTGGAGAAGATTGAAAAAAGAAATCTCCGTCTTCTCCATCAGTCCATGATGTCGTTAGAGTCAGTCCAATTTTTTTCACGAACCCATTGACTTGAGTGTGATCCAATATACGAAGGCAAATTGCGCATGTTTCGATTTTTTCCTCATACCACTAGGTCCGAGGAAAAAATTGGACATGCGCACTGCCTAATTAAATAACATTGGTTCAATTACTATTCAATGTTTTGACCGCACTTCAACAGAAAATCTAGTTGTCATGATTTACTCCTGGCTCAGCTGCAGCTGAGCCTTTGTTAGTTTCACATCTCTGATACAGGTCACATTAGGGGTTAATCCTTCCTGCTTTGTTCTGGAGGTCAGGCACTGCATCTCTGGAACTACGCCAGTGATATTTCCGGCTCTGCTGTGTTCTGCTTGGTAGTGACCTGTTGTCTGCCCTGCCCCTTCCTGACCTCTGTGTTCACCTAACCTGTTGTTTACCTCTGTTATCTGTTCCCGTCTTGTTAGTGTCTCCCTCGCTGTCTCCCTTCAGTTCCCTGCCCGTCTGTCTGTCTGTTCGTTCCTCGTCTACATACCCTGATTCCGTTTCTGTCCTCTTCCCATTCTTCCCCGATTCTGAGTTCTGACTTCCCGGCTACCAACTCCTTGCTTCCACCTGACTACGCTTTGACTTTGCCCCTGTGTAGTTACAAGACCTCATGTTGTGATCCGGCGTCCTGACGATTCTTCTGCCATCTGGTGGGCTTGACTAGTATTACCTCTGCTAGGGAGTACTCTTCACATACATTTTCTCTACTCTACTTCCCTCTAGTGGTTTACCTGCTAACTACCTTCTCAGGTAGTTTCAAGAATCTGCTCTGTACCACATTACTACGCTGTACTGCTTTAGGACATCCTAGACACACTAGTCGTCTGCACGAGCCCTAACAGTGGTGCATTCTACTAATCATTGGTGTTATTTGAATTCCTGAGATATGCAGCGCCCCCTTCAGGCTTGTACTGGGTATTACACAGTGGGATACTTTTATCAGTAGCAATTAAAAGTAGGACAAAATAAACCTAGAAGAGACTGGCAGAACATGAGCCAACGTATCACAATGATATAAGATGTCTGATACTGTTAATTTGGGGCATTATGTAAGAAAGACATTTTTCTATTCCATAGGCCAACTTAAAACCTCCTTTAAAATTATTATGAAACAGCCTCACTGGCGGTTATTTAGTCTTTTGTGGTGGCTCTTCCATTGGTGTCTTTTTCCTATTGTTTCAACTATAAGGCTATGTGCCCACGGGACAATGTACCCATGGATTTCGCCACGGAAAACCTGCAGATTTATCTGGATTTTCTAGATAAATCCGCAGGTTTTAGCAAGTACAGACACTCTCCATGTTATCCTAAGGGACATGGGGAGTGCTGTATCAATGCTGCAATATGTGCGGTTGCGGAATATCCTGCGAATGTCCTGCAGCCGCACGTAACTGCATGTCAATTATTCCTGCGGAAATATCTGCGCAATTCCCGGCCCTCCACTATTGGGGCTTCCGCAGGAAAGTCAAAAGAATGTCCGCAGGTTTACCTCAGATATTTCGCTGTAATCCCACAGCAATGGATAGCTGCGGATTCCGAGGAGCTGCTGTGAGAAACCTGTGGACATACCTTCGGATATCCACGATATATATGTGGATAGATATATCCACGGGTACATTGTCCCGTGGGCACATAGCCTAAAGACCAAGCAGCTTCCAAATGAGACGCCTGAAGAATGAACGTTACTACTTTTCACTCTTTTACGGTTTCTGAACCCTGAAGCAATTAAAATAAGTAACAGAGACTGAACATGTGCACAGCAATGTCGTTGTTACATTGCTGTGCATTATGTTTATATTTTGTGACACTTTTTTAGGCAGGTTCCAGGCAGAATCTGTTTGAAAAAGATGTTGTGTGCACATACCCTAAACCTGACACCTAACGACTCGAGACCCATATGACCCACCCTAACAAACAATATTTCCCCTGTGTTACTGTTTGCATCAGTTATGCAACATATCAATTTTAGATATTAATGTTGTTAGTTTGTTCCTAAAATGAAACAAATAGATTAAAATCTTAAAGGTAGCAGTGACCCTAACCGGAAAATAACCAACTTATTTTTGTTATGGAGTGTATTTTGATCATGTCTCATCTATTTCTTGGATGACTTGTTCAGCCAAGTACATGGTGACACACTGCATGTCCCACTCATATGGATATTAGCAATTATACCGCTATATAATTACAGTGGTAATGAGATAAAAACACTGTGTTCTTTGCAATTCTATTTACTATATAAGTAAGCAAAGCATGTGCTTAGGGAAATATAGTTTTGTTTTTCTTGTTTTTCCAATATTTTATGTTTTGTTCTTAAAACAAATCTATAGTAATTTCACTAAAATGTCCAGTTCAGTTACCATCAGGGACACCGGACTAAATAAAATAAGGTTTTGGATGTAAAACAAAACTCAAGTGGTCACAGAGTGAGGAACATAGAGAGCAAATGAGAGCAGGTCACAACTTGATGACTCTGCATCAGTGCTGCTTGCAGGAGCCACACACAGACACCAGAGGGCGCCAGAGGAGTCTGGGCAGAGCCGACACCAGAGGAAGCCAGAGGAGTCTGGGCAGAGCTGACACCAGAGGGCACCAGAGGAGTCAGGGCAGAGCCAACACCAGAGGACGCCACAGGAGTCTGGGCAGAGCCGACACCAGAGGGCACTAGAGGAGTCAGGGCAGAGCCAACACCAGAGGACGCCACAGGAGTCTGGGCAGAGCCGACACCAGAGGGCACCAGATAAGTTCGCGCAGAGCCAACGCCAGAGTGCACCAGAGGAGTCTGGACACAGCTGACACCAGAGGGCACCACAGGAGTTCGTGCAGAGCCGATACAGAGGGTGCAAGAGGAGTCTGGGTAGAGCCGACACCAGAGGGCGCCATAGAAGTCTGGGCAGAGCCGACACCAGAGGACGCCAGAGGAGCCCGGGCAGAGCCGACACCAGAGGATGCCAGAGGAGTCCAGGCGGAGCCAACGCCAGAGAATGCCAGAGGAGTCCGGGCGGAGCCAACGCCAGAGAATGCCAGAGGAGTCAGGGCAGAACCGACACCAGAGGACGCCAGAGGAGTCCGGGTGGAGCCAACACCAGAGAATGCCAGAGGAGCCCCGAGCAGAGATGACCCCAGAGGATGCCAGAGGAGTTCGGGCAGAGCCGACCCCAGAGGATGCCAGAGGAGTCCGGGCAGAGCCGACCCCAGAGGATGCCAGAGGAGTCCGGGCAGAGCCAACACCAGAGAATGCCAGAGGAGCCCCGGGCAGAGATGACCCCAGAGGATGCCAGAGGAGTTCGGGCAGAGCCGACCCCAGAGGATGCCAGAGGAGTCCGGGCAGAGCCGACCCTAGAGGATGCCAGAGGAGTCCGGGCAGAGCCAACACCAGAGAATGCCAGAGGAGTCCAGGCAGAGCCGACGCCAGAGGAGTTCAGGCAGAGCTGACACCAGAGGACGCCACAGGAGTCCGGACAGAGCCGAAGACTCTACCCAAAGTCCCACCCAAATCCACCGTAAGCTTATTACACCCAAACTTCAAATGTTGATTAACCCCTTCACCCTGTGGAGATTTTACCATTTTTCTGTTTTTCTTCCCTTCTTCCAAGAGCCATAACTTTTTTATTTTTTGTCAGTATAGCCATATGAGGACTTGCTATTTTGCGGGATGAGTTGTACTTTTGAATTAAATCATTCATTCTGCCTAATATTGTACTGGAATACGGGAAAAAACTCTAAGTCCGGTGAATTTGCAAAAAGAGTGCAATTGAACAATTGGTGGAAAAAATTCAGAAGTTGTAAAAAAAACCCCAAAAAATAGCTCTTTTATCACGTTCTCATTTTTTGAGATCTGGGGCTCAGTGATGGCTTATTATTTCCATCTTGTTCTGGCGTTTTATATTATATAATTTTTGTGTAGATGCGATGTTTTGATCGCCTGTTATTGCATTTAAACTTTGCAGAGACCAAAAAACATAATTTTGGCATTTGTTATTTTTTTACTGCTACGCCGTGTACTGATCAGATTATTTGATTTTATGTTTTCATAAAGCAGGCATTTCTGAGTGCGGTGATACCAAATATGTGTATTTTTTGTTACTGTTTTATTTTTAATAAGACAGAAGGGAGGATGATTTGAACTTTTATTTTTTATATGTTTAAAACACTTTTTTACATTTTTTTATTTATTTAACTAGTCCTCCTAGGGGCGGTGCTCTGCTGGCATTCACAGGAAACATGTCATGGCAGTGACATTGGTTATCAGCTGACCCCATGCTGCCATGCCGTGAGAACATGTCCGCCGATGGCGGCGGGTAATGGCATGATCCCTGCTGGAGTGCAATAAATTAAGCTGTCAGAGTTTGACAGCGCCAGCTAAGTGGTTAACCGGTGCAGGTGGATCAACCTTTTAGCCGCACATGTCTGCTGATCAGATCAGCAGACATGTGCGGGGATTACCGCAGGCTCACTACAAGAGCGCGCGGGGATTACTGCAGGCTCACCACGAGAGCCCGCGGGGATTACCACAGGCTCACCACGAGAGCCCGCGGGGATTACTGCAGGCTCACCACGAGAGCCCGCGGGGATTTATCAGAGGGACACATCATAGGACGTATATATACGCCCTAGGTTGTAAAGGGACTAAAAAACTCTCAGGATGTGGATCGCTTCGCTAAAGTTATTTTTTGCATCTGCATAACAGAGACATTTGGCCATGTCTTTACTTTAACATGCTAAATCATGATGACAGTGTCACTTTAAGTACTAATAATAGAAGATAAACAGCTAAAATATAAAAAAAACCATAAAGAATCTACGAATCCACTGGATCTATGTTACAAAAACACTATAGGAATATTTTTCTTACATAATGGCTCATTCAGATGTCAGTTTTTTACGTATAACTCCGTTTTTTTATATGGATTGAATACATGTCCATTATAGTCTATGGGACTGTACACATCTTTATGTATTTCTGCAGAACAAAAGGTCTGGCTTTGAGCTGATACCCTGATTTTACTCACCAATGCAAGTCTATGGGTCCTTGAAAACAATTGTCCGGCACGCAGGTGCCATATGTGGCTGTCCACCATCTTCATATTTATTTGCTAGGAGGCGCTTGAGAAAACAGCATATACAAAAAAAAAACTGTGATGGCAAAAAGTGTCACTCTGACTACTGTAAACAATGAAATACAAGAAAATGGGTTAATTTTTTGAGCATAATCGTATACAATAATATCTCAATCAGTCCTAACTTGTGAGTATCTTCTCCTTTATGGTGTGAACTTGCTCAGGAGAACAGCTCCAGTCCTGAATATGGAGGAATAATTACCAGGCAGCACATAAAACTCTAGTTTTCTCAAGTTTAATGTGAGTTTTTAACCAGTGACTTAGTGTTTTGTTTCCTTGTATATTACATTATTATTTTAAAGGTTGTTGATCTTACCGTGGCGTTTCCATGACGACTGTTGCTTAAAATGTTTTCAGCTGACAATTTACAACACTCTGCCACTTCTTCAAGTACTGTCAGAAAGAAACGTAGTGTGATCAACAAATGCATACGACTGACAATAAGATGCTCAGGAAACAGCAGTAATACAAAAGAAGGCTGTTAGCGTGGGAAATGCTAGGCTTCACACTAATTATTTATTATCTTTGGCTGTTGATAAACATATTAAAGGGGTTGTGCGGTCTAAATCCACAAGTCTGCAGTCATATCATATACTCGCAGCCACGTGACCGCTGTTTCCGGCTTTGACCCTGGAAAATCCTCACGGTGTGGACTGCGCACAATGCGAGGATTCCCAAGTCTGCAGTCGTATCATATACTCGTGTCCATGTGACGGCCATTCCCGGCTGTGACCCTGGAAAATCTTCACAGTGTGGAGTGTGCATAATGGGAGGTTTCACAAGACTGCAGCTGTATCATATACTTACGGCCACGTGACCCCCATTCCCAGCTGTGACCCTGGAAAATCCTCACAGCCACGTGACCACCATTTCATCTGTGACCCTGGAAAATCCTAACAGTGTGGAGTGTGCACAATGTGAGGATTCACAAGTCTGAAGTCATATCATATACTCATGGCCACGTGATCGCTGTTACTGGCTCTGACCCTGGAAAATCCTCACAGTGTGAAGTGTGCGTAATGTGAGGTTTCACAAGTCTGCAGGTGTATAATATACTCATGGCCACGTGACCCCAGTTCCCGGTTGTGACCCTGGAAAATCCTCACAGTGTGGAGTGCGTGCAATGTTAGGATTCACAAGTCTATAGTCATATCATATACTCACTGCCACATGACCGCCGTTCCCGGCTTTGACCCTGGAAAATCCTCACAGTGTAGCGTGTACATGATCTGAGGATTCACAATTCTGCAGCTGTATAATATTGTCATTGCCATGTGACTGCTATGACCAATGGAAAATCCTCACAGTGTGGATTGCCCAATGCGAGGATTCACAAGTCTGCAGTCGTATCATATACTCATGGACACGTGATCACTGTTACTGGCTCTGACATTGTAGAATTCTAACAGTGTGGTGTGCACACAATGTGAAGATTCACAAGTCAGCAGTCACCTAGAGTGACAGAGTGACTGTAGACTTGTGGATTTAGACCGGACAACCCCTTCAATTTGTAACAATCATGGTGGCTTAGTGGTTCTTGGATTTGTTGTTGGGTCTTGGCTTAGAATCCAAGCAAAGGAAGCATTTAATCGTAGGTTATAATTTGTCTGTGATTTTCCTTGGTTTCCTCAATTTTCTAGGAATTCAAAACAGCATACTGAAAAAGGAACGGGGTTTTCAGGGGTTTTTTTTGTAATGATGAACTCTCCACATCAAATAAATGGAGTCTGACTCCTGGCACCCACACAATCAGATGATAGAAAGAACCTTTTGGCGCACTGGTGCTGGGGTATAGCATAAATTTTACATTTCCCTTTAATTATTGGTCTAGTAATTATTTACATTGTCCTAGTATCACTAAAACATGAGTGCTTTAAAAATCAAAACATCTGTCCATGGCTTGTGTCTGGAATTGCAGAAACGCTACACTGAAGTGAATAGGACAGAGCTGCAGTACCACAGATAACCTGCGGACAAGTGTGGCGCTGTTTAGAGAAGATAATTCCATGTTTGTCTCACCCTGCACAACATATTTTATTCTAGCATAGTTTATTTGCAGATTTTACTGTGTGAAGTAATTTCTAAAGAATCTTTAAATCTATATCTAAAGTATTGATGAAAAGAATACTTTAAATACAGGTAAGCTTTGTAAGAACGATACTCTAATGAGTGAATTATGTTTTTTGGAATGTAAAAATCACTAAATATTCTTGCCATCTTGCTGAACGTTCTACATAAAGCTGATAATGGAGTCACGCTAATCAGTGGCCAAATATCTGCGTGCAAAATTATTTACAGATTCAATTTTTCCTATACAAACAAAATGACTAACTTCAGTCGGTACCGACGTTTCCAAACTGTTCCGAAATCATTATTTTTAGTATTTTTTCTTTTTGCAAAATATCCCAAATCAAGGTTTATTAGTATTACTGTCTCCACAATGTGTAAGCAGAGGCTACAGTGTCTAGAAAAGAATTACATTTGTTACTTGCATGAGCTGAACATTTAGATGACAGCACCCATCAATCACATCGTTGTATATATCTATTAGTCCCAAAAAAATGGAAGGATTTAGAAATAAGCTATTCTCTTTTATAAAGCCGTCTGGGCTTACGCTCCGGCAGGCAGCCCTACCCGGTGACATACGGCTCTCCGTTTGAGCTCGCACATTGAACGCTGTCAATCATTTCATGAGATCACCCACTAGGTCCAAAATCCCAGAATTAACGGAGTACAAATTATACAATATGTCAAATCTTTTCCCATAAAACAGCCAGCTACTTTTTCCTCTACCCTAATGCCGATGTTAAACCTTTAAGGACCAAGGGAATTTTCATGTTTGCGCCTTGCCTTCTTCCAAGAGCTATGACTCTTATACTTATTACTGTCGACATAGACGTATGAGAGTTTGTTTTTTTGCAGGATGAGTTGTAGATGTTCATTTTACTAAAATACTAAAACACAAGACCAAAATTCCAAGTGAAAATGAACTGTTGAAATGTTTTAATTAAATTCAATTCCGCCATTGTTATTGGGGGGGTTGGTTTTATTGTGTTTATTGTGTGGTAAAAATGAATGGGTAATATGATTGTCTGCATTATTTTGATAACGATGATAGCAAACACGCATCAGTTTTTTTTATTTAAAGGGAACCTGACATCAGAAAATTGCCTATTAAAGAGGTTGGCCATTATTGATGGCCTATCCTTAAGATAGATTATCAGTGTCTGATTGGCCGGGGTCTGACACCCAACGCTTCCACCAATAAGCTGTTCTCGGTGCCGGAGGCTACAGCAGGTTGCCATAAATTCTCAGTTATGGAGCTGCCCCATCAGCTGGTGCTGGGTACTGCACATCCTATTGAATAGAATAGGAGGTGGATGTGCAGTACCCGGCCGTGCCCGCTATTGGAAGACAGCACAGTTACGAAACGGAGCATTTTCAGCCACCTGCTGCCTCTGCCAACACCGAGAACAGGTGAATGGTGGGGATGCGGGTTGTTAGACCCTGGCCAATCAAACATTGATGACATGTCCTATCCATATGGATAGGCCATCAATGTAAAAGTAGTGGACAATCCCTTTAAGTTTATTAACTTAAATACCAGGCCCCTGCATGCAATGATTATTACCATGATGTTTTTAGCTGAGCTGTGTAGTGGTTATGCTGTAACTCAAATAATGGTATAATGCCTCAAGCATATGGAAAAATATTGGAATATACAATGAAAAATGCTACTTGCTAATTTGAACATGTGAATAATGAATTGCATACCTGCCATGAATATTAGGAAAAAGGAGATATTTAGCAATCGCATTGATCAATGTAACTGAGCCCCAAGACCTCGTCAAGGTATATCTCTACATTGGGGTCCCTAGCTCTGTGACCCTAACTGTGTGTCATCTCATTGCAATTAAAAACTGCTGTGGATGGAGAGGGGTAACTAAGAACTTTCTTATATAGGAGATGGAAAAAAAGAAAAGTCCTTAGTTACCCCTCTCCACCCACAGCAGTTTTTATTGGCAGGTATGCAATTCATTATTCACATGTTCAAATTAGCAAGTAGCATTTTTCATTGTATATTCCAATATTTTTCCATATGCTTGAGGCATTATACCATTATCTAAGTTTGATGTGCAGCCTTATCCTTGTATAGTATGTATTTTTTGGCTTGCACTCATAATATATATATATTAGTGCTCACTTCAGTTATCCTATTCAGTTATATGTATTTTTTTTCTGAATGTGAACACAGCTCCGCCCCTTTCGGCCATGTTTTTTTCCATCTCCTATATAAGAAAGTCCTTAGTTACCCCTCTCCACCCACAGCAGTTTTTAATTGCAATGAGATGACACACAGTTAGGGTCACAGAGCTAGGGACCCCAATATAGAGATATACCTTGACGAGGTCTTGGGGCTCAGTTACATTGATCAATGCGATTGCTAAATATCTCCTTTTTCCTAATATTCATGGCAGGTATGCAATTCATTATTCACATGTTCAAATTAGCAAGTAGCATTTTTCATTGTATATTCCAATATTTTTCCATATGCTTGAGGCATTATACCATTATCTAAGTTTGATGTGCAGCCTTATCCTTGTATAGTATGTATTTTTTGGCTTGCACTCATAATATATATATATATATATATTAGTGCTCACTTCAGTTATCCTATTCAGTTATGCTGTAACTGGCCGCCAAGAGTAAAAAGCTTTTACTGAGAGTTAGCGGAAGGGTACAGTACACTTGCCGAGTCACCGATTTCTCGCTTTTTGATTGTCAACGCTAATGTATTTGAAATCCAGTGCAGACACTTACATGATCTGGGCTCAGAACACCTCTCATAAGCTGAAATGTACAGTATACACCTCACTGGCATGGTCACAATAACCAGGGGTGTCAACTTGACTTTTTAAGTTTTTCTGAATAGCTTATCAAAAAATCACGGACAGACAATATGAAACTGTACTGGAATTTCTGGTGGTTGGTAACCCTTATAAAAAGATGTGCGAACGGTGGACAGTGAGGAGCAGAGGGGCTGGAGAGGTGAGCCATAAGGTGAGTATAAGTGTTTTGTATTTTTAATTTCTTGGCCCTTTACAGATTCAGCAGGTACCGTTTGTTGAATTCACGTGGAATCATATTACAAAAACATTTGGCCAATGTAGATTTTTGTAATATTCCAGTTGAAATCTATTTTACTTAAAGTGGTTGTCCACTCATTTAACAATGATGGTCTATCCTTAGGACAGGTCATCAATGGCTGTTCGGTTGGAGTCTAATACATTGCACCCCTGCTGACCACCTGTGCTCAGTCCTGGCGGTGACAACAGGCGGCCGAAAATGCTCAGTTCCAGAGCTGCCACAAATTTAGATAGCTGTAGATAGCTGCCTCAAATCAATAGGAGGCTGATGTGCAGTGCCCAGCTGTGGCCGGTATCAGTTGACTCGGCAGTTCCGGAGTTGAGCATTTCCTGTTGAAGAGGGTCCATCACATTCACGTCACTCGTGAATCACACTGTGAATCAGTTTTCACGGTAAGTCAAACATACACATCACTCAACATTAGTAAAGGTTAAAACATTTCTTCACCATCTTACACATCCAAAAAGAGTAGAAATGGTTAAACAAGACAAACATTTTTATGTTCTAGTGTAAAAAAGCCTTTTAGACCTTTTCATTTATATATTGCATAAATCTTCTTTAGAAATGAATAACTATAATTCATCTTCTAAGCCCTCTGATCCTCATTATTTTATATCACGTGCCTTAATTAAATCAATATATATTCAAAATTTGTGTGAATTATTAATAATATATTATATTGCAGACTTACAGCAATATAAATGACTGCCTTTCTGTGTTACTTTGGTTGTTAATACAGTTCTGTAATGAAAGGTAGAAATGTAAGATTTATTGAGCGAATGTTTAAAATAGATTTCTACTATAAATTAATTAAAATTATTGAATTATGCAAGAATTCCTATTGGTTTATATAAAATGTATTGGTATATTAAGAGATGAATATAAATTCTATAGTTTTGGAAACATAAAAAATAGGCTATAATAAAAATCTGGTGCCTAGAAAGTCTTACAAAGGGATAAATACAACCTCAGCAGAACAACACTTGACTAGCGATGAGCGGACCTCTGGGACTCTGGGTTCTGCGGGTTCTAACGAACTTTAGATAAAGTTCAGTTCTGGACCTGAACTTGACCTGAACCTCATTGGTTGGGCAGTTCAGGTCTCCACCCACATGCAGCCAACCATAAACAGATCACTTCCAAGGTGGGGTGGGTGACCTTTTTTTCATTTTTTTTAATAACACTCTTGTTACTCCCAGTGCGAGTCATTTAAACAATGCAAGTGGCTCACACTGGGTCAAACACCGAGGTTAATTGAGCACAGCAATGCTCGCTGACATGGTTTGCATACTGTTACGGCTGTACGCCGGATGAGTCCTCTCTCTCGGGTCAGAGTTAGGGTGCCTCCTGTCTCGCCACTGTCCAAGACCCATTCTATGGGTGCTGCTCTGCCTCGGTGCCATTTACAGCAGTTGGCCCATTCCTCTGCATTGTTACTGGTGGCTGTTTAGCTGCCAGAATCTGTGTGGAAATCAGGCGAGTGTGCATGCGTGGGCTGAGTCTTTTTCTAAGTCAGACTCTTTGTCCAATGTGCATGCGCGTCTCATGTCATTATTGGATTGGCCGTCAGACGTCAGCAGTCCCAATGATGTGGCCTTTTTGGACTGGCCGTTGGACGTCAGCTGCGCTGATTGGACATGAGTTGACTAGGTGGTGCTTAGGTTATTGAGGGACACCACCGACGCCAGACAGTGCTCAGTCTTCATTTGTCCTGTAGTGAGAAGTTGTTAGGCTGATCGCTTGAATGTTGCGTTGCTTTTCAGATATTACCGATGTCAGCGCTGGTTAAGCGTACTGAACACTGCTATTAAGCAGGTCACTTGAATATTGCGTTACTTATATAGTTACTACCAGTGACAGTAGTGGTTAAGTGTACTGAGCACCACTACTAGACAGGTCGCTTTAATATTGCATTACTTATGTAGTTACTGACGGTACAGTACTGGTTAAGCGTACTGAACACCACTACTAGGCAGGTGCTTGAATATTGCGTTGCTTATGTAGTTACTATCGGTGATAGCGCTGGCTAAGCGCGCAGCTCACCAGAACTTTATTATTTTTAGCAGGTGCACCTGCGTGCTGATTAAAGGTGTCACTTCTGCATCTTAATCCCTGAGTTTTTATAGGCGCTCCTATTTCAACTGTGGTGGGGTCACCTCATCACGGCTGTTCTTGGTAGTATTTGTGTGAATTAACACTGACCATTTGCGCCTTATTAATTTGAACCGAATTATACTGAAGTCTGTAGTTGTCTGTCCAGCTCTCTGGGCTCTTTATCCATCCATAGCACGGTGGACCACGTATTGCGCTTAGGATTGTATGAACCACCCTCCCCCTAAGCCACCAACCCCATAACACATACGTAAAGCACCTGAACTCCAAATTTGAACCCTTTTTTTTTATATAGTATCTGTTCGGCTCAAACACTGAATGTTAAAGTTTGGGTCCACTCATCTCTTCACATGACAAATAACACTATCACTATTATTTAACATCTCTAAAATGCAGGGCAAGGTGTCAAATTAGGAATACCCTTACTGCTGCCATAGGAATTAAGAGTGAATATGAGCATACCTTTGGAGCTTTGGGTCACTGGCAGCAAACGAACTGAACCTCACGTGTCTGAACCTGGCCTAAAGAGATTCAGAATCACTGATTGGCAGTTTGAGTCTCTGCCACATAGAGCCAGCCATAAGCAGATCACTTCTGATAGAGGGTGGTTGGGCTTTTTCATTTTTTTTTCGTTGTACACTACATGTGATCACACTGTTGTTACCCCCAGTGCAAGCTGATCAAACACTGCAAGTGGCTCTCACAGAGCTGAGCACCGAGCGTACCTGAGCACAGCTTTGCTTGTGCTAGTTAAGTTCACACGTAAAGCATCCAAACTCTAAACCCGAACCCTGTTTTTATACGTTTTTGTTTGGTTCTACAACTGAACCTCGGGTTCACTCATCTTTAATTATAAGTTTAAATAGCAGTGAAGTGCTCTTAATCAAAATGTTCATCAGTAAAGACTTCTTTACATGCGTCGATATCTCGCGCGATCGCACCCGCCCCATCGTTTGTGCGGCACAGGCAATTTCTTGCCCATGTTTCTCAAAGTCATAACCCCCCATCACACATACTTACCTTCCAAACGACCTCGCTGTGGGCAGCGAACATCCACTTCCTGAAGGGGGAGACACGTTCGGCGTCACAGCGACGTCACACAGCGGCCGGCCAATGGAAGCGGAGGGGCGGAGATGAGGGGGACGTAAACATCCCGCCCACCTCCTTCCTTCCGCATTGCCGGCGGCCGCAGGTAAGCTGCAGTTCATCGTTCCCGGGGTGTCACACGGAGCGATGTGTGCTGCCTCGGGAACAATGAACAACCGGACGTTCGATTTATAGAAAATGAGCGACGTGTCAACGAGCAATGATAAGGTGAGTATTTTTGCTCGTTCACACTCGCTCGTAGCTCTCACACACTACAATATGTCAAACGATGCCGGATGTGCGTCAATTACAACGTGACCCCGACGACATATCGTTTGATATATCGTAGCATGTAAAGCCCGCTTTTTTTTATCTGCCTCTAGAAAAGTGGAAGTTTTGACAGTTTCCTGGTCAGAAGTATTCAAGCATGTGTTAACGTAATTGTTGCTGTATATCAATCTGGGAAGGATTATAAAACTATTTCCAAATATTTCTGAGTCCATCATTCTACATTGAAAAAGATTATTATTAAAGTGAAAAAATAAGAGTTTAAAATATTCCCAGCAGTGGAAATCCCAACAAATTCTTACAAAGGTTAGAAAAATTTCAAAAAAAAATCCAAAAGCTACGCTCAGAGTCTACAGGCCTCATTTAGCATTTTAAATATTCATCTACATGGCAGCTCAATTAAAAAAAACTGAACAAATATGGCTAGATTAGAAGTGTTGCTAGGAGAACTTCTCTTCTATGTAGACAATAATATGGCATCTCAGCAAAATTTTTGAAAGTTGTATCTGAGCAAACTACAAGATGTCTAAAGCAATGTCATTTGGAAAGATAGGACTAAAGGGAATATTTTTGGCCCTGCGTTATATTATGAATAATCGTCATAAACAATTTATACCAACTTTCAAGTGTGGTAGTAGAGAAATAATGATTTAGGGTTGTGGTGCATCCACAGGACATGAACATCTTGCAAGCACCTTACAGTAATGGAGTCAACCATCATATCTTTTGTATATCAAAGCATTATAGAGTCAAATAGAAGACCTCTACCCAAAAGTTGAAGCGTGACCAAAACTGGGTCATGAAATAAGACATTGTTCCCAATAACAGCAGCAAATTTACATTTGAGTGGCGTAAAAAGAAAAGAATCAAGGTGTTACAATGGTCCATTCAAGCTCTAGACCTCAATCCAATGCTGTGGTATGACCTTAAGAGAGCTGTGCATAAACGATGACCCACAAACTTCACTAAATCTAAGCAATGTTGTAGAGAGTTTGCCAAAATTCCTCTGTTGCATTGTGAGACATTTATAATGTCGTACAATTAGAAATTCAAGTTATTGACATTAAAAGTGGTTCTACAAATTATGCATTCATGTGGTGTACTTCATTTTTCACTCACTGCTTCTGTGTTTTGACCATAATTTTTAAAAATACATAATGCATAAATTGTCGTGCAGTGTAGTTCATCTGAGGTTACATTTACCTAATTCTAAAACCTTCTAAGGACCAGTAATTTTTTATGTCTTGGGATGTAAAAGCCAAAAAAATTCAGAGGGTGAACTTATTTTTTTCTTATACATGTATAGCTAGAGCATAGAAAAGAAAGTATAACAAACATATCAATAGGATTAAAGCGTTGGGATAAATTTAAGGAAAAGAATATATACTTGTGAGGCAGCGTCAGTAAAGTGTTTTGTGGGTCTTAGGCCAGAATTCAGGTATCCTTGTTTCTTTTTTGTATGGGCCACAATGTCCAAAGAGACCATAGGTCCTCTGACTCAAATTAATAGCCTCATAGGCTTGTCATTAGGTTCAGGCATTGAAGTCCGTATATGGACTAGTTGCCGGTCATTACCATTTCATATCACACAGCGTAAATTGACCTTTAGTTTAAACTTGTTCTTTAAAATCTTCCTTTACATCCCTTCTCATAGCTGCAGCACACTTACAGGAGAAGTTCTTAAGGAGTTCTTAGTGACATAAGAGTCTTGTAAAGTTTTCTACCTTTTTTCTCTAACTCTGAATTGTTTTTTGTAGAGACACGAGGGTCTGGGGTGCTTTCATTCGCTGGCCTGGTTATCATTGGAAAGTCCAAATAAACCGGTGCTCATTCCACTGGATGCCCATAATCCCTCCCCATGGGCAAAACAATACTCAGACAACACAGGGTGAGATTACCACACTCAGGGTGAGATTCCCAATAGACAATAGTATATAGTACATTACTAGCAAGGACAAAAGATGGTGCAATTGACAGAATCTCACCCTTACGTTGATTCACCAGGCATTAGAACCTACACGACTTCTGGGCATCCAGGGCCATTCCCAAGCCACACCCTGCTTTTAGCAGGAACCTACGGAGATAAGATAGTGGCAAGCTTGGAAAGCCAACCAAGCACAGTGTGGTTTGTAGCCAGGTGACCTGATAGTCCCAACCTGGGTTCTCCAAGTGAATTTGTGGACTCAGTGTTGGTGCGGTGGAGCATTTCTGTGATCAATCAGCTGGAACCACAGTCCCTAGGCTAAAGTCCTGTATAATCACACTGGTGATAGAAGAAGTCCCCTTTTTATATCTCTCAGCTCCCATTACAGGGCATTTGTGCACAACAAGATTAGCTTGACTTCTAGGATACTCTTGTATCGCTAAGCTATATGTCAAGTATCCAACGCTTTTGGCTGAGAAACAGAAATAAGTGTTCCAGGCGGCACACAATCCAAGGTGCACGTGTCCGAGGAAGGCATCCACAATATAACTTGAACAAACGACCGGCACTCCAAATCTTCTGGAATTTATAAGAATTTATTCCATATGAGAATATAGGCATAAATTATGCGCATCAGCTAATAGTGAGCCTTTTTCAAACATATCTCCAATTCTTATAAATTCCAGAAGATTTGGAGTGCCGGTCCTTTGTTAAAGTTATACTTTGGCTGAGAAAAACTCGAATATCATCTGGCTTCCTTCACCGAACTTGACAGTTCATTCAATTTCACGATCCGTTAGCCCCTTTTTCTCTTGCTTCTTCCAGATCTATTTGCACCCATCAGAGCCTAGTCTATGGACTTTCTTCTTATCTCTCCAAATCACCCATTTCCAATCTTTTACTGTCCACTTTTCTTATGATTTTACAATCTTGAGCTTATGCTTCTTATAACTGTATTAAAGTTGAGGCTTCTTCACCTTTTTTAGAGCTACCATTAAATTATTGTAACATATATCACACAGTGCTTGCATGAATGTTTGTGAGCTCACTATTATGACACATACAAGCCACTTCCACTGCCATATTTGTTGTGCCACAACTAATAGACCTTGTGATGAGCTGACTTGTTGATTCCAATATGTTGCCTGCACGTCCATCTGTTGGCTTTTGCATGGATGGATGGGCTTCATTTAATATTCTTCCAACTGTCTTGGCCTCACATTATGCAGTTTGGCAATTTTTTGGCCAAGAGAGCTCTATCGATGAGCTCGATGATGCTGTTTCTCTGTTCCTGGGAAATATTCTTCATGTCTGCTCCTCAATTCAAACCAGTGATATTTTTTGCTTGGGAATCCACCAGATTTTTCCCCCATCAGGAGCAAAGCAGTAATAGTGTAGTGACATGACAAAAATCTGCATAACTAATCATATGCGAAATATTTGTAAGTTAAATCTATATATGAGATGGTAGATGTTCTCTATAACATGAATGTAGTCTCACGCTCAAAGCTGTAGTGGATGATGAGATATGGAACCTGAAAATCAAAAGTTCATATTATTGTTACCCTTTTGCTTGTCAGTGTGTTTAACTATAGTATCACCCAATCCTCAGTGTTGATGAAAAGTACTTATTTCCTTGCACTACTTCCATGTTAAATTGAGCAATAACAGTAAATCAGCGAGTTTAACTGGGCAAAAGAAAACATCTTCACAGTATGTTACCACTATCAATGTGTTTTCTCAGCATCTCTCACTCATACCTGCCATAGAGTAGTACAGAATGACACAACCATCGCCCCGTGCAACTCGTCAGACTTCAAGACATGCTGCCGTGCAAGTTAAAGGTGATGATCATCATTTCTATTAGTTGTTTTCTTTCTGGTTAGACTTAAACAGTATCAATCACTGATTCTATAAATATATAATAAATGTTAAAGCAGTTGTTCATGAGTTTGTAAAAGGGAAGAAAATAAGGAATGCATTGAAAGAACGAAATAACTTATACTGATCAAGGAAATCACTACCTGCTCTGGTGTTGCCATGGTGGGCAATGGGGATGATGGGACAGGGAACATGTAGGACACATAAGTGAAGTGAGTATTCTTTTTTTTTTACATTCTACGCTTATTATGCTCTGGGGTCCGGAGAAAACCTTAGAATTTTTCATTTCCACTGCAAAGCCCCTTTCAAAATGCTTATTCTTTTTTCTAGTAGAACAGAAATGGATGAGTTAAATCCGTGGTGCAGGTGGAAGAAGCCGTGAAGGATGTAGCCAGATGATTAGGGAAATCAGGTAGTTTATTAGTCAACGTGTTTCTTCTTCAGGACAAAAAATGTTATAATCTGGATATGGCTTACCGCTGTGCTGGTGATGGAGCGGGGTCACAGGAGGCAGGGTCAGCGATACTGGGTGCTTAGAGAAGGGAGTATCACTGCAGTTTAGCTGCTGAGTATGTTCACAGGATGGAGGGTCAGCAATACTTGGGGACTTGGGGGTGTTGCTGCGGCGGGTACCGTTGATCTGCTGGTGGCTTTGGATTTCATTGAACTGTCAGTGATTCAATGGAGCCTGCAGTCCACAAACAGATCAATGGCACCCGCCGCCACGACACTCTTGAGCCCAAAGAATCATTGACCCATCTGAGCCGCAACACCCCCTGCTCCGAGCCAGCAGCATCGCCGACCCTGCCTCCTGTGAGCCTCCTACGCCACTTCATCACCGCCGCTCCCCACTGGAGAGCTCATAAAATACCCACTAGGATTATAAGATGGACCCTAATTTTATCATTAATTATTAGGTTTTCCTATTTTCCTCCTCTAAATTTGGGGTGCGTCTTATAAACCAGTACATCTAATAAAATGAAAAATACGGTAAATAAATAAAATAATTAGGCAATAGAAGACATAAGGGAGCTGATCGAAGCGAGCACCAGCATCTGTGGGAGAAGTATGGAATGGACTAAGAAAAGGTGAGTATATATTTTTTTTAGCATCCTTCAAGATTTGATTTGCAATAAATTTATTTTGATGCAAATTTAATGCTGAACTCACATTTCAGCAGATTTCCTCATCTCAAAAACAAAAATATCTTAATCCTGTTGCAATTTCTTTTTATCTAATAAACAACTAATTTAATCTTTCATTAGCTATCAAACACCATGAAAAAAAGGAAAAATAAATATAAAATATATATGTATATATGTATATATATATATATATATATATATATATATATACTACAGACCAAACGTTTGGACACACCTTATCATTCAAAGAGTTTTCTTTATTTTCATGGCTCTAAAAATGGTAGATTCACATTGAAGGCATCAAAACTATGAACTAACTAGAAATGAGCGAGCCTCTAGAGGCTCGAGTTCGGTTCATTTCGTCGAACGGAGGCCGCGGTCGAGTTCGGTTCGACAAACCATTCGACGAACCTCTCGAACCCCATTGAAATTAATGGCAGAAAAACACAAACACATAAAAACACATTATAAATGTACACATGCAGTTAACAAACATTGCCATTACACTTACAGGTCCATGCGACGCGTCCTGCACTCTTTCTCCCGCCGCTTTTTCTTCCGATAATCGCTGCGTCCTCCCGGTAACCAGCACTGATGAAGGGCCTTCCGTGACGTCAAAAAAGCATGTGACCAGTCACGTGTCTATTATCTCATTGGCTACAGACTGGTCACATGGCTAGACGTCATTGCTAGGTCCTATCAGTGCATCTCTCCGGTACGCGGTGCTCATTTGTGCATCCCCGTATACCGGCGAGATACTCTGGCACATGGTCGGTTCCCCGTTCTTCTTCCCCGTTCCGTTATTTACCGGCTTCCACAACCGGTCAATAATGAAGATCACCGTTGCTATAGTAACGCGTCTGTCAGCGGTGATGCCACCGCTTACAGCACGCAGCTGCTGCTCACTCACTGAGTGATATAGACTGCACGGGAAGCAGCAGCGTCTTCCTCCCATGCAGTGCTGTCTGATGTAGTAGAGCTGCATGGGTTGAAGGAGAAAGAAGACAGACGACCATGAATCGTGGAGGGATGCGAGGGAGTAATGAACATAGAGTCTCTAAGTGTGTCTGTGTATTTATTTCTATTAAAGTATTCTTTCTCTGTGTAGTGTCTTTTTTTTAACCCTTTATTGGAGACCCTTAATGGCCGGGTCAAACTTGCCTGACATTAAGAATCTCTGACTTAATACTAGCTAGTAAAACAAAGCTAGTATTAACTCATTATTACCCAGCAAGCCACCCGTCACCAGGGCAGCTGGAGAGAGTTGGATACAGCGCCAGATGATGGCACTTCTATGAAAGCGCTATTTTCTGGGGCGGCTGTGGACTGCAATTCGCTGCAGAGGGGCCAGAAAGCTCGGGCTAACCTGTGCTGCGGATTCCAATCCCCAGCTGCCTAGTTGTACCTGGCTGGACACAAAAATGGAGCGAAGCTCATGTCGATTATTTTTTTAATTATTTCATGAAATTCATAAAATAATAAAAAAAGGGCTTCCCTATATTTTTTGTTCCCAGACGGGTACAAATAGGCAGCTGGGGGTTGAGGGCAGCTGTACCTGCCTGCTGTACCTGGCTAGCATACAAAAATATGGCGAAGCCCACGTCATTTTTTTGGTGGGCAAAAAACTCCTGTATACAGTCCTGGATAGAGTATCCTGAGCCTTGTAGTTCTGCAGCTGCTGTCTGCTCTGCTGCATACACTAGTGAATGGAGCATGCTGAGCCTTGTCGTTCTGCAGCTCCTGTCTGCTCTCCTCCATACAGACAGACAGCAGCTGCAGAACTACAAGGCTCAGCATACCATACTCCATCCAGAACTGTATGCAGGAGTTTTTTGCCCCCCCCCGAAAAAATTATGTGGGCTTTGCCATATTTTTGTATGTTAGCCAGGTACAGCAGGCAGCTACGAGCTGCCCCCAATCCCCAGCTGCCTATTTGTACCCGGCTAGGAACCAAAAATATAGGGAAGCCTTTTTTTAATTTATTTCATGAATTTCATGAAATAATTTTAATAAAAAAATGACGTGGGCTTTGCCCAATTTTTGTGTCTAGCCAGGTAGAACTAGGCAGCTGGGAATTGGAATCCGCAGCTCAGGGTGCCAAAGCTTTCTGGGCGCCCATGCTGCGAATTGCCGTCCGCAGCTGCCCTAGAAAATGGCGCTTTCATAAAAGCGCCATCTTCTGGGGCTGTATCCAACTCTTCCAGCTGCCCTGGTGACGGGTGGCTCGCTGGGTAATAATGGGGTTAGGGCTAGCTGTATATTATCAACTGGCCCTAAGCCCAAAATTCATGGTGTCACGCCAATATTAGACATGGCCACCATGAATTTCTAGTACAGATAAAAAAAACACAACACAGAAAAATATTTTCATTAGAAATAAAACACAACACAATTAGTGACTCCATCTTTATTGAAATAAAGAACCCCCCTCTGCAGTAATCCTGGGTCAAGGGTCCCGCGCCGTCCAATCCGGATCCAATATCATCTGATCGGTTTGTTGGAAAGCAAAGCGATCAGATGATGTGTCAGGTTCAAGGACCTGAATCACATGACACAGCAGCTGATTGTATAAACGGCTTTTATACAATCAGCTGATGCATCAGTGCAAAAAAAAAAACTACACACTTCTGGGCAGACTCCTGTCCGACAGCATCAGCTGATAGTTTAGCCGGCCGGGCAGTAAAAAGCCGGCCACACCGCTCGACTTATAGTGTCAGCTGATTCCGTCAGGTGACCACATCAGTTGATCATCGCCAGGTCTGAGAAGGAGAGAGAGAAAAAAGATAGAGAAAAGAGAGAGAGAAAAGAGTGAGGAGAGAGAGAGGGAAGAAAGAGAGAGAGAAGAGAGAGGAGAGAGAGCGAGAGAGAAAGAGGGAAAAAGAGAAAAAGAGAGACTGAGAAAAAGATAGTGAGAGAAAAAGAGAGAGAGAGGGAGGGGGAGTGAGAGGAGAGAGAGGGAGAAGAGAGAGGAGAGAGGAGAAAGAGAGGAAAGAGAGGGAGAAGAGAGAGGAGAGAGAGAGAGAGAAAGAGAGACTGAGAAAAAGAGATAGAGAGAAAAAGAGAGAAAAAGAGAGAGAGAGGAGAGAGAAAGAGAGAGAAGAGAGAGAGAGGAGAGAGCAATGCAGCCTCATTCCGTGAACTTCTCAGATTTTAGAGGTGTGTCCCGTGGCTCACAGCTGATGACCGGATTCTCCCCTCAGTGCATAATTAAACTAACTTGTAATTAGAAATATTTAATAATTATCATTTAAAATTAAAAATTAAAAAAATAATAATAATAATTTAAATTATTTACCGGGACCAGGACTAGAACTCGTGAAGTTATGCTTGTTAGGCGATCGCTCTATCCACTGAGCTACTGCCTCTAATGATAAAGATTGGCAGATTTGGTAATCTTGAAGTTTGCATTGCTGAAGTCTCTGCTGACCGCGTGATTCACTTCATTGCTACGTGGAGCTGATACAAAGCACTCGTGTTCTGTAGCAGAGCTGACAGTGTCGTGTGGATTACGTCGGACCTGGAGGGGTATTTGGGTATTTTAATACAATGGTGAAATGGTGTTTTTTTTGTCTTTTATTCCAAATAAAGGATTTTTCGCTGTATGTGTTTCTTTACTTTCACTTTCAGTTTAATCATGTAATGTATCTCGGGGAGACACCTGGCATGATTAAACTCATTATTACCCCTATTGCCACCGCACTTGGGCAATTCGGGATGAGCCGTGTATAGTCCCGGGACTGTTGCATCTAAAGGATGCGGCAATTCCGGGCGGCTGCTGGGTGATATTGTTAGAGTGGTGGGCTCCCCATAATGTGGCGCTCCCCATCCTGACAATACCAGCCTCCAGCTGTGTGGCTTTATCCTGCCTGGTATCAAATATGGGGGAACAGCATTTTTTTTGTATTATTTATTTATTTATTTTACTGCACGATATCATTTAAAATTAAAAATAAAAAAACATAAAAAAATTCTTTACCGGGACTAGAACTTGCAAAGATATGCTTCTTAGGTGATCGCTCTATCCACTGAACTACTGCCTCTAATGATAAAGAGAGGCAGATTTGGTAATCTTGACGTCTGCATTGCAGAGTGAAGTCTCTGGTGACAGCTCGATTCACTTCATTGCTACGAGGAGAGGACAGCGCGATCGTGTTCTACGGTGCTGCTGCATCTTCATGTAGCAGAGCTGACAGTGTCATGTGGATTACGTCGGACCTGGATGTGTATTTGGGGATTAATAAACTGGTAAAAGAGGTGTTTTTTTGCCTTTTATTCCAAATAAAGGATTTTTTGTTGTGTGTGTTTCTTTACTTTCACTTTAATCATGGAATGTATCTTGGGGAGATGCCTGTCATGATTAAACTCATTATTACCCCGATTGCCACCGCACCAGGGCAATTCGGGATGAGCTGGGTGGAGTCTCGGGACTGTTGCATCTAATGGATGCGGCAATTCCGGGCCGGCTGCTGGGTGATATTGTTATATAATAATAAATTCACTTCACTCAATTTGTAAATTTGAAAGAAGGTGAAAAAATCATTTATTTTAAACAAGTGGTCAAGCAACATCCAACGACGTTTTGAGCCGCCTGGGTCTTAGTCAAGTTGCTGTATAGTAGGTGACTGAAGGGTGAAGGATGATGTGCACTGAGGCACGGAAGTATATGGAAAAAGTGCCTTGGAGATATATATGTTATGCAGGCGCAGCAGCGCTATTGCTATTTGAATCTCGTGTCCTGATATTGTTAGGCTGGAGGGCTCCCCATACCGTGGCGCTCTCCATCCTGACAATACCAGCCTCCAGCTGTGTGGCTTTATCCTGGCTGGTATCAAATATGGGGGAACCGCATTTTTTTTAATTTTTTATTTATTTATTTTACTGCACGATATAGACCCGCCCACCGGCGGTTGTGATTGGTTGCAGTGAGACAGCTGTCACTCATCGTGGGTGCGTGTCTGACTGCAACCAATCATGGGCGCCGGTGGGCGGAGAAAGCATGGAATACCTGATTGAATAATGAAGTGGCAGTCATTTTCTAAAGAGGAAAAGACACCATAGATTTGTGACAGCCGTGCAGCGAGACGCCCATGATCGGTGAGTAGGAAAGAGAGAGGGATTGTGCTGGGGATGCAGGACGCATGCAGATATCAACTTGAGCACATAGCCTTAAGCGGGCTTTACACACTGCGATATCGCCCGAATTTTGTCGTTGGGGTCACGGTTTTGGTGACGCACTTCCGCAATCGTTAGCGATATAGCTTTGTGTAACAGCGTTCAGCGATGTAAAATCGTCGCAAAAGCGTGATTTATCGCTAATCGGCTACACGGGTCCTAATTCCCAAAAATCGTTACTTCAGCAGTAACGAGGTTGTTCCTCGTTCCTGCGGCATCACACATCACTGCGTGTGACGCCGCAGGAGCGAGGAACGTCTCCCTACCTACCTCCCGGCCGCTATGCGGAAGGAAGGAGGTGGGCGGGATGTTACGTCCCGCTCATCTCCGCCCCTCCGCTGCGATTGGGCGGCGGTTCAGTGACGTCGCTGTGACGCCGCACGGACCGCCCCCTTAGAAAGGAGGCGGTTCGCCGGTCACAGCGACGTCGCCGGACAGGTATGTGTGACGGCTCTGGGCGATGTTGTGCGGCACGGGCAGCGATATGCCCATGTCGCGCAACAGATGGGGGCGGGTACGCACACTAGCGATATCGGGACCGATATCGCAGTGTGTAAAGTAGCCTTTACTGTGAAAAGCCAAGGTTTTTTTTATCGATCCGTTCTCGAACCTAAATCGAACTGTCGAGCTTTTAGCAAAAAGCTCGAGTTCGAGCTCAAGCTCGAACACCCCCCAAAATCACTCGAACATGAAATTGCCGAACTTCGAACCTCGAACATCGCTCATCTTTAGAACTAACACATGTGGAATGAAATACTTAACAAAAAAGTGTGAAACAACTAAAAATATGTCTTATATTCTAAGTTATTCAAAGTAGCCCCGTTTTGCTTTAATTACTGCTTTGCACACTCTTGACATTCTCTTGATGAGCTTCAAGAGATAGTCACTGGAAATGGTCTTCAACGGTCTTGAAGGAGCTCCCAGAGATGCTTAGCACTTGTTGGCCCTTTTGCCTTCACTCTGCGGTCCACCTCACCCCAAACCATCTCGATTGGGTTCAGGTCAGGTGACTGTGGAGGCCAGATCATCTGGCATAGCACCCCATCACTCTCCTTCTTAGTCAAATAGCCCTTACACAGCCTGCAGGTGTGTTTGGGGTCATTGTCCTGTTGAAAAATAAATGATGGTCCAACTAAACACAAACCGGATGGAATAGCATGCCGAGGCAAGATGCTGTGGTAGCCATGCTAGTTCAGTATGCCTTCAATTTTGAATAAATCCCCAACAATGTCACCAGGAAAGCACCCCCACACCATCACACCTCCTCCTCCATGCTTCACGGTGGGAACCAGGCATTTAGAATCCATCCGTTCACCTTTTCTGCGCCGCACAAAGACTCGGTGGTTGGATCCAAAGATCTCAAATTTGGACTCATCAGACCAAAGTACAGATTTCCACTGGTCTAATATTCATTCCTTGTGTTCTTTAGCCCAAACAAGTCTCTTCTGCTTGTTGCTTGTCCTTATCAGTGGTTTCCTAGCAGCTATTTTACCATGAAGGCCTGCTGCACAAAGTCTCCTCTTAACAGTTGTTTTAGAGATGTGTCTGCTGCTAGAACTCTGTGTGGCATTTTCCTGGTCTCTAATCTGAGCTTCTGTTAACCTGCGATTTCTGAGGCTGGTGACTTGGATAAACCTATCTTCCGCAGCAGAGGTGACTCTTGGTCTTCCTTTCCTGGGGCAGTCCTCATGTGACCCAGTTTCTTTGTAGCATTTGATGGCTATTTGCCACTGCATTTGGGGACACTTTCAAAGTTTTCCCAATTTTTTGTACTGACCGACCTTCATTTCTTAAAGTAATGATGGACACTCGTTTTTCTTTGCTTAGCTGCTTTTTCTTGTCATAATACAAATTCTAACAGTCTTTTCAGTAGGACTATCAGCTGTGTATCCACCAGACTTCTGCACAACACAACTGATGGTCCCAACCCCATTGATAAGGCAAGAAATCCCACTTATTAAACCTGACCGGGCACACCTGTGAAGTGAAAACCATTTCCGGTGACTACCTCTTGAAGCTCATCAAGAGAATGCCAAGAGTGTGCAAAGCAGTAATCAAAGCAAAAGGTGGCTACTTTAAAGAACCTAGAATATAACAAAGATTTTCAGTTGTTTCACACTTTTTTGTTAAGTATTTCATTCCACATGTGTTAATTCATAGTTTTGATGCATTCAATGGGAATCTGCAATTTTCAGAGTCCTGAAAATAAAGAAAACTCTTTGAATGAGGTGTGTCCAAACTTTTTGTCTGTACTGTATATATATATATATATATATATATATATATATATATATATATATATATATATATATTTATTTATTCTTTTTATCTTTACTTTTTTGTACTCATAATGTTTGCGACGTAATTAACCTGTCAATTACTTCTTTTTTTAATCTATAAGGTCATATTGTCAATATGAATACAATTTTCATTTGTGTTCATTTGGCATTTTTGTTGTATGTCTTTTACGTAAGATAGATTTTAGCGGAACTTTTAATGATCTTCAAACCTTAAAAAAAAAATAGTGGTCTGGTAATAAACACCATCAGCACAGCTTGACATTTAAAGATAAGGGATTAAAGTTTAATCTGGTGCTGCAGTCTGCTATTATATTTATAGTCTTTAATAGTTCATGGTGTGCAGACGACTGCTGCAGAATAAAAGGTTTCGAAAGTCAGACGTCTTAGAAAGATGATGCTCTTTGAGGAAATGACTTACTGCAACTAAACCCATCCTTGCGCTATCGATAATTGCTGCAAGGATCAATAATGTAGCCCCTTAAAAGCAAAACACCGTTCTATGAACAAGTGAAATTCCCTTTTCTTAAGATTTACAGATGTGATAGGTATTGATTCTTTCAAGGCAGTGATAATATCGCTTCCATAGTACGATACACATCATGGGGTGCCGACTCTATTGTGTCTTCAAGATATCATGATGAATTATCTTAAGACTCATCAGTTGTAGTATTTTACTCTCTTTACTTCAATGGTAGTTGAGTGACAAGGCGCAGACAAGGACATGTCAATATTGTGATTAGATTCCCTGTCTTCTTTGCTGGGTGACAGATATTTTTATTCCCTTTTCCATGTATTACGGTACATGAGTCTAGATTATTCTATATGGAACTGATATTTAAGTTATTCTTCATACATTCAATTATATTCTATAATATTTTTTACGTCGGTCAGGTTTTGTACTCATGTTGTACTCATTTTTAACTAATGTTACAATGACGAAGTATTGTTTTGTAAGGATACTGCAATACCAGACATAATGTCACGGCTGTGTCATGGGTGACAGACAGTCATGTGGTTTCTGGCAATAGAAGGTCACAGCATAAGGCTGCGCAAAATGCTCCCTGACTTTCTATTGTTCTTGCTGTCAGTATTCATTGTAATAGATAGCTTTCCTTCTGGGTTTTCATCTTCTTTTGGACCCACCAGGAGCTCACCTTCCACACAACTGCTGATCATCAGTATTTTCCTGGTCATTAAATACTCCCTTCTTCCAGGGACTTGTGCTGATGATATTATTCAATCCATTCTACCTCTGGTTGCAAGCAGGTGGCTTCTTCTCATCCATAGTATTATTGCTGAAACTTTGTGGAACTCCACTGAGTTGTCTGTGGATAAGTAGTTAATTCCTTTTCTCCCATGTGTCCTCCTTGTGTCTTCCTTTAGCTTTTAGTAGGGTTGATGAAGAGCCATTTTCTATTTAGATGAAAAAACTTTATAACTCCAGCGGACAAATTTGAGGATGCAGGTATATATTAAAAATTTTTTTTTTTGCATTTGCAAATCTTTATTTTGAAAAACTTCCATAAAATTGGAACCACACTTCTGGGCGGTGAAGGAAAGAGATTAGGAGTGGTAGCCTGCTTGGTCTACGCGTTTCGGCGTACAAGCGCCTTCTACATGGTCTACATTTTAGTAGGGTTGATGAAAAGTCATTTTCTATTTAGAGTCCAGCACTAGGGTCAGGTATCCGGATTGCCGCATAGGTGCGGAGACTATCTAGGTTGGGGAGGGACCCCAGGGGCCAGCAGTAGGTTTGGTCTAGAGTCACCATCTCCCAATTATCTAGACACAAAGGTACCCTTCCCTTTCACTGCTCGCTTGGTACTACCTAGCATGACACATAACCCATGTCTAGAGTACAGCTGTCCTTGAAGAGTATCCAGCACTGTTTTCTAGAATATTTAGTATATTTTTTTTGGTGGTCACTATATACATCAATTATGCAAGTGAATATAAGAAACTTTATAATATATTCTATTTGAAAATTCAGCTTCTTTCTTTTATGACACACTTCTACCCTTTTCTCTGCAATCACCATCTAATCATTGAAAAACCCAGCTCAAACCCATCTTAGTCAAAGCAAGATAAACTGCCAAGAAAGTGAGGTATCAGGTTACACCTCCCTTTATACTCTATGGTCAAGAGAGGAGGAAAAGTGAGGACTTCAGTGAGAAATTAAGCAAAGGCAGAAACATGTAGATAGTGCAGCAGTTAGTGAGTGATTTAGCTTTTCCTAGAGCTGGAATAACAGCAACATAGCTTAGTACAGCTGCATAATATCCTCCATGCAGCTGCTGCTTCCGAATATGATGTTAACAGAGCAGCTAATCTCCATCCGTTAAATCAAAGAAAACTGAAAATTGTTGAGAAAAAAAAATGTATTAAAAATGCAATAGATTTCTGCACAAGTGGAGGCAATCTAAAGACCAGATTGGTGATGTAGCGTTTTTTTTGTTTTGTTTTTTTTTTTTTAATTCTGATGGCCTTTTAGAGTTCAGAAATGGATTGCTGAATCCATGGAGAAACACATTGCAAAAAAAAATATTTGAAAAATATTAATTTTTGAGAAATTGGAGTAAAATTCAATTCACTTATCACTATAGGTGAGCTCATATGCGTCTATTTTCTCCATATATTTATATAAAATTTTAGAACCCATGAGTATTTTCTTACCTTTCCTCTTGGCTTGACATAACCTGATTTACATGGCAACAGGTTACCAATTTTGATAAAAAAAGATGCTTTTAAATGACTTTTTCAAAAAATATTTATGCTATATGTTTCCATATGTGTCCACCCTCTGATTATGATGTGAATCGCGTGAATGGGTTTTGCAATCGTGTCACTATAATGTACTGGATATCTATGATGAGAAAATGGAGCATTTAATGAAATTCACACAAACTTAAAGGGAACTTTAAACACAGCGACATCGCTAACGAGCATACCCGCCCCCGTCGGTTGTGTGTCACGGCAAATCGCTGCCCAACCACCCGCCACGCAGAACATCCCTAACACCCATCACACGGACTTACCTGCCTAGTGACGTCGCTGTGGCCGGCGAACCGCCTCCTTTCTAAGGGGCGGTTCGTTTGGCATCACAGCGGCATCACTAAGCGGCCGCCCAATAGAAGTAGAGGGGCGGAGATGAGCAGCCGTAACATCTCGCCCACCTCCTTCCTTCCTCATTGCCGGCGGCCACAGGTACGGTGATGTTCCTCGTTCCTGTGGTGTCACACACAGCAATGTGTGCTGCCGCAGGAACGACAAACAACATTGTACCTGCAGTAGCAACGATATTTGAGATTTGAATGACGTGTCAACGATCAACGATGTGGTATTTTTGATCGTTAGGGGTCGTTCCTGTGTTTCACACGCACAACGTCGCTAACGAGGCCGGATGTGCGTCACAAATTCCGTGACCTCAATGATATCTCGTTACCGTTAGCCTTAAGGGTTTATCTGTAGTGCAAATGTGTATAGGAATGGCATTTGGCCGCCTTGCTCCAGTCCCTCTCATCTGACCGTGAACTGAACAATCTTAACCCTGCTTTACACCTTAGGATCCAGCATACGATATTGTATGCGATCGTAACCGCCCCCATCGTATGTGCGGCACGTTCAATTTGTTGAATGTGCCGCACAAACGATTAACCCCCATCACACGTACTTACCCGTCCATACGACCTCGCTGTGGGTGGCGAACGTCCACTTCCTGGAGTGGGAGGGACGTTCGGCATCACAGCGACGTCACGCGACAGCCGGCCAATAGAAGCGGAGGGGCGGAGCTGAGCGGGTCGTAAACATCCCGCCCACCTCTTTCCTTCCGCATTGCTGGCCGGGAGCCGCAGGACGCAGGTAAGATCTGATCATCGTTCCCGGGGTGTGACACACTGCGATATGTGCTACTCCAGGTACGATGAACAATCTGACGTTCAATTCTAGAGAAATTAACAATATGCGTGCGATGAACGTTTTACCGTTCAATCGCAATCGCACGTACCTGTCACACACTGCAATGTACCTTACGATGCCGGATGTGTGTCACTTACGACGTGACCCCGCCGACACATTGTAAGATACATTGCAGCGTGTAAAGCGGGCTATAGAATTGGTTATTGACTGACTCGCATTCCAGGTAGTTTACTGTTGTAACTTAATCACTAACTGCAGTAATAATTCATAAAGGTTAACAAAAAGACGAAATGGAAAGTGTGACTATACATCAGGAATTGAAGTCTAAACTTTGGTGTGATGTGTGGAGACGACTTAGAGGTATTTTTTTCTTGTTTGGCTCTTGAAATCTGTTGTCTTAATGGAAGCCAAGCACAGAATAGCACTTTTGATGGAAGTACAGTATTTACTTATCTAAGTACAAAAGGTGCAAGCAAAATTATTCAACCCCCATTGCACGTTCATTAGGTTTATTAGCAAAAATTTCAAACCAATTAAATAAGAACAGTTTAAAAAGCTTAAAGGAAATCTGTCACCAGGTTTTTGCTACCTAATTTAAGAGCAGTATAATGTAGAAAAAGAGACCCTGATTCCAGCGATGTGTCACTTAGTTTACTGGGTGCAGCAGTTGCGATTAGAGATGAGAAAACTCGAGAATCCATGTTCTTACTGAACACAGACTTTACAAGAAAATAAAGTTTGAGTTTGGAGATTGGGTGTCTTACAGATGCCAATGCTGTGCTCGGGTACGCTCGATGCTCAGCCCAGTGTAAGTGTTTGATCGGCTCACACTGGGGGTAGCAACAGCATAAATGGATGTTGTGTGCACCAAAAAAATAAAAAATGGAAACCTCTGCCCACCGTCCCCAGGAAGTGATCTGTAATGGCTGCCTGCATTTAGGGGTAGATCCAACCTGCCCAATTAGTTACTTCCATTGGAGTTGAGGTCAAGTCCAGGTCCCAAACATTTTCAAAAGTCCAGCTGTACCTGCCAAACTGAACTTCCATAAGTCCGCTCATCTCTAGTTGGGATCCAATCAGAGTTTTTAGATGCAGCATGTAGCAGAGCTCAGAATCTAACCCCACCCACACCACTGATTAGCAGCTTTCTATGTATATTGTTTATTTACAGTAAACTGCTAATCAGTGTTGGGGGTGTGGTTGGATAAGTTCTCACTGGCCACCTAGTCTGGGCAGTGATAAACCACTGCTGACAAAAAAAAAAGTGCATTGTATTGTATTCTATTGCATTGTATCCAAACAACAGCGCACAGCTAATAAGTGGCAAATCCATTAAATCAGTGTCTAAAGGCCCAGTCACACTAAGCAACTTACCAGCGATCCCAACAACGATCCAACCTGATAGGGATCGCTGGTAAGTTGCTAGGAGGTCGCTGGTGAGATGTCACACTAGCGACACTCCAGCGATCCCACCAGCAACCTGACCTAGCAGGGATCACTGGAGCGTCGCTACACGAGTTGCTGGTGAGCTCACCAGCAACCAATGACCAGCCCCCAGCCAACAGTGCCACGTGGAAGCGATGCTGCGCTTGCTAACTAAGGTAAATATCGGGTAACAAACCCGATATTTACCTTGGTTACCAGCGCACACCGCTTAGCACTGGCTTCCCTGCACACCTAGTCACAGTACACATCGGGTTAATTACCCGATGTGTACTCTGCTACGTGTGCAGGCAGCAGGAGCCGGCTTCTGCGGAGGCCGGTAACCATGGTAAACATCGGGTAACCAAGAAGCCCTTACCTTGGTTACCCAATATTTACCTTCGTTACCAGCGTCCCCGCTCTCACGCTGCCAGTGCCGGCTCCCTGTCCCTGCACACAGCCAGACTACACATCGGGAATTAACTCGATGTGTACTGTGGCTACGTGTGCAGAGAACAGGGAGCCGGCACTGACAGTGTGAGAGCGGGGACAATGGTAACGAAGGTAAATATCGGGTAACCAAGGTAAGGGCTTCTTGGTTACCCGATGTTTACCATGGTTACCGGCCTCCGCAGAAGCCGGCTCCTGCTGCCTGCACATTTAGTTGTTGCTGTCTCGCTGTCACACACAGCGATGTGTGCTTCACAGCGGGAGACCAACAACTAAAAAATGGCCCAGGACATTCAGCAACAACCAGCGACCTCACAGCAGGGGCCAGGTTGTTGCTGGATGTCACACACAGCAACATCACTAGCAACATCGCTGCTACGTCACAAAAGTTGTTCGTTAGCAGCGATGTTGCTAGCGATGTTGCTTAGTGTGACGTAGCCTTTAGCCTCTATGTTAGATTACATAGCAAAAACCTGGCGATAGATTTCTTTTAACACACTAAATCAACAAATAGTTTCTCCAAACTAAACACGAGATGTCACTTTGTATGACTGCTGCAGGCACAGATTTATTCACAGCCCTAAACAGAATCTCTAAGAAGAGCACACAACTGCAAATCAGGTTTTGTCTCAAACACTCCTAATGTAATAATCAATAGCTTCTTAATTGCATTAGATGTGCTTCAGATATAAAAACATCAGATATCTGGACTGGATAGTGGTTGTTCACTGACTCTTGATTGCATGTTCAAAATATTGCTAAATTGCTGGTCCAAAAATTAAGAGCAGAGATCATTGCCTTATACAAATGGATACAAAAAAGCACTGAATATTACTAAATAAATGCATATTCAAAGCTAAAAGAACACTGACTACACAATCACCGGCTTCCTCCAGATTCCTGAGGGAGCAAGTAGGGAGGAGGGAGCAAGTCCATCATATTTTGAAGATTGATATGACAGAACTCCTAATCATATACCTTCACTAACAAGAAAGTACCATAAAAGTCAGCTTCAACATGTTCAAAATCATGTTAAGGAGCCACAGAAGTTATGGGATTCTGTCCTGTGGTGAAATGAAACAGAACTGGAACTTTTGGACATATAGAATATTAAATATACGTTGAAAAGACCACCCTGCCTACACTGAAGCATGGCGGTGGCTCTCTGATGTGGTGGGCAGCTTTTCTTGCTCTGGCACTGGAAACCTGAAGCATATGGAGAGCAAGATGGATTCAATCCAGTATCAGGAAAACCTCATGCCTCCCTTGATGAAGCTGGAGCTTAGGCGTCATTGAATCTTCCATCAGGATAGTGACTCCATACATACTACAAAGTCCACAAAGTCTTGGTTTCAGAATAAGTCCTGGAAGATTGTGTAGTGCCTGGTAGTTTCTTGGTTTGAACCCCTTCATTGAATCTACCTTGAAGACAATGACTCCAAAACATATCACAAAGTCCACTAAGTCTTGGTTTCAGAATAAGTTCTAGAAAATTCTGTAATGGCCATCACAGTCTCTTGATTTGAGCCTCATTGAAAACCTAAGCATACAAGTAAACTGGAGCACATTGCTCCTGAGAAATGGGCTAAGATTGTTGAGGGACACTTCCAGAAGCTGGTGTCTGACTATGTATCACATTGCAGCATGTCATTGCAGCCAATGATTGTTCTACTAACTACTAAAGACAATTGTGAGAAAGGTGGTCAACAATTCTGAGACAACAGTAATAATTAGAAGTTGTGTTTTGTGTTGAATTTAGAAACCACTTATATTGGTTGTGCTGAATTATTTATATTGCTGTTTGATTGGTTTAATGCAAATAGCAAACAGTTTGTAGCATAGAGATGAGCGAACCCTTGGAGGATTGGTTCGCGGGGCACATTAAACCTTAGAAAACATTCGGTTTGTGACCTTGACTTGAACCAAACCTTAATAGAAGTCAGTTATTGGGCAGTTCGTGTTTCCACGCACATGCTGCCAGCCATAAACAGAACACTTCTGGGGAGGGTGGGCAGGTTGTTCAATTTTTATTTTTTTTTGTGTGTGCACATTACATCAGATCACATTTATTTTACCCCCAGTGTGAGACGATCAAACACTGCACGTGGCTTGCACAAGGCTGACCATCACTCATACCCAAGCACAGCGCTACTTGCTTCAGTAGTTTGCACTCGTAACTCACTCGAACTTCGAACCCGAACTTTGTTTTTCTTGGAAGTTGGTTTCTGAACCTTGACCCTCAGGTTCGCTCAACTCTAGTTATGTGCACTATTATGATAGGCACTTTATAAGCTTTTGGATACTGCATGATACTGTTTGTCTAGACATAGAATGTGATACATCTAGGTATTTTTTACCTTTTTATCTTAGCAATGTATGTATTTTAGGTGTGGTCATTTGACCTTGTTATTTTACACAGTATTTAATTAATCAATTATTAAGGTTGTGTTCAGACCCTGTGGCCACCAATCAGCTAAAAATTCCAAATCTAAATAAATATACACCATCTGTATTAGAAATAAATTTTAATTATAATTTGTGCATAGGGGACTGTCAGTACCAATTGACTGAAAAAACCAAATACAGGCGCTCGGTGCATCATGGCATGGCCAAATATTTAAGTGCACCTTCCCACCTGCTTGTTTTCCCTCTATCTCCGCCCATGTCTGGCTCCATAAAATCAGAGCTGGGAGAATGACAATAGATGGAAATCAATCAGGTGGGAATGAGCACATAACTGTTTTGCCACACCATTATGCACCGAGCGCCTGTGCTTGGTTTGAACAGTCATTCGGTGCTGGCAGCTCTTTTAAGGCTGTGTTCACATGCTGTAATCACCATGTACCACTTCTTAAACAACAAAAGATGTAAAAAAAAATGCTTCATGTGAACATAGCCTTATGGATATGCTGTTGTAATTCACGTCACTTGACAAAGCTGTGGCAAAATGAACTTCAGAGCGCAGTACTTACATTTCCATATATACAATGTGTAGTTTTAGGTGATAGCAAAAATTATGGAATAATTTAAGAATAGTTAGCCTATTAAGATCAGATTATTAATTTTTGCTTTATTTGTCTGATGGTGCTACTCTATTGTAAAGTATTAATATAGTAAGATTTATTAGTGTTGTTACGGAGGGAACTTTACATTTCATCTTTGATCTATGTCTGTTATATGGTCTGTTTTAATTGAACTAATAAAATTATATGGATTCTAATGAGACATAAGGCTTTTGGTTTGTGTGAGGCTTATATTGTAGTAATTCAGAAAGTTTCCTAAAAAGGAAGTATAGCATTTCATGGCCTATGCATCACAATATGCCCACCTGTCACTCTCCAGGAGGAGAAATGAAGACCACTGTCAGATGCCTCTCACCTAGCCAAATCAGAACTCTTTATTTGCACTGATGAGTGGCAAATTCCCCAAATATATGTCTACAAATGGAGTGTCTTTGGCTCTTTATCCTAAGTTATGAGGCTTGTTAATGAGTAAATATTGACTTTTAGAATTGCTATTACCAATAGGTGACACTATAGTTCTAATTTTTTACTCTCTAAAGAAAATATTTGTATAAAAAGAAGGTATTCATAAGCCATTAATTTATATCATAAATTCCAAAAACAAGGAGTTTATACCTCTTTAGAATTTTGAGATCATTCTACAAGCTATTTCTTATTACCTGCCTAAGTGGGTCAAGCCCTTCTGCTGGGCTACACCTTCTTTTTGATAACCATCCAAGGTTCAGCAGACAGCTGGGTACTGGCATTATCAGGATGGGAAGGGCCTTGGTTATTTTTTCCCTTCCAGCCTAAAAATGGCAGCCAACAGCCACCCCAGAAGTGGCGCATCCATTAGAAGCACCAGTTCTGGCACTTTAATCACCTCTTGCCAAATGCCCTGGTGTGGTGGCAAATCGAAGAAATATTTTTGGGTGTGATGTCAGCTGTAAGTATAGAGTTAAAGAAAACACAGACACAGGAAAATTAAAGTTTATTTGATAGTTCACCAATTTATTACTTCATTACTGGTATTATCAGGCAGGGAAAAGCCATGGATATTTGCCCCTTCTCAGCCTGATATCAGCCCACGGCTGCTGTTTTACCTGTGGCTGGTCATCAAAAATAGACTGGGACCTCATTTTCTTTTTTATTATTATTATTATTATTATTATTATTATGGGCTGGGGAGGGCAGGGAAATTAATGAAATGTTTTAAAACACCACTCAAATGATCAGTAAAAAACAGCTATTCACATTGGCATGTACTGTTTTACTGTTTAGGTTTGCTCATCACTAGTCTTGTGGACAGATGAGACCAAACTAGACATTCTTTGGTAAAGTACAGTTTACCAAAGACCTAATGGGGCCTACAAAGAAAAAAAACTCATTACCTACAGTCAAATATGGTGGAAGCTCAAAATTGTTTTGGGGTTGTTTTCCTGTAATGGCACTGGGTGCCTTGACTGTGTGAAAAGCATCATAAAATCTGAAGATTACCAAATGATTTTGGGTTGCAATGTAGTGCCCAGTGTCAGAAAGTTGGGTTTGCGTCCTAGGTCATGGGTCTTCCAGCAGAACAATTATTTAAAAAAAAACTGACCCACACATCCTACAAGTGTGAATAGGTGCCAGCTGAAAAAACATAGCAAGTACAAGATGCATACAGATGCATACTAAAATGCCAACAATGTATAAGGTAACTCTGGTACTGCATTACTGTGATCTGAAAAAATGAGATTTTTAGTTTATCATTTGGCCAATGCATGTGAACCCAGAACCAATGGCAAGGTAAATCTCAATAATCCGGGTACCTAACTAAAAGGCCACTATCTAGGTTAAAAACATCCGTGTCTGGGCAGCTAGACTAAAAAATCTAACTTGAAATGCCACTATTCAGACTAACTTCCATGTTTGGGCAGCTAGACTCCTGCTACGATAAACTAAAAATCTCATTTTTTCCTATAGCAGTAATATAGTACCAGAGTTCCCTTATACATTGTTGGCATTTTAGTGTGCAGCTGTATGCATCTTGTATTTGTTCCAGCAGAACAGTGACACCAAACATACTTTGAGAAGTACCCAGAAATGATTAGAAACAAAGCGCTGGAGAGTTCTGAAATGGGGTCAATGACTCTGGATCTAAATCCCATTGATCATGTGGGGAGAGATCTTAAAATTGCTCTTGCGAGAAGGTGCCTTCAATTTTGAGAGACCGGAAGCAGTTTGCAAACGAAGAGTGGTCCAAAATTACAGTTGAGACATGTTAGAAGCTTGTTGATGGTTTTAGGAAGCGATTGATTGCAGTTATTTATCGAAAGGTTGTGCAACAAAATATTAAGTTGAGCTTGCCATCAATTTTGTCTGGCCCATTTTTGTGGGTTTTGTCTGAAATTATGTCCAATTTGCCCTTTTTTTCTCTGTTTTTCTTTAATATTGCAACACACACAAAAGAAATAACCATGTGTAGAACAAAACAATTTATTTGTGATGATTTTCTGGGAGAATAGTTAATGTTCTGGAACAATTTCAAGTGTGCCAACACTTTCAGCCATGACTGTATATTATTTGTGCGTTTGCTTATTTTATACCAATTACCAATAATTTGTAGAAGACTTGGATTCATGGGTATCGTTAAAAATATCCGTATATTCTTTTGAGAGTGAAGCTTTTAAAGCCACCCGCTCGAGAAAAGAAACCAACCTATATGTAAAATGCTTTCATCACTTTGAAACATGCACATTTAATTGACTTGAGGAGCTGACATTGACTGACATTGACATTTCGCTAATACATCTCAAGACAAGAGTCTTAGACTATAAATCTCAGGTAACCTGGATGGATTTGAAGCGCCATGATTCTAATGCAGCCTTTCTTATTAACCGAATGCCTTCAATTTCTTTGCCTTTGCTTCTTAATAAATTTAATGTGTTATTTTGCATAATATTTTACTCCAGTATTTAGTGACATTCACAATAAAAGCACACCAAACTAAGACTTCAAGCACATTGACCTTTATACAAGGGGCACCCAGAAAGGTACAAGGCCTTATTTTACCATAGTATGCCTCTGATTTTATATACTGTAGACATACTGAGCTTTCTTTTGTTTACAAAATAAATAGCAAGGATACCATGCTCCAAAAACTGCAAAAATGAATAGTCATGCTAGAATTTCTTACATAAGGCACTCAATAAGACTCAATAAGGCATGCTATGATGACCAATTAATTAGGAAACTTATTTGAAAATATATTTGCCTTATACAATGAAAACCTTTTTTTCTAAGCTTCTGTCCTCTTTAATGAGCATATCAAAAGTTTTAAACTCTTCAAACTTGGAATCACGTTCATCATGGGATCCGCTTTTAAGTTAAAGGGAACTTATCACCAAATTTGGCGACTATAAGTTTCGGCCACCAACACTGAGCTCTTATATACATCATTCTATAATACTGTATATAAGAGCCCAGGCAGCGCTCTACAATATAAAAAACATCTTTTATAATACTCACCTAGGGGGCGGTCTGGTCCGATGGTTGTCGCTGCTCTCCGGTACAGCACCTCCTCTCTCCGGTCCGGTGCCTCCTCTCTATGGATATCACCACAGATGGATCTGAGGCCGGCCCCAGTCTTCCTAAGTAGCTGGACTGTGGACGGCATTTCACCGCTGATCACAGCCCAGCATCACAGTGCAGCATGTCACTTATGCTCTCCTTCACTGCAGAGCTGCGCAAGCAGGAGCGATGCTCGGCTGTGATCAGTGGTGAAACGCCGCCCACAGCCAGTCACTCAGGAAGACTGGGGCCGGCCCCAGTGATGACAGGTCAACTGGAAGTGACATCACCGGATCTCAGAGGTCATGGAGCCCTAGGGGGTCATGCAATGGGGAAGAGTGTACTGCGATAGCGCCACTCAAATCCAGAATTGGCTAGACAAGGCATTTTGAAAAAAGTCTTCCCTATAAGTTTTACAGAGATGTGCCCACTATTGCAGAGTAGTCAACCACCCCTTTAAAATCCATATCCTATCTCTTACCCTCCCCCCTCTTACGCCGTTCTTACTGTTGAGCTTTAGAGCTCTTCTGTGCCATATTATTTCAGCATACCTTCATGCTCTATCACTTTTGATAATACATGCCACTCCTGCAATCTCAACAGCACACATCTCAAGGAGTGGAGAACAATAGCTTTATGTCGAACACTAGAAGTATAAGATTCCTTATGCAGAGTCTGCCATGCCACAGCAGAGGCTGGTACTGAGAACCTAAGATATCACATCTCCCTGACATACAGTATATCCTCCTATGTTGTATTATGCATTACATCTTGTAAATGTGTTTCCTTTGGAATAGTTTGCAATGAATAATGATCCTGTAGGCTGCAGCAATACTTGATATGTGGTTATGGTCCAGTATTATCAAGGTGTTTTTTTCAGCTTTTTTAAGTTTCCAGTAAAAGACCTGAAATAGGAAAAACATATTTTGCATAAAAACTTACAAAAAAAGTTGTTGCCTAGCATCAAATGCAGCATCACATTGGGAATGTGAGTCACATACAGGGAGCAATAGTCGCTACTCCCCCATAATGACATGGATTTGTGCAGCAACTTTATAATTTCCAAAGCAAGTCTATAAACATGCAGATGAAGGGGAAGAGACTTCTTATTTATATATGCCTTGGCACCTAAATTGCAGAATAGAGTAAAAATCAGAGACAAAATATATGCAAGCACTTGTAAAGTAAATAGCATAACCTGGCGGCTCCTTATACCTGATTCAGCAAGATGCCGAACTTATACTGTGAGGGAGAAATATTATTCCAGCGACACATTACTTTCTGGACCAAGATTGCCGAACGGATTAATGGAAACAATAAAACTAGATGTAAAGTAAATCTTGTCATTTTTTTTCTGCGGTACATCCAACCCACTTATGGCCGTCTTTATAGTTGAGGATTAAGGTGCAGAGCCCATTTTTAAAGATTCGCTTAAGAAAACACGAAGTCGTTCAACATTTAATCAACTTCAAGTCTATTCGTACTGTAAAGAGAAATATCATCAGTCATAAGTGTGCCACTGCGGCTCAATAATTGCAGAAAAAAGTCAGGCAGAATTATATATGACACCGGCGCGCTACACATTCAACATTTAACACTGAGTAGATTGCAATATATCCTTTTATATATATATATATATATATATATATATATATATATAATTCATTCCAGGAGTGTGCTCATAAACCAAGTTACTCATATAGCAAAGCAAATTTTCCCATAGGAAATAATTATAACTCAGACAATTCGTTCCACAACTGTAGCATTGTCCCTTACTGTTCCCCTATTGTGCCATTGTGCACATTGTACACACACACAAAACAAAAACATTATTCTCACCTATCCTCCATTTCCTCGTTCTTGCAGTCCACAGGCATGTAGACCCGATAACTATAGCGGTCGATGGAAGGGCTGCCACTCTCAGCACTTCAGCAGCTGACGGCATATGCATGCGCAGCGCGCTGCCTTTGAGAATACAGTACGGAGAGAGCTGACACTGCTCAGCACTGGCATCTGAAATGAAACAAAGACAGAAGCAGCCCCTGCAGCGGCTGCAATTGTTACCGGATCCACGTGCCTGCAGGTCACAAGAAGCAGCCAGAGCGGGACACAGCGCGGTGAAAGTACTGAACCGCAAGTGTGTGAGGTGAGTATTTGCTCGTATAGCAAAGCATTGCAGGTAAACCAAGTTCCAAATTTGCAAGAAGCTTTGCTTGTCTTGCAAAGTACTCGAACATCGGGTTATTCACAATTTGATGTTCCACTGTATATATATATATATATATATATATATATATATATATATATATATATATATATACTAGCTGTACTACCCAGCTTCGCCCGGGTTAATAACTGCTGTTAACAAAATAGAATGTATTAACAAAAATTTATTCTGCACACAAATATGTGATTTTGTGATGAGATTAATAATTTTTGAAAGTTTCTGTTTGAAAACCCGAGCAATAAGGTCATGGCGATTCAATGTTTTTTGGCCCGGCAACAGGTGCCCTCCAATTTCCTCCCAGGCAGGATTGCAAGTAAATGTGATGAAAAGATCTGGACGGCCATACTTTCTCACATAAGTCATTGCATCCTGTGTGTACTCATACATGTGTCTTGGGCTTTCAGTGACAGTTAATAGAAGAATAACCATTTTCCCAACTCTTTTTGATCAGCATCATTTGCAACAGCATCTCTAAGGTGAATATATTCCTCTGCCCTTAGCTTCTTTTGATTTAGTCAGATACAGTTAGGTCCAGAAATATTTGGACAGTGACACAATTTTCGCGAGTTGGGCTCTGCATGCCACCACATTGGATTTGAAATGAAACCTCTACAACAGAATTCAAGTGCAGATTGTAACGTTTAATTTGAAGGTTTGAACAAAAATATCTGATAGAAATTGTAGGAATTGTACACATTTCTTTACAAACACTCCACATTTTAGGAGGTCAAAAGTAATTGGACAAATAAACCAAACCCCAAAAAAATATTTTTATTTTCAATATTTTGTTGCGAATCCTTTGGAGGCAATCACTGCCTTAAGTCTGGAACCCATGGACATCACCAAACGCTGGTTTCCTCCTTCTTAATGCTTTTTCAGGCCTTTACAGCCGCATCCTTCAGGTTTTGCTTGTTTGTGGGTTTTTCCGTCTTAAGTCTGGATTTGAGCAAGTGAAATGCATGCTCAATTGGGTTAAGATCTGGTGATTGACTTGGCCATTGCAGAATGTTCCACTTTTTTGCACTCATGAACTCCTGGGTAGCTTTGGCTGTATGCTTGGGGTCATTGTCCATCGGTACTATGAAGCGGCGTCCGATCAACTTTGCGGCATTTGGCTGAATCTGGGCTGAAAGTATATCCCGGTACACTTCAGAATTCATCCGGCTACTCTTGTCTGCTGTTATGTAAACACAAGTGACCCAGTGCCATTGAAAGCCATGCATGCCCATGCCATCACGTTGCCTCCACCATGTTTTACAGAGGATGTGGTGTGCCTTGGAACATGTGCCGTTCCCTTTCTTCTCCAAACTTTTTTCTTCCCATCATTCTGGTACAGGTTGATCTTTGTCTCATGTGTACATAGAATACTTTTCCAGAACTGAGCTGGCTTCATGAGGTGTTTTTCAGCAAATTTAACTCTGGCCTGTCTATTTTTGGAATTGATGAATTGTTTGCATCTAGATGTGAACCCTTTGTATTTACTTTCATGGAGTCTTCTCCTTACTGTTGACTTAGAGACAGATACACCTACTTCACTGAGAGTGTTCTGGACTTCAGTTGATGTTGTGAGCGGGTTCTTCTTCACCAAAGAAAGTATGCGGCGATCATTCACCACTGTTGTCATCCGTGGACGCCCAGGCCTTTTTGAGTTCCCAAGCTCACCAGTCAATTCCTTTTTTCTCAGAATGTACCCGACTGTTGATTTTGCTACTCCAAGCATGTCTGCTATCTCTATGATGGATTTTTTCTTTTTTTTCAGCCTCAGGATGTTCTGCTTCACCTCAATTGAGAGTTCCTTAGACCCCATGTTGTCTGGTCACAGCAACAGCTTCCAAATGCAAAACCACACACCTGTAATCAACCCCAGGCCTTTTAACTACTTCATTGATTACAGGTTAACGAGGGAGACGCCTTCAGAGTTAATTGCAGCCCTTAGAGTCCCTTGTCCAATTACTTTTGGTCCCTTGAAAAAGAGGAGGCTATGCATTACAGAGCTATGATTCCTAAACCCTTTCTCTGATTTGGATGTGAAAACTCTCATATTGCAGCTGGGAGTGTGCACTTTCAGCCCATATTATATATATAATTGTATTTCTGAACATGTTTTTGTAAACAGCTAAAATAACAAAACTTGTGTTACTGTCCAAATATTTCTGGACCTACCTGTATATAAAAGACGTTCACTCTCAATCTTTCCATACATGTCAACAATAAATTAGTGAAAGCGGTGTCTGGATTTCAAGATGTGATTTTCCTCTGCAAATCTTGTCATGATCCTATATGCATAGAAGTCCATGGCAGACACTTTTTTTTCCTGAAGGGTTGCCTGTTGTAGGATCTGTCTGAGGTATTCCAAAGTGATAGCCATCCTGTCCCTGCCAAAAGATGATTGGATATTGCAGAGCATCATAGGACCTGTGAGTTTCTGCTACTCGTTGCAAACTATTGTTCCTTTTCTAAAGCACAATGTCACCTCTTTGAAAATCATTACCTACAATCACGATGGCTACCTCATCAAATGTGGGAGCATTGAAACGTTGCTGATGTTCACCTTGTGGTGTTTTGTCAGCTGGAATGACAACCTTGTAATCGTCATTTGGCATGCATTCAAGTGCAGTCTTGAAATGTTGAACATATGGATTGTTGGAGTGAAGGAACTGCTGCAAAATAGTGACAATATCAAGGGGGGTGTTAGGAATTAAAGAGTATCTCCGCTGAGCCTCTGCTTCTGCATTTTCCATGAAGAAGAGTTGAAGAAATTGAAGTTCTTCTCCTTGTAATGGAAGCAGGGACCCAACTGAGTGGTAAACATGTCCTTGAACTTCAAATGTCGGCATAAATCCTGTTGTAAACATCTCTTTTGTTGCACCAAATGATGTCATTTGGAAGCAGGAGTTGTACTTCCTAATGTTGTCCAAGAAATGCTTTGATATTGTACTCGTACCTGTCATCAGAGACTTTAGGGGATCTGGTGGTGACAGGAGAGGTGGAAGTTTTATCTTTCCATTTGCATAGCATAAACTCGGTGGTTCATCTTTTCATTCCAGAGCACTGCAGTACATGCAGACCACATCCATTTTTCCTATCTGAACTTTAGGATGATCCTGATAGTTTATGTCTGACTGGTAACAAAAGGCAGCATGTTTCAAATCTCCAACTATTTACTGTGCCCTGGTGGAAGAAATAGCAATTCTCTTAGTGGCAAGTCGGCCTTCTCTCTGCTGAGATGACTTATTGGCTCTTGAGGAAGCAGCTCTTTTTCTCTTATCTGCAAGCCTCACTTCCCTCTCCTCATAAAGTTCATTGGCTCTTGAGGAAGCAGTTCTTGTTCTCTTGTCTGCAAGCCTTGCTTCCGTCTCCTCAGAAAGTTCATTGGCCCTTGAGGAAGCAGCTCTTGTTTTTATGTCTGCAAGCCTTGCTTCGCTCTCCTCAGACAGTTCATTGTCCCTTGAGGAAGCAGCTCTTCTTCTCTTATCTGCAAGCCTTGCTTCCCTCTCCTCAGAAAGTTCATTGGCCCTTGAGGAAGCAGCTCTTGTTTTTATGTCTGCAAGCCTTGCTTCCCTCTCCTCAGACAGTTCATTGGCCCTTGAGGAAGCAGCTCTTGTTTTCATATCTGCAGGCCTCGCATCCCTCTCCTCAGAAAGTTCATTGGCCCTTGAGGAAGCAGCTCTTGGTCTCTTGTCTGCAAGCCTCGCTTTACTCTCCTCAGAAAGTTCATTGGCTCTTGAGGAAGCAGCTGCTGTTCTCATGTGTGTCAGCCTTGTTTCTCAGTCTTCACATTTTTCATTGGCTCATAATGCAGCTTTTCTTTTCGCATCAGCTGCCATTCGTGCCAAGGAATTCCTTTTCTTATGAGGCATTATTGTGGTAAAAATAGTCTGTAACTGACAGTTTCTATATCCTCTCACATCTCACATAGATGTGACTGACATCAGCCTTTCCACCAACACACCCTAACTGGCATCCTATTACCTCACACAAGCTTTGTTATACTGAGAATGTCCTTTGTTGCCTATATTAACCAATCAGAGCTCAGATTAATTAACTGTAGCAAAATAGAAGCTGAGCTGTGATTGGTTGCTATTGGCAGCCTGATAAATGCCCAGGCAACAGAAAGCCCTCCCCCTGACAGCATATATTAGCTCACACATACACATAATAGACAGGTCATGTGACTCACAACTGCCGTATTTCCTATATGGTACATTTGTTGTTCTTTCTTGTAGTTTGGCTGCTTATTAATCAGATTTTTATTTTTGAAGGATAATACCAGACTTGTGTGTGTTTAGGGCAATTATGTGGCAAGGTTGGTGTATGTGTGGTGAGATGTGTGCTGAGGGTGGTATATATGTTCAAGCACGTGGTAGTGTGTGGCACATTTTGTGTGTGTGTTCATATCCCCGAGTGTGGTGAGTATCCCATGTCGGGGCCCTACCTTAGCAACTGTACGGTATATACTCTTTGGCGCCATCACTCTCATTATTTAAGTCCCCCTTGTTCACATCTGGCAGCTGTCAATTTGCCTCCAACACTTTTCGTTTCACTTTTTCCCTATTATGTAGATATGGGCAAAATTGATTGGTAAATTGGAACGTGCGGGTTAAAATTTCGCCTCACAACATAGCCTAGGACACTCTCGAGGTCCAGATGTGTGAGTGTGCAAAATTTTGTGGCTGTAGCTGCGACGGTGCAGATGCCAATCCCGGACATACTACATACATACACACGCACACGCACACACACACACACACACACACACACACGTTGAGCTTTATATATTAGACACACACACATATATATATATATATATATATATATATGTATTTATATATACAGGTGAAACCAGAAGTTTACATGCACTTTCTAAAAAAGACACATCTGCATGTTTTTCTCACTATCTGACATGAAAGAAGAATAAACCTTTCCCGTTTTAGGTCAATTAGGAACCAAAATTATTTATATTTCCCAAATGCCAGAATAATGAGAGAGAATGTTTAAGTCATTTTTATTACATTCTGCAAAGTTAAAAGTTTACATACATTTCATTAGTATTTGGTACCATTGTCCTTACACTGTATGACTTGGGTGAAAGGTTTTGGCTCTCCTTCCACAAGCTTCTCACAATAGTTGATAGGAATTTGGGCACAGTCCTCCTGACAGAACTGGTGTAGCTGAGCCATGTTGGTAAACATCTGGTTTCAATTGTATTTATACATATATGTATATGTATAATTCGGAAGAGACGAGTTGAGTATCCCTCTCCATCTAAAATTGAGACTTTAAAAGAGGTCATTCTTGAAGAATGGAAAAAGATGTTGCAATATGTCATTATCTTGTTTGTTCCTTGCCTAGAAGACTTGGTGCTGCTCTTAAAAATCATGGAGGTCATACAAAATACTAGATGTAGTAGTTTTATTGGGGAGGTTCTCATTTTTTCATTAACTAATTTGAGTAAGTAAAACTGATGATTTTGTAATGAAAATTATATTATTAACCTTACTTTCATGTTACCGGTTAAAAAAATGTTCTATGAAACTCAGTTTTGTCAGACTTTTGAAAATTGTTCTTGTTTTCAGAGAGATACTGATTAAAATTTTACTTTTCAGAGGGGGTGTGGTAATTTATGCTGTGTACTGTATATATTGCCTACAAGATTACAAGTTTAGTAATATTTATCATAAAAGCCATGAACTGGCAGATAAACAATCTAATACATGACATCAGAAATGTGATTTTACATGAAGAATAATATAATGACCAATTTCAAGAATATTTGTCACCAGATTTCATTATATAAACTCTATACAGTACATTCCATACTCATAATCATCTTGGATATTAGGACAGGAGCACATGTTAACCAGTATTGTGCTATAATTATCTTAATGCAGATATATCACCTACCGGTTCACTTCTAACCAGCTGTTTTTTTCACCATACCCCTTTCCCCTATGGATGGTGGGTTCTCTCTTTTTTTTTTGGGGGGGGGGGGATTCATGTGTTTATCTTTTAACTTTGCACTTTAATAAACTATGCATTTTAGAAGTAAACTTTTTTCTGTGATTAATTTTTCTGTTTGGTTTCTCCAACCTATTGATTCCTGTGAATGACCCCCAGGGCAGGTAACAGGCTCAGGTATGGCCACAGGTGTCGGCAGGAGCTTAGGACCTGACAACTAGCAAGCAGACTGGTAGCCAAACTAACTAAGGACATTGAACAGGCACCTTCCCTAACAGGAAGATGCCTTAAATACGTAGTTCCTCTCAGCCACAGGCGGAGAGGCATTTCCTGAAAATAGCATGTTGGCCCATTAGGAGATGAGCAAGTGTGCGTGGACGTGCCCAAGCACTCATCCGGGAGACCTGGGCTCCGTGCACAGGCCCCAGGAGAGGAAGGAGGCAGCAGCACACATGGACGGCCAGGGGGGTTTGGGGGAGGACACAACCCGGCTGGGGTGGTGAGTAAGTTTGCATCCCTACAGGAAGACCATTGCTCTAGCTACAATATGGTGCCACATAAAGGCTCCAAAAACATAGTACATATTAGAGTCACTGGAAGCTAGTATGTCTGCACAGAACCTCTGTACTTAAAGCCTTGCTGTATGTATAAGGCCAGATAAAGGTTGAAAAACTTGGCTGTATTCTTAAAGAAACATTACAGTCATTAGACGAGAGCACAGTCATGTTTTTCTAAAGCAAAACACCCCAGTTTTGTACAGTTTGCCTATATCGTCCATATAATCCAAATGGTATACTATACAATGTGACCAAAGTGTGCACTGCACTCAATCAATTTTATATATCTTTATTTTTTTCCATGAACTGTAATTATTATTACTGTGAAAAACAGCGAATGGTTATATCTTGTCCTTGAAACATGAAAAACATGTAATATTGATTGCTCCAGGGGGTATAATAACAGTTTAACAAGCCTTGTAACTGACATTCACTTAAAGAGCTTTTATCAAGTCATTTAATTAGCTTTTCATAAATGATTTCCACGTGCAAGGTTTCCAAAAGTCACTTGTAAGACAATTGCATTGAGTATTTTTTGGCATTACCGGAGCTGATATTTGTTTTGGCCATGAGCTAACAAACAGATAAGAAATCTTTGGAGTAGACTTGAGCCAATCTGTTTTCTTACCTCTGGAGGCAGCAATGGTGCACAATAACACAAGCAAGGCATTGCAACAAAACAGTATGCCAGGAATAAGACCAAAAACCAAGATTAAAATTAACAATTCACTTGGTACTCACTAGATTGACAGCATATCCCTGCCTAACCTAAACATGTAAAGTGGATTAACAAAAATATAAACTGTAATAAAACTGTATAATTCACCTAAAATGATAAAACACTAAGGAGCAAAGGCGCAAAATAGGGTCTTATCTGGTGTAAACGGAATAAAAGAGAAAGAGGTACATTCACTTTTTCAAGTTGTGTGACACACAACAAGACATGCTCTTAATAATGGAGCAGCTGCTGCAGATACACGAGTGCATAGGATAGCGCGGACAAAGAAGAAAGAGACCCAAAGACATGTTCACCGCGCGCTGTGTTCCTTTCCTGAAGAAGAAGCTTGTAATGGCTTTTGTATTGAATAAAAAACACTTCTCTCCACTGGTGTGTCCTGGATGTTCCCTTGGAAAGTGTTCAGCAGCAGCGCGGAGTGGACATGTCTTCTGTCCCTCTCCTAAAATGTTGTCTTACTAAGGAAAATAGAAAGAGTGAATGTGTCATTTCAAAATAGCAGACAATAGATTGGCATGTGTGGCGCCCTGGACAAGCCAGGGGCCACAGAGCACAACATCAACACACCCCACACTCCCAGCAGGCACACCGAAGTCAGACACAAAACCCTTGTTGCCTTCCTCCAGAGGCTGATGATCACACCAGGGGGTGGGCCAGGCGGTTGGTCCCGCCCACCGAGGAGTTCACAGTCCTGGAGGCGGGAAAACAGACAGTCTAGTTATGACAGTGAAAGTGGAAGGAGGAAAGTGTGGTAGTGGAGGAACTGACTGACAGCGTCCGGGTGTGTGGCCCGGGCGGAACAGCAAGGTTGGCAGACGGTGGTGACCGTCTGCAGGAGTGGCCTATCGGAGTTTGCCGTAAGGACCGTGGACGGGCGGTGGCCCGGTGGTACCGGACCGGTACACAAGGAGAAGCCAGCACCATCTGGCAGGGGCTTTTCGGACCCCGGCAAGGCTAGGAGTCGCCGTGAATTTGCCGAATCCGTTAGTGAAGGGGACCTCCTGGGTTTCCAAACAGTCAAGTCCCGACAGAAGGCAACAGTCCAACCAACAGTGGGAGACACCGCCACCGCCAAGGCAACCGTTTCTCAGGGCCAGAGCCTGCGGGCAAAGAGGGGCTCCTCCAGCCCATATCCAAGCTGGGGAGCGGGTTACCGGTGGGAACCCATCGGAACCATCAACCGTACTTAGGTGCAGGGAAAGGCAGTCACCATCAACCTGCCGGGAGAATCAGCACCGCAGCCGTCTGTGGGACCCGTCCATCCAGCCGAGTGTTTTACCGAGAACTATGTCTTCATCATTGGGCTGAGTGAGTACCACCGTGCCGTGCGGCACAGCGCTGCCCCTGCGACCCTGCACCTCGCCAGGCCCCGTAACCCGTCTGCCATCCATCCCTACCCCTTCACCGGGCCCCGGGACAACCAACCCCCTACCCATGGAGGGGAGAACTAACAACAAAGCTGCTCCCTGTGACCGCTCCAGGGATCCCCGTCCAGAGCAGCGATGGTGTCACCATTATCACCACAGCCGTGGGTGGCGTCACGGACAATAAATCCCCACAATCAATCCCAAATCCCCTTTTCACTCACGGGCGAGGAGCGCCGCTCGAGTCCCCGGGATCCGGCCCACCGCTCGAGCCACCACCGAGCAGCAGCAGCCGCAGCATCAGCGGCGGCCGGACCCGAGCAGTGGGAGAGCGCAGCGTCCCCTCCTCCGCCCGCGACACATGCATCATCAACATCAGCTACCAGAGTACTTATGATACAGTACTGTATACTTTTCATTAATGGAAATCCATGAGTAGGTTCCTCCCTCTTGAGGTCTTGCTTTACACTCTACGACATCGCTAGCGATCTCGTTAGCGATGTGACACGCCAGATAGCAGACGCGATCTGCTGAGATCACACATGTGACAGGCGCTATAAAACGATCTGTGTGCGATCTCGGCTGATCGCATCTGCGATCTGACGTGTCACATCGCTACCGAGATTGCTAGCGATGTCGTAGCGTGTAAAGCACCCTTAGGAAGTTAAATAAAATGATCCCTTGATATTTCAAATCTATTGTCTTATTCCAGAGATATTCATATCTCAAAATTTAAACAAGCTGCTAAGATCTATGGGCCGGATATAGATCTCGATAAACTAATTTTAAATGAAAGAGTCTATTATCAGTGTGAGACATGTACTGGCTGATAGTCTGCTCTCCTAATCTCCTGTCTCTAAAGCTGGTGTCACACATAACGACGACGACAACGACGTCGCTGCTACGTCACCATTTTCTGTGACGTTGCAGCGACGTCCCGTCGCTGTCGCTGTGTGTGACATCCAGCAATGACCTGGCCCCTGCTGTGAGGTCGCCGGTCGTTGCTGAATGTCCAGCTTCATTTTTTGGTCGTCACTCTCCCGCTGTGACACACACATCGCTGTGTGTGACAGCGAGAGAGCGACGAAATGAAGCGATCAGGAGCCGGCACTGGCAGCTGCGGTAAGCTGTAACCAGCGTAAACATCGGGTAACCAAGGGAAGACCTTTCCCTAGTTACCCGATGTTTACGCTGGTTACCAGCCTCCGCTCTTGCTGCCAGTGCCGGCTCCTGCACTGTGACATGTGGCTGCAGTATGCATTGGGTAATTAACCCGATGTATACTGTAGCAAGGAGAGCAAGGAGAGCAAGGAGCCAGCGCTAACCAGTGCGCACGGCTCCTTGCTCTCTGCACTGTGACATGTAGCTGCAGCACACATCGGGTTAATTAACCCGATGTGTACTGTACCTAGGAGAGCAAGGAGCCAGCGCTAAGCGCGGCTCCCTGCTCTCTGCACATGCAGCACAGCGACGTTATGATCGCTGCTTCTGCTGTGTTTGACAGCTAAGCAGCGATCATAACAGCGACTTACAAGGTCGCTGTTACGTCACCGAAAATGGTGACGTAACAGCGACGTCGTTGTCGCTGTCGCTTAGTGTGACATATCTTTAACTGGTATTGGCCTCATCAAACAGACCAAGATAATGCCCAGGCATCCCTAGCCACACCAAAGTAATGATGTTTGGGTTTCACCATACTTAATGGAAGTCAATACTAAAATAAAAAGTCTTTCAAGTCTTATTTTTTGTGCCTCTTGAACCTATTACATTAAAGTAAGTACAAAATGAGAAGATAATTTTACTAAAAGAAATATTGTTACAGCCATAACAAGATGAGTGCAGCATATAGTCACTTACATGAAAGCTGCCTCTTCAACTGCACTTACCAACAACAAGGCTGCGCCTTTCTGTTAAGACTATCCCTTAGTTTAGATAGATTGATCACCCACACTCACTGCAGCAGAACAAGGAATCCACTTGGTTAAAAGTAACATGCACAGACAAATCATTAGCATCCAGAAATGTATTATGCCAAATACATAATCCAATGTTTCAACCTAGTAGTGCGCTTTAGCAACGCACAAAATCTGGTTAAAACATTACCTACCAGGTCGAAATGACACGTAATGTATCTTTCATAATATATTTCTACTTCATTTCCTACCTCTGATTTGGACATTACTGATTTGTCTATGGTAGTGATGAGCAATCACTACCATGCTTGGGTGCTCAGTAGTCGAAACGAGCAGGTTGGAAACTCAGACGGGCTTGAGTACCGAGCATGATAGTGTCATGTCTGCACCGGAGTCCGCTCATGTGACTTCTGCTTCGGTCACCAGGCGCCTCCGTATTTCTGTTGCGGACAGTGCTGGTGATGGAAGAGGAGTCAGTGCTAGTGGTTCTGGTAGGCACAGGCTCCGCCCATCTACTAAGCGGGTTTTCCCTGGGACCTGCAGTATCATTGGCTGACTGTGGTGTTGTGTATCTTCCAGCTGAAGTTTCCACCTTTCAACTACAGTCAATGGGAAGACACTACACCCTTCTAATTCTCCCTTCTGTCTGCTGGTCGCAGCCAGATATAGATTTGTGTTCCTGCTTGTTCCTGGTTCTTGCTCTGTTCTGAATATTGAATTCTGTGTTATAAACCCTGCCTGCTCTCTGTCTACCCTCCTGCCTGACGTTTTTGTACCTTGCTGCCATCTCCGGTTTTGACCTTGGCCTAATTGTCTGACCATTATTTTGTCTGTTGATTTTGTCCTTTTTCAGTATTTCCTTGTTTTACCCTGCCTGTCGACTACTCTCCTCTGGACTCAGCCTTCCACAGGTAGTGATCTCCATGGCCCTGAAGTAATCCCAAATCCCTGTATAGAGGTTAAAGGGTTTCAGTTTCCCGGGATCCTGCTTAGTAGGCGGCTTTCCTCCAGCCTCTCAGTGACACCCATTCTGAGACTGTGGTTCCAGCAGTGGCATAGCAACTGCTTTTGCCGCCCGGAGTGGTCGTCAAATTTGCCGCCCCCCTCCGTTGGGAAGGGGTGAAGAGGGGAAGGGAGGGTGGAAGGTGAGATTGGGGATAGCTACCTTACAGGATTGATCTAGACACCAGGATCACAGCAGATGGAGGAGGCAGTAGATAGAGGAGGGTGAGAGGTGGGGGAGGGGACAGCAGATGCAGGAGGGTGAGAGGTGGGAGAGGGTGGGCAGTAGATTGGGGAGGGGGCAGCGGCTGATGAGGAGAGCGGTGGCAGATGAAGGCGGGCAGCGGCTGATGGGGAGAGAGGTGGCGGATGGAGGGGCAGCGGCTGATGGGGAGAGTGGTAGCGGATGGAGGGGGGCAGCAGATGGAGGAGGGTGGTGGCAGATCGGAGGCAGTAGCGGCAGTGGATCAGGGGCGGAGACTACTGCTGCTGTCGCTGCTGCTGCAGTGGGGGCTGATTGGGTGCAGTGGTGAATCGGGGGCACTTACCAAATGGCACTTGCAGGGATCACTCTCCTCAGCTTTCACGGATGGAGTGAAGCTGAGGGGAGTGGTCACCTACAAGTCACCGGCCCCAGATCCAAGGTGATTGGAGAGAACGGTCACAAGGCCGATCTCTCCAATCAGAGCTGGGGGTGGGTGAAGCAAAGTTCACCTAGCTCTAGCCAATGATTCCCCTCCTCACCGAATCTAAGGTTTTTGCACACCGATTGCATCCACCGGGGCTCCGGGGCAGCGATTTCGCCATGACGTACTGGGTACATCATGGGTCGTTAAGTATCATGACGTACCCAGTAGGGTTAAAGATGTTCAGGAATGCAGCTGCGGATGGCCCTTTCCTATAAGCTTTCTATTTTTTTTTTTTACCCCCAAAATGACGCCCCCATGACACGTGCCGCGCGGTGTGGACCGTCCCCTCCGCCCCCCCCCCCCCCTTTGCTACGCCATTGGGTTCCAGGCAGATGTTACAAATAGAAGTGAATTGGAAATTTGAGCATTTTTCCAGAAGATCTCAAGTTTCCCATTGACTTCCATTACAGTATGCTTGGTACACAAGTCAAGCCTGTCCGAGTTTCAAATCTGCACATTTCGAGGACCGAGAACCTGAGACTAATAGTGCTCAACCTTCACTAGTCTATGGATAATACACAGAGAGAGGTGAAGTTCTCCACAGCCTTCTCCTTTTCCCTCCTCCTCCTTACATTCTCATATGACTGAGTATACAATTAACATATAAATGCCCATAATCTACATATGAATGTCCAAGGCAATTGACATCTTTCAGCTAAACTCACCAAGATCAGTACTGCATGGAGAATTGTATCAAGTGGTATTATATACTACGCTTTGCCAGAAATAGCCGATCGCTTTTATGTGGATTTTTTTTTTATTTTATTTATTTTTTTACATTGAAGTGACATAACTTAGTGCACAGGCTGATGCTAAATGATGTAACAGATCAGTAGAAAACCTTACAAATAATTTATATTCTGTGAATAGCTCCAAGGTGTCTGGAGACCATAAGTAATAAAACAAAATGATATGTGCTACAGTGTTATAAATAAGGTTTCTTACTTTTCCCTTTCAAACATTTTTGTAATAAATAATCTATGTCTGACCAACATCTTGTTCCTACCACCTCAGAAGATACAAAGCTCACACTAATAATGATACAAGATGGGATGAGACAAGGAAAAGTTTTTCACCGGGAGTAGAAGTGTCTTAGTTCTAGAATGTTCAGAGAATATATATGGAAGTTGTTCCAATACAATTTCATGCTCTAGTTACCAATCCTTATAGATATTCTATCTGGAACATTACTAAAGCATCTAGCAGTCAATCACATCTCTTACAGCATAAGGATATGAGTATGTTGCATTTGCAGGAGGCAATGACCTGCCTATTCATAATATTAATGAAGCCAGGGCTGCATGTGGCTGATGGTGCCTGGAATCTAGTGGACACAATCCGATTATGAGAACGATTATTGCAGAAGTGTAATGCGGGCGTCACACGATACGATCTATCGTGTAATCGCACAAGCGATCGTATCCGCTCCCGTTGTTTGTCCGTCATGGGCAATTAGTTGCCCGTGGCGCACAAAGTCGTTAAACCCCCGTCACACGCACTTACCTGCTGAGCGACGTCGCTGTGGGCAGCGAACATCCACTTCCTGAAGGGGGAGGGACGTTCGGCATCACAGCGACGTCACACAGCGGCCGTCCAATAGAAGTGGAGGGGCGGAGATTAGCGGGACGTAACATCCCGCCCATCTCCTTCCTTCAGCGTTACCGGCGGCTGCAGGTAAGCTGCAGTTCATAATTCCTGGGGTGTCACACGGAGCGATGTGTGCTGCCCCGGGTACGATGAACAACCGGCGCAAAGAAGAATAAACGATTTTTTAAAAATAAAAGACGTATAAACGATACACGATTTGTAACCGATTTGTGATCGTTCTGAGACGCTCGTAGGTGTCACACGAAACAACGTTGCAAACGATGCCTGATGTGTGTCACGAAAACCGTGACCCCGATGACATATCGCACGATGGATCGTCTCGTGTGACGCCCGCATAAGAGTGTACTTAACTTGTAGGAGGTCATGACCTGTTTATGTGACTACTAACTGGTGGACTAAAATGAGACAGCTGCACTCTGTAGTGCTAAGATATGTGGAGCAATGTATATGGGAATATAGACATGCATTACTGCTATGAAAAACATTCAAAAATTTAGATACTTAGCACACAAAAATGGCCAGTTTTATGTGAATCCAACAGTCAGTGTTAAGGCGACCTCTTTTTGTTGGGTCCCTATCAAACTAATGCCTGTCTTTGGGTTAAAAAAAACCTCTCCAATTTATGGGCAGACAGAAAAAACAGTGCCCCTTTGCAAGAACTGTATATTGACCCTTTGCATTCCAATAGCTCATCATAATGCACAATTCTGCCTCTTTGGCCCCCTTATTTCTCACAACTGTTCAGGTTCCATCACTGATATGTCTGCCCTTGTGATTACTGTACATAAACAATATCTTAAAAGGAATCAGTCATCGGGTTTTTTTCACCTAATCTGAGAGCAGCACAATGTAAAGAAGGAGAGCCTGATTCCAGCAATGTGTCTCGTTAGGTGGTGTCCCACACAGCGACAACGACGTCGCTGCTATGTCACCATTTTCTGTGACGTTGCAGCGACGTCCCGTCGCTGTCGCTGTGTGTGACATCCAGCAACGAGCTGGCCCCTGCTGTGAGGTCTCTTCTCGTTGCTGAATGTCCAGCTTCATTTTTTGGTCGTCGCTCTCCTGCTGTGACGCACAGATCGCTGTGTGTGACAGCGAAAGAGCGACGAAATGAAGCAAGCAGGCAGCAGGAGCTGGGATCTGGCAGCTGCGGTAAGCTGTAACCAGGGTAAACATCGGGTAATCAAGGTGGTTACCCGATATTTACCTTCGTTACCAGCCTCCGCCGCTCTCACGCTGCCAGCGCCGGCTCCTGCTCTCTCCACATGTAGCTGCAGTACACATCGTGTAATTAACCCGATGTGTACTGTATCTAGGAGAGCAGGGAGCTAGCGCTCAGTGTGCGCGGCTCCCTGCTCTCTGCACATGTTGCAGCACAGTGACGCGTGTCGTTATGATCGCTGCTTCGGCTGCTGTGTTTGACAGCTAAGCAGCGATCATAACAGCGACTTACAAGGTCGCTGCTACGTCACCATTTTGGTGACGTAACAGCGACGTCGTTGTCGCTGTCGTTTAGTGTGACCCCAGCTTTACTGAGCTACGTGCTGTAGTTTTGATAAAATGAGTGTTTTATCAGCAGGAGATTATCACTAGAGGTCTAGTAGATCTTATGCAATGTAGTCCTCCGATTTCATGAGCTGTGTATAACCCTGTCCCCACCAATGATTGGCAGATTTCTGCCTATACGAAGTGTACACAGAAAGCTGCCAATCAGTGGTGTAGGTGGGTTTTACAGAGCTCAGTATTCAAAGATCTGGTAGATTTGCAACGGGTAGAACAATGATTTTATACAAAATGCAGCAAGTAGTTCAATAAGTGACACTGTATCATTCACCGTGAAGGCGAGCAGAACTGGACCCACTGGACCACAGGGGGGACTTGGGCTTACCCTGACATGGGAGAAGCTTAACTATGTGCCTACCGGGTATTTGCCAGAGCATCAGATGGTGAGGATGGTTTTGCCAGCCGGTAGACGCCAAGAGCCATTCCCACGGCAGTGACCTGAACTGTGGAAGCTGACCCCCAGGGCTTTGGTACAGAAGGCAGGATCTCTAGTGACGACAGGTGCAGCCGGGATGACTGATACAGACAGCATGGCTGGCACAGGTGGGGAAGGAGGGTATGGCAGATACTGACAGGTATAAGAAGGCTGAGCACCATATACGGTGAGCTGAACTTCTTCATACTGGTATGAGAAGGCAGGCACAGGTACAAGTATTGGACACAGGGAAACGGGATCTGACAATTAGCTGGCAAGCAGGGAATTAACTATTTAAACACGTTGCTCAGGCACCTCCTGTAGTGGGAGCATGCCTTAAATACACAGTGCCTCTCAGCCATAGGCTCAGATGCACTTTCAAGTAAAAGTGAACTGGCCCTGAAAAAGCAGGGAAGGCATACATATGCGTGTCCTAAGTGCACCCCCGGGGGACCTGTATGACATGCAAACAGGAGACAGCTAGGGCACAGGTGAGGAAGGGTGGAGGTGCAGCCTGCCTGTGGCGGTGAATATGTCAGCGTACCCCCAGGGATGCCGGAGTTACGAACACATTGCTGGAATCAGGGTCTCTTTCCATATATTATGCTGCTCTTGGATGGAATATCAAAAACCTGTTGACAGATTACCTGTAATTGCTTATTACAAGCACAGGATGCTAATTTGCTGGCAGTTTTTCACAGTACACTCTGCATCAAACATTTTATCTTGTGCCTCTGGATGAGTTTATTTCTGCAGCATGCACACCTCCTTATTATAGATTTGTGTCATCTATGTATTGTTATATGGACACCTCTTCTCTGCAAAATAATACCAGGACTTCCCATTACCAGGGTTATTGAGAACCGTATCAGTGGCTGATATACAGTGTGTCCACCCAGATCCTGTCCACCGCCATTAACTTGAGAATGGCACCAGCTATAGGAATAGATGTGGTGTCTAGGTATAGTAAAGTAGCATGCGCTACGCAATGAAACCACCTATAGCGCCACCTGGTGGAAGACAACAGAGTTAGCATTTTTATCTCAAAAACGGAACGAGATAGAGAAAAAAAGGGAATTAAAAAATTGTAGGGCATCATAAATTCAATACGAATCGACACCTTGCATACAGAAATGCTATGATTAGAACATGTAAAACTCACAAGGCTGCGGACGTGAAGCGATTCCTCATGGAGACATGGAGACCTTCCTACAAGTCATTGGGTATGGTGGCTGCTTAGAGTGCCTCCACACTCACCTGACCTGACCCCATTGGACTTCTTTCTGTGAGGTCGCATCAAACAGCAGGTGTATGCGACCCCTCCACCACCATTGCAGGACCTACGACGACGTATCATAGATGCTTGTGCAATTGCTCTCACCTAACTAAGCAATGCACTAACACTGACCCTATAGCTATTTCTACGACTTACACAGCTACTAGAAGCTAATGCACACTATCTTCAGCCCTTAGGTTATGTGCCCACGAGAGCTTGCATCTGCGGATTTTGCCGCAGAAAACCTGCAGATTTTTCTGGATTTTCCAGATAAATCCGCAGGTTTTAGCATGTACAGTCACTCCCCATGTAATCCTATGGGACATGGGGAGTGCTGTGTCCACGCTGCGGAAAGTGCGGCTGCCTAACATGCTGCGGATGTAGGCATCCGCACTTATAATTGCATGTCAATTATTCATGCGGAATTTCCTGAGGATTTCCCGGCCCTCCGCTATGGAGATAGAGGCAGGGACGTCCGCAGGTAAGTCGCATGACTGTCCGCATGTTTCCCGCAGCTATTCCGCTGTAATCTAGCAGCTAAAAATTGCTGCGGACGCCGGCAGGCAGCTGCAGGAAACATGCGCTCGTACCTGCGGATACATCTGCAGGTATGAGCGCCCGTGGGCACATAGCCTTGAAAGAACTATTTTGGATTTTGCAGCAGGAATGCTATATCAAACAAAGCACTGCACTGTCCCTATACCTGGTTCTATGATTTACACAGCTGCTAGCATCTAATGCTAAATATCTTCAGCCCTTAGAAGGACTAGTATTAGTTGGCTGGAGAATGCTCTCCCGCACACAGTACAGTGTATTTACACCGCCAGCTCAGAAATGAATGTGTGCACAAAATGGCGGCTGACTTATATAGCCCCTATGACGCTGTGCCAATCACAGTAACACCACAACAAAGATGAATGCGGCATTACTGTGAGGGCAAGCAACGTCAAATGTGTTCATTGGCTGGAAAAAGGCTCCAGGAAATTCAGAAACGAAAATGAAAGTATCGGAGCGAATACCATATTAGCCGTCGGATAGAGAATACCTCGAGTAGCCCATTATCCGTCGGATACCAAATAATGGCAAATACATTCGCTCATCCCTAAAAGTATCCATGCGCTATGCAATGAATTCGTATTGAATTGATGATGCCCTACAATTTTTTAAGTCACTTTTTTTCTCTATCTTGTTCCGTTTTCGAGATAAAAATGCTAACTCCGTTGTTTTCCACCAGGTGGCGCTATAGGTGGTTTCATGGCGTAGCGCATGGCTACTTTACTATACCCAGACACCACTTCTATGCCTATAGCTTCCGCAGTTCTCAAGTTAATGGCGGTGGACAGGATATGGGTGGACACACTGTATAGTATGAATAAGGTCATAAATAAGAGAAGTTATTAAAATTAATAAATACAGAAATGTTCTTCTCTATATTTCCTCTTGGCTTGCCATATGCCATGATTAGAATGAAACCAGCTTTAACCCCTTAAGATCCAGGTTTGCTCTTTAATTTTTTTTTCTCCCTTTCTTTCATGAACCTTACTTTTTTTATTTTTCAGTCAACAGCATTTTTAGGCTTATTTATTATGGAATGTGTTCCAGTTTGAAGTGATACCATTCAATTTGTCATATAATGTACTAGGAAAAGGGAATAAAAAATCATTTTTTGGGGTCAAGCAGCAGCTGCAAAAGCAAACAAGATTTTAGGGTGTATAAAAAAAGAGATTAGATCCCGTGATCCCAACGTATTCTTACCCCTCTATAATTCATTGTAAGGCCACATCTGGAATATGGGATCCAGTTTTTGGCTCCACATTTTAAAAAGGACATTCAGAAGTTAGAGTCAGTTCAAAGGCGGGCAACTAGACTACTACAAGGAATGGAAGGCCTCCCATATGATGACAGGTTGAAAAAGTTAGATATGTTTAGCTTAGAAAAAAGACGTCTCAGAGGAGATCTCATTTATATGTATAAATACATGTGTGGTCAAAATAAAGGACTGACACATGACTTATTTCTTCCAAAGACAATACTAAGGACCAGGGGGCACTCACTGCGAGTGGAAGAAAAGCGATTCCGACACCTAAATAGGAAAGGGTTCTTTACAGTTAGAGCAGTCAGACTGTGGAATGCCCTACCACAAGAGGTAGTAATGACAGATACTATAACAGCTTTTAAAAAAGGGCTGGATGATTTCCTCAGTACACACAACATTGTTGGTTATAAATGACTTAGGGACAAAATGTAGAATTTGTGGAGGAAGGGTGAACTAGATGGACCTAGGTCTTTTTTTCAACCTTAGTAACTATGTAACTATGTTATGGTGAAAAAAAAAAAAAATTAAATTAGTTTTTATTTCTTTTCTGGTTGTAAAAAAATGACTTACCCAAAATTAAAACACTTTGGGAAATTGTTTATTCTTTACAGAACAAAATAACTAGTTTGATAATTTTGTTTATTCCTCAGTTTTCATTATTATCTTTGGAAAAAGATGATTTTCCAATGAAGTCTAAATTTATGATAATCCATGTACTATTGGTAACAAAAAAAATTGCTAGCCTACAACTGCAAAATATATATTTGTACCGTGTTAGCCAGTAGAGATAAAAAAATTTTGTTTAAAAGAACTGAGACTCAACCACTCAGTTCTTTTAAACAAAATTTTTTTTTAGCCTACAACTGGAAGTCATCTAAAATTCCATCTATTGAAGACTTGATTGATAAAGTTTCGACTTATAATACTTTTTAATTTTGTAATTAGTGTTGAAACAATTCCTTTCAGCAGTCTAACATTAGATGGTATCTATGGAACATGAAATCTCCCTCTGACGCCATTGACTGTCTCACAAAACATGTAATTAAGAAGGGCCAGAATATTAAAAATTAGGGATCATCGAATATCACAAATATTCGGCAATATTCGGCTTCGTGAATATTCGACGAATAGGTTGCCGCTATGCAAACATTCGATGCGCAATGTAATGCGGGCATCACACGGTATGATCTATTGTACGATCGCACGAGCGATCGTACCTGCCTTCGTCATTTGTGCGTCACGGGTAGTTAGTTGCCCATGACGCACAAAGTTGTTAAACTGCCATCACACGTACTTACCTGCTGAGCGACCTCGCTGTGGACGGCGTACATCCACTTCCTGAAGGGGTGGGACGTTCGGCGTCACAGCGACATCACATAGTGGCCGGCCAATAGAAGCAGAGGGGCGGAGATGAGCGGGACGTAAACATCCCGCCCACCTCCTTCCTTTCGCATAGCCGGCGGGAGCCGCGGGACAAAGGTAAGCTGTGTTCATCATTCCCGGGGTGTCACACGGAGCGATGTGTGCTGCCCTGGGTATAATGAACAACCAGCGCAAAGAAAAATAAACAACTTTTTAAAGATGAGCGACCTGTAAACGATACATAATTTGTAACCGATTTGTGAACGTTCAGAGTCGCTCAGAGGTGTTACACAAAACAACGTCGCAATTGATGCCGGATGTGCGTCTCGAAAACCGTGACCCCGACGACATATTGCACGATAGATCATCTCGTGTGACGCCCGCATAAGTCTATGGGAAGCCCGAATAGCCGCTATTCGGCAACTATTCGAGTTTCCCATAGACTTACATTGTGCATCGAATATTCACAAATAGTCGAATAACAATGACCTATTCGTCGAATATGGGCGTAGCCGAATATTTGAGGTATTCGATCATCCCTATTAAAAATGTTTTGACTTATTTGCTAATTTCACAAGTTTTTTTTCATTCAACTGTATAATTGAAGTACAGTATATGTGTAATTGTTAGTGACCTTTCTAATTCCCCCCTTACTTCCCTTCTTTCCCTAATTTATCCTTCATTCCCCTCCCCCTCTTCATTTCCTTCACCCATTAGAGTAGTTCTTATACGCTTTATTTTTTCTCTTTCCCTCAACTTCCAAATATTATAAAAAAATCACTTAATAAAAACAATTTGATGAAAAAAATGACCTGGAAACAGGATTCTCCTGGTCAATAAGATATAATATACCGTATATATATATTTGCAGTTGCTGGATTTTTTCTTGAATTTTACTTTACTACTAATTATAGCATTTGAGAAAAAGATGACCAGGATGGCCGGACCTCATAATAGTAAAATGCATGTACCCCAAAACATAATAGAATGAGAACCGAGACACCAGGGGGCTATACCATGCTAGCACAAGAAAAGTAATCAAACGCTGTTTGAAAGAGTATGTCAATTTTATTGTACAAAAATTTATTTATAAAACAGTGTATCACAGTAGAAGAGTGATTAATAGTTATAAAATCCAGTAAGAGAGGTGAAGAGGGGAAATGTCCCACAGAGGACGAGAGGCTGACCCCAACAATAGCCACAGGGTCAGACAGGAGACAAAATCATAAGGAAAACCACCAATGTAAATAGGGCAAGGAAAATAGGAGGTGATTAAACCCTAGTGCATTGGTGCTAGTCAGTCAGAGTGAAAAAGCCTACCTGTATATTAGTAGAAAAGGGCTGAAGGAGAAAGCCTGCCGTACCGGTCCTGACACGTGTTTCAGTAACTGTCTCCTGTCTGACCCTGTGGCTATTGTTGGGTTCAGCCTCCCGTCCTCTGTGGGACATTTCTCCTCTTCACCTCTCTTACTGGTTTTTATAACTATTTCTTCTACTGTGAAACTTACACTGTTTTATAAATACATTTTTGTACAATAAAATTGACATACTCTTTCAAACAGTGCTTGATTATTTTTCTTGTACTAGCATAGTATAGCCCCCTGGTGTCTTTGTTCTCATTCTAATTATAGCATTTATTTATTTTTACAATTTGACAGTTACATTTTTGATGCAAGTTTAGTGATTTAAACTTTTATATATATATATATATATATATATATATATATATATATATATACATTTTTTATATATATATATATATATATATATATATATATATATATATATATTGTTTATAAAGTTTGCTGTAGATAATATAGTAACTAATGCGGGAGTACAACCATGACAGACACAGAAGATTTTAGAAGGCTCTTGGCTGCCATGTGAGCCCATCAGCACCTCGCGATTGTGTGTCATGGGTGGATGATGGGCTCTGAACTCATGACTGTTATATTGGAGGCATTTAAAATGCAACTGGCACCACTGGTGCTTTTGACCATGACATTTCAGAGGTTAAACAAATGTGATTGGAACTAGCTCTGATCATATCAGTTACTCTCATGTGCCAGCTATATTATACAATGGATATCTATGCTGCTCAAGGTTTGGCTCCTGAGCCCACTCCTTATGCTATATAGTCATATTGTATAAGCATAATAGCCCTCGGTAAGGGGTTTAAAAAATAAATGATCTTGTTACTCTGTTGGAAGATATTAATGTTATATGTGGCCACCCAGTGGTTATAATGTGAGTTGCAGCTTTTCAAAGAAAGTTTGGATAGTGGGAAATTGGAATCCTTAGCAAAATTTCACACAATAGGGGAGTTGGGCACATTTAAAGCTCCAAAAATACTTTCTCTATTACTTCTAGATACAGATATTCTTTACATTGCCCTTGTTTGGAGTTGCAACTTAGATTGAGGACTTCATCATCCAGACTTGGATATTAATCCTGCCGGGCTTTGTATATGCCATCTACAGTCCTGTACTCCTTCTGCATCGAGAAACCGTATTCAAGATGGTTGGTGCATGAAGATTTATAAAATTAATTCCACGTCTTTAAACTGGATTACTGGAGTATTTGTACAATTCTTGCGTTCTGTGACTCTCTAATATTTTAATGGTTACCAGGCAAATGTGTGCAACGGCTGTGCAAAAAACAAGTAAGCATTATTTTAATTAGAAAAAAGTATTTACGGATTGCAAGTTTAATAATTTGGCTTCAGTGAAGCAAAGCAAAATCAGACAACAGCTGCTTTATATGCCATAACAGATGGCTTCATTCTTGTGCTAAGTAATGCAAAGTCTAACTGAAATACACAGTGAAAGAACAGTAGCAAAGAATATCAGCGCAATCCTCCCTCAATAATTCCATATACCTTACTGCTGGTCATCTAATGAGCGTAGGTGGTGGATCCAACCATTGTTGCAAGGTTGAACATACCAATAGGCTGAGCTAGATCTAATGTGCCAGGGTGGTAACATTGGGCAAGTGCTAAATGTCCTACACCCCAGCACGCTACAGAAAATTGTGTTTTTTAAGTGTGAGTGTGCGCTGGTCTTGTTACTTGAAGTACCTTCCCGATGGTCCTGTTACGTTCCTCACCAGCTCCATGGGGCTTGCAGATAAGGATTATAGACACATTCATTACAACAGAATACTCTACTTGCACAGTACCTGAGTGCAGAATACAGCAGGCAGCACACTTCATGGTATCTTCTGTATAACATGCAGGCACAATCATGGTTTCTGTGGTTGACTTGTGAATAGTCTTATAACCAGGCAAGTTAAATTAGACCTCCTTCTCTATGCCACCGTAACCTATGGGTCAATACAGTCATGAAAATGTTTGGGCACCCCTATTAATGTTAACCTTTTTTCTTTATAACAATTTGGGTTTTTGCAACAGCTATTTCAGTTTCATATATCTAATAACTGATGGACTGAGTAATATTTCTGGATTGAAATGAGGTTTATTGTACTAACAGAAAATGTGCAATCTGCATTTAAACAAAATTTGACCGGTGCAAAAGTATAGGCACCTCAACATAAAAATGACATTAATATTTTGTAGATCCTCCTTTTGCAAAAATAACAGCCTCTAGTCGCTTCCTGTAGCTTTTAATGAGTTCCTGGATCCTGGATGAAGGTATATTTAACCATTCCTGTTTACAAAACAATTCCAGTTCAGTTAAGTTTGATGGTCACCGAGCATGGACAGCACGCTTCAAATCATCCCACAGATTATCAATGATATTCAGGTCTGGGAACTGGGATGGCCATTTCAGAACATTGTAATTGTTCCTATGCATGAATGCCTGAGTAGATTTGGAGCAGTGTTTTGCATCATTGTCTTGCTGAAATATCCATCCCCTGCGTAACTTTAACTTCGTCACTGATTCTTGCACATTATTGTCAAGAATCTGCTGATACTGAATTGAATCCATGCTTCCCTCAACGTTAACAAGATTCCCGGTGCCTGCATTGGCCACACAGCCCCAAAGCATGATGGTACCTCCACCAAATTTTACTGTGGGTAGCAAATGCTTTTCTTGGACCATCAAACTTAACGGAACTGGAATTGTTTTGTAAACAGGAATGGTCAAATATACCTTCATCCAGGATCCAGGAACTCATTAAAAGCTACAGGAAGTGACTAGAGGCTGTTATTTTTGCAAAAGGATGATCTACAAAATATTAATGTCACTTTTATGTTGAGGTGCCCATACTTTTGCACCGGTCAAATTTTGTTTGAATGCGGATTGCACATTTTCTGTTAGTACAATAAACCTCATTTCAATCCAGAAATATTACTCAGTCCATCAGTTATTAGATATATGAAACTAAAGTAGCTGCTGCAAAAACCCAAATTGTTATAAAGAAAAAAGGTTAACATTAACAGGGGTGCCCAAACTTTTTCATATGATTGTATGTTTTGCTTTGTATCCAGCACCCACAGCCACCATTAGCCCTCCCTTATGAGGGCCACTCTTAGAACCGCATCACATTTCCTTGTGTTATCAGCTGGGTAGCACCCTCACTTCACTGAACCCCCCACCACCGGCTTACACTGGACTTACGACATTCTTGGCTTCTTTCCCACAGGTCTTTTCCAACTTACCTCCCAATGTGACCAGTTTCGCTCCAACAGGTTGCCTTTAACGGTTTCTTGCTTCTTCTGTGCTATTTGCTTCACAGCACGCCAGCTTCACTGGAACAACCCCTTCCTTTACCAGTACTCTCAACACACTCACTCCTGGACTAGGAAATTCCTTTCCTCTAGTGGTTTTCTGCACCTCTTCACTGTGGGCTGGCCCTAATGTCATGCCTAAACATAGGATCCTGCAGCCCCCAAGGAAATATGAAAGAGAATAGAAGCTAGGACAAAAAATAATTATATTTATTAGACAAAAGTTATTTAAAAAGATTATAAAAAAGGGATTATACAACAAAATGTACACATGGAGAAATCAGTGCAAACAAGTGTGCTGATAATAGGAATGTAAAGCAAGGGGGGACAGATTCAAATAAACCCACAGCAAGTGAGGAGATGAGTACAAAAACTGAGCAGTAACAGGCCAGCAGCACCCTATATCATTGTTATGCTACCATACCAAACTACATCAAAACAAATCATTAGACCCACTCTGATATCTCTACAGAGGTCAGCAATATTGTATGCAGTCAAAGTAATGGGATCACGATGGAGGATGATTATGAATTCAATTTTATTTTACATTAATTCTGAATGAGCCGACACATGAACCCCTCCAAAGACGATGAGGTACCCTGCCAAATAATGAACAAATTGTCTATGTATCTTACCCACATGTGTACTATGGGGGTGGCCTTTGACCCTCTGTCATCAAGCCAACTCCTCTCCCTATATTCAAGAAAGAGGTTTGTCAGGTGACCGCCTATTTAAGATCCTGCAAAGGATCACTTGTTATACTTTCCCTGAAGAAGCGGCTATATGTAGAACTCGAAACGTGCAATGGAAGGGGTCCTTTTGTACTTGTGAAGGGCTGAGCAGGGCTACTGTTCCATAGATAAGCATCATTATTCATCCCTCCTTGTGATCCCATTACTTTTCCTTTGACTACATGCAATATTGCTGATATATTTTCTTTGAATTACTAGGGGATAATGTGCAATATGAAAAACAATGACCTCTTGTGGCCAGTAGTAGTACTGCGGTCCACATAACATTATCCATCTTATACACAATACACTGTACCTTGCATTATACTATCTTGTACTCTAGCTACTACACCTTATATGACACAATTGTGTTTAAACCATTGATGTCTTCAGGGGGAACATGACCGCAGGTCCACCTCCTTACACAGGGGCAGAGCGGTAGAGAGTGTACTATTAGCAGTTGCCATCCATCAACTTCCTCTGTTAGTAAAAACTTTCTTTGGCATGCTACCTTAAAATTGGAGGATGGTTATGGACAGATTTCTTCAACAGCAGTGCTTGTGTTGTCTGTGGGGACCTATGCACTAAGACGTACAAGAGATGATCCTGTAATACTTCTATATTAGTAAATTCCACAAATCATGCTGCAACACATCAAGTCCAGTAAAGATAAAAACACAATTCAGTTAAGCTTTTTAACCAAAAATCTGACTAGAACTCTTTGAAATCTGCAAAATTTTTTCACAATGTTAGGTTTCAAATTTTGGTGTTTTCACGACAATTTTGGTGAGATGGGACATGTTGATGTCTGGTCATTAGAGTTGAGCGCGGTTCGTGGTTCGTGGTTCTCCAGTTCGCGGCTCGAGTGATTTTGGGGCATGTTCTAGATCGAACTAGAACTCGAGCTTTTTGCAAAAGCTCGGTAGTTCTAGAAACGTTCGAGAACGGTTCTAGCAGCCAAAAAACAGCTAAATCATAGCTTGGTTTCTGCTGTAATAGTGTAAGTCACTCTGTGAATCAAACTATTATCACATTTCAGTGTATAGTGTGCGTGAACAGCGCCTTCAGATCACTGCTGTTTCTATAATGGCGATCGCCATTTTTTTTTTTTTTTTTTCTTGTCTTCCTTCCCTAAGTGCGCGCGTCTTGTGGGGCGGGCCAGCATGTCAGCCAATCCCAGACACACACACAGCTAAGTGGACTTTGAGCCAGAGAAGCAACGGCATGTGTGATAGGATCTGCATGTCACATGTCCCTGCATTATAAAACCGGACATTTTCTTCACGGACGCCATTATCTGCCTTCTGCGTCTTTGGTGTCAGACATCACTGTCGCAGCTCCGTCTTCCTGAGTCCTATAGCCGATACAGCTGTATGCGCTGCATACACAGCGTTAGACAGCTTAGGGAGAGCACTTTATAGCAGTCCTTTTAAGGGCTCCAACCGGCAGGGTCAGAGAGCCATAGGTGACAGGTCCTGCAAACAGCAACAGCGTCTGTGTAGCCCAGGTCAGGGATTTCCTACCTGCATTTCACCATTAGGAGGGAATAGAAAGGCAGTCTTCCATTCCTCTACCCAGAGCACCACAATCCTGCCACTGTACCCTCTTGTCCTCTGCACACTCCAACTGATAACTAAGCCATTATACTAGCAAACACTCAGTGTACCTAGTGGCATCCTATACGTGGCTATTGGACTTTGCTATAGTCCCACTAGTGCAAAGACATTTGCAGAGCGCGTCTGCCTGCATTGCACACTACAACTCATTCTAACCAAGCCATTATACTAGCAAACACTCAGTGTACCTAGTGGCATCCTATACGTGGCTATTGGACTTTGCTATAGTCCCACTAGTGCAAAGACATTTGCAGAGCGCGTCTGCCTGCGTTGCACACTACAACTCATTCTAACCAAGCCATTATACTAGCAAACACTCAGTGTACCTAGTGGCATCCTATACGTGGCTATTGGACTTTGCTATAGTCCCACTAGTGCAAAGACATTTGCAGAGCGCGTCTGCCTGCGTTGCACACTACAACTCATTCTAACCAAGCCATTATACTAGCAAACACTCAGTGTACCTAGTGGCATCCTATACGTGGCTATTGGACTTTGCTATAGTCCCACTAGTGCAAAGACATTTGCAGAGCGCGTCTGCCTGCGTTGCACACTACAACTCATTCTAACCAAGCCATTATACTAGCAAACACTCAGTGTACCTAGTGGCATCCTATACGTGGCTATTGGACTTTGCTATAGTCCCACTAGTGCAAAGACATTTGCAGAGCGCGTCTGCCTGCGTTGCACACTACAACTCATTCTAACCAAGCCATTATACTAGCAAACACTCAGTGTACCTAGTGGCATCCTATACGTGGCTATTGGACTTTGCTATAGTCCCACTAGTGCAAAGACATTTGCAGAGCGCGTCTGCCTGCGTTGCACACTACAACTCATTCTAACCAAGCCATTATACTAGCAAACACTCAGTGTACCTAGTGGCATCCTATACGTGGCTATTGGACTTTGCTATAGTCCCACTAGTGCAAAGACATTTGCAGAGCGCGTCTGCCTGCGTTGCACACTACAACTCATTCTAACCAAGCCATTATACTAGCAAACACTCAGTGTACCTAGTGGCATCCTATACGTGGCTATTGGACTTTGCTATAGTCCCACTAGTGCAAAGACATTTGCAGAGCGCGTCTGCCTGCGTTGCACAGTACAACTCATTCTAACCAAGCCATTATACTAGCAAACACTCAGTGTACCTAGTGGCATCCTATACGTGGCTATTGGACTTTGCTATAGTCCCACTAGTGCAAAGACATTTGCAGAGCGCGTCTGCCTGCGTTGCACACTACAACTCATTCTAACCAAGCCATTATACTAGCAAACACTCAGTGTACCTAGTGGCATCCTATACGTGGCTATTGGACTTTGCTATAGTCCCACTAGTGCAAAGACATTTGCAGAGCGCGTCTGCCTGCGTTGCACACTACAACTCATTCTAACCAAGCCATTATACTAGCAAACACTCAGTGTACCTAGTGGCATCCTATACGTGGCTATTGGACTTTGCTATAGTCCCACTAGTGCCAAGACATTTGCAGAGCGCATCTGCCTGCGTTGCACACTCCAACTAATTATAACTAAGCCATTATACTAGCAAACACTCAGTGTACCTAGTGGCATCCTATACGTGGCTATTGGACTTTGCTATAGTCCCACTAGTGCCAAGACATTTGCAGAGCGCATCTGCCTGCGTTGCACACTCCAACTAATTATAACTAAGCCATTATACTAGCAAACACTCAGTGTACCTAGTGGCATCCTATACGTGGCTATTGGACTTTGCTATAGTCCCACTAGTGCAAAGACATTTGCAGAGCGCGTCTGCCTGCGTTGCACACTACAACTCATTCTAACCAAGCCATTATACTAGCAAACACTCAGTGTACCTAGTGGCATCCTATACGTGGCTATTGGACTTTGCTATAGTCCCACTAGTGCAAAGACATTTGCAGAGCGCGTCTGCCTGCGTTGCACACTACAACTCATTCTAACCAAGCCATTATACTAGCAAACACTCAGTGTACCTAGTGGCATCCTATACGTGGCTATTGGACTTTGCTATAGTCCCACTAGTGCAAAGACATTTGCAGAGCGCATCTGCCTGCGTTGCACACTCCAACTAATTATAACTAAGCCATTATACTAGCAAACACTCAGTGTACCTAGTGGCATCCTATACGTGGCTATTGGACTTTGCTATAGTCCCACTAGTGCAAAGACATTTGCAGAGCGCGTCTGCCTGCGTTGCACACTACAACTCATTCTAACCAAGCCATTATACTAGCAAACACTCAGTGTACCTAGTGGCATCCTATACGTGGCTATTGGACTTTGCTATAGTCCCACTAGTGCAAAGACATTTGCAGAGCGCGTCTGCCTGCGTTGCACACTACAACTCATTCTAACCAAGCCATTATACTAGCAAACACTCAGTGTACCTAGTGGCATCCTATACGTGGCTATTGGACTTTGCTATAGTCCCACTAGTGCAAAGACATTTGCAGAGCGCGTCTGCCTGCGTTGCACACTACAACTCATTCTAACCAAGCCATTATACTAGCAAACACTCAGTGTACCTAGTGGCATCCTATACGTGGCTATTGGACTTTGCTATAGTCCCACTAGTGCAAAGACATTTGCAGCACGTCTGCCTGCGTTGCACACTCCAACTAATTATAACTAAGTTGCATTGTCAGGGATATTTATTCTTTATTATTCTGCTGTTAATAAAGCTAGACCACCACTGCAATCTTCACCACCTCTCAATTTTTACTACCACATTTTCAGTCCACAATCTTGTCGCAATCAACATGAGTGGCAAAATGACAGATGCTGGTGGAAAGGGGAAGAGGCGTGGTGGAAAAGGCAAAAAAGGTTTTGTCCGTGGGGAAGGTGGCAAAGCTCCATTATCATCTGCTGAAGATAGACCATCTACCAGCAAAAGTAAGATGTCTACTACTTACCGTGGACAATCCGATGTGCTCCCTTTGTTACGGACACGAACAACAGGAACAAAGGATTATGATGGGCAAAAAAGGAAAATGCTTGAATGGATCTCAAGTGGTCCAACAAGTGCCCTCTCTGCCACTTCAAGTACCGCATCCAAAAAACACCAGTCCTCTGAGTTGTCATCCCAATCAAACTTGCTTTCTCCCAGCTCTGAAGTCTCCATCAGCCCTGCACAGTATGGTGGAACTGAGATGGCTGAGTCTGCAGAGCTGTTCAGTCACACTATAGCCTGGGAATCAGAGGTCTGCTCCCAAGCTACAGTGAGTACAGAACAGGAAATGGTCTGCAGTGATGCCCAGAACCTTTGTGACTCAGATTCAGGCCGTGAGGACCAAGTTTCTGAGCATAATGTTGACCCTTTGTCACAAACTGTAACACCTGTGGTTATAGACAATGAGGAACATACTGATGAAGATGAGACGCAGATACCCGATTGGGATGACAACTTAAATATTCCGTCAGGGCAAGAAGAGGCTCGGTCTGAGGGGGAGGGGAGTGCAAACACAACAATTGATGATGACGTTCTAGATCCCACCTACTGTCAACCCCCAGTCAGGCACTCGAGGAGGTCAACAGAGGCGGTGGAGGAGGATGCAACCGACGACGAAGTTACCTTGCGCCTTCCTGGACAGAGTCGGAGCACTGGTAGCACGTCTACAACTGCATCCTCAGCCACCACTCTGCCTATGAGCATTATTCGGGGTGGATCAACAGGTCGCATGGCCTCTAAGCCTTGCCTAGCCTGGTCCTTTTTTCACATCGAAAAAGATCGCCCAACTCATGTGATATGTAACATTTGTCATGATTCTGTTAGTAGAGGTCAAAACCTCAGCAGTTTGACAACTTCTTCCATGAATCGTCACATGACTAAATATCATAAGTCCCGGTGGGAAGCTCACCGTGCTGCAATGCGGCCTAGTGGAGCGAACCATCCACCGCCCGCCCCTTCCACTGCATCCGCGCGCTCTTCATCTTCTAGGACTGTGGGGACAGCTGCCACACCTGTTTTTCCACGCAAAACTTCCACCACTGTAACCGCAACAGGCAGTTTGCTTGTAAGGTCGTCAGTTGGTTTGGAAGGGGAAACAAGTGAGTGTGTACAGCTCTCTCAGACATCGATAGCACCAACGTTGGATGAAGGCAACATCATGTCTCCGCCTGCACTTTCCTCACAAACCTGCATTTTTCAAGGGACACCCTACTCAACACCGTCTACACACAGCAGCCAGATCTCTGTCCCTCAGATGTGGTCAAATAAAAGGCCACTTCCTCCGACCCATGACAAAGCTAAGAGGTTGACTCTATCCCTCTGTAAGCTGTTGGCTACCGAAATGCTGCCTTTCCGCCTAGTGGACACACAGGATTTTAGAGACCTTATGTCTGTCGCTGTGCCCCAGTACCAGATGCCTAGTCGCCACTACTTCTCTAAGAAAGGTGTGCCCGCGCTACACCAGCATGTCGCACACAACATCACCGCTTCCTTGAGAAACTCTGTGTGTGAACGGGTGCATTTCACCACCGATACTTGGACCAGTAAGCATGGACAGGGACGTTACATGTCGCTGACTGGGCACTGGGTAACTATGGTGATAGATGGTGAAGGGTCTGCTGCACAAGTCTTGCCGTCCCCACGACTTGTGTGTCAATCCTCTGTCTGTCCAAGTTCCGCCACTGCTTCTGCATCCTCCACCTCATCTGGGTCCTCCACCTCCGCCCCAAGCCTGCCTGGTCAGGCCACCAGCGTTCTCACTGCGCAGAAGGAATCACGCACCCCTCATTACTATGCTGGCAGCAGAGCGCAACGGCATCAGGCGGTCTTTAGCTTGACATGTCTTGGTAATAAGAGTCACACAGCTGAGGAGTTGTGGTCAGCTTTGCGGTCCGAGTTTAATAAATGGTTGTCTCCACTCAAACTGCAGCCTGGTAAGGCCGTGTGCGACAATGCTGCAAACCTGGGTGCGGCACTTCGCCTGGGCAAGGTGACACACGTACCTTGTATGGCTCACGTGTTGAACCTTGTCGTGCAGCAATTTTTAACACACTATCCCGGCCTAGATGGCCTTCTGAACAGGGCACGAAAACTGTCAGCTCACTTCCGCCGTTCAAGCGCCGCAGCAGAGCGACTTGCATCGCTCCAGAAGTCTTTCGGCCTGCCGGTTCATCGCCTGAAATGCGATGTGGCGACACGCTGGAATTCAACTCTCCACATGTTACAGCGACTGTGGCAGCACCGCAGAGCCCTGGTGCAATACGTCATGACGTATAGCCTGGGCCAACGAGATGCAGAGGTGGGGCAGATCACCCTGATGGAGTGGTCTCAGATCAAGGACCTATGCACCCTTCTGCACAGTTTCGACATGGCGACGAATATGTTTAGCTCTGACAATGCCATTATCAGCATGACGATTCCAGTCATTTACATGCTGGAGCACACGCTAAACACTATTCGGAGTCAGGGGGTGGGACAACATGAAGGGGAGGAACTACAGGAGGATTCATATGCGCAAGGGACAACAACATCACGAAGGTCCAGACGTTCATCATCACCAACGCAGCAGGCATGGGACCATGGGGGACAGGGATCGACAAGGGCGCATAGTAGCAGGCGAAATGTTGAGCAAGGTGCAGGAGAACATGAAGAAATGGAGGACGAACTGTCCATGGACATGGAAGACTCAGCGGATGAGGGAGACCTTGGTCAAATTTCAGTTGAAAGAGGTTGGGGTCAGATGTCAGAGGAAGAAAGAACGGGTAGCACCTCTATGCCACAAACACAGCATGGACTTGGTCCGCATGGCTGCGCAAGACACATGAGTGCCTTTTTGTTGCACTACCTCCAACATGACAGTCGTATTGTCAAAATTAGAAGTGATGATGACTACTGGATTGCCACACTATTAGATCCCCGGTACAAGTCCAAATTTTGTGACATAATTCCAGCCATAGAAAGGGACGCACGTATGCAGGAGTATCAGCAGAAGCTGTTACTAGATCTTAGCTCGGCTTTTCCACCAAACAACCGTGCAGGTGCAGGGAGTGAATCTCCCAGTTGTAACTTGACAAACATGGGACGGTCTCGTCATCTTCAACAGTCTACCCGTACCAGTAGGACCTTTTCTGGTGCCGGTAACAGCAATTTTATGGAATCTTTTCATAATTTTTTTAGACCCTCTTTTGCAAGGCCACCAGAGACAACAAGTCTGACACATAGTCAACGGCTGGAGAGGATGATACAGGAGTATCTCCAAATGAACATCGATGCCATGACTGTGCAACTGGAGCCTTGCTCCTTTTGGGCTTCAAACCTACAAAAATGGCCAGAGCTCGCAACTTACGCCTTGGAGATTTTGTCGTGTCCAGCTGCCAGTGTTGTCTCTGAACGTGTATTCAGTGCTGCTGGGTGTGTGCTGACAGATAAGCGCACGCGTCTGTCCAGTGACAATGTGGACAGACTGACGTTCATCAAAATGAACAAGTCATGGATCCAGAAGGAATTTACTACCCCTGTGTCATCCTGGGGAGAGTAAATGCTTGTGGATTTGGAATGTGCTTGATGCAAATCAAAACATCCTGTTTGCAACTAGGGCCCAAGTGCTGCCACTGATGGGGTGGGTGTCTGTGTGGCCCAATTTTTGGAAAAAAGGGAGACTCCGCTTGGAGTAACCCTTGCTTGCTGTGTTTTTAAAAGAAGCCAAGATGAACAGAGCTGGGATCAGGAAAGACTTTGCTACCTACCCCGGTGTCATCCTGTGGACGGCTAAGAATAGCGTATTTTTGAATGTGCTTGATGCAAATCAAAACATCCTGTTTGCAACTAGGGCCCAAGTGCTGCCACTGATGTGGTGGGTGTCTGTGTGGCCCAATTTTTGGAAAAAAGGGGAGACTCCGCTTGGAGTAACCCTTGCTTACATTGTTTTTAAAAGAAGCCAAGATGAACAAGTCATGGGTCAGCAAAGACTTTGCTACCTACCCCAGTGTCATCCTGGGGACGGCTAAGAATAGCGTATTTTTGAATGTGCTTGATGCAAATCAAAACATCCTGTTTGCAACTAGGGCCCAAGTGCTGCCACTGATGGGGTGGGTGTCTGTGTGGCCCAATTTTTGGAAAAAAGGGAGACTCCGCTTGGAGTAACCCTTGCTTACATTGTTTTTAAAAGAAGCCAAGATGAACAAGTCATGGGTCAGCAAAGACTTTGCTACCTACCCCGGTGTCATCCTGGGGACGGCTAAGAATAGCGTATTTTTGAATGTGCTTGATGCAAATCAAAACATCCTGTTTGCAACTAGGGCCCAAGTGCTGCCACTGATGTGGTGGGTGTCTGTGTGGCCCAATTTTTGGAAAAAAGGGAGACTCCGCTTGGAGTAACCCTTGCTTGCTGTGTTTTTAAAAGAAGCCAAGATGAACAGAGCTGGGATCAGGAAAGACTTTGCTACCTACCCCGGTGTCATCCTGGGGACGGATAAGAATGGCGTATTTTTGAATGTGCTTGATGCAAATCTAGCTGTGAAGTGTACAACTGGGGCACAACTGCTGCCACTGAATGGGTGGGTGTGTGTGGGGCCCAATTTTTGGAAAAAAGGGGAGACTCCGCTTGGAGTAACCCTTGCTTACATTGTTTTTAAAAGAAGCCAAGATGAACAAGTCATGGGTCAGCAAAGACTTTGCTACCTACCCCAGTGTCATCCTGGGGACGGCTAAGAATAGCGTATTTTTGAATGTGCTTGATGCAAATCAAAACATCCTGTTTGCAACTAGGGCCCAAGTGCTGCCACTGATGGGGTGGGTGTCTGTGTGGCCCAATTTTTGGAAAAAAGGGAGACTCCGCTTGGAGTAACCCTTGCTTGCTGTGTTTTTAAAAGAAGCCAAGATGAACAGAGCTGGGATCAGGAAAGACTTTGCTACCTACCCCGGTGTCATCCTGGGGACGGATAAGAATGGCGTATTTTTGAATGTGCTTGATGCAAATCTAGCTGTGAAGTGTACAACTGGGGCACAACTGCTGCCACTGAATGGGTGGGTGTGTGTGGGGCCCAATTTTTGGAAAAAAGGGGAGACTCCGCTTGGAGTAACCCTTGCTTACATTGTTTTTAAAAGAAGCCAAGATGAACAAGTCATGGGTCAGCAAAGACTTTGCTACCTACCCCAGTGTCATCCTGGGGACGGCTAAGAATAGCGTATTTTTGAATGTGCTTGATGCAAATCAAAACATCCTGTTTGCAACTAGGGCCCAAGTGCTGCCACTGATGGGGTGGGTGTCTGTGTGGCCCAATTTTTGGAAAAAAGGGAGACTCCGCTTGGAGTAACCCTTGCTTGCTGTGTTTTTAAAAGAAGCCAAGATGAACAGAGCTGGGATCAGGAAAGACTTTGCTACCTACCCCGGTGTCATCCTGTGGACGGCTAAGAATAGCGTATTTTTGAATGTGCTTGATGCAAATCAAAACATCCTGTTTGCAACTAGGGCCCAAGTGCTGCCACTGATGGGGTGGGTGTCTGTGTGGCCCAATTTTTGGAAAAAAGGGAGACTCCGCTTGGAGTAACCCTTGCTTACATTGTTTTTAAAAGAAGCCAAGATGAACAAGTCATGGGTCAGCAAAGACTTTGCTACCTACCCCGGTGTCATCCTGGTGACGGCTAAGAATAGCGTATTTTTGAATGTGCTTGATGCAAATCAAAACATCCTGTTTGCAACTAGGGCCCAAGTGCTGCCACTGATGGGGTGGGTGTCTGTGTGGCCCAATTTTTGGAAAAAAGGGAGACTCCGCTTGGAGTAACCCTTGCTTGCTGTGTTTTTAAAAGAAGCCAAGATGAACAGAGCTGGGATCAGGAAAGACTTTGCTACCTACCCCGGTGTCATCCTGGGGACGGATAAGAATGGCGTATTTTTGAATGTGCTTGATGCAAATCTAGCTGTGAAGTGTACAACTGGGGCACAACTGCTGCCACTGAATGGGTGGGTGTGTGTGGGGCCCAATTTTTGGAAAAAAGGGGAGACTCCGCTTGGAGTAACCCTTGCTTACATTGTTTTTAAAAGAAGCCAAGATGAACAAGTCATGGGTCAGCAAAGACTTTGCTACCTACCCCAGTGTCATCCTGGGGACGGCTAAGAATAGCGTATTTTTGAATGTGCTTGATGCAAATCAAAACATCCTGTTTGCAACTAGGGCCCAAGTGCTGCCACTGATGGGGTGGGTGTCTGTGTGGCCCAATTTTTGGAAAAAAGGGAGACTCCGCTTGGAGTAACCCTTGCTTGCTGTGTTTTTAAAAGAAGCCAAGATGAACAGAGCTGGGATCAGGAAAGACTTTGCTACCTACCCCGGTGTCATCCTGTGGACGGCTAAGAATAGCGTATTTTTGAATGTGCTTGATGCAAATCAAAACATCCTGTTTGCAACTAGGGCCCAAGTGCTGCCACTGATGGGGTGGGTGTCTGTGTGGCCCAATTTTTGGAAAAAAGGGAGACTCCGCTTGGAGTAACCCTTGCTTGCTGTGTTTTTAAAAGAAGCCAAGATGAACAGAGCTGGGATCAGGAAAGACTTTGCTACCTACCCCGGTGTCATCCTGTGGACGGCTAAGAATAGCGTATTTTTGAATGTGCTTGATGCAAATCAAAACATCCTGTTTGCAACTAGGGCCCAAGTGCTGCCACTGATGGGGTGGGTGTCTGTGTGGCCCAATTTTTGGAAAAAAGGGAGACTCCGCTTGGAGTAACCCTTGCTTACATTGTTTTTAAAAGAAGCCAAGATGAACAAGTCATGGGTCAGCAAAGACTTTGCTACCTACCCCGGTGTCATCCTGGGGACGGCTAAGAATAGCGTATTTTTGAATGTGCTTGATGCAAATCAAAACATCCTGTTTGCAACTAGGGCCCAAGTGCTGCCACTGATGGGGTGGGTGTCTGTGTGGCCCAATTTTTGGAAAAAAGGGAGACTCCGCTTGGAGTAACCCTTGCTTGCTGTGTTTTTAAAAGAAGCCAAGATGAACAGAGCTGGGATCAGGAAAGACTTTGCTACCTACCCCGGTGTCATCCTGGGGACGGTTAAGAATAGCGTATTTTTGAATGTGCTTGATGCAAATCTAGCTGTGAAGTGTACAACTGGGGCCCAAGTGCTGCCACTGAAGGGGTGGGTGTGTGTGGGGCCCAATTTTTGGAAAAAAGGGAGACTCCGCTTGGAGTAACCCTTGCTTGCTGTGTTTTTAAAAGAAGCCAAGATGAACAGAGCTGGGATCAGGAAAGACTTTGCTACCTACCCCGGTGTCATCCTGGGGACGGATAAGAATGGCGTATTTTTGAATGTGCTTGATGCAAATCTAGCTGTGAAGTGTACAACTGGGGCACAACTGCTGCCACTGAAGGGGTGGGTGTGTGGGGCCCAATTTTTGGAAAAAAGGGAGACTCCGCTTGGAGTCACCTTGCGGTGTTTTACATGACTTTAGAAGGGCGTGCCATGCCTATATCTGTGTGTCCTCCTCTTTTTCCTTGTCCAGCTGTTTTGTTTTCGCATGAGTACATGTCCTTGTCACTTTCCCATGTGTTTGTGTTGTGTTGTGAGTTGTTTGTCACCTTTTGGACACCTTTGAGGGTGTTTTCTAGGTGTTTTACTGTGTTTGTGATTGCCTGCCATTGTTTCCTATGGGCTCGAGTTCGGTTCGTCGAACGTTCGACGAGCCGAACTCGAGCCAGACCCCCCGTTCGGCGAACCGCCTCGAGCCGAACCGGGACCGGTTCGCTCATCTCTACTGGTCATCTACTTCCTGATAGGTTGTGAAGTTCCTTACGCCACAAATCTTACTCCAGTCTCTGAATGGAGTTAGATTTGTTGGAAGGCGCATCTTAAAGAGTCGATGCCAAAGTGGCCTACCTTATTAAATCCTTTACAAATTCAGTATTTTCCAGTTCAACTACACAATCCTTTTAATGATCAACAATTTTTAAAATAATTTTAATTTCTTTATCTGTCCTGAGATCAACTCATACTTTCGTGGACATCACAGTTCTTATTTTATCTATGCTTACTTTCAGGTTTTATAGTTGTTAATGTACAGATTTGCCAAGAGACATTTCTTCTACTTTATTGCCGTCTCAGAACTAAACCTTAATGATAAACGCTGGCAACTGTAAGCATTTGTTAAACTCCAATGGTGCTAGTGTCATCAGGATGGCAAAGTACACCGTAAAGTAGATTAAATCACTGTTTAAATAATAGATGATATGCTTTTCTTGTATGCTTAATTTAGGCTATTTATGAGACTAGGTTTGTCTAAAAGCATGCACATTGTGGCCTTCTGATCATAATTTAGAAAAGCTGAATTTACATCTATATTCTACTGTACTAGTCTATGGGAGATGAAACACTGCTCCAGCTATAATTAATATTTCCCTGTATCTAGTGACTTAGCAGAAATGAAATATTAAATTTAGAAATTTTGGATGCAAGTTTTCTCCATGGAGTAGTTTTACCGAAATTGTCATTTTTGCTCAGTGTTTCCACTAATTACCACCATATTTACATAATCATGACATTTATATCCCATATAATGCCATCAAATATTCTCTAAATATTCTCAATGTTTAGAAAATCTTCTCTATTAGAGCTCACATAATTCTGCCATAGAATTCATGAATTTATACAAAATAATCCTTGTGGTCGGTTCAAAAAATTATGGTCTATACACAGACTATGCAATGTGGATTTATGAAGATGGTCTGAAGAATAGATGCAAATGCTAGTTGTGAGATTGTTCCCACTGTTAAGGGTATGGCCAGATAGTGTGACTGATTCCATGTAACGAAACCCAAACCCCCACTGTGATGCCCAATTGCCACATGTTTTTTTTCATAAGCATTTGGCCATTGGTTCAGTGTGGCCGTACCCAAATACCAACAGTAGAATAAAAAACACTAGCTTTCAAAACTTTCATTTGATCCCCTCTTATCATCCACAGCTATCCTACAGCTGTCGTATGTAATGATTTATTCCTCCAAGAGAAATTGGGTCTGACAGAGTGGGAATCATCTATTGGTTATTGGATTATCCTTTGACACCAATATCCTATTATAAAATTTTCAGCTTGAAATGCGTGGATCAGCAAAAATTGAATTCTCCTGTTTGCACATTTCTTTCGCTTTGAAAAGTTACTCTTATTATGTTTTGGGGTCTCTTTAGACAATAGAGCCTAATAAACTTAATATGTTAAAATAATAAAATACTGCATTCCTCTCCCCTTTCATTGGTCCTGTCGGGGCGTCCGTCCAAACTCCCCGCAAGACGGAATTCAGACATATACGCCAATACAGCCATTGACTATTATGGTGCAAACTGAGTCATTGTATGCTCTGTCATGTACCATTTTTGGGGTATACACTTATTGAAGGCATACACCCAGACATAATAGTCTGTAACAGGGTGTCCGCCTCTAGTAAGCGTATAGCCCTCAAAATGGTGCACAACAAAGCACATGTTGACTCCATCTGCACGATAATAGTCAGTGGCCTCATGAAAGCAAACGTTTGAATCCCATTTTGCGTGAAGTTTGGATGGTTGGATGGAAGCCCGAACAATACTACTGAACGGTGAGAAGAACACAGTGTGAAAGCACCCTTATATTCACTGCTCACGTCTTTGGCCCCTCCACTCCTAATCACCACCTGTCTGATCCTTGTTGCATTTTTTTGATCAGCAGTGCCAACAGTGAAATCCCCTGTCAAAGGTCATATGTCTCTCTATGGCCAGTGACCTTTGCGGTTGCATGCGCAGAACCCTCCTTTGCCCTGAAAACCCAGGAGGTTTGGCCGAGTGACCGAAGCCCAGGGAGTTCATTACTGTATACACAGATCCAAAGTTGTGATGGGTGGCGGTGAAGAGTGGGGAACCACAGAGGTGAGCGTAAGTTTTCTTTTATTTTTCAAAAGTTTGATGGCATTTTTAAGGCACAGGAAAATGACAGACAGTGCCTGCCAATTTGCTGAATCCATGCGGAAGCGAATAGCAAAATAATCTACATTTTGGAGAATACAGATTTTTTTAAATAATTTTAGTAGAATTAATTTCAGCTTCTAGTTATTAGCTCATTTCTATTCTCAGCTGTTTCTCTCTTAGAATTGATTACACATTTAATCTCCTCCTGTATGTAGCTGGTGGCCTCCTCGTAGGTCGAGACCAGGTATGGAACTCCCATTCTTGACATCAGTGATGGAACATGACATAGACGTCTCTAATTGAAATACCCATGTAACCTCTAATTTTAGGGGTACTTTGCACACTACGACATCGCAGGTGCGATGTCGGTGGGGTCAAATCGAAAGTGACGCACATCCGGCGTCGCTGTCGACATCGGAGTATGTGAATAGTTTTTACTACGATTATCGAGCGCAAAAGCGTCGAAATCATATGATCGGTGTAGCGTTGGTCATTTCCATAATTCTGGAAAGACTGATGTTACGATGTTGTTCCTCGTTCCTGCGGCAGCACACATCACTGTGTGTGAAGCCGCAGGAGCGAGGAACATCGCCTTACCTGTGTCCCGGCTGCAACGAGGAACGAAGGAGGTAGGCGGGATGTTTACGTCCCGCTCATCTCCGCCCCCCTGCTTCTATTGGCCACCTGCCGTGTGACGTCGCTGTGACGCCGCACGACCCGCCCCCTTAAGAAGGAGGCGGTTAGCCGGCCAGAGCAACATCGCAGGGCAGGTAAGTGCATGTGAAGCTGCCATAGTGATAATGTTCGCTACGGCAGCTATCACAAGATATCGCAGCTGTGACGGGGGCGGGGACTATCGCGCTCAGCATCGCTACCATCGGCTTGCGATGTCGTAGTGTGCAAAGTACCCCTAAGTCATACTTATTATTGATCTTAAATAACACTATAATGAATACTAAATTACTACATCATCCCTTCAATACGGTGACGTTACTTCATACTGGATCTTTGTGTTATTACAACAGACAAAACCTATATTTCTGGGCTCTAGAAACAGGCTATCTAAAACTGTAATCACTGTTTTATAAGCTGATGTCCACTTCATTGCTTTATGGGCAATCAAATCAGACTGCTGAAATTGCCTGGTAGTTTCTTGTAAAATAGGCAGGTCCCACATATAATAAATAGAACGTATACTATTCACTGTAGTATCTGTCACTCAATGTGTCACTATTTGTTCCTAATGTGCTAATGCAGAACGTTTGCCTGCAGGTTTGTATCATTTTATAATTTTATAAGTTAAATTATAGTAGTGATTATCAGATCTTCCCTCGGCTAGAGATTTAAATGCTTCAGGATGCTATGTCAACCATGTGGAGGAGTATATTCGTGTGAGAGTATGAAATAGCATGTTAAAAACAATTTGCATAAATGATTATTTAGCTACATTTATACAATGAAATTATTAATCTACAGTCATACAATGATTCTTTATCTACATTTATACAATATATCATTACAATACTCAAATGATTATTTATCTACAGTCTTGTTCATTGCATTATATAATTGGAAAAATACGTAGCTAAGGACCCTGCATATATAGGATATCCAATTTTGCGTGAAGTTTCCATATGTCTTCTAAAGGGGTTGTCCAAAACTTTTATATTCATGACCCGTTGTTAGCATAAGTCATCAATATGAGATTGGTAGGTTTACAAAACCCGGCATCTCCACTGATCAGTTCTTTCTATTGCCGGCAACAGCTAGATGTGATCAGTTGCGTGGCATAGCTTTGTTAGCTGTATAGTGCCCACAGCAGGGTACAGCTGATCCACCCCTATTTATGATGCAATTTCTCCTGTTACTGTGGCGCCCTGTGCATGGTCGCCACAGATAATAATCACATGTATATTTCCATCTGTATGACGTGTATTGTTAGCCTTAATGAGAGTTGGCTTCTCTGCTGTATAGTGATGATGTACTCTTCCTCTGCCACTATTTCCCTACCTGGGAATAGGTATCTTGGCGAGCAGGTGACTAGAATCTTGAAGGAAGACTCTCTATTACTCTCTATTACTTCTAGAAGCTTCCAGACTCACACATGCTACTGTGCTCCCAGGAGTTTCACTGCCCCTTGAGAAAAGGCTGCAGTCTCTCAGTATTGTCACCGACCTTGAAGGCACCAGTGACCTAGAAACTTATACCCTGCCAAGTGTAGCTGGCCCCTCCAGAGGTTTCCGAAATTAACTCAGGACAGGACCCTTCTTCAGTACACTCCTCACTTCACCTTACACGTTGACTAACTGCCACCAACTGAAATTTACCTCAGCACTAAGCTCCTCCCCTTTCTCCTTTTAGGGCTCCCTCTCAAGCGTTGGTTTTAGCTTAAGAGAAAAACCTAGTAAGGGAGTGTATGTAAATGTATGTTATGTTGTGAGCAACAGAGATAAAAATTTGGGGGCTAAAGCAACATTTTTATGGGAAAAAAAAATTAGATTTTTTTTTTATTTTCACCACTCAACGTTATAAAATTCATGAAATACTTGAGGATTCAAAGTGCTCACCATCAAACTAGGTAAATTCCCTGATGGGTCTAATTTCCAAACTGAGGTCACTTGTGGTGATTTTCCTCTGTTTAGGCAACTCCATATGCAACTTGTTATTCACTATCGATTCCAGACAATTTTGTGTTCCAAAAGTCAGTTGGTGCTCCTTCCCTTCAAGCACTGCCATGCAACAAACAATAGTTTTTCATTGTTTTTATAACTGCAAAGCACCTAAAGGATTGATAAAAGTCATACAGGTTATTTTCAGCACTTTGAGGGGTACAGTTTTTAAAATGGTATCTATTGGGTATTTTCTATCAAATAAGCCTCTTAAAGTCACTTGAAACGTGATGTGGTTCATAAAACAATTGTTCTACTAAATTTTGTTGGAAAAATGAGAAATTGCTGATAGATTTTAACTCCTCAAATTCCTGAAAAAACAGTATAAGTTTAAAAAATAATTCTGATGTAAAGTAGACATGTGGTAAATGTTATATATACATATATATATATATATATATAAATATATATATATATATATATATATATATATATATATATATATATATATATATAAAACATTTACCACGTCCACTTTACATCAGAATCATTTCTTACATTTTTCAAACTTTTACTTTTTATGTCTTTAAACTAGAGAATTATGACACACAATATATTTTTTATATATATATATATATATATATATAGTATGTATATATATTTTTTTAGTTCATATATAAAAATAGATATATGTATTGTGTGTCATAATTCTCTAGTTTAAGGGCATAAAAACTAAAAGTTTAAAAAGTTTGCAATTTGCTAAATTTTTTTAAAGTTTAGCTAAATTTCCAATATTTTCACAGCTGGAGATAGGTCATGGTATTGGCCGCGCTGCTTAGAGACAGAATAGATGATGTAAATAAGGTTCAAAGGTTTATTTTGTTTAAGATTAATAGCCACAACGCGTTTCTGGCTGTACAATCTCCCCCTTCCTCAGGCAGCGATGAATATCTACAGTACTACACAATCAGGTGAGTGTATCAGTACACATCTTCACAAAAATTTAAAGTAACTTTTACACACAGGAGTGCCCTCCTCTCTTCTTTTTCTTGCAATATTTTCACAACAAGACTCAAAAGCATTGTCCTATGTTTACCACCAACATGAAGTACAATGCGTCTCGAAAAAACATTCTCAGAATCACTGGGATCCATTGAAGCATTTCAGAGTTATTAACTCATAAAATGACACTGGTCAGAAATGAAAAATTATTGGTTTGGTCAGGATGGTGAAAACTGGTTTTGGGGGAAGGGGTTAAAGGAGTTTTCCATTTAAGAATTATTGATGAGCTTTTCATTAAGTAGGTCATTAATAAATGATTGGTGGGAATCTGACACCCGACAACCCCACTGACGCCTGCTACCATCGAAAAGAGCATAACTATTGCATTTGATTATTATTGTTCTATACCCAAATACCACCCAATATACTGTTTTCTTTTTCTGATTGAAAATGCTGACATGTAAAATCTTTGAGTGCTCTATAATCTTTCATTACTATATTCCAGCCCTTGGTCCACTATTTCTGGTGCCAGCATGAAATCTACTTAACTTTGCTAGGCATCAATTTACCTATTGTGCAATATCATAAAGTGGAGTCTATAAACCAGAGACCTACCGTATAAAATAACAGATTTAATAATTATAAAAGCAATATTAAAATATTAAAATATAATTTAGCGTTAGACATACTGTGAATGTTTACTTTCGGGAGCACAATGGTAATATGACATTGAATTTTGATTGTCACTTTATTTACATTTATAGACAATGGGGCAGACCGATTCTACGTCCAGCTATGTAGGAGTATCGTATGTTTGCAAATTTCAGCTGTTTAATTCTGATAGTGGTAATTTATTTTCTTCTTTACACATTTTTTACAGGACATGTATTTATTAATACTCAATAAAATCCAACATTGTGAACCTTGAAATAAACAATATTCTTCGTTTACATTTTTTCTTCTCTTTAAAAGGTAACATGTCAGCACCCCTACATCTTATTAACCAGCACATTCACTTTAAATAAGTCTAGTCATGTAATAAAAATAAGTCCTTCATGTGTCATAAAATGTCTCTACCTTTTTTTTTTTTAAAAAAAATAAGTTTTTTAATGAGGACCAACCACCAGGATTTTTATATATGAACTAAAGCCAGTGCTATACTGGCTCTATCATGCTGATTCTATACATACATTTAGTTGTGAGATTGGATGTATACTTTCTGAAATACAGGCATGTAATGTTTGTGAAATGCAGTGTTATTTGATTGACAGCAGCTACAGAATATGTAATAGGTGAGTCGGGTTTTGCTAGTTATTCCTGCCCCTGTCTGCCTGTCTGTCCTTCCTCCCTCCTCCTATCTTTCCTCATTCCCTCCTCACCCTTGTTTGAATGGCACCATTATCCAGTATTGGACAACCCTTCAATGTTTGGTGTTACAAAACTGTAGACACTTTGAGATGCTGAAACCACATGACATACTGTATTCTCCCAAAAAAGTAATTCAGGCATAGAATGAGTTAGTTCAGTGGTTAACACTGTTTCTTTTCAGTTCTGGGGTCTTGGTTTTCAATTCCACCATGAATAACATCTATAAGTGTGTTTTCCCTGTGTTTGTATGGGTTTCCTCTTAAGGCCACTTTACACGCTGCAATATCGTTACCGATATCGCTAGCATTCGTACCCACCCCCATCAGTTGTGTGTCACGAGCAAATCGCTGCCCATGGCACACAACATCGCGCGAACCCGTCACACTACTTACCTGCCTAGCGACGTCGCTGTGACCGGCGAAACGTCTCCTTTCTAAGAGGGCGGTTCCTTTAGCGTCACAGCGACGTCACAGCGACTTCACTAAGCGGCCGCCCAATAGAAGCGGAGGGGCGGAGATGAGCGTGACGTAACATCCTGCCCACCTCCTTCCTTCCGCATTGCGGGCGGCCGCAGGTAAGTTGAGGTTCCTCGTTCCTGCGATGTCACACATAGCGATGTGTGCTGCCGCAGGAGCGATGAACTACATTACTAGCTGCAGCAGCAGCGATAATCAAGAATAGGGGGGCCTGTCACCAATGAGCGATTTTGAATGTTTTTGCGATGATTCAAAATCGCTCATAGGTGTCACATGCAACGACATCGCTAAAGCGGTCGGATGTGCGTCACAAATTCCGTGACCCCCAACGAGATCGCTTGAGCAATGTCATAGCATGTCAAGCGGCCTTTACACTCCGAAAGACATAGTGATAGGGAGCTTAGATTGTGAGCCATAGTGGGACAGCAATGATCACATCTCTAAAGCGCTGCAGACAATGATGGCGCTATATAAGCTATGCATAATAAAATAAATAGTTAAATAATATGGCATGAATTTGACCATGATGCAAGTTTACTTTTTGCACAAATCCCATGTAAATTCAGAAGAAAAACACTATATATTATTTTTTTAAGTTATGCACATCAAGGAACAGCAAGGGTTTATCTCCAGGACTTAAAAAAGTACCTAAGTACTAACAGGCAGGTAGTTGCTACCTTCCTGCCTGTTGTGCCTGGCTTTGTTCTTCACCGGAACTGAGCAGTCACAGACCAATCCTGCCAGCGACACAATTGCTTCGTCAACAGTGTGGAAGTTTCTTTTCCGCTCTGCTTTGTAGATGGGGTGGGACAGCCATGTCCCCGTTGCCTAAATTGGGAAGCTGGCTATCAACAAGCATGAAATTTGCTGTAGCACCCCATCTACAGAGCAGAGCAGATGAGAAGCCGCAGCCCTGTTGTTGCAATATCAGTGGAAGCAGCTGAATCACTGGCAAGAGCGGTCTGTGATTGCTTTGTGCCAAGGAACAATGGCACCAGGCACAAAAGGCAACTTTTTTTTAAATGTCCCAGAAATACTCTGTAAAGGGGTGGTCCACTACTCAGCATTAGTGGGCACATTGATGTAAAGCTCATAAAGAAGGCTTTTCTCAAATACCTTGTGTAGTAAATTCTGACTCTGAGCGGAACTATTGCAGTCCACTCATCCACATCATGTGACCCCCCAGCCCTTACCACTCCGAAAGTGATACGCAGGTGCAGGAGCACCGGAGTTCATCAATTCATCATCTCCAAGGGTATTCTGAAGCTAGACTACTACAGCCAGACACAGGTTCTACAGCGCTGAATGACCATGAGTCTATAAGGGGTTTATTTTAGAGCCACACCAGCTGGAAACAGGTGTGTAGTGCCATACTGCTTTTTTCTCTAAGCGATAGCATGAAAAAGACCCACGAGGGTCGAAATGTCTCATTCCCTACACCATTGTCTATGTGTTAAGCATATGTCAAAATAAAATTCAGTAAAACCACAATTTGAGAGTGTGGTGATCTTTTTAAACAGTCACTCAGGTAGAGTGGGGCCTGTCTCAGTGATGTCGGGTCAATTGGAAGTTGATGTGACATCCCTGGATCTCAGAGGTCACGGAGCCTGGGGGGTCACGTGATGGGGATGAGCAGACTACAATAGCACTGCTCAAAGGCACAATTTATTACACAAAGTATTTGAGAAAAGTTTTCTTTTTGAGCTTTACGTCTATGTGGCCACTAATGCCGAGTAGGGGACCACCTAAGGGTGTTCTAGAACAGCTGGAAAAATGCATTAGAGTCTATTGTACTTTACAAACATCAGAAGCACTGTCCCCTTTGGGCAGGAAACCGGAGAACCCGGAAAAAACCCACACAAACACGGGGAGAACATAGAAACTACTTATAAATCTTATCCTTGGTGGAATTTGAATTCAGGAACCCAACACTGCAAAGCAATAGTGTCAACAGTGCCAACCGCTGAGCCACCGTGCTACCCATTTATTGAGGAAAGTGTGATTCATCATGGATTATATGAATCTGTGTAAAACACTAAGGGGTACTTTGCGCGCTGCGACATCGCAAGCCGATGCTGCGATGCCGAGCGCGATAGTCCCCGCCCCCGTCGCAGCTGCGATATCCTTGTGATAGCTGCCGTAGCAAACATTATCACTACGGCAGCTTCACCTGTCCTGCGATGTCGCTCTGGCCACGACCAGCCTCCTTATTAAGGGGGCGGGTCGTGTGGCGTCACTGCGACGTCACACGGCAGGCGGCCAATAGGAGCGGAGGGGCGAAGATGAGCGGGATGTAAACATCCTGCCCACCTCCTTCCTTCCGCATATCCTACGGAAGCCGCGGTGACGCCGGTAGGAGATGTTTCTCGCTCCTGCGACTTCACACACAGCAATGTGTGCTGCCGCAGGAGCGAGGAACAACATCGGACCGTCGCGTCAGCGTAATTTTGAATTACGCCGACGCTGCACCGATGATACGATTACGACGCTTTTGCGCTCGTTAATCGTATCATCTAGGCTTTACACATTACGATGTCGCATGCGATGCCGGAAGTGCGTCACTTTCAATTTGACCCCACCGACATCGCACCTGCAATGTCGTAGTGGAAAATGCCTGCCTAACTCTCCATATCACCAAACATTGCAAAGATGAAAGGAATAACACCTCTGAAGGACAGAAGAACGTTCAATCATTGAGGAAAGGTGGTGAATTAGTGGTGGGACCTTTGCTGAATGGTGCAGTACCATGACACAGTAAGGGTATGTGCGCACGTTGCTTTTTACCTGCTTTTTACCTGCTTTTTTGCTGCTTTTTCTTCTGCGCTGTTTAATGCCAAAATGGATGTGTTCTTCTATTCAAGCAAAGTCTATGGGAATTTGGGTTTCTTGTTCACACTATGTTGTTCAAAATGCAGCCTTTTTGAGGCAGAACTTTGGTCAAAAACTCAGCTTTTCAAATAAGCAACATGTCAATTGTTTTTGCCATTTGGGTTTTGCACTGCAAAGCTGAGTTTTTGACCAAAGTTCTGCCACAAAAAGGCTGCATTTTGAACAACATAGTGTGAACAAGAAACCCAAATTCCCATAGACTTTGCTTGAATAGAAGAACACATCCATTTTGGCATTAAACAGCGCAGAAGAAAAAGCAGCAAAAAAGCAGCAAAAAAGCAGGTAAAAAGCAACGTGCGCACATACCCTAACAGAATAGAGGAGCTTTTTATTTTCCTCTTCTTACTTATCGATGTTTACCCTTACATTAGAGATAATACGATGCTGCAAAGGATATGTAAGGAAAATAAGATGACATGTAGGGGCTTATTCCAAGAAGAGATGTTGAGGGCCTGTAGCAACAATCAATTCTGTATTTGTCTGTAGAGTGATGATGAAATATATAGAAACACTGTCATATCTGTAGCCGAGATATCTAAAACCTATCATAAAAAATTTAATATGAAATAACAGACATTGTGCATAATACTCTTCACCTCTAGGTCTCGGAGCATTTCTAAAGCAAGTCACATTAGAAAGAGAATAAAAAGATGTCAAACGACAGCACAAAAAACGTCATTTTAGCATTCCTATCATGCCCGCCTGAAGCCTATATTGGTCATGAAATTTAATGTAATTTGACTGATGTAACCAGGCATGGGACTGCATCATGACAGTGTGTCTGCTGCGGAATATGAATATGTTGTGTTCAGCACTGATTACCCCCCATACACACTGACACACTGAGCGAGCTACAGAAATGCCAGTTACAGAAAAACAAAATGTTACTTTGCTTTGTAATGCAGTCGGTTAAATAAAATATACTTTCCTCAAAAAGAAATCTACTTATTCTTTTATATTTTTTGGATCATATGTTATAATTGTACATACAGTTCCAATCAAAATTATTCAACCCCCTTTTTCAAATTAAGTTTATTGGCAAAATTTACAAACTCTGCTTTTCGAAATAAACCAACGAGTAATATAAATAGCTTAACAGAAGCAATCTAAGAAGTTGTTTTAAAACTCAAAAATGGGACTTTTACCATCCCAAAATTTTTAAACTCCTTCATGATAAACGTCTTTATTAGAAATAACCTGATCGGACAAATCGGGCAGATTTTACCAAGAAATTAAATTTGCAGCAATGTTATTCTGTACGAATTAAATCTTCCTTACTACATTATTGAGAACTCCCATTGTAATAATGGCCATGGACATCTCTGTGTGCCATGCTGATGAGCATGACATCACAAAATTATGACCCTCATCATGCCCTTATGACACATAGTGACCATTGACCCCTGCTCGCAGTTATAAGTCCTAGAGTAATAACACCGGAGATGTGATGTGCAACAACGCAAAAAAGAGGTGCTGAAGACCAAATAGTTGGCAGTGAGCACAGGTCATCAGTTCAGCAGCAGTATTGCGACTGTTAGGATTTTTTTTACGTTTTTTAACCTTTTGTCCGCTACATATATTTCAGTAAAGTAGTGATAGGCTTGCTGCCATTTTGCTTAGATTGTGCAGGAAGAATTATGAAAAACTTATGTACAATTCAATTCTGCTCAAATTTGCCAATCTGTAGCCTTTATTACTTAATCAAAGCACATTTTAGCTGATATTACTTTTAGCAAACATACTCATACAGTTCCACTTCTGCCTCCAAGACTTCTTTCGTGCTGCACCAGTTTTCTGGAATGCACTACCTTGGGCAATCCGATTAATCCTTAACCCTCACATTTTTAAGTGTGCTTTGAAAATACATGTGTTTAGATAGACCAATCATCTCACTTCCGTAATCTAACTATCTCCTGTTCCCTTTCTCTAAATTTTACTCAGAATCTGGCCCTACCTGTTCATCGCTCTTCCCACATCCTCCTCGCGCCCAATAACACATGGTAACTGTACTTATTCAAATACTGACTGTTGACGGATCAAGCAGCTTTATATCATATGCCCTATTTATTGATGGATGGAACATGCATAACAAGCACTTTTTTACCTATTATGTCCTGCTATTTCCCTATAGGTTGTAAGCTGTGAGTAAGACCCTCACTACTCCTGTCACTGTTGAACTACATATTCCTCTGTAATATCTCTATTGTCTGTACATATCCCCACTTAATTGTAAAGTCTCACTAAATATATTAGCGCTATGTAAATGAAATGATAATTTTTTTTATTATACACTAGCTTCGGGCAGCTTTCATGAGGAATCTTTCCTCATGGATAATGGCCTTCAGTTAACTAATATCTTTGGCTTGTCAAGAGAGTGGTCAATAAAACCAAAGAGATGAGATGATTGCCTTTTTAAAACAAGGAAAAAGATGCAAAGGTAGGGAAGGCATTGATTGTTCCTAGGAATACAGCTGCAACCATAGCTTGCAAGTTAAACATTAAAGGGGTGGTCTGAAGGCTAAAGTACATTTCATTTAAATCCCTATCTATTTGATTCTATAATTCAAGCAGTTTGTTAACATAATTGTATTGAAAATTCCCTACCATTCCCTAGCTGCATTATATAACTGCTATTCTATTTTTTTTTCAATTTCCTGTCTGATGGTGATTTGTTTGACAATCCCAGTGCTTGCTGGGACTCAAAGGAAGCGTCATGAGGGGGCAGAGTCTGTAACAGTGACCGCAGCCTCTGTCCCCTCTCTGAAACAAGGCATCATCATGACGCTTGTTTCAGAGGTTGGTCTGTCTCTGTTTCGCTCCCTGCTCTGTCCCAGCTGACCCTCCTCTGTCACTTTCTGCACCGTGCATGACACCCACTCTGCTATCAGCTCAGATCTGTAATAATCAGTAGGTAACATAGCGGTGTATATACCCAACATGCCGGAGACTAGTGACGTCACTGAACTGGGATTCTCAAATGCATCGTTATCAAAGATGAACTAGAAAAAAAAAAGAATAGCAGTTAGATAGTATAGTAGGGAATTTTTAAAAGCATATTAGAAAGTAGCTTAGATTATAACATCAAATAGAAAGGTATTCAAATGAAATTTTCATTTTGCCTTCAGACCACCCTTTAATAGAACATTGACTACTTTACCTGGGTGTAGCAGAGCTGGGAAGTTATCACTAGATGCTTCGAGTGTTCTGAGGATACATGGGGTCAAACCTGTCATGAGTGTGTCACAGGGGACAGACAATAATGTAGTTTCTGGCAATACAAGGTCAAAGTGTTTGGTTGTGCAAAATGCTCCCTGGCGTTCTATTGTTCCTGCTGTCAGTATTCATTATAATAAATAGCATTCCCACTGGATTTTATTCTCTCCCCCTTTGGATCCAGCAGGAGCTCGCCTTCCATCCAGCTGCTAATCATTAGTATTCTTTTGGTGCGTAAATACTTCCTTCTTCCCTGGACTGGTGCTGGTGATATTATTCAGTTCATTCTAGCTCTGGTTGCAAGCAGATGGCTTGCTCTCATCTGTAGTATTGTTACTGTATCTTTGCTGAACTCCTGCAAGAGTCATCTGTGGATAAGTAGTTCATGCTTTTCACCCTGTGTGTCCTCCTTGTGTCTTCCTTTAGTCTTTAGGGGGATTGAAGAAGAGTTCATCCCACCCGTTCCCTATTTAGGGTCCAGCACTAGGGATACCAAGGATCAGGTTTTCTGCTCAGCGTATAGGTGGGAAACCAATCTAGGGTGTTGAGTGACCCCAGTAACCAGCTGTAGGGTTGGAAAGGGGTCACCATCTACCCCTTCCCTAGACGCAAGGGTCCCCTTCACTTACCTTCACCACTCATTTGGTACTTTCCTGAACCTAGTGTGAGAAAACCCTTTGAGTGACTGAAAAAGTCCTCCAGCAAGATTTGGTGGGAGCATAGAAGCTTAAGTTTCCACTCAAAGGCACATAATAAACAGTAATGGTCTCTATTACGGGGCTCCAAAACAACCCACTTCTCCTGACTTGAAAGAACAATAAGTCAGCACAAATATGCCTTAACCATTTGAATAAACACAAGAGATTTGTGATTTGATTTTTTGCATCAATTAAATAAAACTGAAAGTTGGGAGCCTAGCTATAAGTGAAATGTCTGATGGAAGAAGAATGAAGCTTACGTTGAAAAGATCACCCTATCTACAGTGACTGGTCTATGGCTACTTTGCATCCTCTTGACTGGTAACCTTAAGCATGTGGAAGGCAAGATGGATTCAATCAGGTATCAGAAAGTCTTAGGAGAAATGATCATGTTGTTTGTGAGAAAGCTGAAGCTTGGTTATCATTGGACATTAGAGTACACAAAGACTTGACCTCACTAGAAGTCCTAGAATTTACAGGAGTGGCCACTACAACCCCCTTTCTTGAACCCCATAGAAAATCTTTGCTAAGATTTCAGAAAGGCAGATGCAGTCAGCACTCATGAATATTTGTACTAGAGGTGGTTGTCCATGAGGGAAATGCTAAAGGGTGCTTTGCACACTGCAACATCACTAGCAATTGCTAGCAATGTTGAGCACGATAGCACCCGCCCCCGTCGTTCTTGCGATATGTGGTGATCGCTGCCGTAGTGAACATTATCGCTACAAGAACATCATATGCACATACCTTGTCAGCGACATTGCTGTGACCGCTGAACAATCCCTCCTTCAAGGCGGAGGTGCGTTCGGCGTCATAGCGATGTCACTGCGGCGTTACTAAGCGGCCCCCCAATAAAAGCGGAGGGGCGGAGATGAGCGGGACGTAACATCCCGCCCACCTCCTTCCTTCCGCATTGCCGGTGGATGCAGGTAAGGAGATGTTCCTCGTTCCTGCGGTATCACACATAGCGATGTGTGCTGCCGCAGAAACGCCGAACAACATCGCTACTCACCTGTCAACGATTTTTGGTGTTGGAGCGACTTCTCCAATACCAACAATTTTTACCTCTTTTGCAATCGTTTTAGGTCACTCAGAGGTTTTACACGCTGCGATGTCGCTACCGGCGCCGGATGTGCGTCACTAATGACGTGGACCCAAAGATATATCGGTAGCGATGTCGCAGCGTGTAAAGTATCCCTTAGATTCCTCAGGAACATAACCAAAGGATGCTCTACTTAGTACTGAACATGCTGGTCCTGAAAGGATTGGTAATGAAGAGATGAGTAATTCTGAGATTGTAGTAGTTAATGAAGGTGGTATTTTGTATTGATTTGGACAAAAGTTGTTTTTCAATTATGCTGAGGTTTTTAACTTGTTCTTGTTTGATTGGTTTCATCAATTACATTTATTATAGCCGAACATTTGTACATTTTGTTAATAAACTTAATTTGCAATTGGGGCTGATTTCAGCAGCAATTGCAGATATAATCATCTCTTGCATATTTAAAAAGCAAATAAACATTTGCTAAAACATTTTACATATTTCTGTCCCTTCAATTACTTGCAGATCTGTGTGAATCCAGTTTCTGAGACCCTCACCGATTGCTCAAAAGACCCCTGTAAAGTGTGCATCTGAAGAGTCAGGAGTCCACAACAATCCCCTGAGCACAGAGCAGAATATGGGTTCAAAGAAAGCAAAAACTGTGATTTCAGTGTTCAGAGGGGTCTCTGGCTCCGGACCTTCATCAGTATTCAGACAATGCTCAGTTACTCTTTACTTGGTTGGGTACTCCCACAATAGTCATGCATAGGTAGCATTAAAGAGACAGATTGATTTTTTTTAATGGAAAGTTACTGTATATTGCTGCATGGTTAAAAACGTTCAGGGTTTTTGGAAATCCTTATAGAAGCTAAAATGAGCAAACAAAAATGTTGATCAGTTGATCCTATTGACCAGAATGGATCAATGACAGATTGTGCTGTATTTATACTTGGAAGGATTTGTCATATAATGTTGGTTTGTATTAAAGTGACTGAAAGAACGGTGATTTTTATTCCAAGACATTTCCAAGCACAAACGTTTCGGTCCATAATGGACCTACCTTAGTGTGCAGTGGTGGAAGATTGTCCTGTTTCCCAGGAGAGGCAAGCGTTACAGTGTTTCCTGTAGTGTCCACCACTTTACTGAGCAAACACTCAACGTTTGCTAAGTATAGCGGTGGACACCGCAGGAAACACTGTAACACTTGCCTCTCCTGGGAAACAGAGACACTCAGTATAGCGGTGGACATTGCAGGAGTCACTGTAACGCTTGCCTCTCCTGGGAAATAGAGACTCAGTATAGCGGTGGACATTGCAGAAGTCACTGTAACGCTTGCCTCTCCTGGTAAATAGAGACTCAGTATAGCGGTGGACATTGCAGGAGTCACTGTAACGCTTGTCTCTCCTGGGAAACAGACACAATCTAACACCACTGCACACTGAGGAAGGTCCATTATGGACCGAAACGTTTGTGCTTGATAGTGTCTTGGAATAAAAATCACCATTCTTTCACATCAACTCCCGAGTGCCAAGTTTTCTCTTATATTGGTTATGGAATTGGATCCTATTTGTGCACCATCAACAGAAGTGCCGTGTTCTGCTAGAATCTGTATTAAAGTGACTAGCTGGTGATAGATGTTACTGCTGGAATAAATTCTAAAATCACTATTGATAGTGGTTTTACCTCTGAGACCAAAGTCTTCAATATGTAATGACAGATACCTGTGTGAGGTGTATATATATTGTTTTGTTAGTAGCTCCTTAGGACTGAAATACGTCTAGGTAAGAATACCTCATACTATCATGCCTAATAGAACTTGTTGTTGCTTCATGTGGAACTTAAAGGGGTTGTCTAGGATTTTATGATAGGATCATCAATGTTTGATCGGTGGGGGTGCGACACCTGACACCCCCACCAATCAGCTGTTTCCGGTGCCATTACTGGCCAGAAACATGCAGTTATAGAACTGCAAAGCACAGATTGGGCAGCTGTATAGTGGCCCATCTGGGTACTGCATATGTGCCCCCTAATCAAATATAAGGGGGCGGATATGCAGTATCATGCCGCCGCCACTACATTGCTGATGGAGCTGTGCTGCTCTACAACTGAATAGTTCCAGTAAGGAATAAATAACTGGAAAGAAAAGGAGCACAAATAAGGTCTTACCAGGAAACACAAGGAGGGTTAGTGTAGGTTGCAAGGCTCACCTTGAGTGATTGTGAGAGTCACAACTACTATTGACATATGTAAACGGCTGTGGCAGCACCCCTGAAGATGATGATCTAAGTGGGAGATTGAAAGAGAAAAACTGCTCTGCCACTGAAAAACTACTGATCCAAGGATGGTAAATGGTGATTTTTTTTATTTGTCAAAGCATTTCTGAGAATCAATCTCCTTCATCAGGACAAAAAACACATGCGACGTGATTTTTTTGTCCTGATGAAGAAGATTGATCAGTGGTTCTTCAACTTCCAGCCGGTGGCATCAGGAACAGCTCATTGGCAGGGAGGACAGGTTGTTGTCGCACCCCCACCGATCAAAGATTGATGACCTATCCTAAGGATAGATCCTCAATGTTAAAGTCGTGGACAACCCACTTAGCAAAATAATCAAACTTACAACTCAGAAACAGAGACATATAAAATTATAGAATAGAGGTTTATGTGCTGGTGTTGAGCCACATTATGGTAATGTAGAAATTTGCTGAGTGGTCAAACTCACTAGGGTCAGGAAACTAATTTAATACAGATAAGTAATGTATGTCTGTAGCTCAGGTGCTAATAGAAAGACACCAGGAACAATTATGACCTGTAAATGATATATACAATATACCATCCTACAAACTCCTCCATGATGAAATATATAAATACATATATATATATAAAAACTAGTTATTTCTCTATAAAGTTAAAACAAGTTCTGTAATTTTAAGTTTTAAGAACCATCTTGGAATTTAGGGCATCATCCCTGCTGCTTGCAGTAGGCACTGTATACATAATGGTGCCAATTCATTAAGGTCATATATCAGTCCTACGAAGGGCCATACTGAAATAAGATGCACCGAATGTGTTAACCTCTTCCTGACCAGAAGATTTTTGTTTTTTTTCTCAATATGAGTATAATTACATAGATACCAAACATACATAATCTTTGTTTTATTTAAGTGGGGAAAAAAAAAATCAGAAATTTGTAAACAAAAAGAAAATGTGCTTGTGTCGCCATTTTCAGAGAGCCTAAAGCGTGCTTTACACGCTACGATATATCTAACGAGATGTCGGCGGGGTCACGTCGTAAGTGACGCACATCCGTCATCGTTAGTGATATACTAGCGTGTGACAGCTATGGACGAGCAGAAATACTCACCTTCTCGTTCATCGTTAACACGTCGCTCATTTTCTAAAAATCGAACATCCTGTTGTCAATTGTTGCCGAGGCACCACACATCGCTCCATGTGACACCCCAGGAACGATGAACTGCAGCTTACCTGCGTCCCGTCGCCAATGCTGAAGAAAGGAGGTGGGCGGGATGTTATGTAATCTCCGCCCCTTCACTTCTATTGGCCGGCCGCTGTGTGACGTCGCTATGACGCCGAACGTCCCTCCCCCTTCAGGAAGTGGATGTTCGCCGCCCACAGCGAGGCCGTTTGGAAGGTAAGTACATGTGACGGGGGGTTACAACATTGTGCGACACGGGCAACCGTGCCACACAAACGATGGGGGTGGGTGCGATCGCAAATGTGATCGCACGATAAATTGTAACGTGTAAAGCAGGCTTTAACGTTTTCAATTTTCAGGACATGTAACTGTGTGAGGGCTTGTTTTTTGCACCCTGAGCTGATGTTTGTATTGCTACCATTTTGGTGTACATACCCATAACATATTATTACACATTACGCTTATTTACTTTTTTGCAGCTTCTGAAAAACCACAATTCTAGAGTTTTTAATTATTTCTCATCATGCCATTTATTGATCGGACTAATTTATGTTATATTTTGATGGATCAGACTTTTATGACTGTACCAATACCAAATATGTGTATTTTTCTAAATTTTTTAACTCATATTTTAATAAGCAAAACGGGGGGATTTGAACTCTCATATTTTTATATATTTTAAAATATATATATATTGTACTTTTAGACTCCATAAGTGGCAAGAACCTACAATTATTCACCAACATCTGTTATATACAACGATGCCACGGTATTGCAAGATATAGCAAAAATTACAATCAACCATGAACATCAACCATGGACTGGCTTTCACAGTAGCACTGTCATGACTGGCAAAAGGGTCTTCAGCAGATACCAGGATGTCATGGCAGCCCATCTGCAGGAGAGCCAGTGGGCGATTAGAACAGCGCCTCCATCTGCCAGCACGTAATGCAGCTGTCACAGTTGGACAGTGGCATTTAACAAGTTAACATCCACGGGCAGAGGTCCTTTCCACCCGCTGCTGTTAGATACAGATGATAGCTGAATAACTGAGCTATCCTCTAGCAGCAGAGATAGGGACATAGTTCCTGAGTCCGCATGAAAGGCAGGGTGGCAGCATTTGACGTACCAATATGTCATATGTTGGTAAAAGGTTAAGAGGCAGCAAAAGACACTTAATGAATTCAGTGAATTTTATTAGTTACAAGGACTTGAGTAACATTCATGGTATACAAAATGGCACCAATTTTGATGAATGTGGTAAGCTGGCATAGCAATACCCCATCCTACTGTCATGGGTGACAGACAGTCATGTGGTTTCTGGCCATAAAAGTTCACAGCATCTGGCTGCACAGAATGCTGGCTGACTTTCCATTGTTTCTGCTGTTAGTATTCATTGCTATAGGTAGCTTTCCTGCTGGATTTATCTCTCCCCCTTTTGGACCCACCCGGAACTCGACTTCCACCCAGCTGCTGAACATGAGTATTCTCTTGGTGCTTAAATACCCCTTCCTTTCTTGGACTGGTGCTGGTGATATTTTTGAGTTCATTCAAACCTTGGTTTCAAACAGCTGGCTTGCTTTCCTTTGTGGTGTCGTTGCTAATAACTTTGCTGAATTCCTACCTGAGTCATCTAAAGCAAGCTTTACACGCTGCGATATCGCTAATGATATATCATCGGGGTCACGTCGGTAGTGACGCACATCCGGTGCCGTTACCGACATTGCAGCGTGTAACACAAATAAGCGACGATCAACGATTACAAAAACATGAAAAATCGTTGCTCGTTGACACGTCGTTAATTTCCTTAATATCGCTGCAGCGACAGGTATAATATTATTTGTTGTTCCTGCAGCATCACACATCGCTGTGTGTGACACCGCAGGAACGGCAAGCATCTCCTTACCTGCCTCCACCGGAATAGGAGGTGGGTGGCATGTTCCGGCCGCTCATCTCCTCCCCTCCTTTTCTATTGGGCGGCGGTTCAGTGACGCTGCTGTGACGTCGCTGTGATGCTAATCGAATCGACCCCTTAGGAAGGAAGCGGTTTGCCGGTCACAGCAACATCGCAGAGCAGGTATGTGCGTGTGACGTTGCCGTAGCAATAATATTCACTACGGCAGCGATCACACGATATTGCACGTACGATGGGGACGGGTGCTATCGTGCTCGACATCGCTAGCCGATGCTAGCAATGTCACAGCGTGTAAAGTCCGCTTTATGATACGTAGTTCATGCTTTATCCCCTGTGTGTCCTCCTTGTGTTGTCTATAGTGTTTAGTGGGGTTGACAAAGAACTCATCCTATCTGTTCCCTATTTAGGGTCCAGCATTAGGGATAAGTAGGGTCAAGTATCCGGCTCAGTGCAGAGGTAACAGAAGCTATCTAGGGTGGTGAGGGATCCCATGGACCAGCGGTAGGTTTGATCAGGGTTCACTATCTTCTCTTTCCTAGACACAGGGTTTTCCTTCTCTTTTGCCATTCTCTTGGTACCCATACCTAGCGTGACACGTTATTTGTGTCCCATTTTGGCGGACCTGCTTCAAGATTGCATAAAAATCTTAAAAATAGCAAAAAACATTATTTGCAGAACTCTGCATTGTACAAAGATTTTTTGTTTCACTCCCGTTTTAGAGCTATCCTCCAATAGAAACAAAGTAAAAACTTCTGTACAAGTATATTGGATAGATTAATACCCTATATACCGCATGTATGTATGACTATTGCTTTCCTCAGCTCTTTACCCACCCTATAAAATTAGGAAGAGTGGATATTACACACGAACGGAGAAGTCCACTTCCATAGTAAGCCCCTTTATCTCGGGCAAGGTTCTAGCTTGGTAACTGTACATCAGCTCATCTAATAAAAGCGTATAAACAATTACGGTACATGCTCGTTACCATAATCGGGCAGCCTAATGTGACTTCATTTTATATTTTCTATTGAGTTTGGATTTCTCATGTAGCAATGCATTTCCTTGCTTCTTTCCTAAGTGGTAATTTGCACTTGTATAATTGCAGTATGTTGGCGTTATAGAAAGAGAATTCGGAAAATCTTGGGGTCAGAGGCACAATAAACTCTGTAATGTGCTGTGAATGTACATCTTACTAATTCCGTCGTATGAGTTACAATTATCCTGCCGTTGGTGCTGTGTTACCAGCCTTCGTCTTTTAGCCGTTAGAAGCAAAATTAAACCCAATGCTCAGTAATCACAAGGCACCATGTGGTTTTGCCATTCCCGGAGATACATTATCAGTTTATTTTTTATTATACTTTTACCAATTTTTTTATGTGTATTACTATACTGTTTAGTTTGAAAAATGTAGATTAATTCTTACTTCATTATTAGTTTAATACAACAATTCCACCATTGTATTTATATTTTTGTTCTGCAGTAAAACCAAGCCTTATTCACTGTGCCCTATAAATAACCTGTTCTCTTTATTCAAAGCCTCAAAACACTTACGGGAATACAAAATGCATATCTTTTTTTTATGTTTTACTCCAGTACTTCTATACAAGTACAAGTGTAACCACCTCCTGACACCATTCTGATGGAGCAGTGTGGGGCTCGTTGTTTGTAGGACAAGATTTGGTTTTCATTAGTACCACATTGTGGTGCATACAGCTTTTTGTACAAAAAACAATAATTCTAGAATGCATTTTATTTTATTTTATTTTTTCACTTTTACCATGTGGTGTATACATATAGACATTTTGACTTTATTCTGCAAATCTATGCCATTTAAGGAATAACAATTGTATATTGTTTTTTTATGTTTTATTTTGGTTTATATAGATTCTCTGAGAATTGTTTTAAAATAAGTAAATAAAATAATATTTTTATTTCTAAATAACTTTATTTCACAAAAACATATGGTTTATCTCTTGCACTCTAACAAAAAAAGACAGTTGAACTCTAAAATGCTAAAGTATGCAAACAATGAATACACGGAAATAGACCTGCATTACTGCTTAAGGAAATGTAGGAAAAATTGAGATATTTAGCATACAAAAATGGCCATTTCAATATCTGCCCAGTAGCCACGTCAAGACATATCTTGTAGAGATGGGTTTTCAGCACCGCGCCAATGACCAAAAAGGATTGAAGATAGGATTAATGTTACTTTATTTTCATGCACAGGTCAACGCGTTTCAGGAGTCTCAGCTCCCTTCATCAGGACAAACATGCAAAAGAACATCAAATCAAATAATGATCAAAATGGTTTGATGTTCTTTTGCCTGTTTGTCCTGATGAAGGGAGCTGAGACTCCTGAAACGCGTTGACCTGTGCATAAAACTAAAGTAACATTAATCCTATCTTCAATCCTTTTTGGTCATTGGCGCGGTGCTGAAAACCCATCTCTATTTCTTTCTGCTATCTGCCAATTCTGGAACTGCAGCCTTGACTTGGAGTGTACATTCGTATATAGTAGTTGTGACTGGCACAACTTCTATAGGTGAGTTTAATTTTGTAAATTAAGCCCTTCCCTATTGGGTAAAACCCTATTGTGCCTTCTTTTTCCACAGTTATTTCTATTATAAGACATATCTTGTATACTAGTAACTACACTGAACTGAAAAAACACAAATAAATATATGTTCAGCTCACCAATCTAGAGCAGGTATGTCCAGCCTCTGGTCCGGTGCAAGGAACAAGTGGTTTGGCTTCCACAGCTGAGTAATCAGTACCATCAAGAGGAACAAGGGAAGAGAGAGAATCCAGCACCGATGTAGTAAAAGTATTTTCTTTATTCAAAATTCATAAAATGAAAAATCTGACCAAGTGCAGAGTATAAATATGCTTAACGCGTTTCGGAGAAGAACAGACATGGTCAGTACTGCAATTTATATATGTTTTTATGTCATATTTTTTACCTCTATTATCAAAAAATTGGTTATCCCTCAAAACGAATCCACAGATATTACACTTTGTTTGGCCAAATCTGAACATACCCTTATAATACAACCATGTTTTTTTATTTTTTAGATCAAGGAAGGCTGATGGGGAGACGTGATCTCCAATACGCTTTCCCTTCCTTGCCACACATTAGGGTATGTTCAGATGTGGCCAAACAAAGTGTAATATTTGCAGTACTGACCATGTGGTCTATATGGCATCTTGTTTGAGCTGCCATGTTTATTATATAGGCTGTACTACACGCAGTATAAAAAAAAGACTTGGCGAACACATATCAGCAGCCACATCTGACCCCCAAAAAAATCGCACAACCTCGGGTTTATCAAAACATTTCAGGGAGGTGCATGGAGGCGATGTGAGCTCTCTGCAAATTCAAGGGATTGAAAGGGTTAATAGACCCTATAGAGGAGGAGATTGGCAGAAACTTCTTTTTTTAAGGGAAGCATTTTGGATTCTTAAGTTGAATGCCCACTACCCTGGAGGACTTAATTACCGCTCTGATTTATTGTATATCTTTTGAGTGGAAGGGTCCTTTTTCTAATATACTATAATTATTGAGAGATTATGTTAGTTTAGATCTTAGCATATAATGGAATATGGGAATTTTTCCCCCCTTTTCCTTTCAGTAATTTCCACATAAAATACATAAAATTTAAATTTTTTTATAAAAAACAATAATACAAATTAATAAAATTACATATTATATAAAATAAGAGGGAGTAAGAGATTTATTAGTGGTACATCACCTCATCTACCCCCTCCCCCTCTCCGATATAATTATAACATATATTGAGATATGATCTATTCGTTCCCCTTGTGATACATGTTAGTTGTGGTCAGAGATAAATTAAATGACAAAATAATATCATATTAAAAAATCTTTGGGGATTTTTCCCCTTATGAGTTTCTTTCTTGGAGCTATATACGTATATATAAAATAGAGGATTGTGCTATCGGGACATGTTCCGATGTGGTCAAGGTTGGAAAGGAAAGGAAAGGAAAAAGGAAAAAAAAAAAATGACCATGCGCTTTTTACAACTGGACCTGCCATGTGTATGAATTGGATTGCACTTTATGTAGTATATCTAAGAGGGAACTTGGTGAAAAAATAGCCACATTCTAAGATCACATAATTGTAAGATTTTATTTAATGGGGGATTTGTGCTTTTCTTTTAATTACCAAGGTATGGAGAGGGTTAATGGACCTTCTGGAGAGGGAAACTGGTAGAAATCTGCCTTAAAGCAAGCACTTTGGACCTCTAAGGCGGGCTTTGCACGTTGCAACATCGTTAACAATGTGTTACCGATGCTGCAGCGATAGTCCCGCCCCCGTCGCACGTTCGATATATAGTGAAAGCTGCCGTAGCGATTATTATCGCTACGGCAGCTTTACACGCACATACCTGCCGTGCGACGTCCCTCTGGCCGGCGACCCGCCTCCTTCCTTAGGGGGCGGGTCGTGCGGCGTCACAGTGACGTCACACGGCAGGCGGCCAATTGAAGTTGAGGGGCGGAGATGAGCAGGATGTAAACATCCCGCCCACCTCCGTCCTTCTCATTGCAGCCGGGAGGCAGGTAAGGTGAAGTTCCTCGCTCCTGCGGCTTCACACACAGCGATGTGTGCGGCCGCAGGAACGAGGAACTACATCGTACCTGTCGCTCCCCCGGCATTATGGAAATGTCGGAGGCTGCAGCGATGATACGATGATGACGATTTTGCGCTCGTTCATCGTATCATCTAGGATTTACACACTACGACATCGCAAGTGACGCCGGATGTGCGTCACTTTCGATTTGACCCCACCGACATCGCACCTGCGATGTCGTAGTGTGCAAAGCCCGCCTAAGCCGCATGCATGTCATTTAGTGGAATTAAATCAATGCTATGATCTATTACGTATATATTACAATGAAAATGTGGTTTATCTAACATTGTTTTTATATTCCTGCATGTTTGTATTTTTATTACTCTTGTATTGTATTGTTTTTGTAGCATATAAAGTAAGCACTATTTTGTGGGTTATGTATATAGATCCGGCTCAGATGAGGGGCGTATAGGTATATATATCACCGTGGCTACTCATTCTGATTATATTGCTTATGAGTAAGGAGTCTGTTCTTCTCCGAAACGCGTTAAGCGTATTTATACTCTGCACTTGGTCAGATTTTTCATTTTATGAATCTTGAATAAAGAAAATACTTTTATTACATCGGTGCTGGATTCTCTCTCCTCCCTTGTTCCTCTTGATGGTACTGATTACACTGAACTGAAGCCTCTCTCTGGGTTACAAATCTCCATGTATATGGGCATGTAGGAGCCTACTACTGGAGAATAAAATCACCAGTGGCTAATGGGTGAAGGGTGCGCAGTCGGAGGACATGACTCCATAATCTAGACAAAAGTCTGATGGCGCTCCCAAAATGCAGCCTGAACAGGTGCAAATCGTGATATAACAACAAAAAAAGACAGTTGCAATCTAAAATGCTAAAGTATGCAAATAATGAATGCAAGAATATAAATATGCATTACTGGTTAAGAACATTTAGAAAATTGAGATATTTAGCATACTAAAATGGCCATTTTTATATCTGTCCAGTAGCCACATCAAGGCATATCTAGTATACTGGGAACCTACACTGAACTGAAGCCTCTCTCTGGGTTACAAACCTCCTTGTGTATGGGCATGTAGGAACCTGCTACTGGATGAATAAACTCACCAGTGGCTAATGGGGGAGGGGTGCACAGTCAGAGGACATGACTCCATAATCTAGACAAAAAGACTGACGGCACTCCCAAAATGCAGTGTGAACAGGTGCACCCTGTCAGGATTTTAAAGAGGGCAAATACCATAAATAAGTGTGTAGTTGTCCTAGATTTCAGAGGAAATGAAGTAAGGCTGTGTACGGACAGTGCGTTGTTGATGCAGATTTGGTGCAGATTGTGACCGAAATCTGCATGTCTATCTTTATGACAGCTAGGTCAACAAAGTCAATTAGAATTTTGAAGTTGCTTTTTTTTTCCTTGCAGATTTGGGGCAGAAAATAACTGCAGCATGTAAATTGTTGGTGTGTTTGTTCCTGTGCTTTTTAGCTCTTCCACCCTTTGTCTTCATTTAGAAAAACATATGAGTTTTTTGGTGCATTTTTCTGCCAGAAGGTGCAGATTTGCTGCAGAAAATTTCTGCGCCAAATCTGCAACATGCACACATTGCCTAAGACAGGCTGCATAAAGAACATCTGCTACAGACAGATATGAGGTCATGGCAGCATCCGGTCAGGCATCGTGAACTCCCTTTATGGTATTCAGTAAACCTGACAGGACAATAAGCGGAGGGGACTAAAGAAAAATAAACATATTTCTTTAGTCTATCTCAGTCAGCCTGACAGTTTTAGTGCAATGCAGAGTTTACATCTGTCTCGCTCTTCCTGCAGCCCATCCTAGCCCGGCTGCATGTGGCTAGATGGCAGTTGCTATCTTTAAAACCTTAACAGAGTATACTACACAAAGCATATCTTTTTTTTCTAAATAAAGGTATTTAGAAAAATCTTTACTATTTAAAAGTAATTTATTCATTTATTTTTTTTGTTTCTCAAAAAACGCCTTTAAGTATTTTCATACTGTAAAATTACTTATTTGTACAGAATAGAAAAACAGCATATCACCATTTTTCGAGTTACTAAAAGTTTTTGTTTTATTTTTTTGACAGATCTTATTTTTTGAGATTCTTTTTTTGCAGTGCATTTAAATTCTTAAGGGGAATGAGTTACCAGGTTTTTGCTTCCTAATCATTGTTTTATTAAGCAGGAAATTATCATTAGAGAGCTTGTAAACCTGCTGTAATGTAGTCTTCCATATTAATGAGCTCTGATCCATTTCGCCCTCACCATTGATTAACAGTACACAGAAAGTTGCCAATCAGTGGTATGGGTGTGGTTATAAAGAGCTCAGCATTTAGGCCAGAATCACACTTGCGAGTGACTCGTGCGAGTCTCACATCGAATCACCCGGCATGGCCTGCCTCTCTACGGACAGGAGCAGGACAGCTGCATGTATTCCTATGCAGCAGACCCACTCCTGTCCGGAGAGCTGCAGGCCATGCCAAGTGATGCAATGGAAGAGTTGCACGAGTTACTCGCAAGTGTGACTCTGGCCTTAGAGAACTGGTCAGTGGTATGGGTGTGGTTATACAGAGCTCAGCATTCAGAGAACTGGTAGATTAGCAGCAGAGAAAACTGATTTTCTAGAAACTACAACAAGCATGCATTAAGTTATACATCACTGGAATTAGGGTCTCTGCTCTTATAACATGCTCCTCTGATGGGGTAGCAAAAATCTGGTGATTCCATTTAAATTACTTTTTTCTGTAGACAGGATGAACATAAGCAGTTTTAATATAAGGTCTTTATGAGAACGATTTTATGTACCTTTTCTACATAATTAGGCATTTTTATTTTGAGAAAAATTATTTTGCATTTATTTAATGCACTGAGATAGCTTTGGCTGTATGCTTTGGGTCATTGTCCATCTGTACTATGAAGCACCGTCCGATCAACTTTGCGGCATTTGGCTGAATCTGGGCTGAAAGTATATCCCGGTACACTTCAGAATTCATCCGGCTACTCTTGTCTGCTGTTATGTCATCAATAAACACAAGTGACCCAGTGCCATTGAAAGCCATGCATGCCCATGCCATCACGTTGCCTCCACCATGTTTTACAGAGGATGTGGTGTGCTTTGGATCATGTGCCGTTCCCTTTCTTCTCCAAACTTTTTTCTTCCCATCATTCTGGTACAAGTTGATCTTGGTCTCATCTGTCCATAGAATACTTTTCCAGAACTGAGCTGGCTTCATGAGGTGTTTTTCAGCAAATTTAACTCTGGCCTGTCTATTTTTGGAATTGATGAATGGTTTGCATCTAGATGTGAACCCTTTGTATTTACTTTCATGGAGTCTTCTCTTTACTGTTGACTTAGAGACAGATACACCTACTTCACTGAGAGTGTTCTGGACTTCAGTTGATGTTATGAACGGGTTCTTCTTCACCAAAGAAAGTATGCGGCGATCATCCACCACTGTTGTCATCCGTGGACGCCCAGGCCTTTTTGAGTTCCCAAGCTCACCAGTCAATTCCTTTTTTCTCAGAATGTACCCGACTGTTGATTTTGCTACTCCAAGCATGTCTGCTATCTCTCTGATGGATTTTTTCTTTTTTTTCAGCCTCCGGATGTTCTGCTTCACCTCAATTGAGAGTTCCTTAGACCGCATGTTGTCTGGTCACAGCAACAGCTTCCAAGTGCAAAACCACACACCTGTAATCAACCCCAGACCTTTTAAGTACTTCATTGATTACAGGTTAACGAGGGAGACGCCTTCAGAGTTAATTGCAGCCCTTAGAGTCCCTTGTCCAATTACTTTTGGTCCCTTGAAAAAGAGGAGGCTATGCATTACAGAGCTATGATTCCTAAACCCTTTCTCCGATTTGGATGTGAAAACTCTCATATTGCAGCTGGGAGTGTGCACTTTCAGCCCATATTATATATATAATTGTATTTCTGAACATGTTTTTGTAAACAGCTAAAATAACAAAACTTGTGTCACTGTCCAAATATTTCTGGACCTAACTGTATATGGCCAGAAGAATATCCCTTTACACTGTGAAATGTGTAGAAGATATATTATCCTTATATGTCTCTCTGATCTTGATCATTATTATCAGATCCTGTCAATTCCATAGCTTGGAAATTCAACGGGGTAAAGCCTGACCACTAAACAGATATGTCGAGAAAAAATATGTATTGTTAAAGGACATGGAGAGGGCTGGAAAAGTAACTCAAAAAGTAGTGTGCGTACTGTTTTAAGCTTTAAAAATAGTTTTCACTATTGCTTTTTAGCAAATTTTGCACCTTGAAAATTAAAAGTATGAAAGCTGGTCTTAAAATGTTATGTCTGATTCTAGAAAAGTTAACTATGAACCATTCGCTGTAGGGGTTGGCACAACACATCATTTGATTCATTTATACAGAATTTCCAACCACATATATACATACACATGCATTATTAGACAGATTTCATCTGGAGTTTGCAAGAAACTATTTAAGGAAGGTGTGATGGGAACATAATATTGACTTTGAGTTTGTTTGCTCTAAGGCTAAGAACTTGCTAACTTCCTGCCTGTTCTGTCCCACAAAGATGTCTCCAGGTTAAGAGCAATCACGGGTTGCTCCTGTAATTTTCCTGCTTCCAGTGACTTCACTTCAACAGCAGCTTCCACTCTGCTTTGTTGATGGAGCATCACTGCCTATATTCTACTTATTCACAGAAGGCTTCTTGCTGTCTAACTTCTGGGAGCCAGATGATGATCAGACAGAGCAGAGCTCACATGAACAAGTATCTCCCATGAACCACTCCAACCGTTCATGCTACTTGGTGCAGTCCTCAAATCACTGCTGAGCAAATACATTATGAGAGGCTGCTGATGAGTCTTTGGCTTTGTGCTCTTTTTTTTGTTTCTATGGTGATGAATGTTACATCAGATGAAAGCCTTATGTATGTAATATATGTTGTGTTTGTTGCTTATAGCAACAGTGTTTTACGCATGCTGGAAACAAAATGGTAGCGTCTAATGCGATATTCACAGCAACTGAGAGCAGAGGAGTGATAAGATTTTTGTTTCTACAAGGAAAGTTCATGAAGGATATTCATGGTGATATGTCGCAGACATTGGGGGATCAATGCTCTTCATATTCCACAGTTAAGAACACGGTTGCCAAATTTAAAACAGGCCAATATAGCACAATGATGAGGAACATCCTGGACGACGGGGAGTGGTTGTTGTTTTGGAGATCATTGATGTTGTGCACAACCTCATCCTGGAGAATCGATGAATTTCAGCTAAAGCAAGAGCAGACATCATGGGGATTTCCTGTAAACATGTTTGTGTCATTATCCATGAACATTTGGACATGAGGAAGCGATCTGCAAAGTGGGTCCCCAAATGTTTGACAACAGATCAAAGAAGCATGCGAGTGAAACATCCCGGTCCATTTGTCAGCGTTTACAGACTGATAAGAACTTCCTGGATCGACTGATCACTATGGATGAGACCTGGATTTATTGTATGACTCTGAAACCAAGAAGCAGTCAAAAGAGTGGAGGCACAGTGGCTCTCCTCATCTAAAGAAGTTCAGGGTGCAAAAAACAGCTACTAAAGTGATGGCATCTGTGTTCAGTGATAAGGAGGGCGTGCTGCTAGTGGACTACCTTCAATAAGGTTCCACTGTCAATGCAAGGTATTACATTAAACTTTTGGACCAATTGAAGGCAGCTCTGAAGGCTAAAAGGTGCAGCAGGCTGTCCAAAGAAATCTTGTTCCTGCAAGACAACGCCTCGGCTCACACTGCACAAGTGACCACAGCAAAACTGGCAGAGCTGGACTTCCAGCTGGTTGACCACCCACCCTATTCACCAGATCTAGCTCCCTCCAACTATTATCTGTTTCCAAACCTGAAGAAACACCTCAAGGGCACGAAATTTAACATAATTTATGAAGACATGGCTGCTACTGATGCATGTTTCAGGCACAACCGAAATCCTTCTTTTTGCTAGGCTTACAGAGCTTGGAATACCGATGTAAGATGTGTGTTGTCATCAGTGGAGAGTATGTGGAATAAATGTAAAGGTTCATCATCCTATCTCGTTTCTTTCTTGGTAAAGCCAAAGATTTATCTGCAGCCATAAATCATTCATCAGATAAAAAATCTTTATTCGTTCCAATATACTTGATGGGATAAACACAACAATGTTTCAGGAAACTCAGGATCTTTATCAAGCCATAAAAAGCTGCCATTTTTATCCCCTCATGTATATTGAGACCAATATAGATTTTTCTATCTGATAAAGGAGTTTTTGGTGCCTTGGAGACTACAAAATTGGATCAGACAGAACAGTGCTGACTGGAAGAGAAAGCTGCCCTGTTGACTTGAGGTCAAAGGAACGAGGAGAATCACCGCCTGTGCCGGGAGACATCAGTGCAAGGGAGAACGGGCAGGTAGTAAGCAATTACCTACTGGTAAGTTCTTAGCCCCATGACAAAAAAAACCTCCCCAAAGTCTCTGATAGCCTTGTTAAAATTATACAATGTTCTAAAGTTATAAAATAATTTTGGTTTAATGTACAAGTATACATAAATGTGCAGCTTACAGGGCACAATAATACATTTTGATATTCATTAATCTTACCTATTTATGCGATTTACAGTATAAACAATATATTTTTATATAGAACATAAAAAAAAAGAAAACAATGACTCATGGTGCAGATGTCTCATGGAGCACTAATATTTGGAAATCCTAAGAGGGCAAGTGGTATTTAGCTCACCTTGTCAGGTTGTGCTAACACAGAAACAACACTTGCAGTATGTCTGATAATTCTGTGATCCCAGAAGATATTCCTTCCTTATGGTGGGTTGTATAATTTCCACAGACGGATTGGAAAATGATACGGAACAAAAAACAACAAGGATTTGCAGACACTGCTAATGTTAAAGGTCACTCAACATACTTAAAATAATAATTTCCCCAATTAATTTTTAAAGACATTGTTTTTATATACCTAAAACCAGAATTTTGGGAAATCTCTTTTTTTTGGGTCTTGCACATGACCCTCATAGTAGGTCCAGAAAGCGCTAGTGTCATTGTATAGAGATGTGCTTATACCTCTGATATTTGGTTTGGATATTTTACAACATACACTGTATGATGTTCATTTTTCAGATACCATATAGTGCACCTTCGTAACAGAATGGCAGTAATATCCTGATATTAATGTGAAAATTTTAGGAGTTCAGCTCTAGAAGTCATTAGTTCAAGTGTATTCAGTGTTCATCCAATTAGCGTGGCTGACACTGACAGCTGCAGTTTGTACTGAGCCATGTGAGCAGGAGCGATACTGAGGTGTTGTTATTTGGGACATGAGGGCAGAAAATCTGTTCAATTTTCATATTAAGTAATTAGGATTATCAAGGCGTTCTGATGTGGATTCTCAAAGCACAAGCACATCATGTGTTAGAGATCTATTTAACAATGTATGTAGCGTGAATTGTGGAATCTATAATTGAACCTTCCCTTTAATATCAGTAGAATTGATCAAAGTGAATCTGTGAGCATGTTTTTGCTGCGCAATCTGACAACAGCATGCTATAGAGGTTAATACAGAGATTTCAGTGCTTTTCTTTTGTCAAAGTCCGTGGTGTTGTTTACTTATAAGTTTTGTTTTCGCATCAGTAGCTTATCATTGCTGGACTACATTGCCTGGTGCATGGAAGTCTGACATGGCCCCCTGCTGTGATTAGCAACTCACTGTCTATAAATATTGTATGTAGGGAGCCCAGTGGGGATCAGGTCAGCTTTTTTTCTTTATGCTAAATCTAAAAACTTTGTGTCACAACCGCTGCACCCACTAATCTAAGTGATACATCATTGGATTTAGTGACTGTTTGTCTATATGGAGCTGCACTCAGATGAGGTAGTAAAACCTGATGACAGATTCCCTTTAAAGGATCTTTTATCAATACATTTAATTTTGATCTGTTAATTAATTTTTTATTATTATTTTTTATTATATCAATCATTTGTCTCCAACTACTATTGGTCACAACTTATAGCGTGCACTCTCACAGATGCAGAGAGATGAAAGAGAAAAAAACTGCAGCTACATTTTCCTCCTCCCAATCTTCAATATACTATTTTATTTATCCCATAAGATCTTTTGAACCCTGAAGAGATTTATTAATATTATTAATATTTGCAGTAAGCCTGTTATGGACTCACCTCATGAGGTTTATTATTTCCAGCAGTCAGTGTGGTGGAAGGGGTAGTAAAGCACATATGGCAGCTCTACTTTTGCTTTGGCAATGCTAGTGTGTATTTAGTTATGTCATTAAAGCTTAGTTGAATTTGAATTTATGGAGAGCTGCTAGAAGTGTTTGTAATGAGACTCAACTTCTGCAGCACTGCCCCTCCTCCCACACTGACTGCTGCAGATGAGAGTTGAAAGAGTTAATCACACTCAAGTCTGTTGTGATCACTATGCAGTGAGTGGAGCAGTTTCATTTCTCACACACTGTTCTAAATTATAGTGGGACATGTTCATTTCCCCTTTGTATTTGGATGCCTGCTTATGATTAACAAAGCTGACAGCATTATAAGAAAATAGCTACTAGAAGTGTTTCTATTGAGACCCTGCAAAACCACCCATTCCTCCACACTAAAGTGGGCTTTACATGCAACGACATCGCTAACGAGATGTCATTGGGGTCACGGAATTCGTGACACACATCTGGCCTCATTAGCGACGTTGTTGCGTGTGAAACGCAGGAACCACCGTTAACGATCAAAATGACTTACCTAATCGTTGATCGTTGACACGTCGTTCCTTTCCCGAATATCGTTGCTGTTGCAGGACGCAGGTTGTTCGTCATTCCTGCGGCAGCACACATCACTATGTGTGACACTGCAGGAACGAGGAACATCACCGTACCTGCGGCCGCCCGCAATGAGGAAGGAGGGATGTTCAGCCCGCTCATCTCTGCCCCTCCGCTTCTATTGGGCGACCGCTTAGCGACGCCGCTGTGACACCGAACGATCCGCCCCCTTAGAAAGGAGGCGGTTCGCTGGCCACAGCAACGTCGCTAGGCAGGTAAGTACGTGTGATGGGGACTAACGATGTTGTGCGCCACGGGCAGTGATTTGCCCGTGACGCACAGCCGACGGGGGCGGGTGCTTTCACCAGCGACATCGCTAGCGATGTCGCTGTGTGTAAAGCCCGCTTAACTGCTGGAGATGAAAGTTGTTGGTTAATCATACTTAGGCCTGCTGTGCTCTATAACATGTGCAGATTGGACTGTTTGTCAGTACATGTCTCACACTGAGCCTGTTCTAAACTATTCTGGAGACATATTTTTCTTTCCCCAGAAAGTTGCTTCCTGCTTCTGATTGGTGAGCAAATAAAAGACAAAAAAGTACATAATTCTAGTGAAATCTCTGTGATAATGTACGTGAAATATTAAAATAAAAATAACTGTTTAGTTGCCAAATAGTTTGATTTCTAATTTCTTTGCAAGAGAGGTAAAAAAAAGTATTGCTTTATTCTGCTTTTCAGCACTTATTACATCATGTGCCCTGTTCTCCTTGAAAATTTGGTGAAAGTCTACCTTTTTTTCTGAAGCTCCTGATATCTGCCTGTTTCAACTTTAAAAGACCTAGTCATCATAATGTCAGATAAGTTTTCAAGGCTTTTTGAGAAACCCTACATAGAAACTAATAAATAGAAGCTGGCGTAGAAGAAAGAATCAGGAGCCAGAGCTGGGACAGACTAGTAACAAAGCCTGTGGGCAAGAAATATGATTTATTGCACTGAAACTGGTGGTGAATATTTGCAATTTAATTTAGACTCCATCCTCATAGTCATATTCTTTATTTTGGAATTTGTATTGAGATGTAAATTGTCAGTACTTTGTAAAAATTTAAAGTTACATTATGAAAAGTGATTGAAATAGATTGAAATTCAGTTTCAACTAGAAAAATCATTACTTCCTATCCAGGATAAGCTCACTGTACAAGTCTGTCTTCCATTTTCATGATAATTTTTAGGTAAATGGACACATATACTATACTGGAAATATACAGTACATGGAGATTTCTGTAAATGCTTCTTATATGTTAACTCTGTGAAATACTGTAAGAGATAGACTAGATTAGGGCACATGCATTTAGGAAAAATATACATATGGGAATATACTCTAAAAAATCACGAAATTACCCAATACAAAATTTTATTACAACATATTATTAAAATTTACATGCAAATGTGCAAAATACACATTAGAACGTGTATACATTGACAGTCCAATCCTTATATTATAGTATACATACGGTCCAGGCTAATTATTCTATAGAAATACAATAACAATGGAATAAATCCACTCTATTTAATCCAGCCTACCACCATATACCGTATTTTTCGGACTATAAGGCTATGTGTCCACGCTAGAATGTCCCTGCAGATTTTTCTGCCTGAAAATCCGCGACTTTCGCGGCAAATCCGCACCCGCGGATTTGCCGCGGATTTTTATGCGGATTTCATTTTTTTTTTTTCCCCCATTCAAAACCAAAAATCCGGACCAAATCTGCACCAAACAATTGACATGCTGCAGATTTTTCCGGATCAAAATCCGCGGCAAATCCGCAGCGGAAAAATCCGCAGCATGGACACAGCATTTCCAAAATGCCATTGAAATGGCTTGGAAGTGCCGCTGCTGCAGATTTTCGGGAAATCCGCGGCAAATCCGCGGCAAAATCCGCGCAAAATCCGCGCGAAATCCGAAGCGTGGGCACATAGCCTAAGACGCACCGGACCATAAGACGCACCCTGGTTTTAGAGGAGGAAAATAGGAAAATAAAATTTTAAGCAAAAATGTGGTCATGACACACTGTTATGGGGCGAGGATCTGCTGCTGACACTGTTATGGGAATAATCTCCCCAAATTCAATAACTCAGGTACCCCATCCTGGTAATGATCCTCCTGCCTTGTATATATATGTCCCTCATCCTGGTATAGCCCACATCCTGCTATATACTGCCATCCTGCTATATACCCCATCCTGGTATGTGCTCCCATCCTGCTATATACCCCATCCTGGCATATGGCCGCATCCTGCTATATACCCCATCTTGGTGTATGGCCGCATCCTGCTATATACCCCATCCTGGCATATGGCCATATCCTGCTATATACCCCATCTTGGTGTATGGCCGCATCCTACTATATACCCCCATCCTGCTATATACCCCCATCCTGGTATGTGCTCCCATCCTGCTATATACCCCCACCCTGCTATATACCCCCATCCTGCTATATGCCGTCATTCTGCTATATACCCCTATCCTGCTATATACCCCCACCCTGCTATATACCCCCACCCTGCTATATACTCCCATCCTACTCATAATGTACCCCCATCCTGGTATATGCCGTCATCCTGCAAATATACTCTATGCTGCTATATGGCCGCATCTTGTGGCACAAAAAAAAAAATAAACGTTCATCCTCACCTTTCCTCGCTCCACGCAGCATTGCTCCTCCTCCCGTCAGTGCTGGCAGCAGCGCCGCTTACCTGTGTGGAGCCGGCCACGCTCCCTGCAGCATCGCGATGTCCTCCTGTCTGTGCCGGCCACGGCTGCGTGTGGACACCTGCGCACAGTGATGACGTCATCCCTGTGAGCACTGCTAGTCTCCACACACAGCCACAGCCGGCAGTCAGGAGAAGATTATGGTGCTGCAGGGATTGTTGTCGGTGAGTGTACTGATTCAATGCCCCTCGCGCTGATGATGATGCATGGAGGACAGTGAATACAGCCGCACATGATCACTCCAGGCCGTAGTTGCCAGGAGTAATCATGCGGGCCGGCTGTTTACTATGCCCGCATTCCCCACCCATCACCCCGCCCACCTGTCAGCGCCAGCTTCAGCGCTGAGAGATGAGCTGGAGGATGGGCGTGCATATGAAATGAGCAAGCCCACGTAGTCACGGCAGGCGCTGCTGCAGCCTGCTCATGTCCCCGATGACCCGCTCCACTGCAGCACTCTCATTCCCCCCAGCCCTACATTCAGACTATAAGACTATAAGACATTTGGGGGGAAAAAAGTGCGTCTTATAGTCCGAAAAATACGGTAGACTTTAATCACCATGACAGCCAACACATAAATAATAAGATGAAGATTATGTAAATATTCTCTATCTGGTAGCCCAAGAAATACCACAGAAGGCAGGACTTACAACAGAAACCGGATTTACACCATAATGGTAATATCCACACGAGGGCATAAGATGTACACATACTTAATAAGGAGATCCACAATAAGCAATACTTAGCTTCATATATTATAGAAAGTCCTTTGCATATGTCTTGTACACAATTGGCGAAAATGCCCTAATCCAGCAATCAGCATTTCTGTGGAGTTCTCCTCCATTAGATGTCCACTTGCTATATAGATTTGCTGTATGAAAAGGGTCCTCTTTGTGTGAGATAAGCAAATAATTGTTCGCCACGACGCATTTCCCCGTTCATGTGCTTCATCAGGAGGCTATAAAAATAACATATGATTCATATATAGACCATCCTACATGTATTACATCTATGAATTACAAAAAGTGTGAAAATATAACATTTAGATTAGATATACAGAGTACCTGCCCCAAAATAGACAATAGTAAACACCAAGTGTCCAGATGCAGAATCCCAAAGTGAGCACCAGCCACGAGAACATATAATCCTGGTCACAGACAATGCTGCAATAATGTCAAAAAAGGCATCACACAGGAAGGAGGCACTATGGTAACATGCATCAGGAACACCTTTTTTATACCTCACCAGTCAAAATAATTGCCCACAGTTGTCTCCAATGACCCTAATGGGACTCTCAATTTCACTTAGCAACATTCAGGCATAATGCATTAGCAAACTACTATACAAATAATAACAAAAAAGACAGTTCCAATATGAAATGCTAAAGCATGCAAACCATGAATGTAAGAATATAGACATGCATGGCTGCTAAAGGAAGTCTAGGAAAAATTGAGATATTTAGCATACAAAAATGTCCATTTCAATATCTGCCCAGTGCCACGTCAAGGCATATCTCGTTACTGTAAACCTACACTGGACTGAAGCCTCTCTCTGGGTTACAAACCTCCCATGTGTATGGGCATGTAGGAACCTGCTACTCAAGAATAAAATCACCTGTGGCTAATAGAGGAGGGGTGCACAGTCAGAGGGCATGACTGCATAACGCTGTTTTCACATTAGCGGTATTCTGCCGCACTGCAGGATCCGGCACAAGTGCAGTACACTTCAATACAGTTCACTGGCAAGCTCCGGGCACATGCGGTCATGTGACCGGAGCATGTGACAGCATGTGACCAGAGCTTGCCGCGATGCCTGTGTACTGTATTGAACTGTACTGTACTTGTGCCAGATCCGGCAGTGCGGCAGAATACCGCTGATGTGAAACCAGCGTTATCTAGACAAAGAGACTGATGGCACTCCCAATATGCAGTCTAAACAGACTATATTTTGGGAGTGCCATCAGTCTTTTTGTCTACTATACAAATAAACAGTTAACCTAGAGCAGACTTGAGTATGCTGAGTGCTGTATCAGTTCACCTTTGATAAACATGATGCATTATAGAAGGCCAGAGATCACACGATGTGATAATATGGCAGCTTACGGTAAGTATTAAACTTTGTTTTTCCATAATGAATATCAATTTCTCATATTTAATTTTTTAAAGAATTGCTCACTGTTGCTGATAATAAGGCATGAGGGACCATAACTGATCTCATTAATTGAAGCCATGATGACTGATCAAAAAGCAGTCCGTATAGATTTTTAATGAGGTCTGTAAGGGAAATTAGAACATCAGTCAAAAAATATTAATTTAAGCCTGCCATCATCATGACTGACACTACATAAAGGGCTTAATCTCAATGAACTCTTATTTGAGGAACTGAAACTCTGAAAAAACGTAATTCCTGACAACACAGCCTGGTGAGCCTTGGTTTAAAAGCTTGGAAAAATGGTCCTGTGGGGCCAGGCTGGTCATTTTCTATTTACTATTGGAAGGGGGCGTAGTTGGTCAAAAAAATGTATTTAATATGCAAAGTGCTAGCCTCTAATTAGTCAATTTACCATTCAGAGATCTAAAATTTAAATATAAAAATCTCCTCATTTCTCCTTCCCTTAAGATCTAATCAGAATTGTTTCTCCGTGTGGAGAGTGATATGTCTAGCATGCCTGCTGAGGAGGCTTATGAGTTGTGAAATGCTCCTCTGCGAAATTAATCCTTTAACCCCCAGGCAATTTTCCATTTTTCTGGGGGGTTTTTTGCTCCCCTTCTTCCAAGAGCAGTAACTTTTTTTAATTTTCCATAAATCTTGCCATATACGGTCTTATTTTTTTTTGCAGGGCATGATGTACTTTTAAATGAAGCCATGAGTTTTACTATACAGAGTACTGAAAAATGGCAAAAAAACTCCAAGTGCGGAAAAATTCCAAAAATGTATAATTGCACAATTGTTTTTCGGGTATTTTACTCACCGTGTTCAGTATATTGTAAAACTGATGGGTTGGTGTGATGCCTCAGGTTGGTGTGAGTTTGTAGACTCCAAACATGCATAGGTTTACTTTTACAGTATCTAAGGGGTTAAAGAAAATCCAGAATTTTGTCCCAAAAAAGTGTTGCACTTTTTGCACCATATTCCATAACCTGTAACATTCTCATATTTTGGGATATGGAGATCAATGACAGCTTATTTTTTGCGTCTCGAGCTTATGTTTTTAATGGTATCATTTTTGTGCAGATGCTACTTTTTGATCGCTTGGTATTGAATTTTGCACAAAACTTGCAGCAAACAAAAAACGTAATTTTGGCGTTTGAATTATTTTTGCCGCTACACTGTTTACTGATCAGTTTAATTGATTCTATATTTTGATAGATCAGGCATTTTTAAACAAACACAGCGATATCAAATATATGTAAAATTTTTAATTTTTTTAATCCTTTCATTTTCAATGCGGTTAATGGGGAGTGATTTGAACTTTTAGATTTTCTTACTTTTTTAAAACATTTTAAAACTTTTCTTCAGCTTTTATTATTTTACTAGTCCCCCTAGGAGGCTATAAGGATCAGCAATCTGATCGCTTGTTCATTTCTCCTGCTCATAGCTGCACAGCTCAGACCAGGAGAAATGTTGCTCTCTTACAGCCAGCGCTCTACTAGCTGTAAGAGGAAGTGAGTCATGATAGTGACAGGATTCATCACATGAGAACTAAGAATGTTCTATAAAAGATTGGATGCAAATCAACCCTCCATAAATTTACCATGCCGAAATTAAATTTCTCGTTACCAACTTAAAAAATTCATAACAGTTCACTACAGACATTGATATAATATAAACCTATTGACTGGCCTACATACGTCAGAGGGGACAGCTTCTGGCCAAAACACAACAGTCCATTGACTACAGCCAGGCCATCGAATATAATCATGTCTATTTCAGCATAACAGAGAGGAATGAACGCCTGATACCTATTTTCAAATCCAGGCTACCATCCCATTTCCTTTGAAGGTAAAATCATTAGGGCCAAAAAGGTTCTCAGAAGTCAGCTATTTCACTACGGAGAAAGAGAGGAAAACAATTGTTTACCTCTGGGGGTGACCCACAACCCATAGACTTAGGATCTGGAAAATAAATACTAGAAGACTTTGCCAGATCCTCCATAAGGATAACTGGATAAAAACAATATAGATCCTGCCTTGTTATGTTGCAAACTACAAATTTAAGGGACATCATAACCAAAAGGTCAATGCCTTCTCATACACCAAAAGAAATCTATCATAATTCTGGCAGTTTCCTACTAGAGGTCTCTACGTGGGAGAAAAAGCACAGCAACTGAAATCAAGGATTAGGTCTCATCGACACACAGTTACAGACAAAATGATTTATCAACCGATGGCTAAACATCTTTGTGGGACAGGACATAACTTAAAACATGAGAGTTCTCATATTGAAAGGCAACTTCAATTCACAAAGATAAAAAAAGGCTCTGGGAATACAAATTCATGTCAGTCTTTGATACAGTCTACACAGGACTAAATCTGTCTCAAGGATTTATGTTTTACCACAACATCTGAGGAGGTTGGTCCAGAGAAAGCCAGGACATCAGGTCTCTGATCTTACATCAATTTAGGGATTATAAAACGTTGACACTACGTATCTAAGCTAAGTAAGTATTTACACTTTAAGCTCATTCTGTTCGTTTTTCAAGTTTCCATTTTTTCCACCACGTCAATGTTCTTTTTGTTTGTAGGATCTAAGTGGTCTCGAAAACTTTTTTTGTAACATTATTTTTTTTATTTTTGTTAGTCTTTAAAGATATCATTTCTACAAAATTAATATTTTGCTTCTTGTAATGAGAGCAATCAATATTTTTTGCCAACTGGCTAACTGCATAATTTTGTCATTTTTCTGAAGCTAAAGGAACTTGTACAGATAATGCGAAGTCTTCATCTTACATCATGCCACACCAATAACCTAGTGTGATCATATTTGCGTAACAGGTAACTCTTTCAATTTACATAGGAACACCAGCATTACGGAAATTGCGTGAACAACGCAGTTCAACACATTGCATTTAACTTTGTAAGTTTGCTGTTAAAATATTTTCTGTTTGTAACTTTTTGATAAGTTGTCCCAAAAAAAAATCAAATTAGCAACCCTGAGAAAAGAATGCAAAAGCTGTCTGTACAGATTCTGGAACAGTATGCAAGCCTTCTTAGGTCTTTTTTCTTGTCTCTTATGGAATAATTAATTTTTCTCAATATTTTTTTAGTTGGTATTAATTTACTTTTATGTGTCAAACCTATCTCCTTACTTCTTACTGCTGCCTCCTTAGCAATCATAATTATCAAGTATCTAAACACTGCTGAAAGGTGAAGAAGACACCTTTGTTTCCCTTTACAACACGATCGAAGATCTAATGATGACCACTGATGTCTGAATGGATTTCATAGACAGTTCCCTGCTTAGGAACCCCTTCTTCGTACTCTTTATATATTATGGCTTGAGATGAGCTAATCAGTGTTATGTGAATCAAATTTATATAGAATTTTTTACAAATAATTGGTTTCTCCAAATCCAATTTTCGGGTGGCTCAATTTGTTCAAATCTCAAAAAATGTTTCCTGATTGGTGCTATGTTGCTGGATGGTAGAGATCTGAGAGATTAAAAAGTAATAAAATAATATACTCACCTTGACACCTCTCTTGCTTCTGCAGCTTCATGTCTGTTCTTCCACAGTTCTTCTGCCTCCGGTCTCTACTAGTGTTTATTGGAAGGAATATCCTCTTTTATGTCTTCCTTTATGTTGCAATGGTGCTTTCTGTATGGTAAAGGCTTCAGCCAACACTACGGTTTCAGGACATTACAACATTATGACATGCTTTGTCTGAGGCCTACTCAACACAATAAGTTCTAGTGCAGAATGAAAAAAACATATAGAAGAATGTTTTACCTACCTTAAAGATGAGAAGAGAAAAGAGACAAATGCAGTTAAGGGTACTTTACACGCTGAGATCTCGCTAGCGAGATTGCAAGCGATCGTACCCGCCCCCGTCGGTTGTGCGACACGGGAAAATCGCTGCCCGTGCTGCACAACCTCGCTTAACCCCGTCACACGCACTTACCTGGCCTGCAACGTCGCTCTGGCCAGCGAACCGCCTCCTTTCTAAGGGGGCATTTCGTGCGGTGTCATAGCGATGTCACACGGCAGGCGTCCAATAGAAGAGGAGGGGCGGAGATGAGCGGGACGTAACAGCCCGCCCACCTCCTTCCTTCCGTATTGCCGGTGGAGGCAAGTAAGGAGATGTTCGTCGCTCCTGCTGTGTCACACACAATGATGTGTGGTGCCGCAGGAATGACGAACAACATCGCTAATAAGCAGAGAACAATTTTTAGTTTTAGGACGACCTCTCCGCGACAAATGATTTTGCCTGTTTTTGCGATCGTTTAAGGTCACTCGTACTTATCACGCACTGCGATATCTTTAATGATGCCGGATCTGCGTCACAAACACCATGACCCCAACGATAATTAACTAACGATATCGCAGTGTGTAAAGCCCCTTTTAGTTGTAGATCGCGTGGGAGCTGTGGTTGCCAAACAGGAGAGTGACAGGTGAGTATTATATTTTTCATTTTTTTTTAAATCCTACAATTTTTATGCTCTGGTAAAAAAAAAATCCAAAAAGGGAGGAATCCAGCACTTCTAATAAGTTGAACTTTAATTCTTCATATTAAAAACAAAATGTGGTATAGGAAAATAAGACAAGTATAGTTAACACGTTTACAGTCTACATGCCTCTAAAGCTGGTGTCACACATAACGACGACGACAACGACGTCGCTGCAACGTCACCATATTCTGTGACGTAGCAGCGATAAGCTGTCAAACATGTTAGAAAAAGCAGCGACGGAGCAGCGATCATAGCGACGTCGACGGTCGTTGTGTGGTTTCAGACGTAGCGTAGCGTCACTGCTGCGGTGTCAAACACAAGGATTATCAGCTTATCAGCATGGCGCAGCGGGATAGCAGCGATCAAAAAATGACTTCGAGCATTCAGGAGCGAGCAACGATTTCGCAGCAGGGGTCTGATCGTTGTTATGTGTCACACACAGCGACGTCGCTGTTGAGGTCGCTGCAACGTCACAGAATATGGTGACGTTGCAGCGACGTCGTTGTCGTCATCGTTATGTGTGACACCAGCTTTAGTTTGATTATGACTAGGAGGCACGTAGCCTTGAAACGTGTTAATCATACTTATCTTATTTTCCTGTACCACATTTTATTTTTAATGTGAAGAATTAAAGTTCAACTGTTTAGAAGTGCTGGATTCTTCCCTTTTTGGGGTTTCTTTTCTGGAACTTTTTTCCATGCACTCATTGAGACAAGTGGGATGTTTTTTCCTTTTGAGATAGTAAAAAAAAAGTACCGTACTTTTGGCTTTATAAGACGCACCGGATTATAAAATGCAACCCAAATTTTGATGAAGAAAAGGAGAAAAAAATATGGGGTCCATCTTATAATCTGGTGCTATCTTACAAAAGTAGAAACACAATAAATTGTTCAGCTCACCAATATTGCAGTCCCGCAGTGGAGATCCAGCGCACGGATGGTTAGGAATACCAAGCAATAGCAATAAAGATGTATGAATCCAGCGCAGACTTATATTGAATAAAAACGTTTTTTCTTTCTTTATTGGAATAATAGAATGAATAAAAAATCCAGGGACATGCAAAAGTAAATTCTAGCCCCAGTTCAGAGCGACGCGTTTCAACAAGTTGTCTTAATCATGGTCCATGATTAAGACAACTTGTTGAAACGCGTCGCTCTGAACTGGGGCTAGAATTTACTTTGAAGTTTTATTGTTGATAATATTAAATATAAACTTTTAGTTTTTTTAAAATATAGGGTTATGTGTGTGGTTTTTCCATCCGATAATATATTAGACCTCTTGTGTGTAAGTAATCCAATATAATCCAAATATACACTGAGTTTTAAGTGTCACAGATACAAAGAAGATGGGTATGAACATCACAGGAGGTCGATTTATTATGTTTAATAAGCTACAATACTATTTTCGCTGAAACCATCTGATAGTGAATGCAAATGATTTATCTTTTAGGCTAACAAGTTGACTGCCATGTGTTTGATTGGAATCATGTAAGAAATGAGGGTAGTGAATAGGTTCAGTATTTTTTTCAAACTTTTTCTTTGGAAATTCAATAAAGTATTGTATTTTTGGAAATGAGTCTTGGGAGAAAGTGTTGATGTTTTAGAATTTCACTTTGTAATGATTTGTATGAATAATACTTCTATTGCTAGTTATTTTTGAGGTATTTCTCATCTTTGTTTACTGTCCTCATATATCTCTTTGACCTAACATGATCTAGCAGATTGCAATTCACATTTACATGTTGTTCTAGACAAACTGGAAATATTTAAAGAACATGGGTGTCAGGTTATTAAAGAACTGAAACTGTTTCAGCATCAGCTCCATCAGGAATGATATGAGTGGTATAATTTGTATTGTGGCCAGTGAGATATTACTATATGTATTCTATCATAGGCTAAAATTCCAGAATAGTTGTACCATTCACAAATCCTACATAACAAAAACACTTTTCTGCAACTTTTGTCCAGACCTTTGCTTTATAGATACTAGTAGTCAGTATCACAATGACTATGGGATATCAGGGAACCGGGGCTCTTACGCTGTCCCTCAAGCGAGGGGGCCCCATGCTATCCTTAAGTTTAGGTATACTCCTGATGGTGGAGAGGCCTGAGTCTACTTTCTTGTCCAGCTCCTGACCAGTCCTGATCTGATTCCTCTTCCCCTTCTCCCTAGGGAGGGTAGGGACAGGAGTGTGATGAAACCCACAGATAAAGACAGAAAAGGGAAAACCCAAACTCTGTCACACAGCACACACATAAAGGTAAAGACAAAAAGAGGTTCAGAAGGAATAACAAGAGCAGGAAGGAAGCTGCAAGACAACAGGGGTAAAGTTCACAAGTGTGCTAAGTAATGAGCACAACTCTCACCAGTAAGTCTGAGACACCATACCTCACAGACCAACATAGAATAAACTATAGCTGGAATAAATGGAAGATTTCAACCAGCATAAATAGGAGGGGAGAAGATGTGATAGGCCTCCCCACAATATGTGATCAAAGGTGCAAGCAGACTACAGAGATTAATGCCCAAGTTTGCCTGTGTTGATCTAAGACACCAGAGAAATCATTGAGGCAGAGTGTCAGAATCTGCAGTCTGAACGGTGCCCAACACCGCCATGACACTCGAAAAAGTTTGTGCAAGATTCCAAATGACAGTCCAGTACTGATATCTAACTCCAATTTATCTGAATAAATGGGAATCACTGTCAAGTGCAGACCTTGATCTTCCATTAAAATGGTAGATTAAGTGAAGTTCTTAACAGTGCCGCTAAGCAGTGTATGATGGTGCTGCGTTTTGTCTCATACTTTGCTAATATCAGGTATGTGTGGGATGTAATTTCAGTTTATCTGTGGGTTTGCAGAATGTCGCGCCCCCTTTGGTCTTATATTGACCTCCAGACCTCCACTGATTCCAGGGGATGGGTCATCAGTAGGTCCTAGAAAAACCCCTTTAACTTTTTACTTTCTCTACTTGTACGGTATTTATTACATTTAATTTACAGCTATTTTGTGTCATTGAATATTTAGCTTGGAAAATCTTATTTAAACTCTAACAATATATAGTTCTGTGAATAGTTAACCCTTGTTCATATAAGCTTCTTCATATAAGATATGTATAGAACATGCTCTATAGCCCTCTTGCACACAAAAGTATCTGTGTTACAGAAACTGAATTAGGCTATGTGCGCACGTGTGCGTAATTCATGCAGTTACGCTGCGCTTTGTAGCGCAGCATAACTGCATGCGCCCTGCGTCCCCTGAACAATCTATGGAGATTGTGCAGGGGCCGTGCGCACGTGGCATAATAGAACGCAGCGATTCGGCTGCTGCCTGAATCACTGCGTTCTAAGAAGTGACATGTCACTTCTTCCGTGCGCTTTGCCGGCAGCCCCTGCTCTGTTTATGGCAGGAGCTGCAGGCAGAGCGCACGTTCTCGCCAGCACCATGCGCTTCAGAATGGAGCTTTTCAGCTGCGCTCTGAAGCGCACCTTTTAGGTGCAGTACAGAGCGCACACGTGCGCACATAGCCTTACAATTGTCCATTTATTACACCATGTTTCTGCCTTGTTTTGTGTTCCTTGAGATACACCATGCCTGATAAGACAGTTAATGGGAACTTGTCTTTTGGAAAAATGCTATTAACCTGCAGATATGGGGTTAATCTGCACGTAAATAGCGCTATGAACCTTCCCAGTGCCTGCACATTAAACCTGCTGCCGGGAGCAAAGGAACTTTAATTCTATAAGCAGCATTTCAGTTTCAGTTAGGGGGAGTGGCGCTGACACAGGATCAGTTACCGCTCTGTGTATGGAGAGCAGCAACTCTAATCAAAATCCTTGCAGAGTATGGTCAATACTCATATAGCTGACCCGTAATATCAAGGAACCACCTCAAAAAGTATTAGTTGCCTTTTCTAAAAAAGACAAAATGCAATACCATAGCAAAAAAAAAAGCCGAATATCCAATCACAGTCAATAAATATAGGTGAGTAAAGAAAAGGAACAATGTCACCTCTCTTGAGGTTCAGCACACTCATTGCATATCAGTTCATGTTTCAATGGCTCTTATTCCTCATTATTAATAATCCAGTTCTAACCCTGAAATTGTCCCAATTATACTGTCATGGGTCTGGTTAACTCCAAAGACTCCCACCCTAACAAGGCAGCCCACAGCTATCCCTATAAGAAAGTATGCTGGAGATCCCCCTCTGTGCTCCCAAACACGTTTCCTTCATCTTGGTTCATCAGGGCAATATTTGCATGTATCCATATATCCAAACCATAGGGTTATGGCGCTACCATTCCTGTCTAGGCTGTGCCACTGTAAAAATAGCGCCCAACATCACAACCGGTACGAGAAGCATTACCACTTTTTTAGGCATAAAATGAAGCTACTGCTAAAACACTAAAAGTAAAACACTGATAAAAATATGATCCAAAGTACTGATAAAATTGTCAATTTTTTCACCCATGCAAATAAATGTATATCTGAATAAGTCTTGGAAGCAGTAACGAAATTCATGGAAAGCAGTCACAATTATAATCAATTTTGAAAACCTAAATTGCAGTTTTTGTGTCTCAGCACCTCATGTGCTTAAGGCCCTACTATGTCATTATTCCATGTGAAACATATACTAGCCTTTTGGAAAAAAAATGTACTGTTTACCAAGAATCAAATATTAAATTTGCATGTATTTTTTTTTTCAAAGAAAACAAAGGTCACTGATTACGAAGAGTTCTTGACTACTCTTGGGCTGACAGTGAAGACATTCACAGGCTCCTTACTCAAATCTGGTCATTAATTTTCTCCTGAATTAGACTAATGAGAACCATCATAATGCATTCATTTAGGCTGAACAGAAAAATTAAAGTTAGGATAATAGGGCTTCTAAATTTTCCCATTGACAATAGTATCTGATAATTATATTTTTGGGACCAGAACAATGATCTTTAGTAGTATCGAGCAAACTTTTTTCAGTAGATGAAAAAAGCTACATACACATGTAAAGCTCCAAAATAGTTATAAAGTAAACTTTGAATACACAATCATATGATCATGCCAAATGTTCAAGACTCAAATAATAAGTCAAATGTTGTGTTAGTTAGCATTATTGATGTTTAAAAGCCTTAACCCTTTAGTGACGGAGCTAATTTTCACCTTAATGACCAGACCAAATTTTGCAATTCTGACCAGTGTCACTTCATGAGGTTATAACTCTAGAACGCTTCAACTGATCCCGGTGATTCTGAGAATGTTTTTCCGTCACATATTGGACTTCATGTTAGTACCAAATTTAGGACAATATTGCGTTTATTTATGAAAAAAATTGAATAGTGGCAAAAATTTTGAAAATTTTGCAATTTTCAACTTTTGAATTTTTATACCGTTAAACCAGAGATTTCTGTGACACAAAATAGTTAATAAATAACATTTCCCACTTATCTACTTTACATCAGCACAATTTTGGAAACAAATTTTTTTTTTTCGTTAGGAAGTTAGAGGGGTTGAAAATTTATCAGCGATTTCTCATTTTTACATCAAAATTTACAAAACCATTTTTTTAGGGACCACATCACATTTGAAGTGACTTTGAGAGGCCTAGATGACAGAAAATACCCAAAAGTGACACCATTCTAAAAACTGCACCCCCCAAAGTACTCAAAACCACATTCAAGAAGTTTATTAACCCTTCAGGTGCTTCACATGAACAAAAGCAATGTGGAATGAAAAAAAGCAAAAATTAAATTTTACCTAAAAATGTTGCTCTAACCCAAATTTATTCACTTTTAGAAGAAATAACACAACAAAATGGACCCCAAAACTTGTTCCCCACTTTCTTATGAGCACGCCGATACCCCATATGTGGTCAGAAACCTCTGTTTGGACAAATGGGAGGGCTATTCTAAGCTGGCGCCCTTTAGTGCCTTTCATGTGGCACTAAAGGGTGCCTAGCCTTGTATTTAGCTCCCCAAAAAATTAATAATTAAAATAAACGACGTGGGATCCCCCCTATTTTTGATAGCCAGCTAGGGTAAAGCAGACAGCTGTAGCCTGCAAACCACAGCTGACAGCTTCACCTTGGCTGGTGATCAATTTAGAGGGCTCCCCAGGCGTTTTTTAAAAAAAACAAAACGTGGGGTCCCCCCAAAATTAGATCACCAGCCAAGGTGAAGCAGACAGCTGGGGTCTGGTATTCTCAGGGTGGGAAGAGCCATGGTTATTGGACTCTTCCCAGCCTAAAAATAGCAGGCCGCAGCCGCCCCAGAAGTGGCGCATCCATTAGATGCGCCAATCCTGGCGCTTCGCTCCAGCTCATCCCGCGCCCTGGTGCGGTGGCAGACGGGGTAATATATGGGGTTGATACCAGCTGTAATGTCACCTGGCATCAAGCCCTGGGGTTAGTGATGTCATGGCATCTGAACAGATACCCGACATTACTAACCCAGTCAAGTAATAGAAAAAAATAAAGACAAAAAAAAAAATTATTTGAAAAAAAAACTCCCCGAAACATTCCTCTTTTACCAATTTATTGAAAATAAATAAATTTCGGTCGCTGTAATCCATTTTGGAGGTCCCACGCCGACTCTGGATCTTCTAGAATATGGGGGGCACGTTCAGGGAACGTATCCCCCATTTTCTGGAAGAGCAAGCTCTCCATGAGCAGTGTGGGTGCAGTAATCTGAGAATACTGCACTCACACTGCCCCGGTCCAACCTAGGGCAGAGTGACCTGCAGTAACCTCATTCTAGAATATGAGGGGCACGCTCACAGAACGTACCCCCCATTTTCTAGAACAGCAGTCTCTCCATGTGAGGAGTGTGGCTGCAGATTACCGCACTCACCCTCCCCCGGTCCACAGTGGAGCAGCCTGTGTAGTAGCGACGTCAGCATCCCTGCTTGCAGGGATCCAGCTGACAGCCGCTGTCTGCGCATGCGCCGCCAGCTTTCAAGAAGGAGGCGGCGTGATCGCGGGGCCGGAGCAGCAGCAGCCAGGTAACGTATAACCGGGGGCTGGGGGGGAGTGACGGGGTGTGGCGGGGGGTGACCTGGGGACAACTTTCTGCCGCATGTGACGTGGCACATGCGGCAGAAAGAGCAGCATGAATGCGGCCGCCATCTTCCACGCTCCAGAGGGGGGAGGGGGGAGGCGGCTCTGGAGACCGGAGGGGGCTCCGGGGACCAGAGATCTCCGGTGTACCGGAGGAGGGGTCAGGGGGAGGACATTTCCCTCCAATCTGAAATGTTTGATCATTTCAGATCGGAGGGAAATGAATGCAGAGCCAGCGGCGGCGGGAGTTTTCAGCGCACGTCGGCGCCATCTTGGATTTTCCGGAGGGGGGGGGTAGGGGTGGTGGGGGGACTCTCCGGTACCGGGGGCTTTGGGGGCACTAAGGGCTCATATTTATTTCTCATCTGACATGTTTGATCATGTCAGATGAGAAATAAATCAATTTTCCCGGCCATTTATTTTTTTTTAATGTTGTCGCAGGTATACGGTGTATACCTGCGATCGCATTAACGGGGTCCAAAAAAAAACACCCCGATTCATAATCTTGGGGGTCTCAGCTACCTCCGGTAGCTGAAACCCCCGAGATTTTTCGTCACTGGGGGGCGCTACAAGCTTTTTCCGGCCTGACGTCTGAAGACGTCGGAACAGAATAAGTACCCTGTTTTTCCGACGTCTTGAGACGTTAGGCCGTCGCTATGGGGTTAAAGGCCAAAGATATAATTTTAAGAGCTTTCCATGAAGTTGCAGCCTTGTTAGCGAAAACGTTCCGTACTAGGATTGGATAACTACTCTAGTTTTTAGAAGGTGAAATAGAAAAGATATTTAGATTAATATTTAAAAAATAAATTAAACACTCATTGCTCTTTTATTCAACCACTAGTTTCAATGTTGTATTGTTCAAAGTGTTGTGGAAACACCTTTTTAGAGAAAGCGATGAGGGAGACATAAGAGGTCTTTTGGTCTTTCAACACTGGTCAAATCAGGGAACAATGCATTGGAGACATGAAGAACACTGAAACTAGTGTTGATGTACCTTGAAAAAGGCACGATGTGCCGAAACGTTGGTGTCTTTTCTTCCATGGAGTCACAAAGTAAAAAGAACTTTTGCTTGCTTGCATAGAAGCATTTTCTCTTTTCTATGGTGAGCCAGAATTGTCCAATATTGAACATTTATATTTTTCTGAGCACCCATCTAAGTACAGTGAGTGAGTTTAACCCTTACTACTGAAGCTACTGTCAGTGCATAAATCTTGTCTCTCTTGCTGACAAAGGTATAGGTTTACTGATGAACTGAGAAAGAGGAAGTATAATATCATTACCAAAAAAAAGAACAAAAAGAAGAAGGAGAAAATACCGTAGTGATGAGTGAGCACTACCATGCTCGCGTGCTGGATACTTGTAATGAGTAGTTGGACGTTCGGAAGGGACTCAACTCATGTACTGACTGTCATGTGAGACAATGTGGAACTCAATCATTTTTCCAGAAAATCTTCTGGTAAAATGCTCAAGTTCCTCATTGATTTCCATTATACTTGGTACACATGTCCATCCCTGTCCGAGCATCCAACTGCTCATTACGAGAACTAAGAACTCAAACATGGTGTTAGCTCATCATTATTGCTTAGTAAAATCAAGTAACTAACCTCAGCCTAGGTGTCAGTTTCCTTAAGATTATCCCCTGTTCTGCTGCTTTTATGAGTAAGACTTGTAAAATCTAAAAGGTTATACCTAATGTGAATAAAGGAGAAAATATAATTGCCTTGCCATAACATCAGTAAAGTACTGTATTTTGTGAAACACATAATTGGGATATGACAAATTACTCTGACAAAAACAGATCTGACCAGGGTCATAGTACTGTGAGGCTCAAAGACTTTTCTGCTACATTAGTAGGACACATGGTAGGTGGGATGTGATTACTTACCATCATTGAGGAACAGCTGACCACTTATGTGGGGTGAAATATTCTTAATTATGCCAGATGTATTATTCCTTTGTTCAGTATGTTCAGTAAAAACAAGAGATATTAGCCATTGTTTCATGTAAGACTGTTCAGTGCTTCTTTTAATATGTTAATTTGTGGAATGTTTGCTGAGTACAGATTGCATCAGCACCCTGCAGTGTACTAGTCTGCATTTTTGTTAAAATTACTGTATGTAGTCTAATTGAATCAGTGAACAATATAGGTACCATCACACATAACGAGATCGCTAGCGAGATCGCAGCTGAGTCACGGTTTCCGTGACGCAGTAGCGATCCCATTAGCGATCTTGTTATGTGTGACACCTACCATCGATCAGGCCCCTGCTGTGAGATCTCTAGTCCTTGCAGAATGGTCCAGACCATTTTCTTCAAAGGAGATGTCCTGCTGGGCAGGACACATCGCTGTGTTTGGCACTGTGTTACAGGGCACAAGGCACTCGTTGGTATGTCATGCAAAATGTGACAAATTTTATTAAATAAGAAATTGCGACTATGCAATCAGACGTTTTGACCCGCCTGGGTCTTAGTCAGGAGTCGCTGTAAAGTGGGTGTCTGGAGGATGAAAGATGAGGTGCACTGTAGCACTAATGCATAGAAGAATGTGCCTTGAGGATTGTACACAGGGTTTGCAGGTGCAGCAGCGCTGATGCTATTGACATAGTGTATCCAGGATACATTAGTGCTACAGTGCACCTCATCTCTCATCCTCCAGACACCTACTATACAGCGACTCCTGACTAAGACCCAGGCGGGTCGAAACGTCTGATTGCATAATCGCAATTTCTTATTTAATAAAATTTGTCACATTTTGCATCACATACGAGTGCAGTGAATTCGTTTGGGATTTGCTACTAGGGTCCTTAACCCAATTTTCACTTGCACCACCATCATCATAAGTCTGAGTGCAGACCATCTTTCTTTCTACATGTGGGAGTACAGGCATTCATTGGGATGATCCCTGGTTTGTGCAGTCTTTCTAAAGACAGCCAGGCCAGTGCAGGAGAGCATCCACGGACTCTTGTGTCTTCACATGGCGGTCCACTCACTTTTTTTATATTGAGATCCACAAGCATCAAGTAGCCCCTCTTGATTTCGCAACCAAATTGTATGTTCTTCTATTGTTCAAGAAAGTTAAAGAAATTGTTTTGAAAATTGGAATGAGGTTACTTGAGGAGAACAGTAAGAAATTCCGTTGCATAGTATTTAAGGAAAAGGATCTAAAGTGTTACAGCGTTAAGCTCTAGAGCTGCTGAAGTATTACAGCAATCAGGTCTATATCAGCTTAAGCACTGAATAAATAATCACTACAGCTCCTAAATTATTTGAACAGTAAATGCCTTAACAACTGCGAATTAGAGAATTATGCATGAATGCTGATAAAGTTTTAGTGGAGTAATCTCAATAGCTGTGGAATCCTGGAAGCAATTAGCACTGTACTCACAGGTCTTTTCTATTATCCTGCTTTACTAAAGGTAGAACAGTAGCAGCCTTACTATGGTAATTGCAAAATAAAACAACTAACTGCAATATACTTTTCACTTCGCAAAATAATATAATGTATGGAAGAATCAAAGGCCAAATTCTAACAGTAACAGTTATTTTACAGCATTAGATGAAATGTATTGGGGTCAGTAACAACATGTTTCAAAAGTATTATACGGTACGTGAGTATCATGGCAGCCAAAAAATGTTTGCTCTCCTTGTGCAACTTCATACTATTTCACATGTTTATACTTTACTGATGTAAAAGTTAAAAAATATAAATGTTAAACTCGGAACTTATTTGTTTGCTTTTATTATTTTTGATCAATCAAAAATCACTTTTGAGTATATATAGAATGAGGAAGACAAAGGATATTGAAAGATTGACTTGAGAATTTGTAATGTTTTAGTTAATAAAAGAGGTTTTTTTTTAAATTTTAAAAAAAAAAAATGAAAAGATAAAGCATATTGCAAAATAATACCATATAGTGTCCAAGTAGTTTTATACAGGTCCTAATTGTTGAAAAGTACCAGAAGGTGCACAAATAAATAGTGCAAATAAGAAGAGCGTTTTAATTAATTGCACAGAGCAATCATGATATGTCTACAATGACAGTAAACTGAGCCTCCAAATACCAAGAGGAGATCGAAGGTTTAAATAAATAATAGAATGGTGTTTAAAGGTAACAATAGGTTTCCAGTCCAGCACTGGGTTTAAGAAAACAAAAAATAAAAGTCTTTATTGCTGTTTCATACCAAAATCATTGATGCGTTTCAAGTCTATGCAACTCTTAACTATAGATAATTGTAATACATTGCCTGCAAACATAATGCACATGAATAGTGCCAGCCAGTGCACATATAAATAGTATGATGATCTATACCATTGTAGAAAAAGTAGAGAGATCCAGCGCCAGGAATGGGAAAAATTAAACATCCATTTTATTGTGCCAATGCATATTAAAATTCCAGCAGGTACAGCATATCAGTCGGATGGCAACAGAACAACGCGTTTCGACCATCTATACCATTAGTGCAATACAAAACAAAATGATACACCAGTAACTGACCTGGCTCAAGTGCACCCCATAGGCCACACACAGCCCTTAGGGTGTTGCTGTCTGGCCAGGACAACCAAATTGACTGAAAACAGTGTGGGAACATTGTACTGCAGGGAGGGCTGTGTGAGGACATTGTACTGCATGAAGGGCTGCGTGGGGACATTGTATTGCATGGAGGCCTGTGTAGGGATATTGTAGGGCATAGGTGTAGTGTGGGAACATTGTACTGCATGGAGGGCTGTGTGGGGACATTGTAGTGCATGGGAGGTAGGGAGGTGACATTTTACTGTATTGGGTGCTGTGTGGGTACATTGTACTGCATTGGGGGTAGTGTGAGACATTGTGCATGGAGGATATTGTGTGGACATTGTACTGCATGGGGGATATTGTGTGGACATTATACTGCAAGGGGGGCAGTGTGAGGACATTGTACTACATGGGAGTGTGTGTGGGAACATCATACTATGTGAGGGGCTTTGTGAGGGCTTCATACTGCATGGAGGAGATTGTGGGGACATATTTCAAAGGGGATAATGAGGGGGCATAATACTACTGAGATTTGTTTTCTCTTTGCAATCCTTGAAAATCAAATATTAAATTGTTCAAATTTGCAGGCACTAGAGAAATTCAGGAAATTCAGCAGAAGATAAATCCAGTAAACTCGACTCTTGAGTTGATAATTAAACAAATCCCCGTTATATAATGAATCAGATGACCTTTTTGTGTCCCACCTTGCTTTGTATTATCTGGTATATGCTCTTATTATATATCATAGTTGAGCCCAGTACTTTTGTTGTGGTTTCCCTTTTTAAGGTCTTTATTTTTGGTCTTTCTACTTTGGAACACACTACTTTATTTTTTGCTGACTTTTTCACTCCTCTGATTGAAATCTCAACAGTGTCCTGTCATTCAAAGAATGGAGGAAGGCGGAGAGGCTGGGGAATCACAGATAGGGAGGAGAAAAGTACAGCACTATTACAGCCATGTCTTTACTTTACATTACAAAATCGTGCTGACGGGTTCACACACAATTTAATATTATTAATGTTATCTTTATTATTATTTTGTCCTAACTAGGTTAAATACTTTCATTTTATCACAAGTTTAAGTTTTCCAGCTATAAGTGTCAAACTAACTTTGAATAATCTAATCCATGCAGCCCACTTTTTAATAATTGCTGATTATGGGATGTTCTGCTGCTCAGACTTTCTGTACTTAGTGGCTCTTAATTAGGAAAATGTAATCAGATGATCACGTCTCCCACATGAATATTATGATATTATTATAAACGATAATGCATAATCAATTTATATCACATAGAAAAAGGGGCACCTTTCTTGTCAATGGTAGGGTCAATTGCTGTGCACATAGGAGACAATACAATCTGTTTTGTTCTTATAGAAACCATCTTGTCTTGTAACTGAATGATGTCATAGGGCTCAGCTATCACTGATGGGTGGGGAAGTTTCATATTTCTACACACACCCCTGCAGCTCTTATTGGTGCATAGTTATTTCTTTGTTTGGGATACTATACAAACTGGTCACATGACGTAATAAAGCAGAAACCTTCAGTACACCACAAAGTGCGTGTGCTGTTGTGATTTCCAAAGCGTATGAAAAACAAATCTTATTAATTTGGAGTTCCAATGGCATAATGTAATAAACCACCAGGGGGATCTGGAGCTCCTATGAGGAGCTCTCAGTGTGATGAGGACCTTATCCACTAGAGGTCACTAGCATCCATGTGGAGCCGCCATAGATTTGTCAGACAAGCCGCGGTCAGTGCCGGGAGGTAACATAACGCAGGTACCAAGGGATAAACAGAGCCGTAATCAGAAAGTCGAGCTTGGGAGTCAGGAGGTATCGTCAGGAGAAGGAGGAGAGCAGAGCCGGAGACAGAGAGCAAGCATAGGTCAGGAGCCAAGAGTACATGTTGGGATGGAGGAGAGAGCAAAGATGAGACAATAGGCAGGGAGCAGGTCAGGAAGACAGGAAGGTCTGGTAGGACAGGAGTGACGCAGGTCAGGGAAAGGAGTAACGAGTAGTGAGCAGGATCAGAGGAGCTAAGTTACCACAGGCGCATGCTGCAGAGTAGGAACTTTCACTGGCAGCATACAAGGGGAAGCTGTTTCCAGATAAGACAACATGACCCCAGGACAAGGCCTGATAGAATAGGCTCCTCCCACAGGACCTAACCCTGGGGATTGCAGCCAGCAAAACAAAACAATGGCTCTACACCACAGAGCCCTGAGTAGATCGTGACACATAGAAGGATTGTATTTTGCTCACACATATTACTATTTGCTCTAAAAAGACATATGGAAAAGCATAGACCTCGTTAAGACTTCTTGAAGAAAAATAACGGCTAAACTAGAAAAATAACTAAGGCTTCAAAGGAGCACTAAAAGCTTTTCTTATATGTAAAAACTTTTTAACTAAATTTTAAAACATTTTATTTTTACTTTTAGCATTTTTACCGAAATGTATAATATCCTAGGAAAAAACTTAAAAATGGAGTCAGTAAATTGTAAGACTATGTTCCTTCTACAGATCTTAGGAAGCTTTATGCAAATCACAAGTGAAGTTTGTTTTATGTAAAAAAAAGAGCAAATACACTTTGAAAACTTTGCCCTCAATGGACATCATTTTGTACTTGGCCTCCAACAGTTTTAAGTAAAATTAGCAGAACAAGATGAAATGGTTGAGATGCTTCCCAAAGCCTCGACGGTTGTGTGATCCTTTCCAAAAAGCCACTTGTAACGCTGCAGTAATATTTTATTAATCTTCTTATGCTCACCTTATGGTGAACCAGCTTACATATTCCAAGTGGATATGAAGAAAAAAGTCCCTTCAGTATCTTTTCAGTCAAGTGTAATATTGAACTCTACAAGGTATGCTAATGTGGGGAACTAAGGAAATATGGCTTTCACGATATATTATGATAAATTGAGAAAAGTGGCTTGAATCTGCTTACGTCCGCAAAAAAATTATAAAAAGAGTAAAGAAAAGATTCTCGCTGATTTTCTGTGGAGCCTTATAGATTGTTCTATCGGGTTTTGTGTAGTGAGAACTCTTTAATTTGGTAACATTGATTCCTTATAAAATATGACCACCTTAATACTGCGGCATTCTGTTTAAATCACTTAATAAACCCTCAGTGGGCTTCATTCTTTCTCTGTAACTGCTGTGTTAGCATTATGTGCAGCCCCATGCCGAGCGCAGTTGACATAAATTGGTCGTCTTTGTATTGGAGCTTACTGGAATTTAATTTCATTTCTTATGTGTGTTTGGATAGACCATAGACCATGAAAATCACACAATCCATATCTGCTTTTATCATTGTAGGAGGGTAATTAAACCTTAGAAATAGAATTACAGTAAGGTTGTTCGGCCTCTATGGATTTATGTCTCATCTCAGATAATGTGAAAAGTGTGAATCAGACTGGTACTCATGAGGGTAAAGAAACACTCACATGAATATGTTTCTCACTAAATCTGTGTGTATGTGCATGTAATGTAGTGTGAGTATTTATATTCTCACCTACCGCCGCTCTCTCGGATCCATTGCTATAGAAGTGGGTGGATGAAAAGGGTTAATCCGCACTGTCAAATATCACTGAAGATCGATGGAAATAAAAGTATCTGATTTTATTATTCTACGCATTTAAGAGTCATGTGACCCCCTTCTTCAGGAAAAAAAAACAATAATGTCAGATCCAACAAAGGAAAAAAGCAGCAACTCACTGGGGGATGAGATCAAGTTTTCTTTATTGTGCAAACACCGGTAACATGTAGTGCAGAGAGGGGGAGCCGAAGCCTTGGACAATGGTAACCATTTCGCGCTAGTGTGGCGTTTCTAGGGGTCCTGTAGAAGTGCCACATTGTTTGGTACTTGTCTGTGGTGCCCGGTCTTTTCTCTGCAAACTTGAAAATCAATAATGTACATCCATGTTCTTCAGGAACATTATTGATTTTGTTCCTGAAGAACATGGATGTACATTATTGATTTTCACGTTTGAAGAGAAAAGACTGGGCACCACTGATGAGCAACAATCAGCTTCGCACTGGCCTAGGGAACCGGACCGCTGTTGCGGACATGGAACACCTGCCCCGGAACTGCACACTCAGACACAGACTGCAGTGCAAAAATTCAGATCCAACAAAGGAAAAATGAAAACCCTCGGACAACGTTGACCGTTTCACGCTAGTGTGGCCCTTCTATGAGACCCGTAGAAGCGCCACACTAGAGCGAAATGGTCACCATTTTCTTAGGCTTTGGCTCCCTCTCCCTGCACTACATGTTACCCTTGTTTGCACAATAAAGAAGATTTGATCTCATCCCCCGGTGAGTTGCTGCTTTTTTCCTTCTTCCTTTGTTGGATCTGACATTATAGATTTTTTCTCCTGAAGAAGGAGTTGCATGGCTCTGAAACGCGTAGAATAATAAAATCAGATACTTTTTTCTCCATCGATCTTCAGTGACCTTTTGGCAGGGCGGATTAACCCTTTTCATCCACTCACTTCTATTCCTGTTTCCATGGGTTCTGCAGCAGCCAGTCATATTACGTGTTGATAGTAGTTGTGTCTTTACTCAACTGTGCCAGGTTAGTGCACTTAAAATAATTTCTTGCCAATATCGCTGGATAAGACACCATTTGCGCCCCCACCCTTTGTCATTTCAGTTTTATATGAGATCCATTTCAGTTCTGCTCTTCTTTGCTGTGTAATCCCTGCATTTCAGACTATCAAGCTCACTCTATGCCCAAGTCTCTTTTACGGTACATGTCCACGATCAGAACTGCTGTGTCCTGGATGCCGCAGGTCCTGACCTGCAGAGCCACAAGTCACCTCTGGAGGAGATTGTTGCTGCTTATGCCCATGATCAGGATCCAGTGAACCGTGATCTCTCGTGTTCTCCCTGCGGAGAACGTTTGCAGCTCTGCAGCAAAGAATTAACATGCTGCGGCTCGGAAAGCCGCACTGCAGGTCAGTTTACACTGCGGGCCGTACATGCACTGTGGGCAATGGATTTCTATAAATCCATCCCCTGTGCTTGTACGGTACAATGCAGCATTTTGAACACAGCAAAAACACGCTGCATCCAAAACGCTGTGAATCCTGATTGTGAGCACGCAGCCTTACAATTAAAGTCTATGGAGCCTCATTCTGATCTTCAATAGACTTACATTATAAAAATCACTTCAGAGTCACGCAGAGCGAAGTGTGACGTTAAAAGTCTGAAGAGCAGTGACGTCATGGAGCAAAGGAGCAGAAAGGCACTCGATCCAAGAGAGAGTGGTGGTAGATGACTACCGTATATTAATTCTCACACTAGAAGTAAAGGAATCAGAAAAAAAACATGGAGAGAAACCTGCGCTGCTGTAAAGGAAGAAAATGTCCAAACCAGTGAGTAATGAAGATGAGTGCTTTATTTCTACACGTTTCAAAGTGTATCCTCACTTCTTCGGTTTGGTTTTCGGTGGATACACTTTGAAACGTGTAGAAATAAAGCACCCATCTTCATTACTCACTGGTTTGGACATTTTCTTCCTTTACAGCTGGGCAGATTTCTCTCCACATTTAGTTTGTGTACTTCTGCTTCACCCTTTTGGGCCCTTGGATCCTACAGCAGCTTTTAATATTCATTTACTGGTTGTAGCTTGCACAGTTATGCAAGGGGAAATACTACCTTTTGTCATGTTTTCTATGTAAATTGGGTAAGACCCCAATGTGCTCTCTATCCAATCTGTTTACAATACTTACACTGCACACCATACAGATATACAAACATTTAATGAGAAAATAATATTAATGAGAGGGTTTCTTTATTATTATGTAAAAGGGAACTCCAGAAAACCATTGTAAAAGGGGTTGTCCACTATTCGCACAACCCCTTCTTATTCCCCATGTTTGCCCCCATTAAAATAACAACTCATACTCGCTTTCTAGTGCCGACACTATTCCAGGGTATCTGCACTTGCTCTCCTGGGGCTCACTTGACATTGTTACATCATACGAGCTCTGTGCCCAATCAGCATCAGCTTCACTGTCCTTGACTTTGGATAAATAGAACATCAAGAGGCTGTCAGAGCTGTAGATGGCTGCTCAATTCCTATTGATGTGTGATACATTCAAGGCGGGGGCAGTGAAGCCAGCACTGGTTGGGCACAGGGCCATGGACACATGATGGAAAAATGTCACGTGAGCCCCAGGAGAGTGAATGCTGACACCGCTGGAAAGGCACTGGAACTGTGAGTATAACAATTGTTATTTTAACATTGGCAAACATAGTGGTTGAGGAGTGGTAGTCTGAGTACTGGACAACCACTATAATGCATTGTTCTCTTTCTACCCCTTCCTCCTGAATTTGCTTGGACTATTAATTTATGCAAAGTTTGCAGAAATGTAAAACTCCTTTTTTGCACCAATCCTAGGAAAAATACAGGAGAGCAATTATGCCATGTTTTTCCTGGGAAAATAACAAACATAGCTTTGCTGCACCTCTACATGTGACATGCCTCTGGACATTCTGGATAGACTATCTAAATGCCTAGATTTTATGTCAGTGAATACATTTTTGCAAACAAGTTAAAGGGAGTCTGTCAGCATAAAAATAACTTAAAACCAAGCTCAGTACCTTGAAAGGGACACATCCATTATAAAAAATTGTACCATTAGTGTCTAAATCTTTGGCTCTATTTGATAGAAATTATTATGCTAATGAGGGCCCTGGTATATCCTGGGTGTGGCCAATCAGTTAAGTGTACCTTCCTACCTATTCGTTTTGTACTTATTTTCACCTCTGTGGATTTACAAGAGTCAAAGGAGGGAGAAGATAGGTGTACAAACAAGTAGATGAAAAGGTTCATGAGGAGTCTCATTATGATTAATATGGTCACTGGGAGAGTCCAGGAAGGGAGATATGTATCATCGAGGTTGATAACCTAGGTGATGTAAGCCCAGAGGCAGGCTTTAGCATGATAAATGCTGAGAGGATAAATAGGGCATGACAGGGATGTGTTTACAAGCAGTCAGAGAGATGGGTTGGAATAACTGCTCACATATACCCACCCTGGGGGATGGTGTTTGAAGTAAAATTGAGACCTGTAGTCTCAGTCTGTGTGTGTGCGTATAGAGGTATGCAGACTTCCAGCAGTGCTGCTCTTCTCAAAGAGTGGAACGCTATCCTGAGTGGGCAGACCCCCGTAGCATTATAGGAGCTTGTATTTTTTAGTTTCTTTTTGTGCCGTAAAGAGGTTGTTTTGTGTTTGTTCTACTGAGTGGTTTATGAAGACGGAATAAACCAGCTGGACATTTATATGAAACCATTAAGTCTACCTCAACACGCAGCTGAGTGAGCCACCACCTTACCTCCCATACCTTGTGCAGTGCTTGGCCCAAACTGTCCTTTTGTGCTGACTGACTACCTTAAAAGAAATGGTGAATGCTATTGTGTTTATATAAAATATAAAACTGACAACTATTAATTGCTCTCCAGGTGTTACTTTTCATTATGTAGGTTGTCATTTCACTAATGTTTTATACGAATTTAATTTTCAGCTTATATGAAAGAGACATGGTTTTATGTGCAGTCACTTTATAGTACTTAACAACACTGTCTTAGAATATTGCTCATCAGTTATCCTGTTGCATTTCTCAAAAGCAGCCTTTTCATTTACGTAATTATATAAACATAAAAAAGCATACTTGGTACTTTCTTATGAAAAAAAACCTTGTTATATGCAGCAGTTTTGCACACAATCCTGGGATAATGGAAATAAACCATTTTCTTTAAATCAAGAGCAAAGGACAATACTAATTTCTCACAAGGCTGTCCTAATTTATCCTTAGTCATAACTATTTTTTTTGTTGATGGCAAGTTGTTCCACCAGCTCAGGAGGACCGCGATGGGGAGTCCATATACTCCACCATATGCTAATCTCCTGGACAGGTGGGAGGAAACTGTGTTTTTTAAGAGAAGATAAGCTATTGATCTGAAATCTAGATTTACCATAGGTAATACCAAGAGCAAAGTTTGAATGTAATTTTTTATGATGCACTAAATAGTGATGTGCAATTATTTCTTCATCCTAGGGATTTGGGAAGAAGGGATGTGAAAAATGAGGCCAGGATATTTGGTACTTACAATATGATCAGGCATATCAGAGTTTAAAAGACATTAGGTTTACGTCATATGGATTTGGACGTCAAGGATATCATTTCTTTGCACTCAAATATCACCTATAGAAAAAGGCCACTTTATTAAAGATCACCTTGTTCACAGTTTTTACCAGAAAATGAGACAAACAGGCACATGGCTAGACCGTAACATCTGTGAAATATTTAGATGTGTTGATTGTGGGTTTTGTAACTGGATCAAACCATGTAAGAGATTCCCTAGTGCATCATTAGGTGAACAGTTCTATTCTTGAGGTTTTGAGAACTGCAAAATGTTTGGTGTTGTATATACAGCTACATACTCTTGGACAATGTAGGAAAAAAAATAGAGATGCTGCATCTTGGAGACATGAGACATAAAAAGGACACTCCAACTGCAAGACTTATTACAGTGTCATCAAGCCTATTTTCATCATTTTAGATCAGCAGTGTTGGAATGAGTGTGGCGAATGTGCCAACATTTCACCATGACATCTAGTGTTTATTCAGATACATGCATGTACAATGTATTTGACAAAATTAGCGGTAGTGCGCATACACAATGTATGTGATTGAAGTAGCGGTAGTGCACATGCGCAATGTATTTGACAGAATTAGCAGTAGTGCGCATGCACAATGTATGTGATTGAAGTAGCGGTAGTGTACATGCGCAATGTATTTGACAGAATTAGCGGTAGTGCGCATGCACAATGTATGTGATTGAAGTAGTGGTAGTGTGCATGCGCCATGTATGTTAGGCCATTGGTGGTGGTGTGCATGTGTGCTATGCACCATGATCTCTAATGACAATGCAGAGATGAACACGTATCATTTGAGAAGATCAAAGTGGGTACGTACGTAGTTATGTCTTTGGAGACAAGTTTCTCTCTTTTAAGTTCATTGTTTAGCATTTGGGAATGTTTAACGTCATCAGTGTGGACCTTTAACATGCATATTATCTGCTGGGCATCCATTTTCGTCAGTGAATACCCTTCTCACCATGGGCCTCCTGATGAATCAATATCTGGGGGGAGTGTGGAGGTGCAGTGTGTGGATAGATAAGTATTGCAAACACATACTATTATTAGGAGATTATTTTGAGGTGGTATTTCGCCTGATTATTTTGTAATAAACTAATTTTAGAGATATAGGCATTTTTGTGATTAGTCTACTAGAACATATTGATTATTTGCTGTTTTGGAGCTTGTTCCAAGTCATGCTATATTTTGATGAATAGTGTGTGGTTATAAACATTTTGACATATCTTTTGGGATTGTTAGGACACTATAGGGACAGCCATCAATGAGTGGGGGTGCCATTTGAGCTTATTATTAGTGTACCAACCTCCCCAGGCAGGCAGCACCACTTATAGGGATATCTTTGGTGCATTCATAGGTGCTCCAATTTACAGTTGTGTTTTATATAAGATCCATCACCCATTTTTGCAATGCAGTTTTTAGCTTATTTGTTGTTTTTTGTTTACTTTTTATGTGGAGTATTTTTAATTTGATATCAATAAAATTAATTGTTTTGTGAGCATATTGTTTGGTCAATGCTAGATGTACAGTTATTCTATACTCCTTTCATTTTTACATAATGGATTGAACAGGTCTCCCTGAGATGTTCAGAGTTTGAGCTTTTTTATAACCTAATCCTGTTTTACTCTTCTCCACAACTTTATCCCTGACATGTCTGGTGTGTTCCTTGGTGTTCCTAATGCTGTTTGATCCCTAATGTTCTCACATAAATCTCTGAAGCCTTTACAGAACAGCTGTAGTTATACTGAAAATAAATTACACGCAGGTGGACTCAATTTACCAATTAGGTAACTTCTTGAGGCAAATGGTCACTGAGGGGTTTATTTAGGAGTATCAGGCTAAAGGGGGCTGAATACAAATACACAAAACAGAGTGCCAACAATTTTTACTGAGGAGACCTGTGGCTTTTGCCTTTTTATCTGAAATTGTAGTGCTGGCCTTATTTTTGGTCAGGTGAACCATACACCGTTTCCTTTACACTTCACAATTCCCTGTTAAAACTAAGCTATTGCTAAAATTGTAGACTGTTCATGCCTTTGTCAGTGGGCACACTTACAATATCAGCAAGGGATCAAATACTTATTTCCTTCACGGAGTTAATCTGGAGATATTTCACCCCATTCTTCCAGAAGCCCCCCCACAAGTTGGATTGGCTTGATGGGCACTTTATGGTCAAGCTGCTCCTACAACAGCTCAATAGGGTTGAGATCTGGTGACTGGGCTGGCCACTCCATTGCACATAGTATACCAGCTGCCTGCTTCTTCCCTAAATAGTTCATGCATAATTTGGAGGTGTGCTTTGGATCATTGTCCTGTTGTAGGATGAAATTGGCTCCAATCAAGCGCTGTCCACAGGATATGGCATGGCGTTGCAAAATGGAGTGATAGTTTTCCTTATTCAAAATCCCTTTTACCTTGCACAAATCTCCCACTTTACCAGCACCAAAGGAACTACAGACCATCACATTACCTCCACCATGCTTGACAGATGGCGTCAGGCACTCTTCCAGCATCTTTTCAGTTGTTCTGTGTCTCACAAAGTTGAAGTTGAAGTTGCACCGCTAGTTGCAGATCCATACTAAGGAGTGCTGGGTCTGTTCACCGTGACAGGTAAAGAAGCAAATTAATCACTAGCTCGGAGCTGTGCTCGTTTTTTTCCTTCTACTTTTGGTGATCTGCGTCTCACAAATGTTCTTCTGTGTCATCCAAACACGTCAAACTTCGATTCGTCTGTCCATAACACTTTTTTCAATCTTCCTCTGCCCAATGTCTGTGTTCTTTTGCCCATAATAATCTTTTCCTTTTATTAGCCAGTCTCAGATATGGCTTTTTCTTTGCCACTCTGCCCTGAAGGGCAGCATCCAGAAGCCACCTCTTAACTGTAGTCGTTGACACGAGCGTTTGGTGGATACTATTTAATGAAGCTGCCAGTTGAGACCCTGTGAGTCATAGATTTCTCAAACTAGAGACTCTAATGTACTTGTCTTGTTGCTCAATTGTGCAGCGCAGCCTCCCACTTCTCTTTCTACTCTGGTTAGAGCCTGTTTGTACTCTCTTGTGAAGAGATTAGTACACACCATTGTAGGAAATCTTCAGTTTCTTGGCAATTTCTTGCATGGAATATCCTTCATTTCTAAGAACAAGAATAGACTGTCGAGTATCACATGAAAGTTATCTTTTTATGGCCATTTTGAGAGTTTAATGGAACCAACAAATGTAATGCTCTAGATTCTCAACTAACTCAAAGGAAGGTCAGTTTTATAGCTTCTCTAATCAGCAAAACTGTTTTCAGCTAACATACTTGCACAAGGGTTTTCAAGGGATATCAAAACATCCATGAGCCTTCTAACACAGTTAGCAAACACAATGTACCATTAAAACACTGGAGTGGTGGTTGTTGGAAATGGGCCTCTATACACCTATGTAGATATTGCATTAAAAACGAGACGTTTGCAGCTAGAATAGTCATTTACCACATTAACAATGTATAGAGTGTATTTTTGTTTAATTTAATGTTAGCTTCATTGAAGAAAAATGTGCTTTTCTTTAAAAAATAAGGATTTATCTAAGTGACTGTAAACTTTTTAACTATAGTGTATACATATAATTACCTTTACATCACTGATGATGACAACCAAGTCCTGCTAATGAATTCAGAATAGCAGAGATTTAAAGGAAAAAGTGTAAACACAGTGGTAATACATGTATGGATTTAAAAACTTACTTTTTACTTTTTCACTTGATTATTTCCTTAAATTTACCCTATTTAGACAATATCTAATGAAATAACTGGAATAAATCTCCTACAAACTTGATCAACTTTTTTTTTTAAATCATATGATTATAAACATAAAATCTATGAGAAAAAATATCTGAGCTGGTGAGAGTGCACTTTTTGACCTCTTAAGCCCGCTACACACGCTTCAATATATCTCACAATCCGTCGTTGGGGTCAAGTTGTAAGTGACGCACATCCGGCATCGTTTGTGAGGTATCTGCGTGTGACATCTACTTGCGATCAGGATTGAACGCAAAACCGTTGATCGCAAACACATCGTATCATTCTCTAGAATTGAGCGTTTTGTTGCACGAACCTAGTCAATTGTAACGTGTGACATCCCTCATACGATTTTGGTGTCTGATGCTATGTGCGCAGGTGTGCGCTCTGCACCGCAGCTTAAAAAAGGTCTGCTTCAGAGCGCAGCTGAAAAGCTGCGTTCTGAAGCGCCTCACAATGTCTGTCATTCACTAATCTCTGTCAGTCAGTCACTATCTCTGTCCCTCACTCTCTGTCCATGTCAGTCTATCCCCCTCTCTCATATACTCCCCGATCCCCGGCGCTGCACGGCGTTCACACTGCTCCGGCGGCTTTTACTGTTTTGAAAAAGCCGGCCGCCCATTAAACAATCTCGTATTCCCTGCTTTCCCCGCCCACCGGCGCCTATGATTGATTACAGTGAGACACGCCCCCACGCTGAGTGACAGGTGTCACACTGCACCCAATCACAGCAGCCGGTGGGCGTGTCTATACTGTGTAGTGAAATAAATAATTAAATAATTAAAAAAAACGGCGTGCGGTTCCCCCCAATTTTAAAACCAGCCAGATAAAGCCATACGGCTGAAGGCTGGTATTCTCAGGATGGGGAGCTCCACGTTATGGGGAGCCCCCCAGCCTAACAATATCAGCCAACAGCCGCCCAGAATTGCCGCATACATTATATGCGACAGTTCTGGGACTGTACCCGGCTCTTCCCGATTTGCCCTGGTGCGTTGGCAAATTGGGGTAATAAGGAGTTATTGGCAGCCCATAGCTGCCAATAAGTCCTAGATTAATCATGTCAGGCGTCTATGAGACACCCTCCATGATTAATCTGTAAATTACAGTAAATAAACACACACACCCGAAAAAATCCTTTATTAGAAATAAAAAACACAAACATATACCCTGGTTAACCACTTTAATCAGCCCCAAAAAGCCCTCCATGTCCGGCGTAATCCAGGATGCTCCAGCGTCGCTTCCAGCGCTGCTGCATGGAGGTGACCGGAGCTGCAGAAGACACCGCCGCTCCGGTCACCTCCACACAGGTAATGAAGACAGCCGCGTGATCAGCTGCTGTCACTGAGGTTACCCGCTGTCACTGGATCCAGCGGTGGCCGCGGGTAACCTCAGTGACAGCTCAGCTGATCGCGCTACTCACCGCCGCTCCTATCACCTCCACGCAGCAACTGAGGTGAGTAGCGCGATCACCTGAGCTGTCACTGAGGTTACCCGCGGCCACCGCTGGATCCAGTGACAGCGGGTAACCTCAGTGACAGCAGCTGATCGCGCGGCTGTTTTCATTACCTGCGTGGAGGTGACCGGAGCGGCTGTGTCTGCTGCAGCTCCGGTCACCTCCATGCAGCAGCGCTGGAAGCGACGCTGGAGCATCCTGGATTACGCCGGACATGGAGGGCTTTTTGGGGCTGATTAAAGTGGTTAACCAGGGTATATGTTTGTGTTTTTTATTTCTAATAAAGGATTTTTTCGGGTGTGTGTATTTATTTACTGTAATTTACAGATTAATCATGGAGGGTGTCTCATAGACGCCTGACATGATTAATCTAGGATTTATTGGCAGCTATGGGCTGCCAATAACTCCTTATTACCCCGATTTGCCAACGCACCAGGGCAAATCGGGAAGAGCCGGGTACAGTCCCAGAACTGTCGCATATAATGTATGCGGCAATTCTGGGCGGCTGTTGGCTGATATTGTTAGGCTGGGTGGCTCCCCATAACGTGGAGCTCCCCATCCTGAGAATACCAGCCTTCAGCCGTATGGCTTTATCTGGCAGGTTTTAAAATTGGGGGGAACCGCACGCTGTTTTTTTTAATTATTTAATTATTTATTTCACTACACAGTATAGACCCGCCCACCGGCTGCTGTGATTGGGTGCAGTGTGACACCTGTCACTCAGAGTGGGGGCGTGTCTCAGTGTAACCAATCATAGGCGCCGGTGGGCGGGGAAAGCAGGGAATACGAAATTGTTTAATGGGCGGCCGGCTTTTTCAAAACAGTAAAAGCCGCCGGAGCAGTGTAAACGCCGTGCAGTGCCGGGGATCGGGGATTGGTGAGTATGAGAGAGGGCTGCTAACTTCAGTAACTTAGGAGATTAGCGGTCACCGGTGAATCCTTCACTGGTGACCGCTAATCAGGGCGCGACACAGACAGAGCCGCAGCATGACAATGAAGTCGGGTGAAGTTCACCCGAGTTCATTCTGACAGTGCGGCTCTGTCTGTGTCTGCTGTCATCTGCCATTCAGCTCTGCTACATGGCTGTCTGTGTCTGCTGTTAGCGGCCATGTAGCAGAGCTGAATGGCAGATGACATAGTAAAAACACATCCCTACATATTACACACGCTTGGCAAGTCAATAATTAAAAAAAAAAAAAAGGTGCCCAATGCATACGTCACAGAACACATGATCTAAAGGATCGCACACAAAATTGACCAATATAACATAGACTACTAACGCTCGTGTGACAGCAAATGAACGACCAATGTGAAATCTCATAAGATCCCGTATGCAACCTGGGCGTGTCACATCGCAAATGCGATTGTACAACTAATTGCAACGTGTAAAGTGGGCTTTAGTCTTGCAGAGAAATCCGTAATGATGGCTGGATATTAGGATATTACTTGCTTTTTTTATAAAGAGTCTTTTAGTTCTTCTAAACTACAGGAAACAACTTTGCAGTAACTACAGAATTTCTTACTTCCATCCTAATTGATTGAGTCTATAATTCCCACTGTCCATTTTATTTCTACAATCCGGCAATCATGACCCTTTTGGCTCTTCGGAGAATTTTGCTTTTTGAAGACATAAAAGAATTACTGGGGCTATTTCTCACGTAACGACAATTTAAACTTTTTCGTTTTCCCTATGTAGACAAAACTAAGTGCGCCCTGTGCCTTTTTGTTAGGACATATGCTTAATAATAGATCTCTATCAGTATAAAAGATTCCAGGTGCTCCGTGTTTCTGGGGAAATCTTTGGTCAGTGTTCAATAAAATGTTTGGTAATTCCTGGAGGGATGAAAACAGAATTTTCTAATGATGAGAAGTCTTTGTTCAATGTATTGAACGAGATGGCGGTAAGGGAAAAGAATGTGCGCGCTGGCTGTTGTATTGTTCAAATTGTTAGATTGTGAAATAACCAGCCAAGAACTGTTAAGGAATGCTTAATTAAAAGAAAGGACTCCCTTTTGTGATGGTATAACAGGATAATGCTGGACATTTACAATGACTTCAGGTTTATAAAGTTTCTGTATCAACATAGCCCCCGTCGATATAAAGCATAACTTTTGTTACGTTACTGTATATGAGATGTACTTTATCAAATATTCACAATATACAAAGGATGATACGTAATTATTGACTTAAGGCCCCGTTACACGCAACGACATCGCTAACGAGATATCGTTGGGGTCACGGAATTCGTGACGCACATCCGGCCTCTATAGCGACGTCATTGCGTGTGACACCTACGAGCGACCGCTAGTGATAAAAAATACTCACCTAATCGTTGATCGTTGACACGTTGTTCATTTCCCAAATATTGTTGCTGGTGCTGGACGCAGGTTGTTCGTCGTTCCTGAGGCAACACACATTGCTACGTGTGACATTCCAGGAACGACAAACAACAACGTATCTGCGTCCTGCCGGCAACAAGGTGGGCGTGTCATTAATGCAGCTGGTCTCTGCCCCTCCACTTCTATTGGTGGGCCGCTGTGTGACGTCGCTGTGATGGCGCACGAACCTCCCCTTCGCAGCCCACAGTGACGTCGCTAGGAAGGTAAGTATGTGTGACATGTCCTAGCGATATTGTGTGCCATGGGCATCGATTTGCCCATGACGCACAAACGACGGCGGCGGGTGCTTTCATGAGCGACAACGCTAGCAATGTCGCTGCATGTAAAGCAGCCTTTAAAAGGATATTCCCTTAAGGTCAACCCAGTCATGATCTACTGTAACTTTACCAATTACAGATGTGGACACACTTAACATTTCTTTCAAAGATAAGATCCAACTGTTATGAAATATGTATTGGATTCTTATCTTCTTCCTCTTTTTGTATAGGTTTCCCCCATGTCCTCCACACTCAAAAGACATAATGACAGGTTTATTGAGTTCCTGAAAAATTGGCTCCAGAACATATTGTTTTGGCTTATGGAAATTTAGGTGTGAGCCCCATTTGTGATGTGAATGATAGAAGTGACAGGAAATATATGCAGAGTCGTCTATGAAAAAATAATTTCTAGCAAGCCATCATTATAAAAGGCTTCAATGTCTAAACCAATATTTGAAGACTGTGACATGATATATTCTACTAGTACTGTATGATAAGCCTGTTAAATAAACAATATTCAAGAGATTTCGAAGTGTTACATGAGTAAGACGGTCGTAGAATGATGGAAATCACAGGATTGATAGATATTGTAATGATATGATATGAATCTAAGTAAATATATTTCTAAAGAGGCTATTGATATGAGTTTCTCCCCAGATGTTGATAACAACCTATTAAAAAAAGGCAAAGACATCAAACCATAGATGTCCATAAATTTAGTGATGTAATAATGAGAAATGACACAGGGGAAAAGTATTAAACGCATGAAGACAGAGAAGTGCAAAAGTCATGTATAGTCATGACATCAGCTGAAATCTATCAGTAATTATAAAGCAAATTTGCCATTTAGTGAAAAGTAATATCAGCTGGTTCAACTGATGGCCTATAGAAAGGTGTCTCATTACCAAGTTGCCACACAAGAAACATCTCATGACAGGTAAAACCAGTGAGCTGTCACAACACCTTCCTAACCCTATTGTTGCAACACATACTGATGGAATTGGTTAGAGAAAATTTTCTAAGATACTAAAAACTCCAGTGAGCACTGTTGGGTCCATAATTCATAAGTGGAAAGTACATATTTCACCAGAAACTGGCCTTGAACAAGTATTCCCCACACAATCTTAGAGTGAAAAAATTATTAGAAGAGTTGTCCAAGAGCCAAAGACCACAAGTGGAGAGCTACAGAAAGACCTGTAATCAGCATGTACAATTGTGTTAAAGAAAACAATAAGTAATTCACTTAACCTTCATGGCCTGTATGCATGCTCACCACACAAGCCTCCATTTGTGAACAAAAAGCATGTTCAAGTGCATTTAAACCTTACGCAACAACGTTTAGACCAGCATGTGAAATATTGGGAGAATAGTCTGGTCAGATGAGAAAAATATTGAACTCTTTGGATGTCATAATGCACAGCATGATTGGAGGTCAAAAGGCACTGCATATCACCCCTGTAACACCATACTAACAGTGACGTTTGGAAGTGGGTGAATCATGGTGTAGGACTATATTTCAACATAAGGCACTGGTAAACTTCATATAATTGAAGGAAGGATGAATGGACAAATGTATCTAGACATTCTTGATAATCTGCTGCCATCTACAAGGATGATGAAATAATGCTAAAATAAGAGTGTACATTTTAGCAAAATAATAATTCCAAACACAGAGTCTTGGAAACTCTCAATTGGTTTCAGAGAAAGAAGAAGCAAAAAAGCCTGATGTTGTGCAAATTGTAAAAATATGTTGTTTTTTAAATACTGAAACTTGAATTGGCATGGCTTGGTCAAACGTTGCATGGAATTTGTGCATGTTAAGCAACATTATAAGTTATATTCTAACTGAAATGTCAAAATGTTTATGCTACTGCTTCATTTCCTTCTTTAGCTTAAGTCTTTAAGGACTTGTCAAGTTTAGAAAAAAAAAATCCTTACTGAATATTACCAAATTGATAGATATTGTAATGATATGATATGAATCTAAGCAAATATATTTCTAAAGAGGCTATTGATATGAGTTTCTCACCAGATGTTGATAACAACCTATCTAAAATAAAGGCAAAGACATCAAACCATAGATGTCCATAAATTTAGTGATGTAATGATGAGAAATGACACAGGGGAAAAGTATTAAACACATGAAGACAGAGAGGTGCAAAAGTCATGTATAGTCATGACACCAGCTGAAATCTGTCAGTAATTATCAAGCAATCTTGCCACTTTGTGAAAAATAAAATCAGCTGGTTCAACTGATGGGCTATAAAAAGGTGTCTCATTACCAAGGTGCCCCACAAGAAACATCTCATGACAGGTAAAACCAGTGAGCTGTCACAACACCTTCCTAACCCTATTGCTGCAACACATATTGACGGAAATGGTTAGAGAAAATCAATCATAGATCTCCCATCACAGCCACAGCAAATAATGGCTACAAAGAATATATTGTGCAAAGGAGGACGAAGACTGTCCATGAATTTCCTAGTCCATTTATTTTGTCCATCATGTCTTATAGCTAATGATGTCACAGGGTTCAGCTAACACTGATGGAAGTTTCACATTTCCGTTCACGTCTCTACGGATCTTATTGATGCATGGTTCAGGGGAGTTACTTCTTTGTGTGAGGTACTATATAAACTAGTCACATGATGTAATAAAGCAAAAACTTTCATTACACCACAAACAAATCAATGTGCGCTGTATTAAATTCCTGAGTGCTCGTAAAGCAAATCTTATTAATTTGGAGTTCCAGAGGCATAGAAGGATGTATTTTGCTAATAAAGACTATGCTTTTTTTCTAATTTGCTGTTGGGAATCGAACACTTCTTGCTTTGTTCTTTTGCTTTTTTCTATTTTTTGTTGGGAATAGAATATCTGTTGCTTTGTTCTTTCACACAATCAATCTAATCACTGGCCATCACAGAAGCAGATCACTTTTATTTTAAAGTGGACTTCTAATAAAACGTGATTATACAAAGTGAACAACCCCTTTAAAACCATTCAAGTCCTTATAACAGGAGTGCTACCAAATTTGCTTATAATACTGCTATCTACTCAACTGTTTTCTTTTTAAGCGTCTATACCACTCTCTCATAAAGCTATGTGATGTTTGGCAATTGGTAGCTCAGTAATGCTGTACTATTAATATTCCCAGCGGGCTGTACAACATATTGAAACACGCGACAACAGTTGTTCACTAGGAACATGAAAAAATTAGGGAAATTATGTAAGAAGTTTTATTGTGCTCTCCATACACAAGTGATGTTCCCATTCCATTCTTTGGTTTGGTTTTTGTTGTTCTCATGCTGTGTTAATGTGTGTTTAAAGCAATTCATTTGTAATGATTAGTTGTCTCCGAGATGAACTTTTGTTTTTCAAGCGCTTTACCGTCCTCTGAGATGTTTTTTTCGAGTAATTTAGGGCAGTGGATTCACAGTGGGATTGCACAACACTGTGTGGAGTTAAAATGAGCTGCTTTGGCTAAAATCACATTTGTGCTTGTTTAAAACTCAAGGGTGTCTTTTGCTTGCTGGAATTTTATTATAACTCTCAGGCTTTCCGGTTTTGTGGTTAATGCAGTTCATGGCATCTTTATTGAAGTTGTGCTTGAGACCTCTTTGTATAGTACACAGTTCATTGCCTTTCATCTTCACTACGCCAGCTCCCCAATGGCTGGAAGAAAATGTATAGAGCTATGGAGCTTAATGGAAGCAATAAGCACATTTGCCTTTTTATTGTATACTTTGCATAAAATTGCAGACAGATGCAATAGGTTGAATCATGTTGTTTTACTTCATCTTTTATTTGGACATATATATAACTGCATTGTACTTGAGGTGGAAATATCTCCTACATATAGCTTTATAAGAACAGTTTACCTTGTAAGTTATTATGTACTTAAAGAGGTTTTACAATCTTAATGTGACCCCTTTTCTTTAATCCTAACCCTTCCTAACTAACACTTTCCTATTATATTTCTGTTATCTACTCTGTTCCTTTCAGCTTATTTCTATGAGGCTCCTAAATACCTTTACTGTTTTAGCTTTCATGCTTATGGCTGCAGACCAGAAATGGACCAACTGAGCCAGGCACATCACTGGTGGGGATGAATGGAGAGTGAAGTATGATCTGGGCATGTGTGCCCAGAAGGCTGCCTCACAGAGAGGCATTCCCGCCCCCACCAGAGATGTGTTCTGCTTAGTTGGTCCCATTCTGATCCCCAGCTGGAAGTATCAAAGCTAAAACAACAATAAAGGTATTTATGAGCCTCTTAGAGATCAACTTACAGGAGAAGAATAGATAGCAGAAGTATATTAGGAAAGTGTTAGTTAGGAAAAGTTAGGATAAAAGAAAGGGGTTCACATTAGCAGTTGAAAACGTATTTTCAATAAAGGTTATTAATAAATTGATAATATGCAAACTGTTGGAATTGGTCCCATGAGAAACAGATCAAAATCATGAAAATTCTAGAGCAAAAAACCTTCAAGGGTAATCTTACTGTGTATCAGTAGGGTCATACTTAAAATTTGACCTACTTGGCAGGTATAAGGGGTGGCAGGAAGGAAAGGACACAGTGTACAAAATATTTGCTTTTATTTTCTTTCCTTCTTTCTTTATAGTCTCTGATGCTGCTCCTGCCCATGTATCTCTCACTTTCTGACACAACCTACAGGCTGTTGCTTTACATGCTATCATTGATCTAATGAGCAAATGCTGTTAAAGGACCTGATAGCATATGTGCATCACCAGCCCATTTTTGGGGCAAAGGAATATGACCAAGGAATATAAGCAGAGAACTTGTTTAGCTGTATAAAGTGATACCTGCTTTAAAAGATGCTGTCACTTTCTTTAATCAGGTTAGCAATCCTACATGTAATTACTCAGCTCAATAGAGAATTTATGATCAATAGTACCCACTGATTATAAATTATTGTATCCAGCAAAAGAATAGGTATTAAAAAATACCTTTCAGGGCTTGCTTACATGGCCATATATTCTCTCATGTGAGATCATTGTGCCAATTATGTGAATTACACTCGTGTCAAATTCTGTTCCAAGTTTGACTGTGTCATTTTAGTGTGATCCGATTCTCTCGCATGCGAGAATCGGAGGACAGATGAGGAGAAGATGGAGAACTTAATCATTGCTCATAAGGATATGTCCAGTAATCATTCGTTAGAATAGATCCATCAGCAATTTGTTGTCAAAAAGTTGTGTAAACAACTTTATTCCAGTGGTCCTTTCTATAATCTCGTAAGTTGAGTCCCAGTTCCAAACTCTGTGTGTATTAGCTATTACTATCACTTCTTCTTACTTGATCTGGAGTATTATCCTCATACATAGATATACAGTACAAGTGCATGTCAATAAATTAGAATATCATCAAAAAGTTAATCTATTTCAGTTATTCAATACAAAAAGGGAAACACATATATTATATAGAGTCATTACACACACAGTGATATATTCCTATATATTATATAGTCATTACACACAGAGTGATTTATTCCTTTATATTATATAGAATCATTACACACAGAGGGATCTATTCCCATATATTAAATAGAGTCATTACACACAGAGTGATCTATTTCACGTGTTTATTTCTGTTAATGTTGATGATTATGGCTTACAACCAATGAAAACCCAAAAGTCATTATCTCAGAAAATTAGAATATTATATAAGACCAACTGAAAAAATGATTTTAAACTCAGAAATGTTGGCGCCTACTGAAAATTCTATACAGTAAATGCCCTCAACACTTCGTCGAGGCTCCTTTTGCATTAATTGCTGCATCAATGCGGCGTGGCATGGAGGCGATCAGCCTGTGGCACTGGTGAGGTGTTATGGAAGCCCAGGTTGCTTGGATAGCAGCCTTCAGCTCATCTGCATTGTTGGGTCTGGTGTCTCTCATCTTCCTTGACAGTACCCCATAGATTCTCTATGGGGTTTAGGACAGGCGAGTTTGCTGGCCAATCAAGCACAGTGATACTGTGGTTAATAAACCAGGTATTAGTACTTTTGGCAGTGTGGACAGGTGCCAAGTCCTGGTAGAAAATGAAATTTCCATCTCCAAAAATCTTGTCGGCAGAGGGAAGCATGAAGTGCTTTAAAGTTTCCTATTAGACGTCTGCGCTGACTTTGGTCCTGATAAAACACAGTGGAGATACACCAGCAGATGACATGGCTCCCCAAACCATCACTGATTGTGCAAACGTCACACTAGACATCAAGCAGCTTGGATTGTGGCCTCTCCACTCTTCCTGCAGACTCTGGGACCGCGATTTCCAAATGAAATGCAAAATTTACTTTCATCTGAAAACAACACCTTGGACCACTGAGCAACAGTCCAGTTCTTTTTCTACTTGGCCCAGTTAAGACGCTTCTGGCAGTCTCTATTGATCATGAGTGGCTTGACACAAGGAATGTGACAATTGTAGCCCATATCCCGGATACGTCTGTGTGTGGTGGCTATTGAAGCACTGACTCCAGCAGCAGTCCACTCCTTGTGACTCTCCTCCAAATTTTTGAATGGTCTTTTCTTAAGAATCCTATCAAGGCTGCTATTATCCCAGTTGCTTGTGCACCTTTTTCTACCACACTTTTTTCCTTCCACTCAACTTTACATTAATATGCTTGGATACAGTACTCTGTGAACAACCAGCTTCTTTAGCAATGACCTTTTGTGGCTTACCCTCCTTGTGAAGTGTGTCAATGACTGCCTTCAGCCCATCTAACACGTCAGCAATCTTCCCCATAATTGTGTAGCCTACAGAACCAGACTAAGGGACCATTTTAAACACTTAAGAAGCCTTTGCAGGTGGGTTGTGTTAATCATTGTAATTTTCTGAGATAATTACTTTTGGATTTTCATTGACTGTAAGCCATAATCATCAACATTAACAGAAATAAACACTTGAAATAGATCACTCTGTGTGTAATGACTATATAATATATTCATTTCCCTTTTTGTATTGAATTACTTAAATAAATTAACTTTTTGATGATAATCTAATTTATTGAGATGCCCTTGTATATGTTTTTATTCATACTGCACATGAACTGTATACACAGAACAGCAGAATGATTTTAAAGATGAGAACTGCAAAACTCTTACTTACTCTATTAGCAATATACACGAAATGTTGGGTACATGTATTTAGATATATAACGATTGCCATCTTTTCACATTCTCAACAATATTGTAGTGTTCTTCTTAATTTCAGCACCACAATTACGACTAGTCAACTCATGCCGTGTCCTCTCTGTGGAGCACTAGATGCTTTTCCAATAAGAATCACATGGAGAATCTCATAGATTTACATTAAGAACGAACCTTTGGTCTACACTGAGGGCAATGCAGGAACTGTCTGGTCTAAATTATAGTCATGTGACTTATCGAAGGCTTCGGAACGGTGCTGAGAATGGGAGAACACAATGATTATTAATTATAAAAACATGCACTTGATGTTACATACATTTTGGTTATGGATTTTAGGAATACAAAAAAATTCTGAGACTTTTAAATTATAACTTGAAAACTTTTTTTATAATTCATGTGATATATGCAAAAAAGTGGAAAATGAATTTGTTAGAAATAGAATATCACCTAATTTTATATTCATTTTGCATTGTAGGCCCCTTAGGGTAAAATTGATGTCAGTGATATATATATATACACCTTTAAATGACATCATGTAGTAACTAACCATTTCAATTAATGAAAATCTCTTTAACTTTTATCTAATTGTGGACAGAAGTTCTGGTGTCTTACACTCTAGTAACTTAAAATATATCCCTCTCTGTAGTGTGACCACTATGTTTATATTAATGGGAATCTGTCAGTTTTATCAACCCTTCTAAGCCATCTATATTACATGTAGGTCACAGAAAGCTGAATAAATGATGCCTTGATGTCTGTGATCTGATGCCATATTCCAGAAAAATCATTTTTTCTTATATCTACATACGCTGTTAAGATTTATGGGCAACACACAGATCTCTCTGAAAATCTGCCTCCAGAGTTCATTGTAAATTAAAGGGGAAATTACCAGTGCAATATGTGATGGCCACTCTCTCCTCTCCTGATCACACTGCAGAGTTGTGTGTGATTATAACTGACACATCTGCAGGTTCCTCTCAGTGTGATGTGGGATGGCCGCTCTCTCCTCTCCTGATCTCATTGCAGAGCTGTGTGTGATTATAACTGACACAACTGCAGGTTCCTCTCAGTGTGATGTGTGATGGTTGCTCTATGCTCTCCTGATCTCTCTGCAGAGCTGTGTGTGAAAACTGACACATCTGCAGGCTCCTCTCAGTGTGATGTGTGATGGTTGCTCTCTCCTCTCCTGATCTCTCTGCAGAGCTGTGTGTGATCATAACTGACACATCTGCAGGTTCCTCTCAGTGTGATGTGTGATGGCCGCTCTCTCCTCTCCTGATCACACTGCAGAGTTGTGTGTGATTATAACTGACACATCTGCAGGTTCCTCTCAGTGTGATGTGGGATGGCCGCTCTCTCCTCTCCTGATCTCATTGCAGAGCTGTGTGTGATTATAACTGACACAACTGCAGGTTCCTCTCAGTGTGATGTGTGATAACCGCTCTCTCCTCTCCTGATCTCTCTGCAGAGCTGTGTGTGATAACTGACACATCTGCAGGCTCCTCTCAGTGGGATGTGTGATGGCCGCTCTATGCTCTCCTGATCTCTCTGCAGAGCTGTGTGTGATTATATCTGACATATCTGCAGGTTCCTCTCAGTGTGATGTGTGATGGCCGCTCTCTCCTGTCCTGATCTCTCTGCAGAGCTGTGTGTGATTATAACTGACACATCTGCAGGCTCCTCTCAGTGTGATGTGTGATGGATGCTCTCTCCTCTCCTGATCTCTCTGCAGAGCTGTGTGTGATAACTGACACATCTGCAGGCTCCTCTCAGTGTGATGTGTGATGGCCGCTCTATGCTCTCCTGATCACACTGCAGAGCTGTGTGTGATTATACCTGACACATCTGCAGGCTCCTCTCAGTGTGATGTGGGATGGCCTCTCTATGCTCACCTGATCTCACTGCAGAGCTGTGTGAGATTATATCTAACACATCTGTAGGGTCCTCAGAGCTTCAGCCTACATCTCATAGGCAGAGTCACAATATTGTTGCAATACATCAGAGCTGTGAGAGCTGCAGTTGGTAATATGTTTGTACTAAGTCAAAGTTCAGTTCTACAGCCCTATGTTGGACATATGCACTGGTAACATTCCCTTCCATTTAAAATATTCTTTGAAGACAGATTCTCAGGTAGATCAGTGTCTAGTCCATAGCCTGAAACAGCTTTTTTATATATATATATAAAAATTATATATTCATTCACATATATCTACTGTAGGTATCATTTTACTCAGCTTGCAATGGCCCACATTCACTCCCATGTAGACATTTACTAGGGTTGATCTTACTGACACATTCCCTTTAATGACCTGTTCTTATGATACGTCATCAATATTAGATTGGTGCGAAAGAGGGCTCTGCTACCTGCCACCTCCACCATCAGCTGTTATCAATTCTGACTATGGGATGCAATCAATCTAAACAGCAGAAAAGCAAAGCTACGTACACTACCAGTGGCCATTGCCAAGGACTGCAGAACAGTTCCTGTTCAATTTTAATTTGGACCGGTACTAAAGCTTACAACAGCTAATCATGGGGGTTGCAGGGTGTCAGACCCCTATAAATCTGATTTTGAGGTCCTATGCTGAGAATAGGTCATCAATATAATAGTAATGGACAATCCCTTTAATAACACAAAAAATATCTAAACTAAATGACTTTGGGATGTCCCATGTGTAATTTCCATGCTAGAAAGCCAGATAAAATGACTTAGCTTTAACTTTTCATTCATTAAGCAGAAATTGGAAACAAAAATGATAGCTCTAATCACTACAATAAAAGAAACTTCAATAGTTTATCAGTCTTTTGAAAATAGAATGGATGCGTATTGCTCTATGTGTTCTTCAGTATATTTCAAAATTAGTTTTTGCTCATTTGCATAGAGACAAAGCTGCTCTAGATACATTGGAGAATTAGACTTGCTACTTAATGTACAGCTGTATGTGGAATATATCATAAATCTACAAAGTAAAGCGTGATCGCTTTGTATTCAAATGACTGACAATTTCTCCAGTCAGGATTTGACTTGAAATTGCTTGTCAAACTTTCTGGAGGATACACTGACAGGGTCAAGTAAATGGTATATTAAACTTTATTTATTAAGGGTCTGGCTCCTTCATGAATGTCAAGTCCACACAATTTTTAACATTTCTACATTTTATAAAGACTTCAACGTTCGTTTTAAAATCTATGAACAAATAAGACATGGCAGCATCCTGTAGCAGAGAGTTCCATAGTCTCAATGCTGTTACAGTAAAGAATCCTTATCTATGATAAAGAAATGCCTTCTTTATGCATGTTGTAAATGTAACAAGTGGCATCTTGGTACTCTGGTTACATTTTGCGCTGTAGTGTTCATTAAATTATAAAAGCATGATCACTTTAATACTGTGTAACCGGCCCTCTACAAAGATAGTGTAGGACTAGGCACTCCATAATAGTAATGGAGGGCACCACGCATGTCATGTTTCCAAGTGCTACAGTACATCTCTAGTGAATGCCACCTTTTTCTGGGTAGGAAAATATTATTTGACTGTACAGATGTCTCTACTTAATGATTAAGATGATCCATCTTTCCGAATATTACTTTGGGGACAGGTCTCCTGCCTCAGCAGCCTAAATGAATATTATGCTCTTTGGTTAATAGCAATGATCAGAAAATATTCCTGATGCAGAGTCTGATGCATTTAAGAGATTATCTGGAACTTTGGTTATTTTTTCCCATAGGGCTTAGGACTTACAGACAGGTAGTTGCTAACTGCCTGCCACTTCTATGTGAGTCTCTGCTGAATACTGTGGTGATAGCCTGGTCCTGCTGGCAATCCTCTTGCTTCTATTGATGTCACATAAGCAAATCAGCTCCTTCTCTTCTACTCTGCTCTGTTGATGTGGCATCACTGCAGATATCACCTTTAACAGCAGGCTCCCCACTGCCTAACTGCATTGAGCCATCTGTCAATCACTATGACGTAAGCAGTGATGTCTTGTCAGCAAAGCTGACTGGAAGTGTAGGCACTGTGCTCTTGATTTGAGATGAACTGAACCAAGAATATTGTCAAGCAGTCCTAAATAGCCGTCCATACAGAATAATGGGTGCCACGTAGACCTCTATACAGAATAATGGCCTTTTATAGCCCTCTATAGAGAATAATGTGTCACACATAGTCTTCCATACAGAATAATGTGCCCCACATAGCCCTCTATAGAGATTAATGTGCCCCACATAGCCATCCATACAGAATAATGTGCCCCACTTAGCCCTCTATACAGAATATTGTGCCCCACATAGCCCTCCATATAAAATAATGTGCCCCACATAGCCCTCTAATGGGTCATATATAGACATCCATATAGAATAATGGGCCCCACATATTCCTCCATACAGAAAAATGTGCCCCACATAGCCCTCTATACAGAAAAATGTGCCCCACATAGCCCTCTATAGAGAATAATGTGTCACACATAGTCTTCCATACAGAATAATGTGCCACACATAGCCCTCTATACAGAATAATGTTCCCCACATAGCCCTCCATACAGAATAATGTGCCCCACATAGTCCTCCATACAGAATAATGTGCTCCACATAGTCCTCCATAGAGAATAATGGGCTCCACATAGCCCTCTATACAGATTAGGGGGTCATACATAGACATCCATACAGAAAAATGTGCCCCACATAGCCCTTCATACAGAATAATGTGCCCCACATAGCCCTCTATACAGAATAATGTGCCCCACATAGTCCTCCATACAGAATAATGTGCCCCACATAGCCCTCCATACAGAATAATGTGCCCCACATAGTCCTCCATACAGAATAATGTGCTCCACATAGTCCTCCATAGAGAATAATGGGCTCCACATAGCCCTCTATACAGATTAGGGGGTCATACATAGACATCCATACAGAATAATGGACCCCACATAGTCCTCATACAAAATTATGGGCGTCACATAGCCCTCCATACTGAATAATGGGCCCCACACAGTCCTCCATACAAAATAATGGGCCCATTTAGACCTCCATACAGAATATTGGGCATAGCTAATGATGATGAATGAGTACTACCATGCTTGGGTTCTCGGTAGTTGTAGTGAGCAGTTGGACGCTCAGACGGGTATAATTCATGTACCGAGTATAGTATAAGTCAAAGGGGAACTCGAGCATTTTTCCTTAAGATCTTCCGTAATGTTTGACTCAGTTCACGAGTCGAGCCTAAGTGTCTGACTGCTCGTTACTAGTACTGAGCTCCCGAGCCTGGTAGTGTTCAGTTACCACTGATTACGAGCACTGAGCTCCCGAGCATGGTAGTGTTCAGTTACCACTGATCATGAGCACTGAGCTCCCGAGCATGGTAGTGTTCAGTTACCACTGATTACGAGTACAGAGCTCCCGAGCATGGTAGTGTTCAGTTACCACTGATTACGAGCACTGAGCTCCCGAGCATGGTAGTGTTCAGTTACCACTGATCATGAGCACTGAGCTCCCGAGCATGGTAGTGTTCAGTTACCACTGATTACGAGTACAGAGCTCCCGAGCATGGTAGTGTTCAGTTACCACTGATTACGAGTACTGAGCTCCCGAGCATGGTAGTGTTCAGTTACCACTGATTACGAGCACTGAGCTCCCGAGCATGGTAGTGCTCAGGTACCACTGATTACGAGCACTGAGCTCCCGAGCATGGTAGTGTTCAGTTACCACTGACTACGAGCACTGAGCTCCCGAGCATGGTAGTGTTCAGTTACCACTGATTACGAGCACTGAGCTCCCGAGCATGGTAGTGTTCAGTTACCACTGATAACGAGTACTGAGCTCCCGAGCATGGTAGTGTTCAGGTACCACTGATTACGAGCACTGAGCTCCCGAGCATGGTAGTGTTCAGTTACCACTGACTACGAGCACTGAGCTCCCGAGCATGGTAGTGTTCAGTTACCACTGATTACGAGCATTGAGCTCCCGAGCATGGTAGTGTTCAGTTACCACTGATTACGAGCACTGAGCTCCCGAGCATGGTAGTGTTCAGTTACCACTGATTACGAGCACTGAGCTCCCGAGCATGGTAGTGTTCAGTTACCACTGATTACGAGCACTGAGCTCCCGAGCATGGTAGTGCTCAGGTACCACTGATTACGAGCACTGAGCTCCCGAGCATGGTAGTGTTCAGTTACCACTGATTACGAGCACTGAGCTCCCGAGCATGGTAGTGCTCAGTTACCACTGACTACGAGCACTGAGCTAACGAGCATGGTAGTGTTCGCTCATAGAGATGAGCGAACATTTGGAGGTTCGGTTCGCTAGCTACAATCAAACCAAACCTTTACTGGTTCAAACTTGGCCCGAGCCCGGTTCGAAAATACTGATTGGCAGTTTCAGTCTCCGCCCACATGCAGCCAGGCATAAGCAGATCCCTTCCGGGAGAGAGTGGGTGGGCTTTTTCAATTTTTTTTTCTTGTTGCACACTACATATGAAACAAAAAACCGAATATGGATACCAAGGTAGAGTATACTTGACAAAACCGAAAATTCCTTTTACCTAAAATCACAATATTTATTGAACATATATGCCACAGACAGAGTACATACAAACATAAAATTGGATTAAATTATCACTGACAAGAAGGCGAGAAAACTTTTCCCTTCCTCACCCTTCCTTACAAACGGAGGTCGGCGTTCTAATTGGTAATAACGCCCCCGTTCCACGTCGACTGATGTCCTCTCCTGACCCTCCACTCACTTTCAAAAGGACATAGAGTGTGTCTAAATAGCAGTGGGTAAGGTGTAACACCAAAGAAAAGAGCCCACAAAATTATGAACACACATTAGATTGTGCAGAAGAGAGATGTGTCCGTCACTAATTATCTGTCATAAACTAGTGGGGATCGGTCAGACTATGTCATCCAGTCGACATGCAATAAAATTACAGATACATTATTGACTTAAGCTGTTATTTGTCCAGGATTCACCCTACGCGTTTCGCCCCATAATTAGGAAAAAGGGGCTCATCAGGGGTATAACAGCATGGATCCTTGAAACATACAGCTTCAGACCATTATAAACTTGGAACGTTAGATACTATGATACGTCCACCAGAGAACAGTGATACAATCACCACTTCATGCACCTGATACAAAGGTTGCCAATCATACAGTCTGAATAGGGTTCAGGCCAAATTGCCACCACAGACGGTATCCACACGTCCAGACAGTGTGTCACAAGAAATAAATAAGCAACCCCAGGTTTTCAGAGGACAACATCTGGAGTACACATCGTTACCTGGGGACTGTTTCCATGATACTATTCAGAGGGCTTTAATGCTATCCTAGGACTCTGCTTATAATATTGTTGTCCTCTGAAAACCTGGGGTTGCTTATTTATTTCTTGTGACACACTGTCTGGACGTGTGGATACCGTCTGTGGTGGCAATTTGGCCTGAACCCTATTCAGACTGTATGATTGGCAACCTTTGTATCAGGTGCATGAAGTGGTGATTGTATCACTGTTCTCTGGTGGACGTATCATAGTATCTAACGTTCCAAGTTTATAATGGTCTGAAGCTGTATGTTTCAAGGATCCTTGATGTTATACCCCTGATGAGCCCCTTTTTCCTAATTATGGGGCGAAACGCGTAGGGTGAATCCTGGACAAATAACAGCTTAAGTCAATAATGTATCTGCAATTTTATTGCATGTCGACTGGATGACATAGTCTGACCGATCCCCACTAGTTTATGACAGATAATTAGTGACGGACACATCTCTCTTCTGCACAATCTAATGTGTGTTCATAATTTTGTGGGCTCTTTTCTTTGGTGTTACACCTTACCCACTGCTATTTAGACACACTCTATGTCCTTTTGAAAGTGAGTGGAGGGTCAGGAGAGGACATCAGTCGACGTGGAACGGGGGCGTTATTACCAATTAGAACGCCGACCTCCGTTTGTAAGGAAGGGTGAGGAAGGGAAAAGTTTTCTCGCCTTCTTGTCAGTGATAATTTAATCCAATTTTATGTTTGTATGTACTCTGTCTGTGGCATATATGTTCAATAAATATTGTGATTTTAGGTAAAAGGAATTTTCGGTTTTGTCGTGCACACTACATATGATCACGTTTTTTGATACTTCAGCATGAGCCATTCATACACTGCAAGGGCTAAGCACCGAGTGTATCTGACCTCAGCAGTGGTCACGATAGTGGAGTTCGCACGTAAAGCATCCGATCTCCAAACCCAAACTCTGTTTTTTAATCTCGGTATTTGAGTTGAAAAAACGAACGTCGGGTTCACTCATCACTAATAGCTTACAGTCAAACAGTTTGGCCAACAGCTACCTATTGACTATGGAAACCTTAAGATGCTAAAGTGTTCTTTGTTTAGAAAAGTGATCCATTTATCACCTGTCATATGAGCCAATAGTCAAATTCTGCTGCTGATCCTCCCCCACTTAGCTGTTCTTCATATGTATCATGCCCCCACTCTGAAACACATAATGTAATTTGTAGCTGAAGAAAGCAGCCGCTGTTAGATTCTCCTTTAGCATATTAATGCAATATCTTATAAATTAACACAGACACAAATGAGTGTATAAATGCATCCATACATCTTTAAAAAAACATTTGCTAATTTATTTCCCACACACTTAATTAACGTGTAGAATTTTCCGTCTGCATTTTGCTTTTTAGTTAAATGAATTCTTGGTGAGTTGTTTTTCCAACAGAGGGATATATAAATATATTCATTAAGTGGAAAAGCTATGCAAATATTAGCTTCTATTTAATTGTATTTGTGAGTTTTATTTTTCTTTTTTGACACCAGAAGACAGATTGCAGAAATAATGCCGTATTTTAATGAATTTAAATGAACCGCTGATGATGTGTGCCTGCTGAGAATTTCAATATAATAATAGGCAAAAATTTAGATATATACAATTTTCTTAATTTATTACTTCTGAATCTGCTGTCAAAATAAGTTATAGTCTGGATATAATACAAATTCGCTTAAAAAGGGTGTACTAGATGTTATAACAAACTCACCAATAAAATAAGGAGTTTAAATGATTACTGCCATGTTAGCGGACCTCGTAAATTAATAGTACAAGCAAATATAGGAAACTTTGTTGGAAATTTTATCGGAGAAATATATTTCGTTTTCTTCCCCTGCTTCCCAAACTCATTATTTATGCTAAAAAATACTACAAAAATCTGTCTTGTCGGTATTAATGTCTATAATGTAGGCAAGAAGATTGAGGAAAGAGTGAGAGGATGTGGCGCAGAAAAAATCCTGTTGCTTTCTATGAAGGTTTTGTTTTATCTCAAATCAGTGCTGGAATCACAGCTACACTGGTCAGTACTGCTGTATTTTTGTTTTCTTTAGGCCCCTTCACACGTCAGTGATTCCGGTATGTATGTCGCTGTTTTTATACGTACCAGAACCATTGATATACGCAGACCCATTAAAATCAATGGGTCTGCGCACACATCAGTGATTTCTCAGGGACCGTGTGTCCGTGAGGCATGTGTGTGTGTTCCGCACGGAGACAAGTCTGTTTTTCTCCAGAATCACTGATGTCACACGGATGTGATGTGATCCGTGTGACACGTAGCAGAGAAATCACGTGCCTGTGAAATCAAATAATTTTTATACTCCCCTATGTCCAGCACTGCTTTCTTTGGCGCTGCTGTCACTTGCTTCCAGGCCGGCTAATTATGCTCATGAATATTCACTGCACCGTGAACCGGAAGTAAGAGCAGAGGGGAGACAGCAGCAGCCGGAGACAGCAACACGACTGACATCAGCACCATGGACAGCAGTGGCTTGGACAGGTGAGTATAAAGTTCCTACTCTCTGTGTGCTACAATGGATAGCACACGGAGAACACATTTGTGCCCAAATCATGGCACATGGAGGGCCATAAGCACCTTTAACACAACAGTGAAAAATGTGTGGTTTTCACTGACGTTTTAAAGAGGCCTTACCACTAATGCTTATGCACAGGTATTACAAGTACATAGAGACAGCAGAGTGGATCTCCCATTTATTTTTGTGTATTGTGCTTGGAGGATATCATAATAGCTAGTCTCCACCCAAAAGTATCACAAAAAGTGCAATGTCCGCAGCCTATAGTTGGTTGACTTTTTGGCAGTTACTTTTATGTGTACTTTATGTGTTCTTCCTTATCTTTCCTCTATGCTCAATATATCTTAAAATGGGTGATATAAGATGACTATAAAACAGCTGAATTTTTGGGGACTTTGTTGGGACTCGTTTCTGTTATATGTGGCCACCCAGTGGTCGTGACGTGCATTGCAGCCTTTCAAGAGTTTTGTAAACATACTGGGTTGCAATAATGTGTTGATTTAATAAAATCTTTTCACAGAAAGGACAGAGTGGGAGCATCTGAGATTCTGTCTTTTAGACCTGTCCTCCCTTTATTTTTCAATATTCAGTTGATTCAGAAAAAAAAGAAAAATATTAAGTTTTTTAACAGCATAAGAATAGCAGCTTATTCTGCATTCTGGATATAAATATTTTCATGGACTTCAAGGTTTTTGAACAAACATTGCAGAAAGCGGTTCAATGTTATTCTGCTCATTCCCATCGTTCCTCTCTCTAAAATATGCCTTATATTGTAAAACTCCTGAGAAACGAATGGTTGTAAAGTAAAGCATCACTTCCCACCCAGACAGCAGGACTACTTTAAAGCTTTACAATACTTACCATTTGTTTGGAGGAGGTGGATTAAGGGCGAGAATAAAAAGGAGCCGAGGAAGAATCTGCTGCTTGATGTGTTCAGCCAAGCTCACTATGTATCCAAGATCCTGGAAGATTCTCTTTTCTTCAGACAGCATAAAGATAAGATGTAGCATAGTATGACTTTAATGACTATTAATATAAAGAATTTATAAGGAACTAACACTAGTCTTAATAAACTCAAGGATTTTTAGACTTTCTCCTGGTATCAACATTCGCTTTAACCCCACGCCCTGTGTTAGACTGGGATGCCTAAGGTCCACCAGTAACAATGATATTGGGGCTCACTTTACAGCTAATAGCAAATATTTTCTAAAACCAGCTCAGCAATTCTCACTTGCTTCTTTCTTCATACTTAGTTACATAGGGTTGAAAAAAGATCTAGGTCCATCAAGTCCAACCTTCATCCACCAATTATACAGTATTTTGTCTATACCCTACAATGTTGTGTGTACTGAGGGAATCATCCAGCCTTTTTTTAAATGTTATAGTGTCTGCCATTACTTCCTTTTAGTAGGGCATTCCACAGTCTGACTGCTCTAAGGGTAAAGAACCCTTTCCTATTTAGCTACCGGAATTGCCTTTCTTCCGCCAGTGATGAGTGTCTCTTGGTCCTTAACATTGCGCCGTTCCATTCTTAGAACCTGCATATAAGTACCGTACATCACCCTACTTTAACACCAAGCATTTTGCTTCCATCTACTGGATATTGTGCCTAGAAGCTCCCTGGACTCTGATATCTGCTTTTGGATTCCAGATGTACTCTTATCTTGCTCCTTAACCTCATATGATCCTGGTTTGCCCTATATCTTCACCTAGACTTTGTTGACTATGCTCTGACTGAATACCTGGCATTTAACTATGGCTTTTGATTTTGGTTTCCATTCTTTGTCTTGTCAAATCAGTCACTGACCTAGCAGCTCAGACTTCTTCTGTCTCTGACTCGCTCCTCTGACCATCAGCTAATATGTGGCAGCAATCTGGAGTTCCCTGTTGTAAGTCAAAGTCCTTGTATAGGTCTTTAAATAAGCTCTCACATAGAGATTATTTTTTATTAAATCTTTGTACATGCACATGTACCACCCCGCAGGCTGCGCTGCGACCGCCGAGCCGCTCGGATCCGTGCTCGTACTGTGGGTGGTGGCTTGAGGCTCTCACGGACCCGGGGGTCATGTCGCTTTGCAAGGGAGTTGGCGCTACATGCGGGGACTGGGGTGAGGAGTTCCACGGCCGGAGCCGCGGTGATTTGGTTTGGGATGTAAGTTTGTGACGCCACCCACAGTTTGTGGTGATTGTAGACACCACCGCTGCGGTGAAGGTATGGGAGCTCCCGGGAGCGATGTAATGGTGCAGCTAGGTGTTGACCCCTCCGTGGTTAGGGGGTGTTGGTCCCGGGGCCCGGTTGGTGAGGGCCGGGGTGCAGGGTGAAGTGTTGCAGTGCGGTGCGCGGCCCGAAGGCACTGGTGTACTCACTATGACATAAGACACCGGAGTCTCTGGTTAACCAAACAGAATGATGAACGGGACCCGCAGCCGGCTGCAGCTTCTTCCAGAATAGGTTGGTGGTTTCCGACTTTCTCTTGCACCTCTGTGTGTAAATGTTTGACTCCTATGCCTAGACACCGGTAGTCCGCTACCCGACTTGTATATGCCGTAGGAGCCCGTTTGCCCGCAGACGCTGGCCCTTTGGGCCTCTATGCCTTGGCGGTGGCTTTACCCTGTATGGTTGGGCTGTTGTCGTCTAATGGGGCTTGTGTGGGATAGGTCCTTAAGTCCAGTCCGCAATCAGTTGATTCAACTCGGCCCTGTCGGTTCAGGCCTTTGTACTGGGCCTGAGTACCCCTCATGGTACTCCGGTTTCCAATCGGTTCCCCGGTTTGGTACCGGCAGGCTACCGCCCAATCCCGATCCCTACGGTTCCACCGGCTGTATTCCCAGCCCCTGCAGGCGGCCACCACTGTCTGCCTCCTTGCCAATGGTGACTGAGCTCCGGCCCAGCCACCCGGTAGGCTCTTGGCAGACCTGGCCACAGGACTGCCGTGAACTTGACTGCTCTCTCCCTCCTCTAGACTACTCTCTTTCTCAACTTGAACCTCACTCTGTGTTTTCCCACCTCTAGGCCTGTGAACTCCTCGGTGGGCGGAGCCAACCACCTGGCTCGACCCCCCTGGTGTGGACATCAAACCTGGAGGGTGTTGACAAGGTTTTTTAGCTTGACTGATGTCACCTAACTGGGAGGGGGTGTGGTGTTGTGTGTGACTACCTGGGACGACCTGACTAGTCCAGGGCGTCACATTCCCCCTTGGTTTAATGCAGACCATCCGCGGGCTGCCCGTCCATCACCGTTTTATTTTTGCTTTCTGAAAAATAGAAAACGGGAACATAATACAATTATACTAACATTTGTACAAACTGTCAAATTTTTAAATCTTCCCTTATGGGAGGCACATACTTGAACGTTATGAACGTCAAACACTTTTATTAACACGGGAACCGAGTCCTCAGTCACCCACCCAAACAACCTAGCCTTGATGCTGCTCATAAGAAGTGGGCAGCACCCCTTTTCCCCAGTCCAGGAATGGGCCCAGGTGTGTTTAACGGGACGGGTGCAGGTTTCACAGTCATTTCAGAGGCCCCCACGTCCAGGGGACCCCTGACTCGGAGGATGGTCACTGGTTGTAGTGGTGGCGAGCCTCGGCCAACAGCTTCCCACAGGCCCATCCTCCAGTCTGCCTCTCCGGAGGCGGTGAAACCGGCCGGCCGGTTAAGGGAGGTATTATTTACAAGCCCAATAGTTTTTGGGTGGCCTGCAAGTTCTCGGCCTTGTCTTTTGTAAAAACAGGGGAAGCAAAAGTCCCAACGGGCAGTAGGGGTCCCAACGGGAACTGTGTCACATTGGCGGGCGGGTTCCGCTGCCTTTAACTTTAGCACTCTTCCTCATACTCCTATTCAATCAAGACCTCGGAGCTGTATGGTGGGGGAGGGGACTGGGGCCGCCTTGGAACATTATGGCTCTCCTTCCTCTTCACATTGAGGGCAAACCAGCCCCTCTCCCCGCAGTGACGGGTGTATGTCACCAAATCTACGGGTAGCAGGTCACGGTCCGGGTGACCCATTGGGAGGTGGGAGTTAACATCCCGACGGTAGACGAAGATTTCAGCCTTCAGGTAGGTTCAAAGACAAACCCCCATCCACGCTGGGGGTCAAACCGGTGGACTATGCCCTCGTAGGTCGGGCCGCTGCACCCGGAAGGTGGCACTCCACAAATTCTCCTTTTCCTTGTGGGCCAGCACCTCTGCTCTTCGCTGCTCACAGGTCGCTATTTCCCAGCCCAGCTTGTTCGGCTGCTGCTCCCAATACGGAGCATCCGCCTGCTCCCGCTGCGCGAGGGTCGGGCCCTGCCGGAGCTCCCCCGAACGAGCTACGACCGGTACCTTTGATCCTGGGGAGCCCTGCAGTGACGCGGCCTGTATTGCTGCCCTGCAGCGGCAACCCTGTGCTGCCTCAGCTGAGGCCTGGGGTTCGGGAGCGACGGGCCTCACCTGCCGGGCCTTCTTCCGGGCAGCTTCCACCTTCTCCATGGCCGGGCGGACTGCCAGGGCCGGGACCTCTTTAGGCGCCGTCACTTCCGGGACTGGTGGCTTCACCTCGCGGACGGGCACCTCCCGGGGAACCTTCCACGGCAACGGGATCAGTGCAGGCTGCACGAAGGGCCGTCCATGGGCGGCGTCTACAGACTTGTCCTCATGGGCGGATGGGATGGACTCCGTGGCCGGTGTCGGGGGCAGCGGACCGATTGTCGGGGCAGCGGCAACCGATACGGACGGCGGGGAAAGAAGCAGGGTGAGCGGGAGCAGACTGGGCCCCTCAGCACGCAGTGGCCGTTCCCCTGGGGGACACAGGGACGTGGGTTGCCTACCCGTTCCTCCAACACTGCCTCCACCTCGCGTATCCGCATGGCCGCAGCTACTTCCTCCATTTCGGCCACCCACCTTTCCATGAGGAACCGGACTTGAGCCTGTAGACGGCAACACATCTGCGCCATCCGGGCTTCCACCCACGCCGCTGTTCCTGGCGTGGGCTCCAGGATTTCGGGTTTGCCGGACGGGACGGACATTCTGCTCGGTGGATGTCCAGAAACCAGACAGGTAGCAGAGTCCTGCCGTCCCTGCCTTTTATCTCTTCAGTCACATGAGGCTGGATCTTCACCCGCCCCCCTTTCTTATTTTCTGACCACTTCACTTGCTTTTTACTCCGCTCCGCTCTCGGGGGGCGGGGCTTCGTCTTTGCGCTCTTTCTGTTCAGGGAAGACGGCTCGGGTGGGAACTTTTTGCACCCAAGATGGCGGATTCTCCAATTTTTCAGCGGGACGCCGCTGACAATGATCTCAAGGCACACTTCCACAGATAAGTGGACGGTTGTATCCTGTTCGTGACGTCAGAAGGGTCAATGTGTACCGCCCCGCAGGCTCGGCTGTGACCGCCGAGCCGCTCGGATCCGTGCTCGTACTGCCGGTGGTGACTCGAGCCTCTCACGGACCCGGGGGTCACGTCGCTCTGCAAGGGACACACACGCGGGGACTTGGGTGAGGAGTTCCACGGCCGGGGCCGCGGTGATTTGGTTTGGGATGTAAGTTCGTGATGCCACCCACGGGTTGTGGTGATTGTAGACACAACCACTGCGGTGAAGGTATGGGGGCTTCCGGGAGCAGTGTAAAGGTGCAGCTAGGTGTTGACCCCTCCGTGGGTAGGGGGTGTTGGTCCCGGGGCCCGGTTGGCGAGGGTCGGGGTGAAGGGTGAAGTGTTGCGGTGCGGTGCGTGGCCCGAAGGCACTGGTGTACTTACTATGACACAAGACACCGGAGTCTCTGGTAAACCAAACGGAATGATGAACGGGGACCGCAGCCGCAACCTCCCAGAGTAGGTTGATGGTTTCCGTCTTTCTCCTGCACCTCTGTGTGTATATGTTTGACTCCTATGCCTAGACACCGGTAGTCCGCTCTCCGACTTGTATATGCCGTAGGAGCCCGTTTGCCCGCAGACGCTGGACCTTTGGGTCTCTATGCCTTGGCGGTGGCTTCACCCTGTATGGTTGGGCTGTTGTCTTCTAACGGGGCTTGTGTGGGGTAGGTCCTTAAGTCCAGTCCGCATTCAGTTGTTTTGACTCGGCCCTGTCGGTTCAGGGCTTTGTACTGGGTCTGAGTACCCCTCCTGGTGCTCCGGTTTCCAATCGGCTCCCCGGTTTGGTACCGGCAGGCCATCGCCCGACCCCGATCCCTACGGTTCCATCGGCTGTAATCCCAGCTCCTGCAGGCGGCCACCACCAGCTGCCTCCTTGCCAAGTGACTGGGCTCCGACCCAGCCACCCAGTAGTCTCTTGGCAGACCTGGACACAGGACTGCCGTGAACTTGACTGCTCTCTCCCTCCTCTAGACTACCCTCCTCAACTTGAACCTCACTCTGTGTTTTCCCGCCTCCAGGCCTGTGAACTCCTCTGTGGGTGGAGCCAACTGCCTGGCTCCACCCCCCCTGGTATGGACATCAAACCTGGAGGGTGGTGACAAGGTTTTTTTAGTTTGACTAATGTCACCTAACCGGGAGGGGGTGTGGTGTTGTGTGTGACTACCTGGGACGACCTGACTAGTCCAGGGCGTCACGTACACTAGTGTGTGTGTATGTGTGATAATCTACTCACTTACCGCCCCCTTCTCTGGGATTAAATGCTGTTCTTCTCCTCTTTTGAATGACGTCACTACTCTTCAGACTCTTCTTGTCACACTGTGCTCTGTCTAACAAAAAAGTGACTGTTAAAAGGTAAGCCTATGGAGTGTAAGAACGAGGCTACATAGGCTTAAATGTAAAAAAAGACTTCCGGGTCACGCATAAAGCGTAGGGTGAGCTGGAGAGTCTGAAAAATGGTGATGTCACTCAGAAGAAAGCAGAACAGCGCTGGATCCCAGGGATGGAGGCAGTAGGTGAATATATTAACATATACATACTACACTACATACATTTATGCACAGATTTATTTTAAAAAGTCTTCATGGATAATGATTGTTTCAAGTCAGAGGTGGAGAAAGACCTATTCAGTTCTCTCTCCCAGGACAAAAATGACGTGGTTTTGACGAATACATTCCTGATGTGTCAATGAAAATTAATAAAAAAATAAAAGTTAAAAAAAAAAAGTCTTCATGGGAGAGCTTCTTTAAGGGTAAAGGTCTGGCATCTATCTGCCAGAAAAAGTGGCTAGCATTATGTCTGTCTGAGGTGGCTTTTTTGAGCTAATAGCCTTTAACAGACATAGCAAAATTAAGCAAAATAAGGTACTTTCATTAAAGGGGGTGGTTCCTTACTCAGTATTAGTGGCCACATCATATAAAACCCATAGGAAATGCTTTTCTCAAATACCTTGTGTTGTACATTCTGCCTCTGAGAGGCGCTATTGTGGTCCGCTTGTCCCCATCAAGTGACCCCCCTGGGTTCCATGACCTCTGAGATCCAGTGATGACACATCAACTTCTAGTTGACCCGACATCACTGAGTCGGCCCCAGTCTCCCTGAATGACTGGGCTGTGGGTTGAGTTTCACCGTTCATCACAGCCCAGCATCTCATGGACTGTCGCTGCAGAGCGCCGCAAGCAGGAGCGATGCTGGGTTGTGACCCTGGGCTGTGATGAGTGGTGAAACTCTGCCCACAACCCAGTCACTCAGGAAGACTTGGGCTGGCATCGGTGATGTCAGGTCAACTGGAAGTTGATGTGACATCACTGGATCACGGAGGTCACGGAGCCCGGGGGTCACTTGATGGGGATGAGCGGACTGAAATAACACCGCTCAGAGGCAGAATGTACTACGTAACGTATTTGAGAAAAGCCTTCCCTATGGGTTTTACAGCAATGTGGCCACTTAGGCTGAGCAGTGAACCACCTTTTACAGTTAAAGTGATATTCCCATCTCTATGGTCATATCCCAATATGTAATAGGTGTAATAATAATGTTAACAAATACCTTCAATTGGAAATGTGGTATAGTTCTCCTGATTCACTAATCACTATGTCTCTTACCTCATGTGCAGGGCATTACAGTATCTTATGTATCCCTGGTTACAACCATGAGCAACTAACCATCTAAGTAACCGTCACTATATGCGTGGTTGTAACCATGGATACCTAAGCTGCTGTAATGCCCTGAACATTTCAATGCCTGGAAGATTAAAAAAAAGTTTAGCTACTCCTTATCATTGTAATCAGCACAGAATTTTGGACCTATTGTATTTTAAGAGTTTGTAAATGCTAAAAAGAATTCTAATGTGTACTTCTTATTTCTTTACATGACGTGCTAAGATTCTCATAGGATTTTCATTCAGGCTTCATGCAAATTTGTGAATCAGAAATTGCTTTAATTTTGCTATAATTTATAGCTGAGATAAAGCGACTTGAATATGTTTACCCATTTAATAGCTGATAACTTTGATTCATATATTAAGAGAAGTAAACTGAAAAACACTGATTTCTTTAATTTCCAGTATGCCTAGCCTTAGCGTATTCACCTGTGATTATTAGTTCATAAGCTGCCTTTAATTGCTCATTTAAATCTAGTCATTAATTGTAAAAATATGCTTAAAGAGGCTTCTCCACTTCAGTAATAATGTTAGATTTGCTCACGATGTTGTTGTCTTGCACAATATTTCACATTGTGTTTATGAAAGCTGAAATCTATGGAGAGTAGTCACTGGTCACAGGGTCACTTACCGAAAATTATACATATAGAAGTCCACCCTCTCTTATCCCAAATCGATTATTCTTTAAAGGGAATCTGTCAGCAGGTATTTGCTACTACATCTGAGAGCAGCATGATGTAGAGAAAGAGACCCAGAATCCAATAAAGTATCACTTAGATTACTTGGTTAAGCAGTTGTGACACAATCAGAATTTTTAGATTTAGCAATGCAGCTTAGCTGAGAGAGCTGGCCCTGCCCACACCAGACAATGAGGTGTCAATCACAGCAAGGGGCGTGCCGAACTGCCATGCACATGACTTTGTAGCCCCAGCAATGATAAGGGTCCTGCTCTTAAGCAAACATAGCACATAAACAACAGATCAGACTATGACAAGACAGGCAGCCCTGAATTTACTGCGTTAACCCTTGCAGCAGCTTGGCTTCAGCTTGCATAGCAAAAAAGCTGCTGACAGACTTCAAAGGGTGTTACACGCAGCGATATCGCTGGTGAAAGCACCTGCCCACGTCGTTTATGCGTCACGGGCAAATCACTGCCCTCGGCGCACAATATCGTTCGGAGCGTCACGCGGGACTTACCTGCCTAGCGATGTTGCTGTTGCCAGCGAACCGCCTCCTTTCTAAAGGGGCGGTTCGTGCGGCATCACAGTGGCTTCACTAAGCGGCCTCCCAATAGAAGCGAAGGGGTGGAGATGAGCGGCCGTAACATCCCGCGCACATTCCTTCCTTCCACATTGCCGGTGGCCGCAGGTAAGCTGCAGTTCGTCGTTCCTGAGGTGTCACACGTAGCGACGAACAACCTGTGTGCACAACAATCAACGATTTTTTAAAAAGGAATGACGTGTCAATGATGGACAATAAGGTGAGTATTTTCCATCGTTAACTCTCGTTCCATGCTGTCACACGCAACTGTCGCGGGCGGGGAGGAGGGTGTCAGCACACCGCGCTCACCCCTTCTGCTCGGGTCCGGCAGCTGCTCAGTGGTGGCTCGAGCGGTGGGCCGGATCCCGGGGTGTCTCGAGCGACACTCCTCGCCCGTGAGTGAAAGGGGGTGTTTGTTGGGTGTGGGGATTGTTATAGTTCGTGACGCCACCCACGGTTGTGGTGATTGCACCACCGCTGCTCAGTGTGGGGGTCCCGGGGATGGTGATGCGGAGCAGCCAGGTGTTGTGTTGCCCCTCCGAGGGTAGGGGTTGGTGATCCCGGGGCCCGGTGATGAGATGTGAAGTGTAGGGCCTGGAGGGCGCAGGGACGCGGGGCAGCGCTGTGCCTTGCGGCACTATGGTACTCACTCAGCCTGACACACGGACACAGTTTGTACGGTAAACCAACGGCTGGTAGGACGGTCCCACAGACGGCTGCACCTGCACTCCCGGTAGGTGACGGTGATGTCTCTCTTCCTTGCACCTATGTTGACTGATGGTAGCGGTGGATTCCCTCCGGTTACCCGCTCCCCGACTGCAATCTGGGCCGGAGGAGCTCTACACTTTGCCCGCAGGCGCTGGCCCTGAGAAACTTGTGCCGTGGCGGTGGCGGTGTCTCTCCAATACGGGTTGGGCTGTTGCCTTCAATCGGGACTTGGTTGTTGGGGGATCTGCGTCCCCGTCACTGACGGATTTGGCAAATCTGGCGACTCCTAGCCTTGCCGGGGTCCGAGAGGCCCCTGCCCTGGTGCTGACTGTCCTTCGGAACACTGCTCCAGACCACCGGGCACACAGCCAACGGGGTCCTTCCAGGAACTTCCAAACGGTCCCCCTCCAGACAGTCACCGCCGTTGCTGACCTTGCTATTCTGGCCCTCACCAAGCTGGACCCTTCAGGCTGTCTTTCTCTTCTGTTACTTTACTTGCTTTTCCTCCTTTACTACTTTCACTTTCACTTTCTTAACTCCTCCACTTTAGCTCCTCACACTTGCCCTGCCTGGGCTATCTGCTGTTACTCCTTCCACTTCCTCCTCCTCGACTCATCTGCCTGGTTCTTCCTGCCTCCAGAGTTGTGAGCTCCTCGGTGGGCGGAGCCAACCGCCTGGCCCACCCCCTGGTGTGCATCATCAACCTCTGGAGGAAGGCAACAAGGATTTGTGGCTGTGATGTGCCTACCTGGAGTGTGGGGTGTGGTGGTGTTGTGACCTGTGTCCCCTGGCTTGCCCAGGGCGACACACAACGATGTCGCTAACAATGCCGAATGTGAGTCACGGATTCCGTGACCCCGGCAATATACGTCGTTGCGTGTAACGGGGCCTTTCCTTTAAAGCAGACCAATCACCAGGATTTTCCTATATAACCTAAAGCCAGTGCTATACGGGCACTATCAGGCTGATTCTAAACATACCTTTAGTTGTCAGCTAAGATGTATAGGTTTTGAAATACAAGCAAGTAAAGTTTATAAAATCAGCAGCTTTTTGAGTGACAGCAGCTGCAGATCAAATGATAACTAAGGTGGGTTATTCACAGTTATCCCCTCTCCCTGTTATTTATGCTAATTCTGTTATACAATCATTTTAATTTGTGACTAAAAGGACCTGTGCTTTTGTCATACCCATGTGACCAGAAGGGTATACAATGAACCTGACAACTGATAAATAATGCACAAACCATGGGCAATATGTATGAACCACTGGCTGTATGAGCACCATCAGGTAAATGATTGCTTATAAAACAAAGTCAGTCTCATGTTTGAAGCTTTAGTGGATGATGAAATACAGAGTCTGGAAATCATAAGTCATTGTTATTCTTTTGCTTGTCAGTATATATATATATATATATATATATATATATATATATATATATAAAATGTAATATTCACCCCTTCTGTCATTTCCTCCAGTATAGTTTCTCTTCTGGTATCTTCCACACTAATGGCATTGACTATGCCTTGCAACCTCATCACAAAACTGGGATATGTTTGTCATGATGTTGCATGAGGCATGGTTTAGATGCTGGAATTAAAGACTAAAAGTCCAGACCGGAGAGTGCAACAGGTGGGAAGAGTTGAGAATTCATTTTTTTACATGTGGGGCGGCACGGTGGCTCAGTGGTTAGCACTACAGTCCTGCAGCGCTGTGGTCATGGATTCAAATCCCACCAAGGACACTATCTGCAAGGAGTGTATATGTTCTCCCCATGTTCTCATGGGTTTCCTTTGAGGTCTCCGGTTTCCTCCCACACTCCAAAGACATACAGATAGGGAATTTATGAGCTGAAGATATAATGATGAAAAGCTGAAGATATAATAATACTGGCCATTGATGGGTGCATGAAGCTGAATGCAATAGTGTGGTGGGAGTGCATAATGCAAGAATATCAAATGGGAGTAAGGTGGGAACCTCTTGAGGTAAACATGTGGTGACTGTTGTTATAACAGTATTGAGGTTTCTGGGTGTCACTTCTGTGGAAGGGGGAAGTAATATTTGGATATCTGGATCAACATTTTAGGTTAGGTCATGGGTTGAACTTGATGGACTTAAAGGGTGCTTTACACGTTGCGACATCGCTAGCGATTGCTAGCGATGTCGCGTGCGATAGCACCCGCCCCCGTCTGTGGCACGATATGTGGTGATCGCTGCTGTAGCGAACATTATCGCTATAACAGCGTCACATGTACATACCTTGTCAGCGACGTCACTGTGACGGTCGACCAATCCCTCCCTCAAGGGGGAGGTGCATTCGGCATCATAGCGATGTCACTGCAGCGTCACTAAGCGGCCGCCCAATAGAAGCGAAGGGGCGGAGATGAGCGGTATGTAACATCCGCCGACCTCCTTCCTTCCGTATTGCTGGTGGAGGCAGGTAAGGAGATGTTCGTTGCTCCTGCGGTGTCACACATAGCGATGTGTGGTGCCGCAGGAACAACGAACAACATCGTACCGGTGGCTGCAGCGATATTAAAGAAATGAGCGGCGTGTCAACGAGCAATGATTTTTCACGTTTTTGTGCTCATTGATCGTCGCTCATTGGTGTCACACGCTGCAATGTCGGTAACGGCACCAGATGTGCGTCACTACCGGCGTGACCCCGACGATATATCGTTACTGATATTGCAGCGTGTAAAGCACCCTTAAGTCTACCTTCAACCTTAAACACTATGATGATATCATTCAGGGTGCTAGATCTTGTGGCTCACAGCCCTTTCAGACCTGAATATGGGTCTCAAGGTAAGAAAGGTTGGGGGATCACTAGTCTAGAGACCACAGAAAATAAGGAACTTTGAGGTTGCATCAAATATTTTTATGTGAATTGAATTTCCTTTATGATATTAAGTAAATCTGCTGAAATTGAATTTAGGTATATTCACTCAATTCTAATTCAGAGTAAACTTTATATTAGGATATTTCTCTTTATCCGATTACCTCTTATCATTTCAAGTTGCTCCAGTTCTACTTATCAGTCTGGTCAGAGTATTGAATTGGAAAGTCATAACTGTAGTGGCATCAATCACACTGCATCCTGCTGTTTATGACCTGTGCGATCCATGGAACTCAATACTGAAGATATGTCAACTCATCGTAAGATAAAAGCCAGAGCAGTTTTAAGAGACTGAGGTCTATACGGCACACAGATCACGGCACTAAAACCTGCAGACATGCTGCTATGAAGAGGTCTGAAATCTGTTCCGCTCCGCTGGCTTTAAATGAGAATATCCCTCCATTCTGACAGCTCATAATTTGTACTTGAAGGCTATGAGCATTGTTTAATAGATGGGGGTTTTCTAAATAATATTTCTTGAGCATTACCTCAAAAATACCTATTTTTTCTCTAAAATAAAAGGATGCTGTTGAATACCTATTAATCTCAACTCTTCCTGCTTGTGCGGCTATCATACTGTATCTTCGGAGTATAGGCTGGAAGGTCAGCACCCTTCCTATTGGGTTAGCTTTGTATATATTTATCTCCCTGCAGGATTTTGATGTGTTGTTAGTCATTTAGGCATAAAGATGGACGTTTTTTTTCCGTTTGCTATAAGAAACAGGTGTAACATTTGCAGCCTTTCCCAGTACTAGGTACTTTATAACCATATTTACTTAGAAGGATTGGAAAATATATTTCAGAGGTGGACGATTTCCAAAGTGATAAGCATTGGAAATTGAATCAATACTTAAAAGGGTGGTTAACCCATATTTTTTATTTTCTAGTTTGATATTATATTGAGAAATAATGTTTCTCTCAAATACCTTATGTTGGCAATAGTGCCTGTAAGAGGTGCTATTGCAGACCGCTATTCCCAGCTCTGGTGACGTCACGTCAAGCTCCGCACACGTCACATCCCTGTGGCCGGCTGCAATCTTCCTGACTCACTGAGCTGTGGGCGGTGTTTCACCGCTTGTCACAGCACAGCGCGTCTCCTGCTTGCAGCGTTCTGCTGTGAGGGAGGAGGGAGCAGGGAGCAGATAGGCTGTGACGAGTGGTGCAACACCGCTCACAGCTCAGTGAGTCTGGAAGACTGCAGCCAGCAGCAGGGATGTGACGTGTGCGGAACTTGACGTGACATCACTGGAGCGGGGAACATCGGTCTGCAATAGCGCCTCTCACAGGCACTTTTGCCAACACAAGGTATTTGAGAGAAACATTGTTTCTCAATATAATATCGAACTAGACAATAAAAAATATGGGTGAACCAGCCCTTTAACCCTTCACCCTTGGGCGATTTTCTGTTTTTCATTTTAGTTTTTTCCTTCCCTTCTTCTGAGAGCCATAACTTTCTTATTTTTTGGGCATTTCTGAACACGGCAATACCAAATCTGTGTATATTTTTTAACTGTTTTATTTTCAATAGGGCGAATGGGGGCTGATTTGAACTTTTAGTTTTTTTTATTTATTCATACTTTAAAACAACTTTTTTTTTTTACATTTTTGATTTATTTTACTAGTCCTCCTAGGGGATTTTATCACTGGACTGTCCAATTGCCTGTGAATTTCTGCTTGTCACAGCTGCATTGCTCTGATCAGCAAAAATGCAGCGTTCCTATGAGTGCCAGTGTTCTGTCGGCTCTCATAGAAGTTTATCACGGCAGTTTCAGGAGTCATATGCTGACTCTGCGCTACCATGGCAACACATTGGTGCCCCATGATAACGTCACGGGGCCGTTAATGGCGGCTGGGAATAGTGCGATCCCGGCCGCGGCCATTTAAATTGCTCTATCAGTATTAGATCAGCAGAGATATGTAGGGATTACAGCGGACTCGCCACTGGAGCCCACGGTAACCAGGGGGAGGCGACCACAGTTACGTCCTTGGTCATAAAGGGGTTAATAACTATTTTTTATGAGACTAATTTTTGTTTAGTTACCTCCATAGATACAACAATGAAATATATGAGCACCTGACCTAATAGAATACGTCCACAAGGCTGGTCTTTATGAGACAATCCCTGTTAAAGGGAGTGTTAGCAGGATTCTGGGAGCAGCTTTTTGCTACCTCATCTAAGAGCAGCATGATGTAGGCAAAATAAATCCTGAATCCAACAATGTATCACTTAGATTGCTCGGTGCAGCCATTCTGACACAATCAAAATTTTTAGATCTAGCAATGCAGTAGAGCTGAGAGAGCTGTCCCCACCCACACCAGACTCTCTATAGAGATTGTACATTGACAGTGAGATTATGATCAGAGGGGGAGTGTGCCGGACTGCCGTGCGCGTGAAATTACAGTCATCATAGTATCATAGTATCATAGTTTTTAAGGTTGAAGGGAGACTCTAAGTCCATCTAGTTCAACCCGTAGCCTAACATGTTGATCCAGAGGAAGGCAAAAAAAACCCAATGTGGCAAACAAGTTCCAATGGGGAAAAAATTTCCTTCCTGACTCCACATCCGGCAATCAGACTAGTTCCCTGGATCAATACCCTGTCATAAAATCTAATATACATAACTGGTAATATTAAATTTTTCAAGAAAGGTATCCAGGCTCTGCTTAAATGTTAGTAGTGAATCACTCATTACAACATCATGCGGCAGAGAGTTCCATAGTCTCACTGCTCGTACAGTAAAGAATCCTCGTCTGTGATTATGCTTAAACCTTCTTTCCTCAAGACGTAGCGGATGCCCCCGTGTTCCAGTCGCAGGCCTAGGTGTAAAAAGATCTTTGGAAAGGTCTCTGTACTGTCCCCTCATATATTTATACATTGTGATTAGATCCCCCCTAAGCCTTCGTTTTTCCAAACTAAATAACCCCAAGTTTAATAACCTGTCTTGGTATTGCAGCCCACCCATTCCTCTAATAATCTTGGTCTCTCTTCTCTGCACCCTCTCCAGTTCAGCTATGTCCTTCTTATATATCGGTGACCAGAATTGTACACAGTATTCTAAGTGCGGTCGCACTAGTGACTTGTACAGAGGTAGAACTATATTTTTTTCATGAACACTTATACCTCTTTTAATACATCCCATTATTTTATTAGCCCTGGCAGCTGTTGCCTGACACTGTCCACTAAAGTGAAGTTTACCATCCACCCATACACCCAAGTCTTTTTTTGTGTCTGTTTTACCCAGTGTTCTACAATTAAGTACATAATCATAAATGTTATTTCCTCTACCCAAGTGCATGACCTTACATTTATCTACATTAAACTTCAATTGCCACTTCTCAGCCCAATCCTCCAATTTACATAAATCTCCCTGTAATATAAAATTATCCTCCTCTGTATTGATTACTCTGCAGAGTTTAGTATCATCTGCAAATATTGAAATTCTACTCCGCAGTCCGAGCAATGATAAATCCTGCTGCTTAAACAAACTTAGCAAATAAACAAGAGTTTGGACCTTGACAAGACAGGCATCCCTGAATTCGATGTGTTAACCCTCACTTCATGCTACATTCAGATTACATAGCAAAAACCTGCTGACAGATTCCCATTTAATATAGTACTGGAACATGTCTTAGAATATGTCTGAAAAAGTATAGTTTTCTAAGAACCTATAAAAGCCAATAAAAGCCAGATAATTCTGTCCTCATCTGCAATCGCAGGCGGAGAAATCTGCCAAGAAGCTCCAGCTTGCTGTTATCTAATTACGCACAATCTGGCTTGATTGACATCTCTGATTTTTATTTATTGGTGTAAAGTGCAAATAGTGCAGATATATCCCAGTTCACAACCATTCCCTAACTGCTCATGCATGGATTTTGATATGACTTTATCGTGGATTTTACCTTAAGTGATGAAAAGCGTGAAATCTACAACATAAACTGGTATGCTGATAATTAAAATCCGCAATGCAGTGCAGTGTCCACTGGCAGATTTTTGTCTCTGCTGCGTGTGGATGAGAGTGAGCAGAATCTCAGCCACTTTAGTCACTTTGCTGCAGATTTTTCACCTAAAAATGAGAATGGAAAATCTGCTTTATTTATGCCACATGTAAACATTCTCTAGGATACACAAGTGAGAATAAAGGATATTAATGGACAAAACAGCAGACAGTAAGGCAGCACAATAAGCTTGGACTGTAGAGTCATAGAATCTATGATCCTCGCTTGCAGCTCTGTGTGTCGAACTTCAGACGACTGCAGGAGATGTCGTGTGTTTCATGCACTATACTGAATATCGCACACTGCCATGGTGTCTATTACTAAGAGACTTCCATTTAACCCCTTCTCCCCGGCAATTTTTCATTATTGTTTTTTTCTCCTCTTTTTCCGAGAGCCATAGCTTTTTTTTTTGTCAATATAGCCATACGAGGGCTTGTGTTTTATGGGATAAGTTGTACTTTTGAATGACACCATTAGTTTTACCATATAGCACAGGCTTGCTTCACTGTATGATGTATGCAGGCACTCCTGTGAGAGTCATTCGCAGTCTCTGAATGGCTCTCAAGGGGGAGGTTAAACCAACATTTTTGGATTAGTATGTCCAAAAAATACCAAAACACCTTGCTCTCCCTCCTCCCGGAAATGCTCCTCTGTATCTGACTGCCCAATAAGTGACTTCCATTATACTTGTAAAATATATCTTTGTACCGTGTTGCCCAGTATATATAGACAAATTGTATAAAAGAACTGAGAGTCCTGTTACGGAACTGCCTAATATAAGGTGGATACAGGCTATCAGGCAGTCAGGGTCCACCGTGCAGAGGAAACCTGCTGCTGGTGATGACAGAAGGTAGGAAGCATCTGTACCACAAAAGCGGTACTTGTCACTGATACCTCACAGCGGCACTAGGACCAACTGCGGTACTCTCGGTTAACTCACGGAGACTACCAAATTAGCATATGTGTAAATGAGGGAGTGCCTAAATAATAACAGAGATAGACTTGCAGTTCCTGTTACTTCACAGAAACTACTAAGTGAATGTGGATGGTTACCCCAACCGTAGTCCACTAACTAGCACCCCTGTTGCCTCACAGAGGTAAAGTAAGCTATAGTAACACATGTGTTAATGCTCACACAACGTATATAGTAAGATAAGGGAATCCGTTACAGGTCATGGAGATTCCTGGACGCTAACCTCTATTACCTCATAGAGGGTGAAGCATGTACCTAAGTTATGGGTGAGACAAGTACTACCCGTACTGCTTAATCTCAAATGTACGGAGCCCTTTACATAAACCAGGGAGCTCCCTATGATTGCCGCACAGTAGAGAACCAGAGAGTCACCTGGTAGCCCAGTGAGTGTGTGAATCCCTGCCTAAGCCCTTTGTGCTTGCCACACCGTAGGGAATCAGGGAGCTCTCTGTGCTTGCTGCACAGTAGAGAACCAGAGAGTCACCTGAAAGCACAGTGAATGTGAGAGTCCCTGCCTAAGCCCGGTTCCACTGACGAACATAGAGAGCAGGCACTAGCGGTACACTAGTAAGTAAGGAGCGCTTAACACTAGACGTCCCAGAGTGGGGTCATTTAACATTTCTACCATTGGAACCCAGAGAGCTCAAAATTTCTGGGACTTCTAGTGTTAACCAGCAGGAGCACACTGGCTTGTGACTGTAGGTCTTAGGCTAGTTAGTAGGAGAGGTCACACATGAGGCGGCTACCCCATGCATGCACCAAGAACGGCTGAGCACCGAGCAGTGTGCTGCGGGGTCCTTTATAGACAAAGCACCTCCCAGAAGATGGAGGCTCCCAGGGCACAATCATCTCTCAACCAATTGCGGTCGTGAATGTCAGTGGTGACGTCACCCGCAACCAATCACCATCAAGCGCATCAGAGTCATGTGATCCCACATCAGCGGTGACATCACCCGCGACCAATCAGCATCCCGCGCATCAGTCATGCGATCCTTCGTCAGCGGTGATGTCACTCGTGGCCAATCAGCAGCTGCCACGTGGTAGGCATGCGCAGATCAGGTCCAAGCTGACTTAGAACAAAATCAGCTTGTCTACTTGCGCATGCGCAGAAGCCAGAGTTCTGGACTTAGCTTTCGCAGCTAAGGAATAAGCAGACGGGTAAAACACCATGGCACAGAGCCAGAGGAAGAAGAAGAAGGACGCAGACCAGCAGACCCACGACCCGTAACAAGTCCTCAGTAGTTGATACTTTTTAATGGCTAGCTGAAAAGATGGTAATAATATTAAGCTTTCGAGACTATTCAGGTCTCTTCTTTCTACTGAGCCTGATGAAGAGACCTGAGTAGTCTGGAAAGCTTGCTATTATTACCATCTTGTCAGTTAGCCATTAAAAGGAATCAACCACTGAGGACTTCAGTTCTTGTAAACGTAAACAATTTTTTTATATTCCATTATACTCGTTACTTGAGATGAGCCCTTTCAGAGCGTCTGACCTGCTCGACTCCACGACCGAGCACCTGCAAAGTTTAGAGCTCGCCAATCTCTACTGATCATCAATGAAATTCAAATGCTATGTGTTTTTATGATGAAATACATGGTGTGCATTGTTAATTATGGTTAAGAACGCATCCGCCTTTGTATCATAACAATACCAAAAGGAATAGATAAAGATTGGAGTTATAATAATAGTCCAACCAAAAAAGACACAGAAACTAACACAATAAATCAGTAAAAATAAATTTAAAGTTTGCTGTCAAAAATATTTTAGTATCTGTATACATAAGAGCCGTTGTGTTTACTCGTGGTTACTCGCTAATCCTGCCCCACTCCCATTACCACATGTGGCTCCGCCCCGCTCCATTACCACACGTGGCTCAGCCCCCCACTCATTACAACACGTGGCTCCGCCCCCCGCTCATTACCACACGTGGCTACGACCCCCACACATTACACACACAGCTCTGCTACATCCACACTCTCAACCCCTCCTGACTCCACACATAGACTTCCCCTCATCCAGCCCCATGACAACCAGCACAGCAGAGTCCTTCATACACTGAGGAACTGATCGGGTGACCCCTGACTCTTCCCCTCCATGTGCAGTGTAGTGTCACGGTGATTGACCTGTCACAATGATTAACCCTTACACTGCCAGCCTGCTGGGAAAGTCGACAATATTCAAGCCTGCAGTGGAGTGCCATAGTGATTAACCCTTACACCGCCAGCCCGCCGGGAAACCCAATATTCAAGGCTGCAGTATAGTGCCATGGTGATTAAACCTTACACCCCCAACCTTCTGGGAAACCCGCCAATATTCAACTCTGCAATGTGGTGCCACGGTTATTAACCCTTACACCCCCAGCTGTATACAGCTAGCTGTATACAGATCGGGGGGCTGTATACCCTTGGGGGAGCTATATACCCTTTGGAGGGAAGGACAGCTGTATACCATTGGGGGAGGGGAGCTGTATACCCTTGGGGGAGAGCTGTATATCCTTGGGGGGAGAGTTGTCTACCAGGGAGGTGAGCTGTATACCCTTGGGGGGGAGCTGTATACTCTTGGGAGGAGAGCTATATACCCGTGGAGGGAGGGGAGCTGTATACCCTTGGAGGGGAGCTGTATACCCTTGGGGGAGGGGAGCTGTATACTCTTGAATGGACAGCTGTATACCCTTGTGGGGGAGGACAGCTGTATACCTTTGGGAGAGCTATATACCAGGGAGGTGAGCTGTATACCCTTGGGGGGGTGAGAGCTCTACACCCTTGGAGAGGAGAGCTGTATAACCTTTTGGAGGAGAACTTTATACTCTTAGGCAAAAGAGCTGTATACCCTTAAGGAGAAGAGCTGTATACCCTTGGGGAGAAGAGCTGTATACCCTTGGGGGAGGGAAGCTGTATACCCTTGGGGGAAGGGTGCTATATAACCTTGGGGGAGGGGATCTTTATACCTTTGGGGGAAGAGAGCTGTATACCCTTGGGGGAAGGACAGCAGTACACCATTGAGGGAGCTATATACCAAGGAGGTGAGCTGTATACCCTTGGGGGGAGGAGAGCTGTATACCCTTGAGATGGACAGCTGTATACCTTTGGGGAGCTATATACCAGGGAAGTGAGTGGTATACCCATGGGGGGAGAGCTGTATACCCTTAGAGAGAGGAGAGCTGTATACCCTTGAGGGGACTGCTGTATGCCTTTGGGGGAGAGCTATATGCCAGGGAGGTGAGCTGTAAACCTTTGGGGGAGAAGAGCTGTATACCCTTGGGGGAAAGCTGTATACCCTTGGGGGGGAGCTGTATACCCACAGCAGAGTCCTGCATATACGGAGGAGTTGACCATAATGGGCATGCCATGCGTGAGCTGGCTGGAAACAGCTAATATACAGATAATTATAAAGAGGTCAGCTAGAGAAGATATATAGGATTAATGGAACACGATCTAGATAGGATCAGTACATCTTGTAAAGAGAGACCCCAGATGATCCTTTCTTATCTTGATCTCACTATAGTAGTGAACATGATGTCATGGAATCAGATTAATGGAACAGACTATATATCTACAAATGAGTGTATAGGGTATAGCCAAAAATAATGAAAAATTGACTAAATATAATATAAATATAATATGCGTTAAATAATATGAAATTGATGACATCATCTGAACACTAATGATACAAGGATACAAGTGTAAACCAAGAAGCAAAGAGGGCATAATGAAATAACATATTCATGAATAAATAATACCTAGAGACATGCTGAGCCAAGATGAAGAGTAAATAGAGAGCGACAAGAAGGGAGAACTCATGAGGACCTTGCGGTATTAATTATTCATGAATATGTTATTTCATTATGCTCTGTTTGCTTCTTGGTTTACACTTGTATCATTAGTGTTCAGATGATGTCATCATTCATTTCATATTATTTTGCTCATATTATACTTATACTATATTATATTTATTAATTTAATTTTTTTCATTGGAAAAAAGGTTCTTCTGGCGGACCTGTGATCTCTTTCCAAGATTTACTGATCCTTTCTAGATCATTTTTCATCAATCCTGTATATCTTCTCTTGTTAGCTCACCTCTTTACAATTATATGTGTATATACTAAAATATTGTTTGATAATAGCAAACAATAAACTTTAATTTTATTTTTACTGATTAGTTTCAGTTCCTAAGACACTGAGTCCTCAGTACTAGAAATAAGCAGGTCAGATGCTTTGACAGGTTCGACTCGAATACCATGTATAATGGAAGTCAATGGAGGACTCAAGCATTTTTTTGGAAGAGATTTCTATAACAATGATTGTTCTCCATTGACTTCCATTATACTCAGTAATTGCGTCGAGCCTGTCAGAGCATCCAACTTGCTCATTAGTACTATTGAGGACTCCAGCGTCTTAGTGCTCAGTCATCACTAGTAGAGATGAGCGAACCTTTGGAAGTTCGGTTCACAGGCTTCAGAATATGCAAGCCACACGGCCTTAGATAAGGTTTGGTTTGTGACTCTGACTTGATCCAAACCTCAATGGAAGTCAGAAATCGGGCAGTTTGTGTCTCCACCCACATGCAGTTAGCCATGAGCAGAACATTTCCGGGCAGAGTTGGACTGGCTAACGGAGAAACCACCAGAATACTAGTCCTGGCTGCGGTTACCTGCATTGAACTCCGGAGCTCTCACCTGAACTCCGGAATGCAGCCCGGTCTGTCCACAGCTGTCATGAAGTGAACTGCAATCGGAATCAGTCGGCACTCACAGTTCAATCCTGCAAACCCACTGTTCAGTCCTGGCTGCACTCCGGAGCTCAGGTGAGAGCTCCAGAGTTCAATGCAGGTAACCGCAGCCAGGCCTGGTATTACTTGCGGTTTCTCTGGTAACCAGTCCGACACTGCTTTTGGGGGAGAGTGGGCAGGGTTTTTCAATTTTTTTCTTGTGCATGCACACTGCATCTGATCACGCTGTTGTTACCCCCAGTGTGAGCCATTCAAACACTGCACGTAGCTCAGACGCAGCTGGGCACCGAGCATACCCAAGCACAGCAATGCTCACTTGAGTGGTTTGCACTCATAACTCAATCGAATTTCGAACTCGAACTCTGTTTTTTTAGTAGTCGGTTTCCGAACCTGAACCTCAAACCTCAGGTTTGCTCATCTCTAATCACTAGTTCATAACTTTTTTTTTTTAAGGTACTATTATAATCCCAAAATGTAGACATTCTTTTTCATTTTGCTGCATTTCTTTCTGGAACCACAATACTATTATTGCTAGTGGAACCTGTTTTAGGTCATAACAGCCTTCAAAACATGTTGATGATCAGTATTCACTCATCACTCTTCTATGGATTTTAAAGGTTTGAACTAAAATGCTAATATTAACCTATTTGGATCAAGTTGGACAAACCAACCCCCTTTTTCCAATAATATGGTATGCAATCTTACCTATATCTTTATTTTCTTGGCATTGGATACATCAAACTCTTCAGACAGTCTCCGACTTTCCTATTTGTCTTATTGCATTAAGTGTTTGTTCTTTTTCACTCGTCTCCAGTATGTGACACTGGTTCATTGGCTTTACAACCTGTACAATGATTTATTTTCCAGGCTGACATTAAATCTCTGTCTGACCCTCTGACCAATCTCATCTGATTGTGTTACAATATATAATTATGTCACCAGGAGAATAAAAAACAATAATAAAAGTTGCAAGTTACTGTGATACAATTCAGACACCAAAATCCTATTCTTCGAGTTTCATTTTCTCAACTGTTGAACACATTTAAGGCCTCTGTCAAAGGTAATAAAATGTTAAAACAAAATGAAATACAATGTAGCTATGCGTAGCTGTAAAGCTGATCGTTTATAAGCAAGCCAAGGTTTGACCGGACAGGGCGAGTATGTATCCTGAAAAAGGGCAATTCTGTAGCGAGATTTATTAAGCAATATGTGTGGAGTTCTGTCAAAAATGGTGCCAAAAACAAAATAAATTATGTTCTTGACAATGCTTACCATATATCTACAAGAAACGTTCTAAAAAGTGTTTATTAAAGTGGCATGTCTTGGAGAAATCATATTGAGTGGTAACCAAATTATCCATGTTCACAATTTTTTGCCTCAAAATATTGCTGGACCATGAGATGGCATAAAGAAGAAAAAATACACTATTTTGACCATGTTAATATTATAAATTTAGCCCAATAGTTTTTACAGATTCATAAATTATTATATTGTTAGTATAATCTGTTTTAAATTAAAATTAGACCTTTTCTGCAAGGCCATATTGTGTACCTACCCATACTACAATACTGTAGTGCCATATTGTACCTTTGTATTATTCTGTTTTCGCAAAGCAACATGTAGCGGATTTTTTTTTGTGGAAGAGGTATGTTGACGTGCTCTATCCGATGGGACATTACAGAGTTATTCTAGTTTAAAATATTCACTCTGATAAAGAATATTTCTGAAGTTTAACATATGGAGACTCCATAGAGTAACACATGGAATGCCAGCTCCATACTACATTGCTGTAGGGTCTGCTTGTGCTTCCATGCACACAGCTTTACCATATGCATGTGTAATAGATGGCCACTGCCCCATGATGTAAACATGTTTTGTTTTATGTGTATACTGTTGAATAATAAAAATGCATGTGTTGATATTTAAATGTGAAGAATAGATTCTGGATGTAGCAGTGCTAGAACTGTCTATTAGATTGCCAAATGCCGCCATCTAGCAGTTGGGTTTAGTCTGTAGTAAAGTGACTTTAGAAGACATGCTAGATTAGAAAAGGGTAATGTTGGAAAGGGAGGAGTGTCAGGTGGCAAAGTGTTTGGCTAGGAGAGGGGGACTCCAAATTAGGTCAGTTGAAAAGTGGGTCCAAAGCAAGAAAATGTGGCCTCGGTCTAGGGCCAGTCAGGGAATCCTGAGGTAACCTCTGGAAGTCTGGAGCCTATGGCTCACCCCGGCGGGCTTAGAGAGTAATCCAGCTAGGGAAGGCGGTAGGAGACAAGAAGCGCATGAATATGTGTTGTATGAGGGAAGAAGACACAGACCCTGAAGTATTGAGGACTAGATTTGGAATAATGGGGGATAGCACAAAGAGTAGTACCCCACAGAGAGAGAAAGGAAAACTATGTCTGTCATAATGGTGTGTTGAATTATTATTCTAAAAGTAAACAAATCTGGTTGGCTAAGTCAACTCTAGTGTTGTATTTTTGACTACCCACCTATGTCAATGACTAGCATTAGGGGTGATGGACACCAGCCCAAAGCAGCATGTGTCATGCACCCTGCCCAAAGTCTGCTCCACAAATAATCTCCTTGATAAAGAAGAGCGTCGCTCGCACAGCCCTGAGTCGGCACCCTCTTTCACATGGGCCATTAAACCCTTTGAATTGTACAACTCTTTCATTGTTATATTACTGTGAACTTCCAAATTCATCTTGCAATGGTTTGCTGTGAAAAAAACGTTGCACAAAGCTAATTAAAATCAATGGATATGCATTGTTCATTATGGATGCTAGCCATACTCCAGAGCTTAGAGCCTTGCCTTATGTAGCAATCAACCATCATTTGAAGAGCTCTATTGTAACTTATAATAACAGGGCTTTTAAAAAATAATTATCAAAAATTTTTCAGAACGAAAAGAGTATTTTATCTCTCTCGACTTCCCCATACACATGAATGCTGAGTTTCGACTCCCCATGTTTTCCATGGGGAGTGTGGAAAAAGGTATTTTTAGATGCTTCTGGCAGCGGCTTATCAACCAGAAAACAAGAGTATTAAGAGTTTAAACGTAATGTGCCTACTAACCCTTGTCTTCTCCAACATATTCATCGGGATGTGTCAAGAGGCTCCTCTAAAATTTGAAGATTCACATAATTGTAATATGTATGGGACTTTTACGCAACAAACCCAAAGGATTTATACTTCCTATGCGCTGGTGCAATGCTTCTAGGTAAAATAGCAAACAATAAGAAATTCTTATTAGACAGATTGATTACAATTAAAGATGAGCGAATCCGAGGTTTAGTGTTTGGTGTTCGTACTGAACACAGATTTTTTACAAAAAATAAACAGAATTCGGGTGCTTTACATATGCAAACCACACACACAAGTATTGCTGTGCTCAGGTACACTCGGTGCTCAGCCCACTGCGAACCACTTCCAGTGTTTGAACGGCTCACACTGGAGGTAACAATAACATGATCGGATGCAGTATGCGCCCCCCCAAAAAAATGGAAAATCCCCACCCGCTCCCGGAAGTGATGTGTTTATGGCTGGCTGCATTTGGGTGGAGACCTCAACTGCCCAATCAGTAACTTCCATTGGGTTTCAGGTCAAGTCCAGGTCCCAAACCAAACTTTATCTAAACTCTGGCTGAAATTGCCGAACCGAACTTTCACGGGTCCACTCATCTGTAATTACAATTACATTTCATAATATGTTCCAGACACTAAGATTCTATAAACTTACCAGATTACCATTTCTGAAGATTTCCTCTAGCTTTCAGTCAGTGAATCATAGACATTCAAGTCTCTCCAATTAAACTTAATTATGCCACGTAATTGCATGTTTGTTGTTTGTTGTCCAGTCAAAAGCTATGAAAATAATATAAAGTAGCTAAAACAGTATTTAAAATAGTCTGGATTATTTAGAGATTTACTAAAGCTTTAATTAGCTCCCCAGCAGCTGCAGATCCATCGTACAGTGTAATAATCCATTTTGGGCCTCGATTCGCTGTCATAAATAAGTAGTCTTTTACATTTGAACTGATAAATGTTGAGCATTAAATGTAACGGGACAGTTGTTTAATTTGAATACCTACCACGATGTCAATCTAAATCCACTTCGCCTGATTTAATTAGCAAAACTTAGTGTTCATCAATTTCTAATTAAACATTAGCATCCATGCTGTGAGTAAGCAACAAAAATTCACATACAAAACTAAAAGTGAAAATTAGCTGAGCAATAAAGATAATTTGCATGTTTAGAAAAATTTGTCAAAATGCTCATGAATAATTTACTATTCATTGTCAAAGGTGTATTAACATATTTTAATGAGCTCTTTTTATTTGACTTGTTCCTTATGGAAAATGGCGAACCAGAGTAATCGTTCCTGTGCTGTGTACTGGACCTTGGTCACACAGAAAGGAGATAGGCTAACATTAAAATAAATCAATATAAAGAAATAGAAAAGATATAAAATAGAAAAGAAAGAGAGAGAATAGATAAAATAATAATAAATAATATGTATTATTATTAATAATAATAATTATAATAATAATTATTATTATTCAATAAATCAATAAATAGTGTGTATATATATATATATATATATATATATTTATATATATATATATTTGATAGTTTTTATTCATTTTTTTAAATATATTATAATATTTATTTTATTTTATTCAAACCATATTTCTGGTAGCCTTTTCTATGTATTTATTTATTTTATTTTTAATTTTTTTAATTTTATTTTTTTTAAGCTAGCTTATTTTCTCATTGTATAACTTCAGGTCCACTTGTATCTGGACACACACTGTATTTGCTTATTCTGTATATTGTTTCTGGACCAGATACTGCACATCTGTGCCCTATTGATTTGAATATTGAGGCGGTATGCAGTACCTGGCTGAGGCTGTTATATAATAGAGCTGCGCTATGCAGCTCTGTCATTGTCAAGCTGGTGACTATGATGTGACTGGAAAGGATCCCTAAGCTGGCCCTCAGACTATGTAGTACCCTGAGTTGATCCTCAACCCAGAGGCACACTCGATGGTAGTGAGGTCTGGGCCCCAATGGGTCCCTATCTGCTGTCTAAGACCCTGATGTAACACCCTCCACATCCACCACCCAAGGATCAGGCCTGGACAGTAGTCACAAAACCCACTGACAAACAACACAGACTGGGGGGACAAGAAAACTCATGGACTCCAAAAACAAACACCAGGGGAACTACAAGAAGGTATATAGGGGGTAAATTAGGTAAGGGAAAGGTAACTAAACAACAAGATACATCTACACCAAACAACAGAAGACGACAGTAGCAGTGGCAGCAAACACCTCCTTCCTGCTCAAGACTAAGCTCCAGAATCAATTCTGAATAACCGGCACCCCCTGCTGGGAGCAGAGGGTATTTATCTGGGCTTGAGTAGTCATTAGTGGAAACACCTGAGCAGGGTTAATGAGCTTGCTGTTAGCAAGAAAACTGACATTAACCCCGTGCATGCCAAAAGGAAAAATAATATATTAAATGTGTAGCGTCTCAGATGTTAATAAGAGACTCAGAGCCTGAGCCTGAGCCTGTCAAAAGGAGACCACTGTGACAGTCATTGTGCCTTTCCAGCCACTGACACTGAGAACAGCGGATCATCGGGGTTGTGGGTGTCGTACCCCCAGTGATGAGCCATTGATGACCCATCATAAGGATAGGCCATCAATGTTAAAATAGATGACAACCTTTTTAAGGCAAATAGGACTATAAATATTACATATGTACTTATTTAGTGTGCGTAAAATAAAAGTAAAAAAAGACAATAAAAAAAGGAACTAGCAGTCCAACCAATAAAAAAACTTTTTTAAAAGCCTAAACCTTATGGAAAGTAAAAAAAAAATATGAGCATGAGCAAATTTGACCCAATATTGCTTTTTATATTGATACTTATGTATTCCTGTATCTTTAATTAACATTGTCCCCTTGACTTATATTTATATGTTTCATTGTGCTGAAATTAATTCCTTAATACAATTTTCCTCTGTGCAGACATGGCCTTTCATCTTCAAGTCCATTGATTTTCAAGTCAATTTAATTAAATTTTTTTAATATAACCTATTTTAGGAGAGATCTATAAAAAGGTCTCCATATTATTACAAAATGTCCTTATACCTTTCTGTTTCGGTTAATATTTTCTTTAAATTACAGATTTTTTTATATTTATTTTTTGTAACGTCTGGTTTATGTATTTTGTCTTCATTTTATTGCTTTGCTATGCTATGGCTAAGCAACCTCAGCAATGTTGAAATGTGTCAGCATTTTTATTTCAAAAAAAGTAATACAGATAGGTGCTATGCTGCTGATAATAATTCTAGAAGATAAAGAAAAATAAAATAATTCTTTGTATAGCACTAACATATTCTGTAGCACTTTACAGACTTCATCATCACTGTCCCTATTGGGGCTCACAATCTCAAGTCCCTATCTTTATGTCTTTAGAGTGTGGGAGGAAACCGGAGAACCTAGAGCAAGCCCATGCAAACACAGGGAGAATATACAAATTTTTCTTGCAGATGTTGTCCTTGGTGGGATTTGAACCGAGGACCTCAGCGCTGAGACTGCAGTGCTAATGCAGATCAATCATTTGCAGTTTTTTCTCAACATGTTTCGAAGTCACACTGACTTCTTTCTCAGAAGAATCCCAAGAAAGTTTATCTTGTAGTTTTCCTGAAGAAGAAGTTGGTAAGTCGGTAAGACTTTGAGAATAAACCGCATTTGATTAATCCCTTTTGGAATTTTGTACCAGCCCTACCCGCATTCCTTTCTTTAATATTGGTTCTTTAATATTGGTTTCACAAGCGGACACAGTCAAAAAAGTGCCCCTTGTTGATGAACAATAAATAGGACCTTTGCAGCTCAATAGCACATCATAATGCCTAATTCCACCTGCTTTGGAGGTGGAAATGAATGGGTCCCCTTACTTCTTGGGCAGCCCCTATGTGGCTACACAGGTTGCACCAATGATATGTCCACCGCTGGGTTGAATATTCCAACTGGTGGAGCATCAGCAGTTGAATTTGTTTTATTTTTAGGCTATGGTGTTATTCATACTGGTCTTGATGGTCTTGATCTGTGTATGTTGGAGTGGCTAACAAATTGGGATAAAGGAGGAATCCAAAATTATATTTTTACAAGCGATAAATTCCTAAAATAATTTTATTTCTTATTTTTAAAAACACAATAAGTGAATGTATAAAGAAAAAAACACTCCATAAAAAAGTAACCAGTAGGACCAATAGAGGTGAGATAAGCAAGGGTGTGATTATATACTTAAGGGGGCCCTAATATTGCACTAAAGGATAATGGATCAGAGTGTCCCGGGAATATTATAGTTAGCAAGGTATACAGATATTCCCAAATTTTACAAACTTTATTATGATATAAAAATCACACCACAGTGTAAAACACAAGTATGGCCATATAGGTCATGTACATACAAATATTGTCAATTGACAGATTAAATATACGAAGGTATCAAAAGGGTTCACAGACAACTGATCATGTTGGAGCATAGGACTTAACTTATAGGCTGTAGCTAGTAATTCATTCCAGCACCCTAAATAAGGGGCATAACAGTCCATATAGGTCCAAGCAGTTATATGCTGTTGCTCTTCAAATGTCCTTTATGGCAAGGGTGAACCATCAGCCTTCATAATAGCATAAATAAGAACTCCACCTCAATGACGCCATGGACCTGCATATCTGAAAATTTACATCACTCTAGCCTCCTGATGAACCACACTCTCTGTGTGGGGAAACGCGTCGAGGTGGAGTTCCTGAGGTGGAGTTCCTATTTCTCTCTGCTCTCGTTTGTATAACGCCCTCTTAAAGGGAACCTGTCAGCAGAAATTTCCCCTAAAACCTAACAGATTCCCCCTCTGCAGCTCCTGGGCTGCATTCTAGAAAGGTCCCTGTTATTATTGTGCCCCCTTTCTGACCAAAAAAAAGAGTTTATAAAGAGGTACCTTTTTGGCTTCGGATTCTACAAATGGGACACGGGGGCGGGCAGCCTGATGGCCGTTATTCTGCCCCCTGGTCTGTATGCCGCCCCCATCGCTGATTTCCATACTTTTGGATGCCGCCCACTGCTCCAGCCATCCCCGCGCATGCCCAGTGCCAGTCTCACGGGACTGAGCACTGTGACTGCTGGTGACGTGTGCGCAGGCAAGTGATTATGGGCGGGACTGTGACTGTTATCAGCAAGTACCCGCCCATAATCTCGTGAGCGCGCAAACCTCTCCAGCGGTCACACTGTGCTCAGTGTAGATGCTAGACTGTATGGGCTGCTTCCAGGGATGACGTCCCTTTGTCACGTGATAGGGGCGTGTTCAAAATACTATCACGTGACAAAGGGACGTCATCCCTGGAAGCAGCCCATACAGTCTAGCATCTACACTGAGCACAGTGTGACCGCTGGAGAGGTTTGCGCGCTCACAAGAATATGGGCGGGTACTTGCTGATAACAGTCACAGTCCCGCCCATAATCACTTGCCTGCGCACACGTCACCAGCAGTCACAGTGCTCAGTCCCGTGAGACTGGCACTGGGCATGCGCGGGGATGGCTGGAGCAGTGGGCGGCGTCCAAAAGTATGGAAATCAGCGATGGGGGCGGCATACAGACCAGGGGGCAGAATAACGGCCATCAGGCTGCCCGCCCCCGTGTCACATTTATAGAATCCAAAGCCAAAAAGGTACCTCTTTATAAACTCTTTTTTTTGGTCAGAAAGGGGGCACAATAATAACAGGGACCTTTCTAGAATGCAGCCCAAGAGCTGCAGAGGGGGAATCTGTTAGGTTTTAGGGGAAATTTCTTCTGACAGGTTCCCTTTAAGGTCAAACCCATAGGTTTTCAATTAGATTCAGGTCTGGGTTGTGGCTGAGCCATTTTAAAACTTTCATCTCTTTCTGGCAAAACCATTATTCTGTTGATTTGAAGGTATTTTTTAAGGTTTTTGTACTGAAGGTGAACCCTTTCTCCATTTTCAGCTTTTCGTCAGAGGCCTGAAGGTTTTGTATGCACAATTGAATGATATTTCCAAATATTTGTATGGAATTATTGTTACATTTAAGAAAAAAGCCTACGAATAAATGGTTTATACCTAACTATAGATTGTTTACTTACCACTAGTGATAGGTGAGCGTGCTCTTACTGCTCCTTACTCAATCGAGCTTTGGTTTGCTCTGACGCTACTTGAGTACTACGTGTAATGGAAGTCAATGGGAAACGAGCATTTTCAAACTCTGATGCTTAACGCTCGATCTAGTAATGAGCTTTGGTGAGCACACTTGCCCATCACTACTTACCACCATAACCTTGATGCATCATTTCTATTCTACTCATTTCTGTAGTAAGTGTTATGGAATAGAGTTGATGTATGAAGGAAATCCTTATAAATACTGCTGTGTGCAAAGAAATGATCAACCTTTTTACAACTCTGTTTTAGTATTTCCTATAGTGAGACAGGTATAATAGAGTTACTGTACAGAGGTCTGGATTAGTGATGAGTGAGCAGGTGGATGGTCAGATGGGTGCGACTCGAATACTGGAGTATTATTCAAGTCAACGGGGAACTTGAGCATTTTTCCAGAAGATTTTCCAGAAAACTGCTCGAGTCCTCCATTGACTTCCATAATACTCGGTACTTGAGTCGCTTCCATCCAAGTGTGCCACCCCTGTGTCAGCAGCTGGACTGCTCGGATCTGGATCCGCGGTAGCTCGAGAGGGCTCCAGACCCAGGGGTCGTGCGGCTCCTCAAACAAAGGGGGGTTATGTACAAGGGATGGTGTGGAAGGAAAGTTTGTGACGCCACCCGTAGTGCGTGGTAAGGTGGAGTACCACTGCTGTGGCTGGGAGTACCCGGTGGCGATGGTGTGGGCAGCCAGGTGTTTAACCACTCCACGGGTAGGGGGAATGCCCCGGGACTCGGTGATGGTGACAGGGAGGTGCTGTTGGGCTGGTAAGGGTCACTTGCGTACTCACTCAGGTCAATAATGCTGACACTGACAACTGTAGTAAACCAAAGTTCTGGACACCGCTGCCGCTTGAAAGGAGCACGCCTGGATCCTGTGCCCGTTGGTGTTGCCTGTTAAGGCTGCTTTACATGGTACGACCGATTTCACAATCGATCGTACCTGCCCCCGTCCTTTTTGCATCACGAGCAAATCGCTGCCCGTGTCGCACAAAGTCTGTAACCCCCGTCACACATACTTACCTCTCGTGCGACCTCGCTGTGGGCGGCGAACGTCCACTTCCTAGAGTGGGAGGGACGTTCGGCGTCACAGCGACGTCACACGGCCGCCGGCCAATGGAAGCAGAGGGGCGGAGATGAGCATGCTGTAAACATCCTGCCCACCTTCTTTCTTCACATAGCCGGCGGCGGCCGCATGACGCAGGTGAGCTGCTGTTCATCGTTCCCGGGGTGTCACACGGAGCGACGTGTGCTTCCCCGGAAACGATGAACAACTAAATTAAATGATATTATGGAACCTAGCGAGCAGTACACGACTCACAATTTGTGAGCAATACTGCGTCGCTAGGAGGTGTCATACAGGCCGGCATCGCCAGCGATGCCGGATGTGCGTCACAAAAACCGTGACCCCGACGATCTATCGCACGATAGATTGTCTGGTGTAAAGCAGCCTTTAGTCTGTGACCTTTGTCTTGGCACCTTGTCTTCTAGTTGGTCTCTTTAGCTTGAAACTAATTGGATCCCACTCCCCAGTATGGCTAACTGAGTGAGCTTGCTCTCAGGGTTCATGCTTGGGATTTTCTGGACCGTATGTGTAGAAAGTCCTATTCCCCTTGTTGCGCTAGTACACCGATTTTAGAGCGGGTGGAGAACGGATATTGAAGGGTCCGTCCTCGTCGGGTAAATTGTCAGGATGCCTAAATCTACTCCCTGACCTAGGGCCCACGTACCCCGTCGTGCCCTGGCCCCTGCCCGTTGATGGCACAAGGCAGCCGGCTGTCCTCCTCGACAGTCCGTTCCCCTTGTCACAATCCCACTGCGACCGGGGTCCAGCTCCTAAACTGCCCAGACCAACGTCTGCCACCTAGTAGATTCAAGGAGCCCTGCTCCTGACCTCCTCTCACTTTCACCTCCAACACTACACTGACTGACTCCTGTCACTCCTGACCTCCCCTTAACCAACCCCCCCAAGTGGGCGACCCTATTCCACTCAGGCCGTCCACTGGTGTGTCTGGTGGGTGTAGTGCAGAGTGTTCCTAGGATTTTGATTAGCTGTTCTTGGCAACACCAATGGTTAGGGACCCTTAACCAAGGAAGAGGTGGATATTGCACAGAAGGGCAGATTGCACAATAACCTTTGATGACCTGATAGGCCAGGGTGTCACACAAGCACCCAACTATTCGTTACGAGTACCGAGCACTCAAGCATGGTAGTGCTTGCTCATCGCTAGTCTTGATAAAGAAGACCCTTTATGTATATATGTGTATGGTAGTCGTTATACAAGAACTTTAGCAAGTGTATACACAATACCCTTAGGCGAGCTTTGCACACTACGACATCGCAGGTGCGATGTCGGTGGGGTCAAATTGAAAATGACGCACTTCCGGCATCGCATGCGACATCGTAGTGTGTAAAGGCTCGATGATACGATTAACGAGCGCAAAAGCGTCATAATCGTATCATCGGTGCAGCGTCGGCATAATCCATGATTATGCTGACGCGACAGTCCGATGTTGTTCTTCGCTCCTGCGGCAGCACACATCGCTGTGTGTGAAGCCGCAGGAGCGAGGAACATCTCCTACCGGCGTCACTGCGGCTTCCGTAGGATATGCGGAAGGAAGGAGATGGGCGGGATGTTTACATCCCACTCATCTCCGCCCCTCCGCTCCGATTGGCCGCCTGGCGTGTGATGTCGCTATGACGCCGCACGACCCGCCCCCTTAACAAGGAGGCGGGTCGCCGGCCAGAGCGACGGTCGCAGGACAGGTGAGTCCATGTGAAGCTGCCGTAGCGATAATGTTCACTACGGCAGCTATCACAAGGAAATCGCTGCTGCGACAGGGGAGGGTACTATCGCGCTCGGCATCGCAGCATCGGCCTGCGATGTCACAGAGTGCAAAGTACCCTTTACTCTGCCCTCATTTGGGAATTTTGTGGAGAGTACTAATTTATGAAATATCTGAGCAAAGTAAATGGAAAACGGCACTTACTTCATCCATTGATTCAGAGAATATAAGGTAAATTGACATTTACACAAATGACTGTCACTTTTATCTGCAGATTTGCACAGATAAAATCCACAGCAGATTAGAGTGCTAAACTGAGATTTTACAAATCTTATTCAGATGCTGCATTATGTTTATCAATATAAATTGACATGCAATATACATTTTAAAATTTGCATCATGCAATTTCCCTTTCACTGCAGATATCAAACCTTGAAGTGTAAATTACCCGGAAAATCCAAAGCAAAACACCCATGTTACACACTTAAATTTTCCAACCATAAGTGTTCATGTTTTAAAATATTTGCTATGGTGGCTTTCATTTTCATGTTACTTTTCTGCCTCAAAGTGCTGCAGTTCAGCAGTTTACTACTGCAGGTGTCTACAAAACCCACAATTATGACTACACATATTAAAACAATTAAGATATATTTGTTCATAACATAAATTATATAAAAACTATTATATAAAACCTGGGCGTATACATCAGAATAAAGGAAATAAAATGAATCACATTATATAGCCATTGACATACATATTCCCACATTTGTTGTGTTTAATACACAGTTGATAGCAAACCACAGAAAACAGCAATTATATCCCATATACAGTAGGTAATATGCACAGTGCTAGTTAATGGGAATAAATGCTAGGCATTCCTTAAGTCCCATATAACAAGTCCAGGTTATCCCAAAATCCAGTTGTACTAGCTTGAAATTAGGCAGGTCAGGACTATAGTGGGGTTGTATATTTCCTTTTAATGCCCACAAGGTGCCTGATGATATGGGAAGGTACCTGCTGATATGGGAAGGTGACTTCTGATATACTCAGGTGCCTTCTGATTTGAGCAGGTGCCTTCTGATATGGGAAGGTGCCTTAAGATAGGGGCTGGTGCATTCTGGTATGTGGAGGTGCCTTCCGATATGAGAAGGTACCTTTTCGTATGGGCATGTGCCTTCAAATATGAGAAGGTGTCTTGTAGTATGGGCAGCTGCCTTCCAATATGAACAAGTGCCTCCTGGTATGGGAAGATGCCTTTTAATACAGGCAGTTGCCTTCTGGTGTGAGCAAGTGACTTCTGGTAGAAGCACATGCCTTCTATTATGGGCAGGTGGCTTCTGATATGGGCAGCTGCCTTCTGATATTGGCAGGTTCCTGCTGATATGGGGCTCTGCAAGAGTTGAACTGATTAGGTGAACTGAGCATTGAGAGTTGAGCAAAAACAGATAAACTGTTTAGTGGAAGAGTAATAGCTAATGGAGTTATGGTAAAGCCTAAAGGAGTGCCGATAATCACATTGGCAAGATACAGGAAAGGGTTTGTTAATTGACTAATAAATAGAGTTGAGCGGATTGCTGATAATCCGGGCCCGGCGGATCCGTCGCGAGTTGTCACAGAAGTCCGGATCCGATACGGAATCCAGCCCAATGTAAGTCAATGGGGAGTGGATCCAGGACGAGAGAGAGAGAGAGGGGGAGAGAGAGAGAGAGGGAGAGAGAGAGAGAGAGAGAGAAAAAAAAGAAAAAAAAAAACCAAATCCGGATCGTGCCGCCGGATTCCCGGGTCCCGGTCGCATCCGGATCAGGTGCTGAAACCGCGCAGATCCGGACTTTTACAGTTCGGGTCTGCTCAACACTACTAATAAACACAACATTTTGGAGTTCATCTGTGTGACCATAAAAACCTTAGTGCTTGTAGTGTAATCTATATATATAATTGCCTTATTCTGTCTGTCTGTCTGTCTTGCTCCAAAATTGTGTCCTTACGGTGACACAAAGCTGATTGGCCGCTGGGCTCGCCATGGCCCCGCCCCCCGCACGGATTGGCCGCTCGCCTCGCCTCCGCCCCCCCCACGGATTGGTCGTTCGCCTCGGCCTGGCCCCGCCCTCTGCATGGAATGACCGCTCGCCCCGGCCCTCCGCACGCATCGCCAGACATAACCTTGCGCTGCTGGGATCTTGACGGAGCCGGTGAACGCTGGTAACCATTATACACATCCGGTAACTAAGGTCCCTTAGTTACCCGATGTTTATCATAGTTACCAGTGTACACCGGCTCCGTCACGATCCCAGCAGCACCAGACATAACCTTGCGATGATCTGATCGTGACGGAGCCGGTGAACGCTGGTAACCATTATACACATCGGGTAACTAAGGTCCCTTAGTTACCCGATGTGTATCATAGTTACCAGTGTACACCGGCTCCGTCACGATCCCAGCAGCGCCAGACATACCCTTACGATGCTTGGATCTTGACGGAGCCGGTGAACGCTGGTAACCATTATACACATCGGGTAACTAAGGTCCCTTGGTTACCCGATGTGTATCATAGTTACCAGCGTACACCGGCTCCGTCACGATCCCAGCAGCGCCAGACATAACCTTGCGATGATCTGATCGTGACGGAGCCGGTGAACGCTGGTAACCATTATACACATCGGGTAACTAAGGTCCCTTAGTTACCCGATGTGTATCATAGTTACCAGCGTACACCGGCTCCCGGTACACATGTGCAGGGAGCCGGCATTATACTCCTCTCCCCCCAGGACTACTCCTCCTATTATAGTCCTCCTATTATACTCCTCTCTGAGTATAATAGGAGAACTATTATAGCATGGGGGATGGAGCACGATGGGGTGCGCAGCATGGGGGATGTAGCACGATGGGGACTGCGCAGCATGGGGGATGTAGCACGATGGGGAGTGCGCAGCATGGGGGATGGAGCACGATGGGGGGTGGGCAGCATGGGGGATGGAGCACGATGGGAAGTGGGCAGCATGGGGGATGGAGCACGATGGGGAGTGCGCAGCATGGAGGATGGAGCACGATGGGGAGTGCGCAGCATGTTGGATGGAGCACGATGGGGAGTGCGCAGCATGGGGGATGGAGTACGATGGGGGGTGCGCAGCATCGGGGATGGAGCACGATGGGGACTGCGCAGCATAGGGGATGGAGCACGATGGGGGGTGGGCAGCATGGGGGATGGAGCACGATGGGGGGGTGCGCAGCATGGGGGATGGGGCACGATGGGGGGTGCACAGCATGGGGGATGTAGCACGATGGGAAGTGCGCAGCATGGGGGATGGAACACGATGGGGAGTGCGCAGCATGGAGGGTGGAGCACGATGGGGAGTGCGCAGCATGGGGGATGGAGCACGATGGGAGGTGCGCAGCATCGTGGATGGAGCACGGTGGGGAATGCGCAGCATAGGGGATGGAGCACGATGGGGGGTGCGCAGCATGGTGGATGGGGCACGATGGGGGGTGCGCAGCATGGGGGATGTAGCACGATGGGGAGTGTGCAACATGGGGGATGGAGCACAATGGGGAGTGCGCAGCATGGAGGATGGAGCACGATGGGGAGTGCGCAGCATGGGGGATGGAGCACGATGGGGAGTGCGCAGCATTGGGGATTGAGCACGATGGGTGCGCAGTATCGGGGATGGAGCATAATGGGGAATGCGCAGCATAGGGGATGGAGCACGATGGGGGGTGGGCAGCATGGGGGATGGAGCATGATCGGGGGTGCGCAGCATCGGGGATGGAGCACGATGGGGAATGCGCAGCATAGGGGATGGAGCACGATGGGGGGTGCGCAGCATGGGGGATGGGGCACGATGGGGGGTGTGCAGCATGGGGGATGGAGCACGATGGGAGGTGCACACCTCCCCCCAACACACACACACAACACACCACACACACACTGGGAACCACAAACACCGCCATACACAGACACCCACACACACAGACAACGCCGCACACACACAACACCCAACACACAAACACCGTGGCATACATAAATATACGCACATACCGCACAACACACACATTGCAACACACACACACACAGCGCTACAGACACACAGGGCTCCACAAACAATGCAACACACGCAACACACATACAACACCGCTCTCACCCCCCGCCACACCCAGACAACACCCAGAACATGTACAGCGCCCTACACAAACACTTGGTAACTACACACAACAACATCTATATATATATATATAACAAAAATCATACATGAACTACACAATACGTAAATTTTAGAATACCCGATGCGTAGAATCGGGCCACCTTCTAGTATAAAAATAAAAAAGAATTAAAAAAAGAAAAAAAAAAAGATAAGGCCAATGTAGGACAGAGATATGGTGTTTTATCCAATCTAAACCTTAAAGCGTAACCATCATTTAAATGTTTATTTAATAAATCAATAGTGCAAATGAAAATAAGCGACTTTGTAATATATCTTATCAGACAAATATGCTTATTTATCTTCCTGGACTGATCTTTCCTTCTCAAAATTCTCAATTTATGGGTAAATTCTGCCTTTAGTGAATACAGATTTTACTCAGAAATTGAGAATTTTGAGAAGGAAAGATCAGTCCAGGAGGAGAAAGAAGCAAATGTACAGTGCCTACAAGTAGTATTCAACCCCCTGCAGATTTAGCAGGTTTGATAAGGTGCAAATAGGTTAGAGCCTGCAAACTTCAAACAAGAGCAGGATTTATTAACAGATGCATAAATCTTACAAACCAACAAGTTATGTTGCTCAGTTAAATTTTAATACATTTTCAACATAAAAGTGTGGGTCAATTATTATTCAACCCCTAGGTTTAATATTTTGTGGAATAACCCTTGTTTGCAATTACAGCTAATAATCGTCTTTTATAAGACCTGATCAGGCCGGCACAGGTCTCTGGAGTTATCTTGGCCCACTCCTCCATGCAGATCTTCTCCAAGTTATCTAGGTTCTTTGGGTGTCTCATGTGGACTTTAATCTTGAGCTCCTTCCACAAGTTTTCAATTGGGTTAAGGTCAGGAGACTGACTAGGCCACTGCAACACCTTGATTTTTTCTCTCTTGAACCAGGCCTTGGTTTTCTTGGCTGTGTGCTTTGGGTCGTTGTCTTGTTGGAAGATGAAATGACGACCCATCTTAAGATCCTTGATGGAGGAGCGGAGGTTCTTGACCAAAATCTCCAGGTAGGCCGTGCTATCCATCTTCCCATGGATGCGGACCAGATGGCCAGGCCCCTTGGCTGAGAAACAGCCCCACAGCATGATGCTGCCACCACCATGCTTAACTGTAGGGATGGTATTCTTGGGGTCGTATGCAGTGCCATCCAGTCTCCAAACGTCACGTGTGTGGTTGGCACCAAAGATCTCGATCTTGGTCTCATCAGACCAGAGAACCTTGAACCAGTCTGTCTCAGAGTCCTCCAAGTGACCATGAGCAAACTGTAGACGAGCCTTGACATGACGCTTTGAAAGTAAAGGTACCTTATGGGCTCGTCTGGAACGGAGACCATTGCGGTGGAGTACGTTACTTATGGTATTGACTGAAACCAATGTGCCCACTGCCATGAGATCTTCCCGGAGCTCCTTCCTTGTTGTCCTTGGGTTAGCCTTGACTCTTCGGACAAGCCTGGCCTCGGCACGGGTGGAAACTTTCAAAGGCTGTCCAGGCCGTGGAAGGCTAACAGTAGTTCCATAAGCCTTCCACTTCCGGATGATGCTCCCAACAGTGGAGACAGGTAGGCCCAACTCCTTGGAAAGGGTTTTGTACCCCTTGCCAGCCTTGTGACCCTCCACGATCTTGTCTCTGATGGCCTTGGAATGCTCCTTTGTCTTTCCCATGTTGACCAAGTATGAGTGCTGTTCACAAGTTTGGGGAGGGTCTTAATTAGTCAGAAAAGGCTGGAAAAAGAGATAATTAATCCAAACATGTGAAGCTCATTGTTCTTTGTGCCTGAAATACTTCTTAATACTTTAGGGGAACCAAACAGAATTCTGGTGGTTTGAGGGGTTGAATAATAAATGACCCTCTGAATAAACTTTTCACAATTTAAAAATAAAAAAAAAAAAAAAAAGAAATAACATTCTTTTTTACTGCAGTGCATTTCACACTTCCAGGCTGATCTACAGTCCAAATGTCACAATGCCAAGTTAATTCCGAATGTGTAAACCTGCTAAATCTGCAGGGGGTTGAATACTACTTTTAGGCACTGTATCTGATAAGATGATAAGATATATTACAAAGTCTCTTATTTTCATGTGTTTTATTGATTTATGCAGTAAAAATTTAAATGACAAGTACACTTTAAGCTTAAGATGGAGGAGGCCAAACAGATGCTTTGCCCTGGTGCTGGAAAGCCTTGTTACTTCTATGTTAGGAGGTGTTAGGTATCAGTGTAAGCTCCAACTAAATGGAATGACCTGTGGCACTAAATGACCATTGATGGGAAAACCTTTACCAATGTTTGATTTCTAAATCGCCTGTTCACACAGGCAGTCCAAAGTAAACATAGAAGACTGATAGATCTGGAACAGATCACTCAATTTGCATAGGCTGCCATAGATCTTGACATTGAGAGTCCTGTTCGGACAGGACAGAATACCGCCAATCATGATGATATTTTGTTCTGTGATCAATTCATCTGATGAGAAAGAATTCTGCTGTTTATATTGCAAGATTATCTTGAAATTATCATCTTTAGTAATGCTTGTTCATGATTATCTTTAAGTATTTTTTACAATACACGAAAATGGCAGTGGTCCATCCACCATTTTGTTAAATTTTTAGTTATATTCTTGGTGAGTTCAATTTGCCTCTTCATAATTTATGTATTGTGCAGTTGTTTTTAATTATTCCATTTTTGTGCGGATGTTACATTTTGATCGCCTGATATTGCATTTTTTAAAAAATGCTGTGGCGACCAAAAAATGTAATTTTGGCCTTTGGAATTTTTTTCTCACCGATCAGACTAATTGATTTTAGATTTTGATATTTCGGACATTTCCGAAAGCGGCAATACCAAATATGTGTATATTTTTATTTTTTTAACTGTTTTGTTCTCAATGGGGTGAAAGGGGGGTGATTTGAACTTTTAGGTGACTTAATTTTTTCATATTTTTAAAAAATTTTTTTTACATTTTTTATTTATTCTACTAGTCTCTCTAGGGGACTATTACTGCACAGTCTGATCGCTTATCCTGATTAGAGCGATGATGCAGCATTGCTCTGATCAGCAGAATTGCTCATCTCCTGCTCTGTTGGCTCTCACAGGAAGTTCGTCATGGCAGCATCAGAGGTCATCAGCTGATCCTACATTATCATGACAACACATTGGTGCCCCGTAATTGTGTCACATGGTCATCGATTGCAATGCGGAACAGTGTGATCTCCACCGCGGCCATTTAAAATGTGCTGTCAGTGTTTGACAGTGCAATCTAAAGGGTTAACAGATGCAGGTGGATCTCCAATCCCCCCATGCCTGTTAGCCACACATCTCTTGCGATCAGATCAGCAGACATGTGTGGGATTACCATGGGCTCCGGTGGTAACTGGAAGGAGGCGACCAAGGACACACAAATAAGTTCTTGGTTGTGAAGGGGTTAATAGTGAAGTAAAGTTGTAAATCCATGTTATACAGTGAGAGCCATTGTTTCGGGAACTTCCATTCACTTATACTGGCGTTAAATAAACTGCATGCGCTGCAGCCTTTCAGCAAACTTTATTACGCTGAGGCCACACGGGGATTACTGCGATCCCCTCGCATGACACTCAGTTCACGCTGGCAGCACAGCAGAGCCGAGTGTCATGAGAGTGTCCCTGCGACTGAGGTCCATTCGTGCGAGTGGACCTGAGCTGCGGGGGGACTGGCCGGATCTGAGGAGGGGCAGGCCGGTGCTGTGGAGGGGAGGGAGGGATTTATCTCCCTCTCTCCTCTGTAGTTGGCTATTGCCATTCTCGCCCTGCACTCGCAGTACACCAGTGTACCGCGAGTGCAGTGCGATTTTTCTCTCACCCCATTGACTGAATGGGTGCGAGAGAAACAATGATCGCATTACACTCGCAGCATGCCGCGATTGTTTTCCCGGTCCGATTAGGGCTGAGAAAATAATCGCTCATGTGCACTGACACACAGGCTAATATTGGTCCGAGTGGAATGCGATTTTTTATCGCACTCCACTTGCACCATTTTTCTCGCCGCGTGTCTTAGGCCTTAGCATACGAACAGCATTCAAACTCCTACCTCGACCACAGACTTCCATAAGTAGTCTATGTTCAAGTTTGAACATCGGATATTAGGTGTCCAGTAGGAACTTCCAACTTTACAGATCTGGATTCCCCATCACTAATTGGAATGATTCTTTACATATATGGCCAGTTTGAAAAGTCTTTTGTTGTTTTATATCTACAATCTGTATCTGCAGTGTTCTTCCCAGTAAGGCTGTCAATCAAAAACATTTACATTTCATGGTTTTCATTGCAGCATATTTTATTGATACTTTTTAAATTAACCATGAATTTACTTTATTGAATTAACCATGGATTCATGCTCTTACATTTCCGTCAGATAACTGTAGGATAACTCACGCAAACATGATCTGACTTTGACGTCTGAAGATTAATGTGAGACTGACTGCAATCGTACAGTCGTACAGCGGTTCTGAAGGAACTGACTCATCATTCTTTCTTTGTGCCTCTTTATATGTGAGGACTCCTGGAACCTCTTCAGATTAATATAATGATTAACTATTGATGTAATCTGTTTTTAATTAGTTGTTACTAAGAACAGTCTCTAATGACATATAGCTGAACCAGGAAGAGCCTTATTTAGATTATCGTTTTTTATCTGTCATTAATCCCATTGATGCAGTTGGAGAGGCTCCTATACAGGAAAATAATGATAAGTAATGATAACTAATAGCTCCAAACATGCAGATTATCATCTTGTTTTGTGCTCTCAAAACCAAACTACCTATCTGATTCTCATCAGTCCCATCAATCCAACCCGGATTTGGCATACACAACCAAGCTTTCAAATCAGAATATTCTGTAGAGATGATCACATCTTTTCAAGTTGAAATTTGTAATTTTTTCCCCAAAACTTGATTTTGATTACTAAACTTGCAGCAAATCTCAGGTACTCTAATTGCTCTGAAAAGCTGTGTGTAACACTCTGAGGTCCCATAGAACTGCATTCCACAACTTTTAGGTTTTTAACACAAACAGAGCCTTAGTAATATGATTATTATTTTATTATTATTATTTATTATTATAGCGCCATTTATTCCATGGCGCTTTACAAGTGAAAGGGTATACGTACAACAATCATTAACAGTACATAACAGACTGGTACAGGAGGAGAGAGGACCCTGCCCGCGAGGGCTCACAGTCTACAGGGAATGGGTGATGGTACAATAGGTGAGGACAGAGCTGGTTGCGCAGTGGTCTACTGAACTGAGGGCTATTGTAGGTTGTAGGCTTGTTGGAAGAGGTGGGTCTTGAGGTTCCTCTTGAAGCTTTCCACGGTAGGGGAGAGTCTGATGTGCTGAGGTAGAGCGTTCCAGAGTATGGGGGATGCACGGGAGAAATCTTGTACGCGATTGTGGGAAGAGGAGATAAGGGAGGAGCAGAGAAGGAGATCTTGTGAGGATCTGAGGTTGCATGCAGGTAGGTTCCGGAAGACTAGGTCACAGATGTAGGGAGGAGACAGGTTGTGCATGGCTTTGTATGTCATGGTTAGTGTTTTGAACTGGAGTCGTTGGGTGATGGGAAGCCAGTGAAGGGATTGGCAGAGTGGCGAGGCTTGGGAGTAGCGAGGGGAGAGGTGGATTAATATCAAATTGATCTCACGAAAGTAACAGATGGTTACTCTGTAATAAAATGCAGACCATTTAATAATAGTGTACTTACAGACCTGCCATGTTTTTTATAATTAAATAGTGGACCAAATATTAGTTCTGTTATCCCTGTTGTAGGTCATTTGTGATGAGGCAGACTATTCTGGGCAGATCACTGACTCACATTGATGGTGTCACAGTCAAAGGTAAAATCAAGGGTAGACATTTGGACCTTTTCGTTTTTCTGGACAGCTTCTCACAAAATCACAGACAGACAACTTTTTATGGACAAATTAGATGACTATAATAATTCTTGAAGATGATTGATTATTATTATTATTAGTATTATTATTATTAGTATTATTAGAACCACTTATCCATGATGCTGCACATGAGAAGGCTTTATATAAAAAAAAACAGATATAAATTACAGTGAACAAACTAACAATGACAGATTTGTACTAAGGGGAGAGGGTCCTGCCCTTGTGGGCTTGCATTCAACAAGGTGATGGGAAAGGAGACAGTAGGTTGGGGTTTTAGCAGCTCTGGAGTTGGTGAGGTTGCAGTAGAGTCACTGCAGGCTGTAAGATTTCTTGAAGAGTTGTGTTTTCAACTTCCATCTGAAAGTTCTGAATGTGGTGGATATTCGGACGTGTTGGGGCACGGAATTCCAAAAGAATGAGGGACACTCTGGAGACGTTATGGAGGCGATTGGGTGAGGAACGTACAAGTGTGGAGGAGAGAAGAAGGTCTTGGGAGGACCGCATATTACATGGTGGTAGACATCTGGAAATTCATTGAGATATACAGCAGAGACAGATTATAGACAGCTTTGTAGGTTAGTGTTACTGAGTTTGAACTGGATACATTGGGGAATTGGGAGGCAATAAAGGGATTCGCGGAGGGGAGAAGTGGAAGAGTACAGAGGAGAGAGGGGAATTAGTTGGACAGCAGAGTTAAGGGCGTATGTGAGAGGTGTGAGACTATGAGCAGGAAGGCCACAGGGGAGAATGTTAGTAATCAAGGTGGGAGATGATGAAGACATGCACCAACAGTTTAATAGATTGAGAGTGGAGGAAAGGACAAATTCTGGACATATCATAAGTGATGTTTGTTTAAAGACTATAAATCCTGTGTGAAGACATTAGCTGCAGTCACTGATAATTGTAATAGGGTAATAAATACAGTCATAAAAATCTGTACATGTCTCTCCAGACAAATTTTGTTTTCATGGGCAAGGGGAAAAAAAAAGTACCCTATTTTTACAGACAGTTCAGGAATTTCTGGATGGATGGCAACCCTGGTAATATCGTCTATCTTTAATTGTGCCATAAATTCCATGATGTCCACCCCACCAATATACGTCCAGAGGCAAAGAAGCCAACTATGACCTCAGTAATACTGCCTGGATGGCTGGTGCGGGTGGTTGTGCCTCTGCTAATGATAGTGGATCCCAAATTTGCATTTACTGTATATATAATTTTCTTTTTTCACACTATACCATCCATTGGCATTTCCTATTTCTCTCAAATTATCAATTGATCCCTTCTATTATTTTCAGACTACAACTCTCATTTTCTTCAGTGCTGCAGTATTACGGGGTAAGCTCTTGTGGTCACAACTGCTGTCATGTGAACCTTTTTGACTGATGCAAACTTCTGCAATGATTAAGCAGGAGACAGGCATGTTTTTCGCAATTCAAACAAATAGATTTTCAAATTATTAACAATTCTCTGGGACCTGCGAATTATATAAAATTCAACTCAAATGATGTAAAATTCAACTCAAATTCAATTTGCATTGATAGAATACAGTATTCTCTACTACTCTACTTTTCAGTAACTTTTTTAACTGCCTGATATGACATGACAACAGATGGAGAAGCTTTGACTGTTATGGCTTGTAAGTCAAGTATCAGTTGAAGAGAAGCTATAAGCTTGCTCGTATATACTTTTTATTAGATATTTTTAGGATCCTAGTATATTCTTCTTTGTCAGTTAAAGAATAATTGTGGTACAAAAGTTAATTGTCATACGGAGGTTTTAACAAACATCACTGACTGTCATGGCGGTGGTGGGATCTGTTCAGACTACAGATTCTGATACGCCGCCTGATAACTTCTCTGATATCTATGATAAGCACAGCCTGACTCGGGCATCAGCCAATAGATTTTTAGTTTATAGGCAGGCTAGCAAGAGTTAATCTCTGCTGGTCTGCTTGTTAGTTTCCTTTGATCACATGTTGTGGGAGAGCCAATCATAGCTGCTTCCCTCCTATATGCTGGCTAGATCCTTCCTTCTATGCCAGCTATAGTTTATCTAAGCTGGTCTGGTGAGGTGTTGTGATCCAGACTTACTGATAGTTGTAGTACTTATTGCTGTGTGCAGTTGTGTAGTTAACTGTTGCTGTCTTCATGTTGCTACCTTCTTGTTCTTGCTTTTCTCCAGAGTGTCTCATTATTTATTCCTGTGAGTTTGCAGTGTGACTGAGTTTTGGTTTTCCCATGCCTGTCTTTATCTGTGTTTCCATCTCACTCCTGCCACTTCCTTTCCTGGTGGGAGTGAGGAATCAGATTAGTTCTGGTCAAAAACATAGTCAGGCACAAGACTAAGGCATCTCTGCCATTAGGGGTAACCCTTAGGTGAGGGGTAGCCTAGGTACCCCAAGGGTGAGTGACAGCATAGGAGCACTTGTCACTTATTATTCTTCAATCATATCGTGACACTAATAGGTCCAAAAGAACCAATGCCAAGTAGTATGGACTTAACTGCCGGGGACTTAAAGACTATTGGACCTTTGACCACGTCACTAATGTGTAGTAGAGGAAGTATGTCACTCTTCCAATTTTTAGGTGAAGGATAGGGACCCAAACAGGAAAGCAGCACTCAAAATAAGATAGGAGAAGTAGCCAACACTAGAGAGGAAAGACAGTGTATTCAAAAGGATCTAGACACACTCGAAGAAAGGGCTGAGGAGAACAGAATAGGTTTTATTAGGAACAAATGCAAAGTCCTACTTCTGGGTAAAAGAAATGTAAAAAACATATATAGTATGGGAGGAATAGAACTAGGTGATAGCACTGGGGAAAAGGACTTCGGCATAATAGTGGCTCCCAGATTCAACATGAGCCAACAGTGCGGAGCTGCAGCTAAAAAGGCCAACAAAATTTTGGGATGTATCAAGACAAGCATTGAATCTAGATCAAGAGAGGTAACTATTCCCCTATACTCTGCCCTGGTCAGACTCCACCTGGAATACTGTGTACAGTTCTGGGCGCCCCAACTCAAGAAAGACATCGATATATTGGAGCAAGTCCAGAGAAGAGCAACTAAGATGGTAGAAAGTCTGCAAACCATGTCATATGATGACCGGCTAAAAGAACTAGCAATATTTAGTTTGAAAAAGAGAAGGCTGAGAGGAGACTTAATAGCGGTCTACAAATATCTAAAAGGTAATCACAGTGCAGAGGTACCCTACTCTCATTAGCACAAGGAAGTACAAGAAGCAATGGGATGAAACTAAAAGGGAGGAGATTCAGATTAGACATTAGGAAAAACTTTCTGACAGCGAGGGCAGTCAGAGAGTGGAACAGGCTACCACGGGAGGTAGTGAGCTCTCCATCAATGGAAATCTTCAAGCGGAAGCTGGATAAACATATAGCTGGGATGATTTAGGAAATCCTGCACTCACAGGTTGATGGACCCGATTGCCCTTGAGATCCCTTCTAACCCTACCACTCTCTGATTCTATGATTCCATGATTAAAATAAGGCAGTTTATTCAATCTGTGAACTATATACAGACAATTTATATTTTGGTCTCAGCGTCTGTCATCAGATATACGCTATAGGAATAAAATTGTATATGTATAAGGAGATGATATACAATACAGTGTATCACAAAATGGTGTAATAATATATATAGCACTAGCTGTACTTCCCGGCTTCGCCTGGGTTAATAACTGCTGTTAACAAAATAGAATGTATTAACAAAAATGTATTCTGCACACAAAAACCACAAAACAAATAGATATAAATGTAATTATGTCTGTCTCCCCCTCTGTATATATCTCTCTGTCTCTCTCTCTATCTCTTTGTCTGTCTGTCTCTTTCCCTGTCTGTCTCTGACTGTCTCTGTCTCTTTCTCCGTCTGTCTCAATCTTTCCCTGTCTGTCTATCTATCTCTTTCCCTGTCTGTCTATCTATCTGTGTCACTCTCCCTGTCTGTCCCTTTCCCTGTCTGTCTCTTTTCTTCTCTTTCCCTGTCTGTCTCTTTCCCTCTTTCCCTGTGTCTGTCTCTTTATCTGTCTCTTTACCTGTCTTTGTCTGTCTCTTACCCTGTCTCTCTCTTTCCCTCTCTTTCCCTGTCTGTCTGTTTCCCTGTGTCTGTCTCTTTGTCTGTGTCTGTCTCTTTACCTGTCTGTGTCTATCTCTTAACCTGTCTCTCTCTTTCCCTCTCTTTCCCTGTCAGTCTCTCTCTTTGACTGTGTCTGTCTCTTTGTGTCTGTCTCTTACCCTGTCTATGTCTGTTTCTTACCCTGTCTGTGTCTGCCTCTTTCCCTGGCTGCATTGTGACACGCCAACATTCCATATAAGGGCGTGGCTGCGCATTCTCCTGAAGTTCTGGCAGCACTGTGGCTCCCAGCTCTATTCGTTTTAATGGAGGCAGGTTTTTGGCGAATAACTGTAAAGCATGGGGTTAAAATTTCCTCTCAAACCATAGCCTATGACGCTCTCAGGGTCCAGACGTGTGAGTGTGCAAAATTTTGTGGCTGTAGCTGCGACGGTGCAGATGCCAATCCCGGACATACGCACACACACACACACACACATACACACACATACACACACACATTCAGCTTTATATATTAGATAAATAGTGCTTAAAAATGAAATAAAATATGTACATCAGTATACTTATCCTGGTTTATTGAATTAATGTAATAATCCATATAATATTCTAATTAGAACCACATATCATAACTTTTGTTATTTATTAAACAAAAATGTTATTATTATTATTATTATTATTATTATTATTATTAATAACTGATCTGTTTGTTATACAAATAGAAATAATCTCTGTCCCCCTCCTACTCTTTAGGGACTTCTTCAGCTTTGCAAGCAAACCCTGGAGACGTGGAATTAGCCTCCATGTACATATATTGCTGGTTGATTGGGTAAATATACATGTGAATTTCAGTCGGCGAGGGCATAAGTCTCAGATCCTGGTGGCACTAACTGATATTTTTTACATTTTATTGCAGTAAAAAGATCAGTGTGGTTGGTTAAATAAGTAATATATTTAATCAGTTCCTCCAGTGAAGTAATTTGCATATTCATGAACTATTTACTCATTCATTTTTTTCGTGGTGGAAAGGTTGAGAAGAGCTCAAGGGTTATTCACAGTCTCAGGCCTTTTATTGTCACTCTTTTCAATATGCAAGAAAAAAGAAATCACATAAAAAGAAAAAGTGATAGTTAATTTGCAGCATAATTTGTGACAATGCTTTCAATGATGGAATTTGCACTATTTGCATATGTAGACATTGATTTAAACATCACTTAAAGCATTTTCTTACTGTATTTGTAAACAAATGAGAGAACCTCAGCTCTTTTTTTTATTATTTTTAAAAATGTCATACTTTTAGAAATATTGGGGCTGATTTACAGTTCTAAGCTACTTGTGTAAACTTAAATAGGCTAAGGATATGCAAAATGTATCATTCAGTCATGAGCCATGGTGATAAATCTCATTGTAAGACTGTCTAGACTACATTTTCACTCTTAAGAGACAGCTTTATTTAATCAGCCCCACTGTGTCTTCTAATGTTCACAGTTGAATTTTGCAAGAAAGTCAAATATGTTGTACGGATCACATTGTCATAAATAATATATTTAAATATAATTTCTGCAATAAGATTAGAAAAATAAGTCAGGCACAACACCCCGTTTGTACATAGGCTAGACATGGTAGTACCTCTTAGCTGTCACGATACTGTTTGCACTCTGCTATGGCGGAGCTGTATCAGTCACCTGATCATGTTGTCTATATTTCCCAGTGGGAGGAGCTTTTCCTTCCATGCCTCATTTCCTGGAGTTCACCAGGTTATCAGGATGTCCCCTCCATCATCACGCTGCCAGTTATAGATCTGCTTTGCAGTGTTCTCAGTTGGTTTCTGTAAGTGCTCAAGATTCTGTCCATTACCTCTCCCGACCCTTTTTGACCTTCCTGACCTCCGTTCTGCCTGACCTTCCTGTCTCCCAGCAACTCCGCTTTGTCTTACCTTCCGTGCCCCTCTCCTGCTCTTTGTCCCGTCCCTGTGCACCCTCCTTCGGCTTGCTCTCCCTGTTACCGACTTCTGGCTTGTCCTGGACCCTGACTCCGCCTCCTCCCTTGTACTGCGCTCCCTCTCTTGGCTCTGACCCATCTAGTACGACTCCTCTTAACAACTATTCAGTTGCCTAGGACGCCGTGTGCCTGGGCTCCCTCTAGTGGTTGTTTTCATTATAGACAGCTCTGGTTCTACAATGTGGTGGGTCTCATTGCACACACTGTGTGCTAACTGCCCCTAGTGGTGACATCACATTAGCCTTATTCATGGAAATCAGTCAGAGGTGAAAAACCAGACAGTGTATGGGCAAAAGTAGTGCAATATGTAGGACAAGAATAGGATACTGTAAGAAAGCTCTGTAGGCAGCCATATGCAAAGAGCCATTGTCACATAGAACTAATGTAATTGAGCATAATACAATTTCCTTTTTAACATAGAAAGGACAAAGGGTTAATGTCCTGCACCATCACCTAGTACAAACTATGCATATAAATATGATTTATTGGTCAACACATTTCAAAGCCCTCAAGGCTTCTTCATTAGGACAATCGTATACATGAAGTCCTGATGACGAAGCCTTGAGGGCTTTGAAACGCGTTGACCAATAAATCATATTTTACTTCCATCGTTTGGACTCGTGTGGCGGCTCAGGAGAATAACCCTTTCTCATTTCCATTGTCTGATCTCCATTTGGGTTCTGTAGCGGCCTACAGGCATTTATGGTGGTTGTGAGCTGAACAACCACATGAGGGGAGCCTTTCTAAGCTTTACTTTATTGTTTTGGATTGATAGGAACCTATTTGCGCAATTTCTTCTTTCCAGCTTTCATTGATTGATAATTTCCTTTCTAAGGCTGCTTTCACACATCCGGCTTTTGCAATGCGGCACAATCCGGCACTTTGCAGGAAAACCGCAACCGTTTTTTTTTGCTGCCGGTTGCGTTTTTCCTGCATAGACTTTAATTAGTGCGGCATTGTGCCGCATGGGCTTGCGTTCGGTCCGGTTTTTGCCGCGTGCGGCAGATTTAGCTGATGCGGCGGCCGGATGGAACGTTCCCTGGCACGTTTTTTGCTCCGGCAAAAAAAAACCGCATCGCGCCGCATCCGGCCGATGCGGCGCTTTTCCCAATGCATCCCTATGGATGCCGGATGCAGCACGATGCGGCAAAAACCGCATCCGGCCGCCGCATGCGGTTTTTGCCACTGCGCATGCTCAGTAGCATGCCGCAAGCGGCAAAAACCGGACCGGCCGCATGTAAAAAACTTATGCAAAGGATGCGGTGTTTTCACCGCATCCGATGCATAGGCTTCACAGCCGGATTGAGCCGCACTGCTCAAACCGGATGTGTGAAAGCAGCCTAACACATTTGAATTGAATATGACAGTAAAAAATATAAAAGAATGGATGGCAGTGAAGGTAAGCATCCATACACTCATTTGAGCCCTTAAAGGGGTTTTCACATGAACAAAGTTTATTTTAATCAATAGATTTTGGAATAATAATAATTTCCACAATTGTATGTGATTAAAAATAAATGTTCCTGTGCTGAGATAATCTTATATATGTGTCCCTGCTATGTACTCTATAATGGCCTAGGGACATGGTCTCATCATACCACAGCTCCTAGGCCAGGGAGGAAGCACAAAAGTATACAGACATTACAGCACGGTATCACAGCTGATTGTTTCTGTGAGGTAAAACTTTTTGATTTTAAAAATATTTTACCTCAAAGAAACAATTATTTGCAATCCCATTTTGTAATATCTGTATACTGTTTTATAAGCAAGGATGATTGACCTTAGGGAGATCAACATCCAGCACCACGGAGACACCATCACGTGTTTCTCAACGCAGTGATTCTAGAACAAGGCCCCCCTGGGAAAATATGCAAAACAGGACTGCCGCGGAAACACCATCACATGTCTCAACGCTGGCAGGAAACTAGCCAGGTCTTTCACCGGGAAGGAACAACCACGGGAAGGGCAGTCTCCAGTCAAGGAAACCGCCTATGCCAAAACATGGTATCCATCCACAGACAGCTGTTTCAGGGTATTTGCCCCTCATCAGTGTGGAGTAGGAAACTGGCTAGTGGGAGCAATGCCTAGTAAAATACTACATAAGCAAGGATGATTGACCTTAGGGAGATCAACATCCAGCACCACGGAGACACCATCACGTGTTTCTCAACGCAGTGATTCTAGAACAAGGCCCCCTGGGAAAATATGCAAAACAGGACTGCCACGGAAACACTATCACATGTCTCAACGCAGGCAGGAAACTAGCCAGGTCTTTCACCGGTAAGTAACAACCATGGGAAGGGCAGTCTCCTGCCAGCGTTGAGACATGTGATGGTGTTTCCGCGGCAGTCCTGTTTTGCATATATTCCCAGGGGGCCTTGTTCTAGAATCACTGCGTTGAGAAACACGTGATGGTGTCTCCGTGGTGCTGGATGTTGATCTCCCTAAGGTCAATCACCCTTGCTTATGTAGTCTTTTACTAGGCATTGCTCCCACTAGCCAGTTTCCTACTCCACACTGATGAGGGGCAAATACCCCGAAACAGCTCTCTGTGGATGGATACCATGTTTTGGCATAGGCGGTTTCCTTGACTGAAGACTGCTCTTCCCGTGGTTGTTCCTTCCCGGTGAAAGACCTGGCTAGTTTCCTGCCAGCGTTGAGACATGTGATGGTGTTTCCACCGCAGTCCTGTTTTGTATAATGTTTTATGTCCTCCCCAGCCCAGGATACTAAGGACCAGGGGACATACACTGCGAGTGGAAGAAAAATGACTTTGGCATCTAAATAGAAAAGGATTCTTTACAGTTAGAGCAGTCAGACTGTGGAATGCCCTATCACAAGAGGTAGTAATGGCAGATACTATAACAGCTTTTAATAAAGGGCTGGATGATTTCTTCACTACACACAACATTGTTGGTTATAAATGAGTTAGTGACCAAATGTAGAACTGGTGGAGGAAGGTTGAACTAGATGGACCTAGGTCTTTTTTCAACCTAAGTAACTATGTAACTATGTATTATGATCAGACCATATCACTATACGGGCAGACACATCCAATACATAGTATATAGGAGTGGCACAGTTTTACGATTATCTCAGTACAGGAACATTTTGTTGAAACATCCAATTGTGCAACATATTATTATTCTAAGATCTATTGATTAAAATAAACTTTCTACCTGGAGAAAACCCATTTAAGTAAAATAAACCTCCAAATTCATTCAAGACTGCTCTCATATTATGCTGTAATTTAATAATTAAAAATTAAAGCAGGTTGTAACCAGCAATCTTCAGAACTTTTAATTCAGTCTATTACCATCTTGCAGTCTACGTCAGGATTAGTTCTGATATTTACTGAGGAAAACACTGTAAGTAACAAGCTGAATAACTGATATACCAAGTCCTCTTGTTGTCAATGTACGCAACGTTTCATGCGCACATGTTCTCTTCCTTATGAGTTATTCCTGTAATTCAGCTGGACAGTTTTAAAAATGCTAATTGTTACGGCTCTGGGTTACCCCAAGCCCCAAACCGCCCCTGTTCTGTCCTTATCCCCCACACTGGTATCGGCTGACTCCACAGCACTACATGTCTGCTGCTCCAGGTGCCTGGCTGATAGGCGTCAGGTGTCCAGGGTCTTGAGTCATCCTGAGCTTAAGTTCCCGTTTTGCCCCACCACGCATGCGTGGGTTCCTGCTTCCTCTCCAGGCTCTAAGTGCGGAATTCCCGCTACTGCACATGCGCATGACGTCATCGGTGATGTGGCTCTGATTGGCTGTCGATGAAGTCAGCGGTGATGTGGCCACAGCTGGCGCCATTGCTATCTGGAATTCGGTTTGGGGCAATGATTAGGCTACAAAGGACCCGGGCAACGCCCATGGGCGCGCAAGCATCATTATAGCTTAGTCAGCAGGTTGAGCTGTGCAGTAATTGTGTGGCTTATTGAGCGCCAAGTTGAGCCTGCAGTGTTTGTGGCAGGATTGTGACTAGGAGCAATAGGCAAGGTTAGGCGTTCGGTGCCCGTCGCGCCAATATTCGCGGCGAGGCACACCTAGGGTCAGCTTACCCGCTCCTGTCCTATCGTTCCATCCCTACCCTTGCACTCCATTGATGTCAACAGGGCTGCGTCCTCGGTCCGGCTATGTCCCCTACGCACGCGACCGATCCTTTCTGATTCCCTTGTGCTACGAACAGAGACGGTCTCATGCGCGGTGGGGTGCCGTGAACACCACCTATTGCGTTTTGTTATTTAGTGTCTTTTGAAGTTGTGCCGTCCGGCCTCCTGTCTCTCTGTGGCTTAGTCATATGCCCGGAGGACCTCAGGAGACAATTGAGCTATTATTAGTTTTGCTCCAATCATCCCCCCCCCCCCCCCCGTGACAGCTAATCACCATGAAAATATTGCAAAATGTTAAAAATGTGGTGATAATTTTGAAATGCTTCTTCCAATCCTAGTGCTTCTGAGATTATTTTTTCGTGACACATTGTACTTCATGATAGTGGTGAGTTTAAATCAATAAGATTTGTGTTTATGTATGAAAATGAGGGAAGCTTGGTCTAAATTTTTAAATAATAGTAACATTCAAAACTTGAATGGTTATGAATTTGAAAATGACTCATCAGATTTGAAAACTGAGGCTCAGTCACAAAGGGGAAAACAGGCTTAAACATTTCTTCTAATATTAAATATAATACTAAAACAGATTGCTATTGTAATCCTTACAACTACTTTGAAATTGTCAATTACTAAGAACAAAGTGGCATAAAATCTGATTTTACCTTTCCTGTTAAAATTCTACAACATATGTAACCTGTTCACACCGGGCTATATCCCATACTTTTAGTTTAGCTTTTTCCTGCCCTTCTTCCAAGAGCCATAACTTTTGTATTTTTACATCCACATAGCCGTATGAGGGCTTTTTTTGTTGTTGGATGAGTTGAATGACACCATTCGTTTTATCACATGACACACTGGAAATGCAAAAAAAATTCCAAGTGCAGTGAAAAAGTGCAATATCACAATTGTTTTTTGGGTTTTTTATTTAACATGTTCACTATTCAGTAAAACTGACCTGGCAATATGATTCTCCAGGTCATTATGATTAAGTAGATACACATGTTCATAGCTTTGTTTTAGTTAAGTAGTAGAAAAATGGATATTTGTAAAAAATAAAATATTTAGCTTGTGTCACTATTTTGTGGCACCTGTAATGCTTTAGATTTTCACGTTCTTGGGTTGAGTAAGGCCCGTATCACACATCCGGCATTTCACCAGATGCCGAATCCGGCACGCATGCAGAACAGTACATTCATTTACAGTGGAAGCGCGACACCATGAGGTTGTGTGCTTTATGCACAACTGCATTTGTCCGCATGGTGTTGCGCTTCCACTGTAAATGAATTTACTGAACTACATGCATGCCGGATCCGCCATCTGGCGAAATGCCGGATGTGTAAAACGGGCCCAATGGCTTCTACTTTGTGTCCTGAGTTGATGTTTTTACTGCTACCTTAGTTAAACACTGGCTTTTACAGGATTATCATAATAACGGGTACAGTGGTCTTCAGCAGACCCTCTGCTGTAATGCCAAGCCACCGGCACCCATCTATCACGTCACGGGCATACGGATGGGTGTATAGGATGATGTACCCCCGTGCCAGCACATTTTAAATTCCAATATCAGAGATTAACAGTGGCATTTAACAGGTAAAGTCACATAATGCTAATTAAATCAGCCATCATCTGCAGGGAAAGATGTGGTTGCAAGGCCTCATCAAAGTCAGTGAGCCAGCATATGGCGTACCAGTACTTCACATGTTTTCCTGGATGTCACATCACTGACTGCAGTTCCTTCCTCTAAAGCTGTCTCAAAAGATTCCTCATTTATTTCAGTAAACCATATTGTTATGCCAAAAACCAATACAGAGAAACCAAAAAAATGAGCATGAGTATAAGTTGGTATATGTGCAATAGGAGCATGTTCACACTGTGGCCATTTCATAGACAAAACCCAAGAGAAAAAACAAAGTGAGCATAAACCCTATAACAAAATAAATATGTAAAACTTAGATGATTAAGGGGTCTGGCCATCAGAGTCCTGCACCAGTAGAAGTCACCTGGTATCTTGATGGTTAAGGGTCCTGGATGTAAGGATTATGTTCTCCGGCTCCCACTCTGTACGAGGATTGGTCTCTAGTTACAATGCTGCTCACACTCTGTATCTCCAGCCTCTGTTGAGATGCACACTATCTTGCCTTTTGTCTCTTTTGCTCCATTGCCTCAAACTACCCCTCTGTTTGCGACCATCATGCCCGACCAACTACATGTCTATCTCATTCACTCACTTGACCTTTACTGACTCTTTCTAGAATGAACAGTACTTTAACTTTCAGGTGACTCCTCCCAGAGTGGGCTTGTCTAAACACGTAACTGTTTTTGTCTGTCCCTGCAGTCTGTTGCTGGGCAGACTTAACCTTTTACCTACGATTTTACATCTTATCCTAATGCACATTCATTACATTAACAACACTGCTACATTACTATGCATATTAAACTTTTCATTATATATCACTCTATCACAACTTGCATTAGACAAAAACACATCACGTTATCATTACTTATCACACTCTGCATCACAATATAATACATTACACTTCACATACCACAATATGTACAAAAGACCCAAGATATTTTTCACATTACACAACATTGGCACAATTTGTGTCTTCAAGGGCAGGAACACGACTACCATTGTCCACCACTCTTACGTGTTGGCACAGGAATCTGATCTATAAGTTTGCAAGCAGTAAACTTAAAGCTTGATCCATGGTACAAGGCTTCACCAGACTAACTGGTAGAAAATGTGCCAGTGACAACTGTCCACATATAAACAGTGACGTCACTAGAGTTGCACAATGCATATATTTCATGGATACCGGTGACCGTTGCCAGGATAGAATACATCACCCATAATCTATTATGACACGTATTATTATATAGTATTTTATACAGTATTTTACAATATTCACTATACAAACCATTTTTATTATACACTGAAATCTACTGGCCTGACAGTGGCCAACCTAACAGTTATTATGGACAGTACATAAAAATAAGAAAAATGGGATATGAAAAGAACTTTATGCAGATATATAAGAATATATAAAGAAGACAAAATTTTGATCTGTTCTAAACTATTTAAATATTTGCTATACGTTGGAAATACTGCTGTGTGATAGGCAATTTGCATGGTGGTAAAATATTTTTCCATTACTTTGCTCATGACACCACTTGCCATTTATGTGTGTGTGCCCACCTTGTTCCTGAATTGGCAGACACAGTCATTACACAGCACATGTATAAGATTCTCTCAGCATCCAATTGTGGAACTCTTTGTTACTCCAGAATCTATTGATTAAAATATACTTTGTTTGTGGGACAACACCTTTAAGTCACCACTCCAGCATTTGTTTTTAATTATATTTCATTTTACTTACTGAGTGGTATCACTAATGTCTGTTCCCTGCCCCTAGTAAACTACTTTCCAGCTGCCATCTTCCTGATTCCTTCCTGTTATCAAGTGACCAGAAGACACAAGCTCTCATTGAGCCTTCTTCTGGCTCTCATTAACTTTCATTGAGAAGTGACCTCCTACTCGCCCAGCAAACACTTAAGCAGAATATCACTGGAGCGATGACAAAACAGATGAAGATGGTGGCTGGCAAGAATGTTCTTAGGGATTGGTAACTTTGTAAATACCACTACAGTGCCAAAATTAAAAAAAAGCTGGAGTAGTGCTTTATTTTTTTTATGAATTTTCAATTTTTATTTTTCCGTGATTAGAGTGCTTAAAATATTAGATACATAGCATTTGTAGAAAGCATCTAGAATTACATGTGCATGACCTGAAGCATTCTGTTTTCTATATTGCTTCTCTGTTCTGTTCTCTTCTTCTGTTAGTAAAGCTGTTTTTTCTTACTACCGTGATGGATCCATCCATAATGTTTATTGGTACTATTATGCTCTTTTTTGCAGAGTGATGTTATTGTATAATGATGGGTATATGTTCTTTACACTTTCACTGAAAGGCTTTACTTCTTAAAGGAGCTGTTCACTACTAACACAACTTCTTCAGATTCCACATGTTATAAAAATGCATGTAACCACCAGACTTGCTCATTTATTCCTCGACTGTCAACAATTACATTTTCCTATCATTTTCTACGTTTCTTTTCTGATAATACTGAATTCTAATAAAATAATTCTAATTATAAAAAAATATTCAAAGCAAAAAAAACCTTTTATGTAACGTAATCATAATCATGAGAGTAATTTTGAATCCTTGAGAGTAATCTTAAAGTCTAGGTTCATTTTTGATCATCACTTTACAGCTTATAAACAGATATCTTTGTGAATGTGATCGTTTGTGTTGCTGTCATGTGGTTTATGGCCATAGAAGGTCACATTGTCTTACTGTGCAGAATGCTCCCTGACTTTCCATTGTTCCTGCTGTCAGGATTCATTGGTAAGGCTGGAGTCACATTAGCGTAATGACCCCCGGCTCAGACTCTGCTTTCAGCATGAGCTGAGTGTCAAGCGACTGTGACCTGATCTTGCAATCATGTCATAGCTGCAAAGCTGAGGTCGGGCGCTGTGTAGGAGAGGGAGGGGTTAATACCCCCATCTCCTCCATTGTCAGCCTGTGCATATATTGCACTGCACTGGGATAACATCCGAGTGCAGTCTGACGTACCTCTCGCACCCATTCACTTGAATAAGTGCGAGTGATACAGCTCTTGCAGAAAATCGCATCATGTTGCGACTTTTCTCGCATCCAGAATCTGGATGCGAGAAAAGCTGACCAACTGCTCTCCCTCATTGACTAACATTGGTCAGAGTGCAATGCAAGATTTTCTCGCATTGCACTTGTCCGTGTTTCATGCTCGTTTGAGCATTGCTTATAAGTAGCTTTCCTGCTGGATTCATCTATCTCCCTTTTGGAATCAACAGGAACTCAACTTCCACCCAGCTGTTGATTATCAGTATTTCCTTAGTGTTTAAATACCCCTTCCTTTCTTTGGACTGTGCTGGTAATATTTTCAGTTCATTCAAGGCTAGGTTGCAAGCAGGTGGCTTGTACTCCTCTGAGGTGTCGTTACTGAAAGCTCTGCTGAACATCTACCAGAATCGTCTAATGATAAGTAGTTCATGCTTTTCCCCCTGTGTGTCCTCCTTGTGTCTTCTATAGTGTTTAGTGTGGTTGACAAAGAGCTCATTCCATCCATTCCCTCTCTAGGGCCCAGCACTAGGGATACCCAGGGTCAGGTATGCGGCTTGGTGCATAGGTGCAGAGCCTATCTAGGGTGGTGAAGGGCCCCAGGGACCAGCAGTAGGTTTGGTCAGGTGTCACCATCTTCCCTTCCCTTTCGCCGTGCGCTTGGTACTTCCCCAAATCTAGCGTGACAGTTGCTTTTTCAAATATTTTCCGTTCAATACTTTGAGTTTTACAGCCAAGATTTGCAAACTTTTACAAGGTTCTGAGTTTATATCTGGTAACCTATAATGGTTCTTTATGCGTAAAGAATTTTACATTTATTTACAACCTTTTTCACTGACTCTTTTTGAAAGAAAATCTTTTCACCGTTCAGTAATTTTATGCATTTTCAATGTTCTGTATTTCTGTAATTAGTGTCCTTAGAATATTAGTTACTTGTATTTAGAGAGAAGCTTCTCGGGCTACATGTGCGTGAAATGTTTTATATTGTTTATTCTTTGTATCAGTACCACTTGATGCTTTCTGTATTATGCTGCAAGGTTACTTGTGTATGCATCATCTGACACAGATTTTCTTGGAGTTCTCTGTACCACTGTCCTGAATTATAGCTCGTCATAGTCCGTGCAGGCTCATGTGTACATTGTTCCAAAAATAACTGTCCTGTTAGCAGCAGCTGCTCCCTGTAAATTCTGCCGGCAAAAACCCAATGCAGTACTTACTGTACGCGCATCTATTTATTAGGAAAAGCCTCAAAAAGTTTGTTATTTAGCTGTAACCTCAAAAAAGAAAACTTATTTAACCCCTTCAGCCCCCGGGCACTTTCCGTTTTTGCGTTTTTGTTTTTTGCTCCTTTTCTTCCAAGAGCCGTAACTTTTTTATTATTCCGTCAATCTTGCCATATGAGGGCTTGTTTTTTGCGGGACGAGTTGTACTTTTAAATGAAATCATAAGTTTTACCATATAGTGTACTGGAAAACGGCAAAAAAATTCCAAGTGCGGAAAAATTGCAAAAAAAGTGGGATCGTACAATAGTTTTTGGGATATTTTATTCACGGTGTTCACTATATGGTAAAACTGATGTCTGGGTGTGATACCTCAGGTCGGTGCGAGTTTGTAGACACCAAACATGTATAGGTTTACTTGTATCTAAGGGGTTAAAAAAAATTCACAAGTTTGTCCAATAAAAGTGGCGCACGTTTTGCGCCATTTTCCGAAACACGTAGAGTTCTTATTTTTTGGGATCAATGGCTCAGTGATGGCTTATTTTTTGCGTCTCGAGCTGACGTTTATAATGGTACCATTTTTGCGCAGATGCTACGTTTTGATCGCCTGTTATTGCATTTTGCGCAAAACTTGCGGCGACCAAAAAACGTAATTTTGGCGTTTGGAATTTTTTTGCCACTACGCCGTTTACCAATCAGAATAATTGATTTTATATTTTGATAGATCGGGCATTTCTGAACGCGGCGATACCAAATATGTGTATATTTATTTATTTTTTAACCCTTTAATTTTCAATGGGGGGAAAGGGGGGTGATTTGAACTTTTAGGTTTTTTGTTTTTTTTTTTATTTTTTAAAACTTTTTTTTTTACTTTTTTTTTTTATTTTACTAGTCCCCCTAGGGGGCTATAGCAATCAGCAATCCGATCGCTGATCGCTATCTGCTGATCACAGCAATACCGCTGTAATCAGCAGATTCACTCACTTTGGTTTTCCCTCTGCTCTCGGCCGAGGGAAAATGAAAGTGAAAGATCATAGCAGCAGGCGTCATCACATGACCCTGTGCTACGATGGCAACCACTGATAGTCACGTGATAACACACGTGACTTCCGGTGGGGGCGGCGGTGAGTAACAAACATGGCCGCGCGCATTTAAATCTTGCTGCCAGACTTTGGCAGCAAGATTTAAGGGGTTAATGGCCGCGGGTGGAAGCGATTCCACCCGCGGCTAGCAGGCACACATGTCAGCTGCTGAAAACAGCTGATCTGTGTGCCGATCCACGCCGCCTGCCCGCTGCAGGGGGCGGGGCTTAACGGGACACGATCTATGACGGATAGATCCGTCCAAGGTCGTGAAGGGGTTAACTGGGTTACTAAAGGTCCAAGACTAATTTGACTTTAATGTCCACACATCTTAGTCATCATTTGTAGTTGTTTTTTCATCCATGTTGTGTGATTGCTTGGTTTTAGATTTTATTGGTATTATTTTTTCATTATATTTGATTATTTTTTTTATTTCACGCTACGTGAAGAGTCATCATTTGGAATATTTTTCCATATATTCTTTGTCTAAGATAAATATTAATATAGTTTTAGTATACTGGCAGTTAAAAACGCCTTGAAATCAGATGATTGTTTTTTGTGCATTTTGTAATAAGTTTAAACAATATTTTATTTGGACATTTTATTTTTATTTTTGTTGCTCTTTTTTTACATTTTTTTTTCAACATTTGTTTTATTTTTTTTCTATATTTATTTGGCCCAAAAGAAGCGAATTTGCGATCGTTTATTTAAAGTACATAGATGATACACTGCATTACATATTTTGTATTATAATGATATTTTATTTATTTAAAAGTTTAGTTTATGCAAAAATTATGTAAGGCAGATGTTGAAGAGACTAGTTAGTTTCCCTGCCTTGATCATATATAAATGAGCTAGTATTTGATATACCCCTTGCTTATGAGCAATCCCAGCATTATATTTATATACCATGAAAGTTGAGTTCTCCTGACATGAAAGATGATGTTATTATCATAACACCTATTTGGGTCTCCATCACATCCTTCTTCTTTCTTCCTAGTATGCAGACAGGAGTAAATTGGTAGATGCAGATGACATCAACCTCTTTCCGCTTGACTCAGTGATGAGAGGTTCCAGGATCTGATTTTATTTCATGAAACTCTAGTCCTCTTGATATAGTGTTTTTTCTTACTATGTCACCTATAAAAGCACTGGGTCTTAGTCATCCACTATTTGTTTTCCCTTTTTCATTTTCCCTTTTTGTTCTACTAGCACAGACTTAAAAGAGAGTCTAAAATGACTGCTTATCTGTCATGACTCGCATGACTGGAAAGGAAGGGTAACTGCTTTATAATACACTAGCTGTACTACCTGGCTTCGCCCGAGTTAATAACTGCTGTTAACAAAATAAAATGTATTAACAAAAATATATCCTGCACACAAACACCACAAAACAAATAGATATATATGTAATTATAATGTCTGTCTCCCCCTCTGTATATATCTCTGTCTCTCTCTCTATCTCTTTGTCTGTCTGTCTCTTTCCCTGTCTGTCTCTGACTGTCTCTGTCTCTTTCTCCGTCTGTCTCAATCTCTTTCCCTGTCTGTCTATCTCTTTCCCTGTCTATCTATCTCTGTCACTTTCCCTGTCTGTCTCTTTCCCTGTCTGTCTCTTTCCATCTCTTTCCCTGTCTGTCTTTTTCCCTCTTTCCCTCTGTCTCTTTCCCTGTGTCTATCTCTTTGTCTGTCTCTTTACCTGTCTTTATCTGTCTCCTACCCTGTCTGTCTCTTTCCCTCTCTTTCCCTGTCTGTCTGTTTCCCTGTGTCTGTCTCTGTCTCTTTGTCTGTCTCTTTACCTGTCTGTGTCTGTCTCTTAACCTGTCTCTCTCTTTCCCTGTCTGTCTCTTTCCCTGTCATTCTGTCTCTTTGTCTGTGTCTGTCTCTTTGTGTCTGTCTCTTACCCTGTCTATGTCTGTTTCTTACCCTGTCTGTGTCTTCCTCTTTCCCTGTCTTTGTCTGTCTCTTTTCCTGGCTGCATTGTGACATGCCAACATTCCATTTAAGGGTGTGGCTGTGCATTCTTCTTAAGTTCTGGCTGCAATGTAGCTCCCAGCTCCATTCGATTTAATGGAGGCAGGTTTTTTGGTGAATAACTGTAAAGTGTGGGGTTAAAATTTCCCCTCAAAACATAGCCTATGACGCTCTTGTGGTCCAGAAGTGCAAGTGTGCAAAATTTTGTGGCTGTAGCTGTGACGGTGCAGATGCCAATCCCGGACACACACACACACACATATTCAGCTTTATATATTAGATAGCTGTAGCACCCGGCACTGCCCGGGATAGTAACTGTCTCTCTGTTTCTCTCCCATTCTCTGTCTTTCTCCTCCTGTATATATCTCTCTGTCTCTCTATCTATCTCTTTGTCTGTCTGTCTCTTTCCCTGTCTGTCTCTGACTGTCTCTGTCTCTTTCTCCGTCTGTCTCAATCTCTTTCCCTATCTGTCTAGCTATCTTTTTCCCTGTCTGTCTATCTATCTCTGTCACTTTCCCTGTCTGTCTCTTTCCCTGTCTGTCTCTTTCCCTCTCTTTCCCTGTCTGTCTCTTTCCCTCTCTTTCCCTCTCTTTCCCTGTCTGTCTCTTTCCCTCTTTCCCTCTGTCTCTTCCCCTGTGTCTGGCTCTTTACCTGTTTTTGTTTGTCTCTTACCCTGTCTGTATCTTTCCCTCTCTTTCCCTGTCTGTTTCCCTGTGTCTGTCTCTGTCTCTTTGTCTGTGTCTGTCTCTTTACCTGTCTGTGTCTGTCTCTTAACCTGTCTCTCTCTTTCCCTCTCTTACCCTGTCTTTCTCTTTCCCTGTCAGTCTGTCTCTTTGTCTGTGTCTGTCTCTTTGTGTCTGTCTCTTAACCTGTCTATGTCTGTTTCTTACCCTGTCTGTGTCTGCCTCTTTCCCTGTCTGTGTCTGTCTCTTTCCCTGGCTGCATTGTGACACGCCAACATTCCATTTAAGGGTGTGGCTGCGCATTCTTCTGAAGTTCTGGCTGCACTGTGGCTCCCAGCTCTATTCGCTTTAATGGAGGCAGGTTTTTTGGTGAATAACTGTAAAGTGTGGGGTTAAAATTTCCCCTCAAAACATAGCCTGTGACAATCTCAGGGTCCAGAAGTGTGAGTGTGCAAAAATTTGTGGCTGTAGCTGCGACGGTGCAGATGCCAATCCCGAACATACACACACACACACACACACAAACACACACACACACACACACATACACACACACATTCAGCTTTATATATTAGATAAGGAATGAAAAATACAATTAGCCATATGAAAATTTTAAAATTGAAATGTGACATTACATAACTGCTGAGGATTATTTGAAAATAAGAGATATTTAGTTAATGTATTGATCAATTCATTACTGCCCCATAACCATGTCACGGTAATCTCTTATTTATGGGGTCCCTAACCAAATGTTACCTCTATATGCGGTTAAAACCTGCTTGTGTGTATGGGTCCCTAACCAAAAGTTACCTCTATGTGCGGTTGGTGTGCAGCTTTCACTTCATATAGATTGTGTATACTTTGGCTAGTACCCTGTTCACATTTAAAAAGGTGTTCCAGCAGTCTTTTTGATTGTTATGCATATTTTTCTGTCTCAGAACCCAGTCCCGCCCTGTGGCCATGTTTATTCAATTTCCTATATAGCCAGGTCCCTTGCTTCCCATACACAAGCAGGTTTCAACCGCACATAGAGGTAATGTTTGGTTAGGGACCCATACACACAAGAAGGTTTTAACCGCATATAGAGGTAACATTTGGTTAGGGACCCCATAAATAAGAGATTACCGTGAAGTGGTCATGGGGCAGTAATGAATTGATCAATACATTAGCTAAATATCTCTTTTTTTTTTCCAAATAATCCTCAGCAGTTATGTAATGTCACATTTCAATTTTTTAATTTTTCATATGGCTAATTGTATTTTTCATTCCTTATATATTATAAAGCAGTTATGCTTGTTCATATTTCTATGAATTTGGTTTGCACCTTTCACTTCATATAGATTGTGTATATTTTGGCTAGCACCCTCTTCACATTTACAATGATGTTCCAGCAGTCTTTTTGATTGGAAGGGAAGGGTGACAGGAAGGGCGATCCCTGTGCTTACCCTGAAGCTAGTAGCGTACCTTAGTCTTACCCTCAACCGAGAGGTACACTTGAAGGTAGCGAGATCTGAGCCTCTAGCATCTCCCTGCCCTGGCCTTGATGTCCCCTCCGCACCTACCACCCAAGGAGACAGACCGGGTCGGAGATTTGCCACCAGCAAAAACAACAGACAGTGGGTAGCTACAACACTCAGGCACTCATAAACCAACAGCTCGGGAAACACTCGGAGCTGAACTGGAAAGGAATAAGGAAAGGGGAAAATAACAACAGCAGGGATAACTTTCACTAAACCAAACACCAGATTACTGCAGTAGCTAAAGGAATGCGTCCGTCCACCTCCGGACCAAGTTCCTGTATAATGCTGAATAACTGGCACATCCTGCTGTAAGCAGAGAGTTTTTATCCAGGCCGGAAGTAGACACCAGCAGGAACAGCTGAGCTGCATTGAGAATTCTGCTGCTGCAACAGAAACTGACATTAACCCCTCATGTGCCTAAAGAAATAAACACGTTTAATGTGTATGGTGTAAGGATGGTATGAGAGCGAGCCCAAACCTGAGATTGTCACAAAGCTCAACAAGAGATGACAGTGACATTATTCCTTTAGCTTACTTGATCATCCAGCTAGAAAAAAAGCTGTTCTGACACTTGTCACCAAATTTTGCCACCTAAACTGAGAAGATCATAATGTTGAGACAAAGACCATGATTCCAGCGATGTCACTTACTGAGCTGTTTGCTGTAGCTTCTATAAAAATCACACTGTTTCATCAGCAGGAGATTATCACTAGAGGACTACAAAACTTGCTGCCTGGTAGTCCTCTATATTCATGAGCTCTATATAACCCCATTCATAACACCGATTACATTGATGTTATAAACGTATTCTTTTATTCCATCGGTCTACACGTTTCGAGGATATACCTCTTCAGGACCAGTGCATCAACATAGACTATGTTGATGCACTAGTCCTGAAGAAGAGGTATATCCTCGAAACGCGTAGACCGATGGAATAAAAGAATACGTTTATAACATCAACGTGCTACATCTTCATTTTGGCTGATGCGCGGCATTAACCCCCTTTTCACTCTGATTTGTATGCACATCCACGTGGGGCTGCAGCAGACGCCATCATCCTATGCTCTATCAGTGGTTGTGACTATCACAACCTTTTCAGGTGAGTGTATTTTTCCTGATCTACCTCACTGATCTGTTGGTATTACACTATCAGCGCTCCTTATTTTTCAGCTTATTCTTATTACCGATTGGCAGTTTTCTTCCTACACATAGTGTATCCTTGGGGTAGGGTTTACAATGGCTAACTATCTTCACTAAATTCATGGTATGAAATAAATCTTGAAACACAGATGGGTTAACTCTCACCAGGACCAAATCAGTGCAGTTTTCTGATTGTGCTGACCTAGCACATTGGTTGGATATTTCTTCTTAATTGCTTTATTATGCTTTTGTCTTGTGCCATGTCCCCTACATAATTGATTTTGGATTTATCGCTCCTTTCTCTGTTAGTTTTTTTTATTATATTTTCCTTCTTATCTTCTGCTCTTGAAGCTTTTTGTTCTTACCTGTTTGATAGATGCATCCTTAACAACTAGTGGTCCTATTATTCTTTTTTCTTTGCAGTGTTGTTATTTTATAATAATGGGTTTATAATCTTTGCACTTCATAGCATTCCATCTTGTTCATTAATTGTCGTATTGCCGACACCTAATTTTTCTTTGCTTTCTTATAAATGAATTCTAATAAAATATAAATATATAAAAAAATATAAATATAAAATATATATATATATAAATAAATAAATATATAAATATAAAAAAAAAGAAACAAAAATTCTACCATTTCTAGTAATCCTCGTAAGTGACATTTAGAGTAATTTTTAAAAATAATCTTAAAATCTTAAAAAATTCTTAAAGGCTTACATTTACATTGTAAATATTTCTGAATATTTCAGATATTCAGCCAATATTTTACTAGGTTCTGCTAATATCTTATAGTCATATATGAGGGTTCAGCATTAATAATGAGCGAGTTTCGTAATACTCGGTTCACGATATTTTTAACAAGTGCTGTCTAATACTTATGTATGCATTCTGAATGGTGTGTGCAATGCAAGTCAATGGGGAATACTCGCAATCTATCAAGTAACCCGAATGCCACATTATTCACTACTCATACGAATAGTACAGTATTTGGGTTACTCGTTACATTGTGAGTTTTCCCCATTGACTTGCAATGCACATGCTATTCGAAATGAATACGCGAGTATTAGACAGTACTCGTTATGAGTATAACGAATCCGAGTATTTCAAAACTCGCTCATCATTATTCAGCATCAATACAGAATATGGCCGGCTGAAAACGTACTGCATCCGTCATCCATTATGCACTGCCAACAAGTCTTACATAGAAGAACAGTTCTAAAAAATATTAATGAAGCTTGTATTGTAAGAATACCACTTTTTAGTTTTTGTAGGAAAAGCTAGACACTTTGGCAATGGTGGTGTACTCTACTGTTAGATACCAAACATGTGGTCTACTGCGTCCTTTATATAGTATATATTTGACTTGGATATATTTCCTAAATGTAAAAAGCAAAAAACTGAATTATCATGCCAGAACCAATAGAATTAAATTACAGGAGCTGTAAGTTTACACCCTTCTCAAATTTGCCTGAAAATCCTCAAAAAGACTTAACACAGATTTTGATGGAGCCATGTTGCGACAAAATTACCGAGGATGAAATCTATCATTATTCCACAGAAAATCCACATCAAATTCGCAAATATGAATTGCAAATTTTGATGAAAATTTGTAAGGAACATCAAATTATTGCCTATAAAAATCCACTCTTAAAGTGTATGATTGTGATAGAGAAAGGACACCCCCTCCAAATTCAGGGGCAGAGGGATGTTGAAATGAACACTTCTTGTTTTATTAGACTTTTTCAATACAAGATTTCAGTTCTTTGCTCACCCTTGTAATATAATATTTCTACTGCAAAATTACTAAAATTGTTGAGTTGGGAAAAGGTAATTGAGCACCAGACAGACTGCCTTTATAGGGTTATGTTGATGGACGTCTAGTAGTTCAATTCTATACTTTCAAAAGTCTGCTTTTCCATATTATATATGATATGTCCCTTCAGCTTTTACAGTATTTTAAAGGATTCACATATATTTTTTTTTTATTGTTCAATTGTTACCTAAATGTAAATTTAAAGAGGTTGGCCACTACTTTTATATTGATGGCCTATCCTTAGGA